>NC_091980.1:225628279-226248360 GCF_044704955.1 Pristiophorus japonicus
TATTCAGATGTTCAAATCACCTTAAAATAACTCGAGAGTACATCAAAACTCCTCAGAAGTTGAAGCAGCTTTTTAAATGAAGCGACCTGTGATTTACAAAATGATGTCCATACCGCTGTGATTAGTTCAGGTGAGATCAACTTTTACACAGCAGTTTTTTCAGCGATAAATATTTTCGGTGATGTGTGCGAGGTGCTGAAAGTAATGCTCAGCAATAATTTGGGCATTAGTTTTGGCAATTCTGATCTTTACGACAAAATAAGTGGGCGGGCGGTATTATTATTTCTCGGCGTTAATTACCTGCCGAAAGTAACACTCGCCGATATTTTGGGCATTAGTTTCACCCATTCTGATCTTTACGCAAAAAAAAGTGGACAGGTGATATTATTAATTCTCGTACATGCCGACAGTAATGCTGGGCAATATGTGAGCGATAAGTGGGCGTTATTTTCCATTTTGTGCCTAAATGGGCAATGTCTGGGCATTATACCTCATCTCAGCGTTAAAATGGACGTTAAGTGGGCGGTATCGATGCAACAAAAGTGGAACGTCTAGCCCCAGGCCTAAAAATTGGATAAGGCCCGAAAACAGGCGCAAGCAGCGCAAAGCGCTATGTACCCGCGCTTGTTCAAAGTGGTGCAGCCAGCACGCAGAATTCATGCTGCCTGTTCATTATAATGATTGCAGCACTGATCTCAGTGCTAAAAGCGTTGCTGATTGGTTAGCACTGCAGAAGCACCTCATTGTCATTAGAAAAAAAAAAATAGGTGCAGGAGCAGGCCATTCAGCCCTTCTAGCCTGCACCGCCATTCAATGAGTTCATGGCTGAACATGAAACTTCAGTACCCCCTTCCTGCTTTCTCGCCATAACCCTTGATCCCCCGAGTAGTAAGGACTTCATCTAACTCCCTTTTGAATATATTTAGTGAATTGGCCTCAACTACTTTCTGTGGTAGAGAATTCCACAGGTTCACCACTCTCTGGGTGAAGAAGTTTCTCCTCATCTCGGTCCTAAATGGCTTACCCCTTATCCTCAGACTGTGACCCCTGGTTCTGGACCTCCCCAACATTGGGAACATTCTTTCTGCATCTAACCTGTCTAAACCCGTCAGAATTTTAAACGTTTCTATGAGGTCCCCTCTCATTCTTCTGAACTCCAGTGAATACAAGCCCAATTGATCCAATCTTTCTTGATAGGTCAGTCCCGCCATCCCGGGAATCAGTCTGGTGAACCTTCGCTGCACTCCCTCAATAGCAAGAATGTCCTTCCTCAAGTTAGGGGACCAAAACTGTACACAATACTCCAGGTGTGGCCTCACCAAGGCCCTGTACAACTGTAGCAACACCTCCCTGCCCCTGTATTCAAATCCCCTCGCTATGAAGGCCAACATGCCATTTGCTTTCTTAACCGCCTGCTGTACCTGCATGCCAACCTTCAATGACTGATGTACCATGACACCCAGGTCTCGTTGCACCTTCCCTTTTCCTAATCTGTCACCATTCAGATAATAGTCTGTCTCTCTGTTTTTACCACCAAAGTGGATAACCTCACATTTATCCACATTATACTTCATCTGCCATGCATTTGCCCACTCACCTAACCTATCCAAGTCACTCTGCAGCCTAATAGCATCCTCCTCGCAGCTCACACTGCCACCCAACTTAGTATCATCCGCAAATTTGGAGATACTGCATTTAATCCCCTCGTCTAAATCATTAATGTACAATGTAAACAGCTGGGGCCCCAGCACAGAACCTTGCGGCACTCCACTAGTCACTGCCTGCCATTCTGAAAAGTACCCGTTTACTCCTACTCTTTGCTTCCTGTCTGACAACCAGTTCTCAATCCACGTCAGCACACTACCCCCAATCCCATGTGCTTTAACTTTGCACATTAATCTCTTGTGTGGGACCTTGTCGAAAGCCTTCTGAAAGTCCAAATATACCACATCAACTGGTTCTCCTTTGTCCACTTTACTGGAAACATCCTCAAAAAATTCCAGAAGATTTGTCAAGCATGATTTCCCTTTCACAAATCCATGCTGACTTCGACCTATCATGTCACCATTTTCCAGATGCACTGCTATGACATCCTTAATAATTGATTCCATCATTTTACCCACTACTGAGGTCAGGCTGACCGGTCTATAATTCCCCGTTTTCTCTCTCCCTCCTTTTTTAAAAAGTGGGGTTACATTGGCTACCCTCCACTCCATAGGAACTGATCCAGATTCAATGGAATGTTGGAAAATGACTGTCAATGCATCCGCTATTTCCAAGGCCACCTCCTTAAGTACTCTAGGATGCAGGCCATCAGGCCCTGGGGATTTATCGGCCTTCAATCCCATCAATTTCCCCAACACAATTTCCCGACTAATAAAGATTTCCCTCAGTTCCTCTTCCTTACTAGACCCTCTGACCCCTTTTATATCCGGAAGGTTGTTTGTATCCTCCTTAGTGAATACCGAACCAAAGTACTTGTTCAATTGATCCGCCATTTCTTTGTTCCCCGTTATGACTTCCCCTGATTCTGACTGCAGGGGACCTACGTTTGTCTTCACCAACCTTTTTCTCTTTACATACCTATAGAAACTTTTGCAATCCGCCTTAATGTTCCCTGCAAGCTTCTTCTCGTACTCCATTTTCCCTGTCCTAATCAAACCCTTTGTCCTCCTCTGCTGAGTTCTAAATTTCTCCCAGTCCCCAGGTTCGCTGCTATTTCTGGCCAATTTGTATGCCACTTCCTTGGCTTTAATACTATCCCTGATTTCCCTAGATAGCCACGGTTGAGCCACCTTCCCCTTTTTATTTTTACGCCAGACAGGAATGTACAATTGTTGTACTTCATCCATGCGGTCTCTAAATGTCTGCCATTGCCCATCCACAGTCAACCCCCTAAGTATCATTCGCCAATCTATCCTAGCCAATTCACGCCTCATACCTTCAAAGTTACCCTTCTTTAAGTTCTGGACCATGGTCTCTGAAATTACTGTTTCATTCTCCATCCTAATGCAGAATTCCACCATATTATGGTCACTCTTCCCCAAGGGGCCTCGCACAATGAGATTGCTAATTAATCCTCTCTCATTACACAACACCCAGTCTAAGATGGCCTCCCCCCTAGTTGGTTCCTCAACATATTGGTCTAGAAAACCATCCCTTATGCACTCCAGGAAATCCTCCTCCACCGTATTGCTTCCAGTTTGGCTAGCCCAATCTATGTGCATATTAAAGTCACCCATTATAACTGCTACACCTTTATTGCATGCACCCCTAATTTCCTGTTTGATGCCCTCCCCAACATCCCTACTACTGTTTGGAGGTCTGTACACAACTCCTACTAACGTTTTTTGCCCTTTGGTGTTCTGCAGCTCTACCCATATAGATTCCACATCATCCAAGCTAATGTCTTTCCTAACTATTGCATTAATCTCCTCTTTAACCAGCAATGCTACCCCACCTCCTTTTCCTTTTATTCTATCCTTCCTGAATGTTGAATACCCCTGAATGTTGAGTTCCCAGCCCTGATCATCCTGGAGCCACGTCTCCGTAATCCCAATCACATCATATTTATTAACATCTATTTGCACAATTAATTCATCCACCTTATTGCGGATACTCCTTGCATTAAGACACAAAGCCTTCAGGCTTGTTTTATTAACACCCTTTGTCCTTTTAGAATTTTGCTGTACAGTGGCCCTTTTTGTTCTTTGCCTTGGGTTTCTCTGCCCTACACTTTTCCTCATCTCCTTTCTGTCTTTTGCTTTTGGCTCCTTTTTGTTTCCCTCTGTCTCCCTGCATTGGTTCCCATCCCCCTGCCATATTAGTTTAAATCCTCCCCAACAGCACTAGCAAACACTCCCCCTAGGACATTGGTTCCAGTCCTGCCCAGGTGCAGACCGTCCGGTTTGTACTGGTCCCACCTCCCCCAGAACCGGTCCCAATGCCCCAGGAATTTGAATCCCTCCCTGCTGCACCACTGCTCAAGCCACGTATTCATCTGCGCTATCCTGCGATTCCTACTCTGACTATCACGTGGCACTGGTAGCAATCCCGAGATTACTACTTTTGAGGTCCTACTTTTTAATTTAGCTCCTAGCTCCTTAAATTCGTTTCGTAGGACCTCATCCCTTTTTTTGCCTATGTCGTTGGTACCAATGTGCACCACGACAACTGGCTGTTCTCCCTCCCATTTCAGAATGTCCTGCACCCGCTCCGAGACATCCTTGACCCTTGCACCAGGGAGGCAACATACCATCCTGGAGTCTCGGTTGCGGCCGCAGAAACGCCTATCTATTCCCCTCACAATTGAATCCCCTATCACTATCGCTCTCCCACTCTTTTTCTTGCCCTCCTGTGCAGCAGAGCCAGCCACGGTGCCATGAACTTGGCTGCTGCTGCCCTCCCCTGATGAGTCATTCCCCTCAACAGTACCCAAATCGGTGTATCTGTTTTGCAGGGGGATGACCGCAGGGGACCCCTGCACTACCTTCCTTGCTCTACTCTTCCTGTTGGTCTTCCATTCCCTATCTGGCTGTGGACCCTTTCCCTGCGGTAAGACCAACTCACTACACGTGATACTCACGTCATTCTCAGCATCGTGGATGCTCCAGAGTGAATCCACCCTCAGCTCCAATTCCGCAACGCGGACCGTCAGGAGCTGGAGGTGGACACACTTCCCGCACACGTAGTCGTCAGGGACACCGGAAGCGTCCCTGAGTTCCCACATGGTACAGGAGGAGCATAACACCCGACCGAGCTCTCCTGCCATGACTTAACCCTTAGATACACTTAAACTGGTAATAACAATGTTAAAAGTTACTGACCAATATAAGAAGAAAAAGAAAAACTACTCACCAATCACCAGCCAATCACTTACCCCCTAGGCTGTGACGTCACCTTTGTTTTTTTGCCTTCTCCCTGTAGCTGCACCGGTACGCCTCTCGCCGACCCCGGACTCGCGCTGCTCCGAGCTCCCGCCTCCTCGACTGACTGCTCCGAGCTCCCGCTGGCCTTTATAGGCCTCTCGCCGACCCCGGACTCGCGCTGCTCCCATTGTGGAGAAAGCCATAGTCCAACAGCCAAGGGAAAGGGCAAGGAGATTTTCAGATGCGGCACTGGGGCTTTGGTCATGGGGATTCAAAGAAGACATCAGGTCCTCTAGCCGCAGGGTGTCAGGAGACCATCAAGACAGAAAACCAGATGGTTATGGGAGAAAATCGTTGAGGCCATCAGTGCAATGTGTATTGTCCCCAGGACCTGGATGTAATGTCGCAAAAGGTTTAATGACTTCACACGAGTAGTCAAGATGATTGAATGCATCTTTAAATGTCATATCCCACCATCACAAGTCTCACACACTGCTCAATGTACCACAACCCCATCACTCACCTAACACTAATTTCTATGAAACACGACTCATACCTCACAATCATAGTTTCACTTCACCCTCACACACTTACCACTGCTACAAGCCTCACGCCTTCATCTCACACCTTGCATACACTAACAGCTATTCAAACATGGCAGGCATATCACCCAAACATATTGCACCAAACTCACAGACACATTTCCCTTTCTCTTCCAGACAAAGGTCACTCATAACGGCCATGAGCAGCAGCATGTAGATGGAGGGAAAGCCAGTCTGCAGAACCTCACGAAGCTGGGGGAAGAAGTGCTGGAGATCATTGGAGGGGCGGTCATGGAATCTGTGGTGAGCATGGAAGTTGAAAGCATTGAAGATGATGATGGCGTGCTCATACTTAAACCTTCTTCTCACATCCCACTTCCCCCTCATCCCATAATCTCTTCTCACTTGCAAGCTGTTGATGGTGAATGTATATATATATATATCTTGCTTTCCGCCTATTCCCTCACTGCAAAATTACTCTAATGTCAGATTCCTAAAAACTCCAACCTGGCCAGCCAGTCCTCAAAGTGGTGGAGGAGGACAGTGAAGAGCATCTGAAACTCGCAGGCACCAGCTCAGAAAATGGTACTGCGCGAACTTTAGAGGGTAATCTAGAGGCAGTATTCCCACATAGTGAGTCGCTGGGCACAGGTGGGTTGCAGCCAGACTGTGGGGAAGGGTCGATCAGGTACCAGCTCACTGGAGGGTAGGTGCGCGCATCAGTTCTGCTGCATAGGACTCAGATGATGACCTCGATGAGTCAGCCTTCAGAAGAAGGATGACAGGCATGCACACAGAAATGTTAGGTATAATGGCAAACCTGCAAATGAGCCTCTTGTCAGTGTCAAGGAACAATGGAGAGTTCAGCTCTGATGAAGGGTCATTGACCTAAAACGTTAACTCTGTTTGTCCCTCCACAGATGCTGCCTAACCCGCTGAGATTTACAGCATTTTCTGACAACGGTAGTCGGGAGCGGGAGGTCAAGGATCGAGGCCTATAAAAGGCCAGGATCAGAGGCAGTCGGGAGCGGGAGGTCGAGGATCGAGGCCTATAAAAGGCCAGGAGCAGCGGCAGTCAGGAGCGGCAGCGATGCAGGGACAAAAGTAAACAAAGAAGTAAAAATAAATAGAAGTGTGACGTCACAGCCAAGCGGGTAAGTGATTGGCTGGTGCATTGATGAGTATTTTATCTTTTTCTTTTCCTGTTTCGTTTCTTATCAGTAAGAAACCTTTGGCATTGTTGCCAAATTAAGTTAATTTAAGGGTTAAGTCATGGCAGGAGAGCCCTTACTGCAGTTGTACAGAGCCTTGGTGAGGCCACACCTGGAATATTGTATTCAGTTTTGGTCTCCTAATCTGAGGAAGGACGTTCTTGCTATTGAAGGAGTACAGCGAAGGTTCACCAGATTGATTCCCGGGATGGCAGGACTGACATATGAGGAGAGACTGGATCAACTGGGCTTGTATCCACTGGTGTTTAGAAGGATGAGAGGGGATCTCATAGAAACATATAAAATTCTGACGGGATTGGACAGGTTAGAGGCAGGAAGAATGTTCCCATTGCTGAGGAGTTCCAGAACCAGGGGTCACAGTCCAAGAATAAGGGGTAAGCTATTTAGGACCAAGATGAGGAGAAACCTCTTCACTCAGAGAGTGGTTAACCTGTGGAATTCTCTACCGCAGAAAGTTGTTGAGGCCAGTTCGTTAGATATATTCAAAAGGGAGTTAGGTGTAGCCTTTACGGTCAAAGGGATCACGGGGTATGGAGAGAAAGCAGGAAAGGGGTACTGAGGTTGAATGATCAGCCATGATCTTATTGAATGGCGGTGCAAGCACAAGGGGACGTTTGGGCTGCTCCTGCCCTATATTTCTATGTTTCTATGTTTCTATGTCCTTTCTACCTCTTGGGTCTGCCCCCATTTTACTTCCCTCAGTCTCCCTGCATAGATTCCCATCCCCCTGCCATATTAGTTTAAAGTTTTCAAAGTTTCAGCAGTGAAAACTTACTCCATACTAACTTAGAATGGAGTAAGTGAAGATTTTTGTACGTTCGAAAAAACCTTGTCTCCACTTTAGAAAATCAGGCATAGGTTACAAATTAGGCGTAGGGAATGGGGGTGGGGGGGTGGTTTAAAGGGAAGTTCACAAACATTAAACACTTCAGTTTTACAAATAAAGAGCCATCATCAATAATAAATGATAAATACATCAATAAATCAACCAATAAATCAATCAAAAAAAATTTATAAAAAATTTAAAAAATCAATAAATAAAACATTTTCGACTTACCGACTGCAGCACCGGGAGTCCTTCAACAACGTGGGGGGGGGGGGGGGGAGAAGGAGAGAGGATGTCGGAAGGGAGGGGAGGAGAGAGGATGTAGGGAGGGAGGGGAAGGAGAGAGGAGGGATGGGAAGGAGAGAGGAGAGAGGGGGAGGGAGGGAAGGAGAGAGGGAGGGAAGGAGAGAGGGGGGGAAGGAGAGGGGGGGGGAGGGAGAGAAGGAGGCTGAACGGCCGGGCCCAAGACCTCGGGCTAGATTTACAGGTAGGTGGCGTCGGGTCTCGGTGGGGGGGGGGGGTGCGGTCGCAGAAGTCCGAAGGGGTGGGGGGGAGAGAGAGTCACGGAGGTCCGGGGGGGTGGGTGGAGGAGAGAGAGTCGTGGAGGTCGAGTCGCCGGGCTGGGAAGTGGGAGTCGAGTCGGGTCGGGAGGATGCAGGAGCTGGGCGTGGGAGGCAGCCTTATGCACACAGCCCCAGTGAGGCCATTCGGCCAGGGCTAGGGGATGCGTGCTTCGGGCCCCGCCCCCACACAGTTTTGGGTGCCTGGAGCTACTGCACATGCGTGCCCACTGTAGCGCATGTGCAGAGGTCACAGCACTGTTTTCGGCGCAGGGACCTGGCTCCGCCCCCAACAGCTCGTGCTGCTCTGCGCCCGGCTGCAGAAGACCTGCAGGGGACCGGAGAATCTGGAAGTTTTTTTTAGGCGCACTTTCTGGCGCGAAAAACGGGTGTCCAGGTCCGGGCTGCGACGTTTTAGGCCGTCCCGAAACTTGGGCCCATAGATTGGTTAGCCTGATATCGGTAGTGGGGAAAATGTTGTAATCAATTATTAAAGATGCAATAGTAGCGCATTTGGAAAGCAGTGGCAGGATCGGTCCAAGTCAGCATGGATTTCTGAAAGTGAAATATTGCTTGACAAATCTTGTAGAATTTTTTGAGGATGTAACTAATAGAGTGGACAAGAGAGAACCAGTGGACGTGGTGTATTTGGACTTTCAAAAGGCTTTTGACAAGGTCCCACACAAGAGATTAGTGTGCAAAATTAAAGCACATGGTATTGGGGGTAATGTATTGACGTGGATAGAGAACTGGTTGGCAGACAGGAAGCAAAGAGTCTGAGGCTGCAGAGCGACTTGGATAGGTTAGGTGAGTGGGCAAATGCATGGCAGATGAAGTATAATGTGGATAAATGTGAGGTTATCCACTTTGGTGGTAAAAACAGAGAGACAGACTATTGTCTGAATGGTGACAAATTAGGAAAAGGGGAGGTGCAAAGAGACCTGGGTGTCATGGTACATCAATCATTGAAGGTTGGCATGCAGGTACAGCAGGCGGTTAAGAAAGCAAATGGCATGTTGGCCTTCATAGCAAGGGGATTTGAGTACAGGGGCAGGGAGGTGTTGCTATAGTTGTACTGGGCCTTGGTGAGGCCACACCTGGAGTACTGTGTACAGTTTTGGTCTCCTAACCTGAGGAAGGACATTCTTGCTATTGAGGGAGTGCAGCGAAGGTTCACCAGACTGATTCCCGGGATGGCGGGACTGACCTATCAACAAAGACTGGATTAACTGGGCTTGTATTCACTGGAGTTCAGAAGAATGAGAGGGGACCTCATAGAAACGTTTAAAATTCTGACGGGGTTAGACAGGTTAGATGCAGGAAGAATGTTCCCAATATTGGGGAAGTCCAGAACCAGGGGACACAGTCTGAGGATAAGGGGTAAGCCAGTTAGGACCGAGATGAGGAGGAATTTCTTCACCCAGAGAGTGGTGAACCTGTGGAATTCTCTATTGTTGAGGTCAATTCACTAAATATATTCAAAAAGGAGTTAGATGAAGTCCTTACTACTCGGGGGAATCAAGGGATATGGTGAGAAAGCATGAATGGGGTACTGGAGTTGCATGTTCAGCCATGAACTCATTGAATGGCGGTGCAGGCTAGAAGGGCCGAATGGCCTACTCCTGCACCTATTTTCTATGTTTCTATGTTTCTATGTAATATCTCCAAGTTTGCAGATGACACTGAGCTGGGTGACAGTGTGAGCTGTGAGGAGGATGCTAAGAGGCTGCAGGGTGACTTGGCAGGTTAGGTGAGTGGGCAAATGCATGGCAGATGCAGTATAATGTAGATAAATGTGAGGTATCCACTTTGGTGGCAAATACAGGAAGGCAGAATATTATCTGAATGGTAACAGATTACTAAAAGGGGAGGTGCAACAAGACCTGTGTGTCATGGTACATCAGTCATTGAAAGCTGGCATGCAGGTAGAGCAGGCAGTGAAGAAGGCAAAAGGCATGTTGGCCTTTATAGCGAAACAATGTGAATATAGGAGCAGGGAGGTCTTACTGCAGTTGTATAGGGCCTTCATGAGGCCACACCTTGAATATTGTGTACAGTTTTGTTCTCCTAATCTGAGGAACGACATTCTTGCTATTGAGGGAGTTCACCAGACTGATTCCCAGAATGGCAGAACTGACATATGAAGAAAGACTGGATCGACTAGGCTTATATTCACTGGAATTTAGAAGAATGAGAGACGATCTCATAAAAACATATAAAATTCTGACGGGATTGAACAGGTTAGATGCAGGAAGAATGTTCCGATATTGAGGAACTCCAGAACTAGGGGTCACAGTCGAAGGATATGGGGTAAGCCATTTAGGATCGAGATGAGGAGAAACTTCTTCACTCAGAGAATTGTGAGCCTGTGGAATTCTCTCCCACAGAAAGTTGTTGAGGCCAGTTCGTTAGATATATTCAAAAGGGAGTTGGGTGTGGCCGTGATGGCTAAAGGGACCAAGGGGTATGGAGAGAAAGCAGGAATGGACTACTGAAGTTGAATGTTCAGCCATGATCATATTGAATGGTGGTGCAGGCTCAAAGGGCCGAATGGCCTACTCCTGCACCTATTTTCTATCTTTCTATCTTTCTATGTAACACTGCTCTGGGCTTTGTGTGGATCTTGGAGCCGTGCTTTCCTGGATAGAAATTATGGGCCACTCAAAAGAAGCATAAGAAACATAAGAAATAGGAGCAGCAGTAGGCCATTTGGCCCCTTGAGCCTGCTCCGCCATTTAACAAAATCATGGCTGATCTGATCATTTACTCATTTCCACTTCCCTGCCCACTCCCCATAACCCTTTATTCTCTTATTGCTCAAATATCTCTCTATCTCCGTCTTAAATATATTCAATAACCCAGCCTCCACAACTGTCTGAGGCTGAAAATTCCACAGATTTACAACCCACTGAGAGAAGAAATCCCTCTTCATCTCAGTTGTAAATGGGTGGCCCCTTATTCTGAGACTATTCCCTTTAGTTTTAGTTTTCCCTATGAGTGGATCCATCTTGTCGAGCCCTCTCATTATCTTGTATGTTTTGATAAGATCACCTCTCATTCTTCTGAACTCCAATGAGTATAGTCCCAACCTACTCAACCTATCTTCATCAGTCAACCTCCTCATCTTTGGAATCAACATAGTGAACCTTCTCTAAATAGCCTCCAATGCAAGTTTATCCTTCCTTAAATAGAGAGACAAAAACTGCATGCAGTACTCCAAGTGTGGACTCCCCAATATCCTGTAGAGTAGTAGCATGGCTTCTCAGCTTTTATACTCCATCACCCTTTGCAATAAAGGCTTACATTCCATTTGCCTTCCTGATTACGTGCTGGACCTGCATACTAACTTTTTGTGTTTCATGCACAAGGACTCCCAGTTCCCTCTGCAACAAAGCACTTTGCAATTTTCTCCATTTAAATTATAATTTGCTTTTCTATTTTTTCTGCCAAAGTGGATAACCTCACATTTTCCTGCATGATACTCCAACTGCCAAATTTTTGCCCACTCATTTAGCCTGTCTATAGGGCATTTTGAAGGGGGAGGGTGAACAGCCAGTTATCGTGGTGCATATAGGTACCAAAGATATAGCTAAAAAACTGGATGAGGTCGTACAAGATGAATTTAGGCAGCTAGGAGCTAAATTAAAAAGTAGGACCTCAAAAGTAGTAATCTCAGGATTGCTACCAGTACCATGTCCTAGTCAGATACCTCAGATGAATAGGTGGCTTGAAGAGTGGTGCAGAAAGGAGGGATTCAAATTCTTGGGAAATTGGGACCGGTTCTGGGGGAGGTAGGACCAGTACCTAGGCAGGACCGGAACCAATGTACAAGGGGGAGAGTTTGCTTGTGCTGTTGGGGAGGGGTTAAACTAATATGGCAGGGGGATGGGAACCTATGCAGGGAGACAGAGGAAAGTGGAATGGAGGCAGAAGCAAAAGATAGAAAGAAGAAAAGTAAAAGGGGAGGGCAGAGAAACCTAAGGCAAAAAGCAAAAAGGGCCACATTGCAGCAAAATTCTAAAGGGGCAAAGTGTGCTAAAAAAAAACAAGCCTGAAGGCTCTGTGCCTCAATGCGAGGAGCATTCGGAATAAGGTAGACGAATTAACTGCGCAGATAGCAGTTAACGGATATGATGTAATTGGCATCACGGCGACATGGCTCCAGGGTGACCAAGGCTGGGAACTCAATATCCAGTGGTATTCCAACATTTAGGAAGGATAGACAGAAAGGAAAAGGAGGTGGGGTGGCATTGCTAGTTAAAGAGGAAATTAATGCAATAGTAAGGAAAGACATTAGCTTGGATGATGTGGAATCGGTATGGTTGGAGCTACGGAATACCAAAGGGCAGAAAACGTTAGTGGGAGTTGTGTACAGACCACCAAACAGTAGTAGTGAGGTTGGGGACAGCATCAAACAAGAAATTAGGGATGCGTGCAATAAAGGTACAGGAGTTATCATGGGCGACTTTAATCTACATTTTGATAGGGCCAATCAAACTGGTAGCAATGCGGCAGAGGAGGATTTTCTGGAGTGTATTAGGGATGGTTCTCTTGACCAATATGTCAAGGAACCAACAAGAGGGCTGGCCAGCCTAGATTGGGTGATGTGTAATGAGAAAGGGCTAAATAGCAATCTTGTTGTGCGAGGCCCCTTGGAGAAAAGTGACCATAATATGGTAGAATTCTTTATTAAGATAGAGTGTGACACAGTTAATTCAGAGATTAGGGTCCTGAACTTAAGGAAATGTAACTTCGATGGTATGAGACGTGAGTTGGCTAGAATAGACTGGCGAGTGATACTTAAAGGGTTGACGGTGGATAGGCAATGGCAAACATTTAAAGATTACATGGATGAACTTCAACAATTGTACATCCCTGTCTGGAGTAAAAATAAAATGAGGAAGGTGGCTCAACCATGGCTAACAAGGGAAATTAAGGATAGTGTTAAAGGCAAGGAAGAGGCATATAAATTGGCCAGAAAAAGCAGCAAACCTGAGGACTGGGAGAATTTTATAATACAACAGAGGAGGACAAAGGGTTTAATTAGGCAGGGAGAAATAGAGTATGAGAAGAAGCTTGATGGGAACATAAAAACTGACTGCAAAAGCTTCTATAGATATATGAAGAGTAAAAGATTAGTGAAAACTAACATAGGATCCTTGCAGTCAGATTCAGGTGAATTTATAATGGGGAACAAAGAAATGGTGGACCAGGTAAACAAATACTTGGTTCTGTCTTCACGAAGGAAGTCACAAATAACCTTCCAGAAATACTAGGGGATCGAGGGTCGAGCGAGAAGGAGGAACTGAAAGAAATCCTTATAAGGTGGGAAATTGTGTTTGGGAAATTGATGGGAATGAAGGCTGATAAATCCCCAGTGTCTGATGGTCTGCATCCCAGAGTACTTAAGGAAGTAGCCCTAGAAATAGTGGATGCATTGGTGATCACTTTCCAGCAGTCTATCGACTCTGGATCAGTTCCTATGGACTGGAGGATAGCTAATGTAACACCACTTTTTAAGAAAGAAGAGAGAAAACTGTAATTCTAGACTGGTTAGGCTGACATCGTGGGGAAAATGTTGGAATCAATTATTAAAGATGAAATAGCAATGCATTTGGAAAGCAGTGATGGGATCGGTCCAAGTCAGCATGGATTTCTGAAAGGGAAATCCTGCTTGACAAATCTTCTAGAATTTTTTGAGAATGTAATTGGTAGAGTGGACAAGGGAGAACCAGTGCGTGTGATGTATTTGGACTTTCAAAGGGCTTTTGACAAGATCCCACACAAGAGACTGATGCGCAAAATTAAAGCACATGGTATTGGGGATAATGTGCTGACGTGAATAGAGAACCAGTTGGCAGACAGGAAGCAGAGAGTCTGGATAAACAGGTCCTTTTTAGAAAGGCAGGCAATGACTTGTGGGGTGCCGCAGGGCTCAGTGGTGGGACCCCAGCTATTTACAATATATATTAATGATTTGGATGAGGAAATTGAGTGTAATATCTCCAAGTTTGCAGATGACACTAAGCTGGGTGACGGTGTGAGCTGTGTGGAGGATGCTAAAAGGCTGCAGGATGACTTGGACAGGTTAGGTGAGTGGGCAAATGCATGGCAGATGCAGCATAATGTGGATAAATATGAGGTTATCCACTTTGGTGGCAAAAACACGAAGGCAGAATATTATCTGAATGGCGGTAGATTTGGAAAAATGGAGGTGCAACGATACCTGGGTGTCATGGTACATCAGTCATTGAAAGTTGGCATGCAGATACAGCAGGCGGTGAAGAAGGCAAATGGTATGTTGGCCTTCATAGCTAGGGGATTTGAGTATAGGAGCAGGGAGGTAATTCTGCAGTTGTACAGTTACTTAGTGAGGCCTCAACTGGAATATTATGTTCAGTTTTGGTCTCCTAAACTGAGGAAGGACATCCTTGCTATTGAGGGAGTGCAGCGAAGGTTCACCAGACTAATTCCCGGGATGGCAGGATCGACTGGGCCTGTATTCACTGGAGTTTAGAAGGATGAGAGGGGATCTCATAGAAACATATAAAATTCTGATGGGACTGGACAGGTTTGATGCAGGAAGAATGTTCCCGATGTTGGGGAAGTCCAGAACCAGGGCACATAATCTAAGGATAAGGGGTAAACCATTTAGGATTGAGTGGAGGAGAAACTTCTTCACTCAGAGAGTTGTTAACCTGTGGAATTCCCTACCGCAGAGAGTTGTTGAGGCCAGTTCATTGGATATATTCAAGAGGGAGTTAGATATGGCCCTTGCGGCTAAAGGGATCAAGGGGTATGGAGAGAAAGCAGGCAAGGGGTACTGAGGTGATTGATCAGCCATGATCTTATTTAATGGTGGTGCAGGCTCGAAGAGCCGAATGGCCTATTCCTGCAACTATTTTCTATGTTTCTATCTTTCTATATCCCTTTGCAGTTTTTTTGTGTACTCCTCACAATTTGCTTTCCCACATACCTTTGTATCATCAGCAAATTTGGGTACATTACACGCGATCCCTTCATCCAGGTCATTAATATAGATTGTAAATTATTGAGGCCCCAGCACTGATTCCTGTGGCACCCCAGCAAATTTGTCAAACATGATTTCCCTTTCATAAATTCATGCTAACTCTGATTGATTGAATTATGCTTTAAAAACGTCCTGATACTGCTCCAGCATTTTGGACTCCAGCATTTTTGCAATGACAGATATTAGGTTAACCGGTCTATATTTCCCTGCTTTTTGCCTGCCTCCTTTTTTAAATAGGGGCGTTTCATTTGTGGTTTTCCAATCCGCTGGGATCTCCCCATTCCATGAGAGATCTTGTGGAACCAGCCATGATGCTGCGTGTGATGGGCCATGTTGTAACTTCCATTGCAGCACAGGCGGAAGCGACCCAACGTCCCAATCCTCCAGTGGAAGCTCAGAATGCTGCCACCATTGCTGGGTTTACGTGTGTAGAAAAGGTACTCGCAGGGTCTCACAGCACTTCAACAATTTGTGCTCCAGCAGATGGCTAGAAATGCTAAGGCACCATCCTGAGGGAGTGGCAGTGGTCCCATGGAGCAAGGACTTGTTCGCCTCTCTCGGGGTGACAGCATTTCGTAGGAGCACTCGGGATTCGATAGGTTTATAAATTATGTTTGGACTGCCTGTTTTTGCTGGTTCTCATTCCAGCATTGTGCCCAGTAGGACACTGTGATGTTCCATGACAGAGGGATGGTAAGATGAGGAAGTGGTCAGCAGCGAGGATCTGGAGTTTCATTCATTGGTACCGGAGTCTGATGAGGCATTCACGGACAGCCCGGACGGGGATCTGCTGCCTGCATCCTCCCTTCCTCCTCCTCCTCTCCCTTCTCCTCTTCCTGCCACGTGTACTGGAGGTCTCCAGCCGAGTGGTCAGTGCAGCAGAACCATTGCTTTAACACCCCGATGCTCTGCTTGATAATGTTCCTTGTGGCAGCATGGCTCTCCTTTTATGATTGCAGGCCATGAGTAGTGGGGTCGCAAAGGGGTGCCATCATCCAGGTGCAGAGCGGATAGCCCTTGTCCCCGAGAGCAGACCCCCTTGGGTTTGGCCTGGTCACTGGAAGATTGCTGGCGCACCGAACTGGCACAGGATGAAGGAAGCATGGCTGTTGCCAGGATACTGGGGATTTACAATCATGTGCTAGGCATGGTCACACACTATATTATAGTGTGCATGGTTACACACTAACTGCACGTTAAGTGAGTAGTAGCCTTTGCAGTTTCAGAACATCTCATCATTGGTATGCGGGGCCTGCAAAGCCACGTGTGTGTAGTTGATGGTGCCCTGCACCATGGGGAAGTCCAATACCCTGCCAAAGCCTCATGCCTGCTCCTCATGTTTCTCTATGTTCAGAGAGAAGACAATGAAGTCCCTTCTCCTGGATTCCATAGCCTCTGTGATGTCCTGGATGCAGAAATGAGTGGCAAACTGGGAGATGTTAGCTATGTATTCCTGCCCCTCCATAGCACTGCTGGTAAGAGGTATCGCCAGGGACATCAGTAAGTGTGTGACCACCCAGTTTGCAAAATTGATCTCGTTACTTACCTCACCGCCTGGAGTAAACACCGACAGGGAGAGCTGGCGTGCAGCACCAGGAAGCCGGCTCCAGGGATGTTATTTAAAGAGGATCATCAGTATTAACTCGCAGTGGTCAGGTTAATGCAGTTTCAGTGCTTTTTTGTTTCATCCACTGCAACAGTTTTATTCAGTTATTTCAAGGTATTTTGTGTCAGGAATCTTCTGGCAACCAAATAGTCGCTACATTTAGTGCTCAAAGATTCAAACTGTTACACTTGGCAACATTCATTGGGGCTGTACTGGCAGTCGACCTCGGCCTCCTGGATCTACGGCAGAGGGAGCAGAGGCAGGCGAAAGACTGGAACACATACGCAAAGGGAGGAGGAGGGCCATCAGGCCCCTCAACAGGAGGCCTTATCCTCCGAGGGTATTCCGAGAGTTCTTCTCCTACCTCAATTTAAGCATAGAGCAGTATTAGAAGGCTCCACTTCACCAAGGAGGTGGTCAAAGAACTCTGCCACCTGCTGCAACCAGACGACCTGCCTCAGACCAGGGTGACCACGGTTCTCCCAGTGGTAGTCAAGGTCACTGTCGCCAACAAGCAAGAGTCTAACCACTGCCCCTTGACATTCAATGGCATCACCATCACCGAATCCCCCACCATCAACGTCCTGGGGGATCACCATTGACCAGAAACCTAACTGGTCCTAAATACTGTGGCAAAAAAAGAGCAGGTCAGAGGCGGGGTATTCTGTGGCGAGTGTCTCACTTTGAAGGCTTATGAGGGACGAATAATCATCTGTAACCTGTCGGAAGGAAAAGGAGTCTCGGGGCATGGGCATTCCACTACAGGCAGTCTGGATTCAAACACAAACAGAACTGAGTAAAGTTTGAAATTCAAACAGGAAGAGGCATGTTGAAGGACATTCGATTTGACCAATCAGTGAAATGGTCACTGGCCAAATACAACTGGACATCTGGCTGCCTCCTGGGCCCAGTTTTTCTCTGCTATAAAACACAGGAGACAAAGGAAATCTTTCTCTTGAGCTTGGAAAAGGACACTGGAAGGAAGGTGTTGAAGATGGCCTGTCGAACATGTGGAGAATATATTCAGATGGATTGATCACCCACTGAATTATACTGAGCCAGTTTGAGCATAGTTATTGCTGAGAAAGATTGTTTATAACCAGTTAACTTAGAGGCATATACAAAGTTTAAATTTGTTTTTAATTGTGTGCAACTGGTTAACATAGAAGCATATATATTGCGGAGGAGAATCTATTTTAGTTGTACGTAACTGGCTAACTTGATGCATAGATACTGCAAAAGGTTGAATCTGAAATCGGTAAGCTATTTTAAATTGATTTTAAAACCTGTTCCCGGTAGTTTTGAACGTGGGACTTAGAGTTATTTTTAATCTGTTTAATAAAGTCCATTGTATTGAAAAATCTCAGTGTTCTTAAAAGTCTTGGTGTTCGAAACCCATAGGAAAAAGTTCTACAACCTCCTGACTCCCCAAAGACTTTCCACCATCTACAAGGCACAAGTCAGAAGTATGATAGAATACTCTCCACTTACCTGGATGAGGGCAGCTCCAACAACACTCAAGAAGCTTGACACCATCCAGGACAAAGCAGCCAGCTTGATTGGCACCCCATCCACCACCTTAAAGATTAATTCGCTCCACCGCCGTCACACCACGACTGCAGTGTGTACCATCGACAAGATGCATTGCATCGACAGTACTTCCCTCAAGGACAATGGCAGCAGGCGCATGGGAACACCATCACCTCCAAGTTCCCCTCCAAGTTACACACCATCCTGACTTGGAAATATGTCGCCATTCCTTCATCATCGCTGGGTCAAAATCTTGCAACTCCCTCCCCAACATCACTATGGGAGTTCCTTCACCACACAGACTGCAGCAATTCAAGAAGATGGCTCACCACCATCTTCTCAAAGTCAACTAGGGATGAGCAATAAATGCTGGCCTTGCCTGTGACCCCCACATCCCAAGAACGAATAAAAAAAGAAACATAGAAACATAGAAATTTACAGCGCAGAAGGAGGCCATTTCGGCCCATCGTGTCCGCGTCAGCCGACAAAGAGCCGCACGGCCCTTGGTCAGCAGCCCTAAAGGTTTCATATAAATCTATGAACAATGACAGAAAGGCAAAGAGCACCCAGCCCAAACAGTCAGCCTCACAAAACTGTGACACCCCTTATAATGAAAACCGCTACACTCCACCACAACCGGAGCCATGTGATCTCCTGGGAGAGGCAAAAACCAGATAAAAACCTGGGCCAATTTAGGGAGAAAAAAATCTGGTAAAATTCCTCTCCGACCTATTCAGGTGATCGACACTAGTCCAGGAGATCACCCTGGCTGTAATTCTATTCCCTGCAGTACTTACCATTATATCTGAGCAGTCCAACAAAATGTCATCCAGTCTCATCCCAATTACCAGCTCTAGGTTCGTAACCCTGCAGGTTACTGCACTTTAAGTGCCCATCCAACCATCTCTTAAAATTGGTGAGGGTTTCTGTATCCACCACTCTTCCAGGCAGCAAGTTCCAGAACCTCACAACACTCTGTGTAAAGAAGCTCCCCCTCAAATCCCCTCTAAACCTTCCACCAACCACATTAAAACTATTCCCCCTGGTAATAGACCTCTCCACCAATGGAAATAGATCCTTATATCCACTATGTCCAAGCCCCTAAATATTTTGTACACCTCGATGAGGTCTCCTCTCAACCTCCTCTGTTCCAATAAGAACAAACCCAGCCTATCCAATCTGTCCTCATAACTAAGATTCTCCATTCCAGGCAGCATCCTAGTAAATCTCCTCTGCACCCTCTCGAGTGCAATCACGTCCTTCCTATAATATGGCAACCAGAACTGCATGCAGTACTCCAGCTATGGCCTAACCAAAGTATTATACAATTTAAGCATAACCCCCCCCGACTCTTATATTCTGTGCCTCGGCCAATAAAGGCAAGCATTCCGTTTTGCTTCTTAACCACCTTATCCACCTGGCCTGCTACTTTCAGGGATCTGCATTCCAAGATCCCTTTGTTCATCTACAGTCTAAGTGGCCTACCGCTTAATGTGTATACCCTTTCCTTATTAGCCCTCCCAAAGTGCATCACCTTACACTTCTCTGAATTAAATTCCATTTGCCACTGCTCTGCCCATCTGACCAGCAGATTGATATCCTCCTGTAGCCCGTGACTTTCTGATTCATTATCAGCCATACAGCCAATTTTAGTGTGGTCTGCAAACTTCTTAATCATACTAGCTATATTCAAATCTGAATCGTTGATATATACCACTAAAAGCATGGGGCTCAGTACTGAGCCCTGCAGAACCCCATTGGAAACACCCTTCCAGTCACAAAAACATCCATCAATCATTACCCTTTGCTTCCTACCTCCAAGCCAATTTTGGATCCAACTTGCCACTTTGCTCTGTATCCCATGGACTTTAACCTTCATGACCAGTCTACCATGTGGTACCTTATCAAAAGCCTTGCTAAAGTCCATATATACTACATCGTATGCACTATCCTCATCGACCCTCTTAGTTACCTCCTCAAAAAATTCCATCAGGTTAGTCAAACATGATCTTCCCTTAACAAATCCATGCTGACTGTCCCTAATTAATCCTTGCCTTTCCAAATGCAGATTTATCCTCTCTTTCAGGAGTTTTTCCAATAATTTTCCCACCACTGAGGTTAGGCTGACAGGCCTGTAATTACTCGGCATATCCTTTTTTTCCTTCTTAAACAAGGGTACTACATTAACAGTTCTACAATCCTCCGGCACCATGTCCAGATCCAAAGAGGACTGTAAAATGATGGTGAAGGCCTCTGCTATTTCCTCCTTTACTTCGCTCAACAGCCTGGGATGCATTTCATCTGGGCCTGGGGACTTATCTACTTTCAACGTGGCTAAACCTCTTAATACTTCCTCTCTCACTATATTTATTTCATTCAGAATATCACACTCCTCCTCCATAGCAGTATCTGCATTAGCGTTTTCCTTTCTGAAAAGAGATGCAATGTATTCGTTACAAACCCTACCAACATCTTCCGCCTCCACACAAAGATTACCCTCATGGTCTCTAATAGGCCGTACCCTTTCTTTCATTACCCTCTTACTCTTAATATATTTAAAGAACATCTTAGGGTTTTCCTTAATTTTATTGGCCAATAATTTCTCATGCTCTCTCTTAGCATTCCTAATATCTTTTAAATTTTGCCTCTTAACTTTCTATATTCCTCTAAAGATTCTCAAGTATTTAGCTGTTGGTACATGACATAAACGGCCCTTTTTTTCTTAATCCTCTCCTGTAAGTTCGTAGACATCTAGGGGGCTCTAGAATTATTTTTCCCAGCCTTTTTCTTGTGCCTATGCTGGCTCTTTGTTCGAGTAGTGTCTTGCTCTCTTTTCATAGCCCTGTATCTTCCCCTGCTTCAAATATTTATCTCGTGGAAAAACAATGAAAAACTTTCAAACAAGGGATGATAAGTGTGTATGGAGAAAGAGTCAGACTGAACACTGTGAACTCAAAGGAAACTGTGACCTTGGTCTTTTATTGCAGGTCTCCAGAGTGCCTCTCCAACCTGTGAAGCCTTCTTAAATACCTGTGCTCCCAAGGGATTATGGAATCCCTTGGGACTCCAGGGGATGAGCCCGCTGGTGGCTGTAAGAGTAAATACAAGTAAATATATTTAACAATAAGGGTACAAACTAGATATATTCACGCAAAAATATATTCACGAAACAAGACCTGGAGTTCCTCAATATGTAGAGATGTTAAAATTAGGCTTCAAAAAAGCCATACAGCACATCTAAATCTAATAACTATACAGAAGAAAATCAAATAGAATATAGAAAACTCCGAGGTAGAACAAAAAATATTATAAATGTTAAGGGGGCGTAAAGAAAGACTATAAAGGAAAATAATAAATAGTTTTATAAACACATAAAAATCAAAAATAATTAAAGAAAGGGTAGGGCTGATTAGAGGCAAATAAACAAATCCTCTCACAGAGGATAAAGGAATAGCAGAAATGCTAAATTAATACTTTGCCTTGATTTTCACACAAGAGTGTGATTGTGCAAATAAAGGGTACAAGAGGAGGTGGAGCAGTTATATGGGATAGCATTAGATAAGGAAGTACTGTTGTCCTAAAATAGCTGGTGAAACATAAGAAAAATGCACAAGTCCATTATAGCCTGCACCTTTGAGTGTTGAGGGGAAGTCAGAGAGGAAATAGCAGAGACAATGATTACATTCATTCACGCATCCTTGGATCTGGATATGGAGGGCTGAAAATTGTAAAGGGAGAAAAGATTAAATTGGGAAAATATCGGCCGATCAGTCTAACATCCGAAGTAGATCCCTCTAGAGGCCATCTAGATAAAACAGGATAAAATTAATACGCATTTTAGGAAAGCCATCACAGATCTAAGAATGTCAGACACATTTTTAAAATGAGTTCTTTATGGAAATAAAGAGTCTACTGATAAAAAATTGTATTATGCAAATTAATTCTAAAAGGCATTTGATATGGTTAGTGTCATGATTCGGGGTCTTTTCTAACTACCTTACTCTAGATTGTTCAGCTCTTATGGGTGAATCCCAACTCTCCATACCATTGAGGCTGTCTACCCTGAGGTCGAGTAACATGCCCAGGAAATCAGCAGAAAACTCTCCAGTAATTATTTTTTTTTAAGCAACTGGAATTTATCCTATGCCTCCATAGATTCTGCTTTCTTCAAGAGCAGCTCAATGTTCTCTCAGAGGGTGAAACTAGGACGCAATGTGTGACATACATAATTACACGACATCGATCTTTTTTACTGTCTATCAATTCCTGTGCCCAATGCATCTTGGCTCATTATAATAGCTCTGCCCCCAGGGTAAAGAGCCATACACATGGATTTCCTGCAATTATGCTGGTTTTAATGGGAGTAAAATTAAACTCAAAAATTTTGGCACAGCAGGAAACAATGTTACTTTTCTGATATTTTATTGCGATTTTATGAGCGATTTTTGAAATTTATCCTCACTGTTCAGTTGATTGCATTTTTATGACATCCAGATAAGTCATATTAAAAATTGATAAGCTTCCATGATTGCATGCTCTTAAACATGCTCTGCTTGAATGATGGTCAGATGGCTTGAAACATAAATGTTTATACTTAAAGAAGGACTATGGTGCAAGCTCATGCTTTCCTCGGGCCCTGATTGTTTACACTGAATCCACATTTGTTTACACTCATTTTTATATTTCAGCATAAGTTAATGAGATTGACAGGAAATGTGGGTGTAAGTAGACATCAAAAAAATGGGTGACAAAATGGGTATAAATTTGGTGTAACTTCCTAAGGAAATTCTACCCAGATCTTTCTTTGTATAAAATATTAAGCAAATTTATTAAGTACACACCAAACAAGCGCGTAAACATCACTAGAATACCATTATATATTTAGCATAGAAAGTCTATTATAATAACTCGAGTGGAGAAAATAAGATAATGAGTTTGCAACTCGAAGAACTAAACTACACTCTATGGGCCCAAATTTGCACCCACGGTTAGAATGGCGCACCTCCGTGAGGTGCGCTGACTATTTAGAACAGAAACGGCACCTATTATTTACCTTCGTATTCTCCACACAGCAGCACCGATGTACGGCCCTGGCATAGCTCAGTAGACTGCGTGGGGGGGTGGAGCCACGTCCCGCCACTGAAAACAGTGCTGGGACCTCTGCACATGCACGCTAGAGTGTGCGTGCATGTGCAGTAGCTCCTCACCCGCAGATTCTGTGTGTGTGTGCTGCAGGCTGTGTGGGAGGGGCCTGAAGCACGCTGCCCCTAGCCCTGGCCGAATGGGCTCCTCGCCACGACCTGCGAAGGAACAGATGGCAATGTTCGTCATCGGAGACAGGAGATCCCGGGAACAGAAAGCCAAACAAGACAGTGAGAAGGAGCTGGCAAAAGTGAGGATCAAGAAGGAAGATGACTGAGGCCATCGTGTGTTCCTTGGGACTGTCTCGGAGATGTTCAGGGGGGTGGAGATAGCAGGAAAGCAAAGAGATTGGGGGCAAGACCTGAGTAGGATGGGACCTGGGCAGGCTCGCAAGCTTAATGTTGCCCCCCTCCTCCTCTCCCCCCCTCCTCCCCCTCTCTCTCCCCTCCTCCTCCCTCCCTCCTCTCTCCCCTCCTCCTCCCCCTCCTCTCTCTCCCTCCTCCTCCCCCTCCTCTCTCCCCCTCCTCTCTCCCCCTCCTCCTCCCCCTCCTCTCTCCCCCTCCCTCCTCTCTCCCCCTCCTCCTCCCCCCTCCTCTCCCCTCCTTCTCCCTCCTCCTCTCCCCCCTCCTCTCTCTCTCCCTCCTGTCTCTCCCCCTCCTCTCCCTGCCTCCCTCATCTCACCTCCTCTCTTCTCCTCCTCTCTCCCCTCCTCTCTCCCCCCTCCTCTCCCCCCTCCTCTCTCCCCTCCTCCTCCTCCTCCTCCCCTCCTCCTCTCCCCCCTCCTCTCCCTGCCTCCTTCATCTCCCCCTCCTCTCTTCTCCTCCTCTCTCCCCCTCCTCTCTCCCCCCTCCTCTCCCCTCCTCTCTCCCCCTCCTCCTCCCATCCTCCTCCCCTCCTCCTCTCCCCTTTCCTCTCTCTCCCCCCTCCTCTCCCTGCCTCCCTCATCTCCCCCTCCTCTCTTCTCCTCCTCTCTCCCCCTCCTCTCTCCCCCCTCCTCTCTCCCCCCTCCTCTCTCCCCCCTCCCTCACCCTCCTCTCCCTGCTCCTCTCTCCCTCTTCCTCTCTCCCCCTCCTCTCCTACCCCCTCTTCTCTCCCCCCTCCTCTCCCCCCTCTTCTTCCCCCTCCCTCACCCTCCTCTCCCCGCTCCTCTCTCCCTCTTCCTCTCTCCTACCCCCTCCTCTCTCCCCAACTCCCCTCTCCCCTCCTCTCCTCTCCCCTCCTCCCCTCTCCCTCATTGGCAGCCCGCTGTCTTCCCTTCACATAAAGGTAGGACTTCTATTTTTTATTTGTTATTGATTGATTGATTGCTTATTACTTTAGTCTTGGTGCTTTAGGTGCAGGGTTCCTTCTATTTTTTATTTGTTGATTAATTGCTCATTACTTTTTGTGCTTTGTTTAGTGCTTTGTAAGTCTTGGTGCTTTCCTTGTATTTTTTATTTGTTATCGAATGCTTATTTTCATGCTTTGTTTAGTGCTTAGTGCTTTAGATGTACTTATGCTTCTTTAATGTTGTTGTGAAGGTGTTTAGTGCTTTGGAAAATCCTCTAACTTTCCTTCTCCCCACCCCATCTTTGGCGACCTGCGCCTGATTTCTAAAGTGTCCGCAAGGTTTTTCTGAGCGTACAAAAGTGGACATATATGCTGGCCTAAGTTAGTTTGGAGTAACTATTGGCTGTCTAAACTTGCTTAAATGGCCAAAACAGTGGCTGGTAACGCCCCCTTTTGAAAAAAAACTGAACTAAAAAGAAACTGAACTAATTCACTGAAACTGGAGCAAACTAAATGTGGAGAATTGCGATTTTTAAGATACTCCAAAAAAAACTAATTGCTCCAAAAAAATAGGAGCAACTCCTGTGGAAACGTGGCCCCAATAACCATAACTTTAAACATGGACCTGGGCTAGATTTTCGGTTGTCTATAGCCTCAGTTAGCGGCCAGAGGGAGCGTTAATGCGAGCGTTAGAGTTTACCGACCGGGCGCGCAGCTTTTAGCACCCCGATGGAAAATTCATTAGAGATTCACTGGGGGCGCAAATCATTAGCATCTGGCTGCTGATGATCAGACCGATCCTGTCGTTAGACCTGGTGCACCGCCCATGCTTGCGCACAGCTCCCTAAATTAGGTGCGGCCACCTCAGTTAGTGCCCGCCAATAATAACGTCTGGAAAAACAGAAGGTACAGGATTGCAGAGTCGTTAACTGGTGGCTACTTAAAGGGATGAGGAAGTGCTTCCCTTGGAGGTCACAGTCAATGCAACGTTTACACACAGCACGATGCGAGAGCCTCCGAGTTTGCATTGGCAGACAGACATTACAGTTCTGCTTGAGAAAAAGTCATTTTGAAAACTTGAATGGGGGCATTACTAGTTTGCCAGCATCGTAAGGTGGTTTCAAGAGAGAAGGGCTGTTGGCCACGTCGGCTACTGAAGGAGGAGAGCCCCTAAATGTCGGGGCAGGTGGCCATAACCCCCATAGCTTTACCGGCGGCAATGCTTATACTTGGACCTGTCCGAGTGTGTCAGAAGGCTGCGCTTCCAAAAAGAGGAAGTTACGGAGATATGCCATCTCCTGCAGGCAGACCTGCAGCCTCACATCGGCACCAGGACTGCGCTGTCCATCGCAGTGAAGGTCACGGTGGCACTCGCCTTCAATGCCTCCGGCTCCTTCCAGGCTGCAACAGTGGACATATGCAACGTCTCGCATTTCGCAGTACATCACTGCATCCACAATGTCACACAGGCTCTCTACACATGCAGAATGGACTTCATTACTTTCCCGATGACCAGAGAGAAACAGGATGAGTGCGCATGTGAGTTTGTCAGGATAGCGGGCTTCCCAAGGGTGCAAGGAGCAATTGACTGCACATAACATGGCCTTGCAAACACCATTCCAGAATGCAGAGCTCTTCAGATACAGAAAGGAATACCACTCCCTAAATGTGCAGCTGGTATGCGACCACACGCAGCGCATCCTCGCTTAAATGGAGTGAGCTGAGGGATGCAGCTAATAATGACCGCGCATTATGCCACGATAATGCCACATCTCCGTCACTAGTTCACAGTCATACACCAGAGGCTGAAGGAGACAGTCAAAGTAACAAATTATTTCTCACACATCGCTGAAACAAGCCCAAAATCCCCAGACACTCAACTAAAATAAAATGGAGCACCTGCCCCTTCAAAGAAAACAAACAAAGCTGAGATTTGATTATATTTTTATCGAGGTCCCAGGGGGAGACATTTGCTCAGCGGGTTTTGTGCTGCCATTTCCCACCCCTCTGCTTCAACCCTCTCCCACCCGTACTGTCCTCCTCAATTTGGCCTCAGTGCCTGAAGGAAGGCTGCTTGTGGGCTGCTGTGTGTCTGAAGCAGTCAGGACAGACGGCCTACGTTGATGCTCTGGACCAGCTGTGGCCATGGACGTCCAGCTACTGACTGCACCACCTCAGGATAGGCAGCAGCAGTGTGGGATGGCTGGGGTGCAGGCAGTGGTGAGTGTAAAGGTGGACTGGCAGTGGCGGGAGCTGGAATGCTATCATCAACAAGAAGAAGAGCAACTTCCATTTCCAGCGGCACACTGCCAGTCCTCTGCGGTGGTGCCACAGCATCAGGAATAATATGTGCCACCAGATTGCTGACTGCTGAGGCACCGTCTGTTCCCCGTCTGACTGTAGGGAAGGCAGAGAGGAGAGTCACAGACACCGCTTGCATGGCATCACTCTGGGACTGCATAAACGCAGGGAGCACTTGTAATGCTGCAGTCTGAGATTGCATGCCAGCAACGAGTGTCTGCATGACATCACAAAGACCTTGTATGGTTTCGGCCTGTGATGTCATGGCTGCTGCCACGTCAACCATGGCATGCACCATCGCCTCTGAATCCCATAAGAACAGAAGAACATAAGAACATAAGAATTAGGAACAGGAGTAGGCCATCTAGCCCCTCAAGCCTGCTCCGCCATTCAATAAGATCATGGCTGATCTGGTCGTGGACTCAGCTCCACTTACCCGCCCGCTCCCCGTAACCCTTAATTCCCTTATTGCTTAAAAAATCTATCTATCTTTGACTTGAAAACATTCAATGAGCCAGCCTCAACTGCTTCCTTGGGCAGAGAATTCCACAGATTCACAACCCTCTGGGAGAAGAAATTCTTTCTCAACTGGTTTTAAATTGGCTCCTCTGTATTTTGAGGCTGTGCCCCCTAGTTCTAGTCTCCCCTACCAGTGGAAACAACCTCTCTGCCTCTATCTTGTCTATCCCTTTCATTATTTTAAATGTTTCTATAAGATCACCCCTCATCCTTCTGAACTCCAAGGAGTAAAGACCCAGTCTACTCAATCTATCATCATAAGGTAACCCGCTCATTTCTGGAATCAGTCTAGTGAATCGTCTCTGTACCCCTTCCATAGCTAGTATATCCTTCCTTAAGTAAGGTGACCAAAACTGCATGCAGTACTCCAGGTGCAGCCTTACCGATACCTTATACAGTTGCAGCAACACCTCCCTGCTTTTATACTCCATCCCTTTTGCAATGAAGGCCAACATTCCATTTGCCTTCCTGATTACCTGCTGCACCTGCAAACTAACCTTTTGGGATTCATGCACAAGGACCAACCTGACTGCCTGCCTCTCTTCCGCTCTTACATCCGGTCCAGGGTGTCCTTGGAGATGGAGCACGCGGTGTCCACCGGTACGCTCGCGGCCTTCCGCGAGAGGTGGGCACCGGAGGGACTGGAGTGCATCATCACGCCCGGCAACCAAATTTTAATTTGATTTTACGTTTTAAAGTTTAATTTGTTTTAATTGCTGGTGCTTTTAGTGTCCCCCTCCCCTTTTATAGGGGGCACTGGAAAAAATGTGATTTTAGCGCCCCAAAAAAAAAACCAAAAAAAAAAGGAAAAAAAAAAGGGGCCTTGAAAATGTCAGCTGTGTCACCCAGGCGGGTGGCATGGTTTTAATGTTTATGTTTATTTTCAGGTAAACTCAAAAGAGTTTCATGCACAAGGACCAATCGTGGAGCAGTGGAGGCGTGTCCTGCACAGTAGAAGCTGAGCTGCAGAGAGAGGAGCAGCTACCAACTTTAGCTCCTGCCTGGAGAGCCCTGAGAATAGCCCAGGAAGAGAAGGAAGGAAGGGGCTTCACCACCAACTTTCACCCAGAGGGAGAGGAGGAAAAAGCAGAAAACTTTTTTACATCTTTACCATTTCTGCAAAGAGTTGGAGAGACGGGGAAAAGACCAACAACATCCAGTGTGGAAGGAGGGAGACTCTACCATTCTACAGGTGGGTGTTGGTGCAGTCCCAAAAAGACTTTGTTATATCGGTGGGGGGAGGAAAGAAGACCACTGAGGGCCGGAACATCGAGGGGGGTGTGTGTGTGTGGAAGTGTGTGTGGGGGCTTTGCTTACAACTAGGCCCCCCCCCCACAATTGAACCCCCCCCCCCCAATTGCCTCGCCTGGGGTAGCTGGAGCTACCAGGCTGAAGATTTATTTTCCTTAAATACCCTATTAAACATCATTAGGAGTGTGTGCCTGGTGGCTCGAGCTGCCCCAGGTGAAGACATCTTCTCCCCTCACCTGAAGACCACCCCAAAGACTTTGTGTTTTGCCATCTGGGGATTGCACCCACCCACAGCTGCGAGGGGAGACCTGCCCTCGCAGTTCCCCCCCCCCTTCCCACCCCCCTCTCTCTTTCTCTGTTACTCTGTTTCTCCCCTCTCTCTCTGAGGCCCCTTTCTCCTAATTTAAAAAAAAAACAATTGAGACAACTGAGCAGAGGGAGCAAGGCCCCTCCCCAATTGCCAACTAGGGGAGAGGTGTGCCTCATTAAGGGCTCCTCTGCTCAGTTAATATACGAGGCCAATAAAGACCATCAAGGCCTGTGACTTTGGGGTGGGTGTAGCCCTTAAAGGGACCCCGTGATGGCGACCCCATCCACGCCGGTGGCAGGGCCAGCGAGGACATATGCGCAGGTGGCAACCGCTTCCACGGCACCTCCTGCGCCACCCGCTGCCCTGCCACCTTTTCAACTTATCACCAGGAAACACGGGGTCAAGAGCTACACTCACCCCACAATGAGCATTGAGGAGTGCGTGCGGGCGATGGCTGGGGTAGTCGGCCCCTCGGCCATTGTCGCGGCCTCCAAGATGTCTGGGAAGGCTGTTTTCTTCCTGGGGTCGGAGCGGGCGGTGTCCCTGGCCCTCGAAAAGGGGCTCACGGTGGGCGGGACGTTCCGTCCGGTGGACCCTCTCGAGGCCACCGCGCAGAGGGTCATCGTGTCAAACGTCCCGCCCTTTGTTTCCGCTGAGCTCCTCCTCCCTCACCTACACCAACTGGGGGAGGTAAGGTCGGGGATCAACCCCATACCGCTCGGTCTCAGGAAGAACAGCCTGCGCCACGTGTTCTCCTTCCACCGCCAGCTCTTTGTCCGGCTGGCGCGGGAGGACATGACGGAAGGGCACTTTAATGTGGTGCACGAGGGGACTGCCTACCGCGTCTTCTGGACGTCGGACGGTGTGCGGTGCCATGCCTGCAGGGAGGTGGGGCACATTCGCAAGAACTGCCCTGCCTCCAAGGCCGCCAAACCACCGAAGGCGGCCAAGGCTGGCGCCGCCGCCACCCCTCCCCCTAGTTGCGTCCGCGTGCCGGGAGCCATAGGTGCGCTGGCATCGTCGGAGGCCTTTGTTTTCAGGGCCTCCGGCGGGGGGGAGGGAGAGCGTCCGAACGGAAAGAAGGCGCGGAACAAGGAGAAACATCTAGAGGCGGGTCCCCTCGGTGCGCCAGACAATTTGTTTACCGCGCTCGGCCCAACCCAGTCACCGGCGAGCGCGGGGTGCCCCGAGCCCGTGCCCGAGCCCTTGAACAACACCACAGAGGGGCCCGGGCGCGGGCAAGAAAAGGAAAAGTGGGGGGCGGAGCGGGAGGCCTCGGCAGACATGGAGGTCTCCCTGCCTCCGCGCGCCCCCAGGAACAAAAGGAGGCACGGCTCCGATGAGGCGGAGGGGGAACAACATCCCTCCGCGGAGGAGTCGGTGCCCGCCGCGTGTCCCGCGTCCCCAACCAGCGCCCCCAAGCTGTGCTGTAGGCGAGAGGAGTCTGTCCCCGGGGAGGGTGAGACAGTCGAGGCTGCCCAGCCTCTGCCTCCCTGGGATGGCGTGGAAGATCTGCCTGTCGTGGGGGGCGTGGGGATCGCGGAGGAATGCATTGCCGCTGGGTCGGGCGTCCCGGGGACTGAGGCGGGCGGGGCCGAAAAGGCCGAACCTGAGCCCGCCCAGCCAATACCCAACTTCCCCCGGGAGTCGCTCGACCCGGCAGAAAATGAAACATATGTCTATTATGACACTGCAGATGCTGGGCCGGGGGGTGGCAGCGGGGAGGGGGAGGAACACGCACCCTCGCCTCTTGCTGTGGAGCTGGAGCACTTGGAGAGCCTGGGGATTTCCTATGGCCGGGTCTCTCCTTGTTCCCCAGTTCCTGGGGCGGAGGGGGAACCCCTTCCGCTGTCATTTCCCGACCCAGCACCATTTTTAAAAGAGCCCAGTGGGGACTCCTCTGCCGACGATCCTGGGGGTGGGATCGGGGCAGAGCCAGGGCCGGTTGGAGCGGCCGGTTCATTTGCCGTACCTTGTGCGGTCGATGGGCCGGCTGCTGGCGGCCACCTCCCGGAGGAGGACGGGGACTCGGTGGGGGACGCGGGTGAAGACCTAGAGACCACCGCCAGCGAGGCGGTGGATCTGCTCGCGGCCGCCGCCGAGACCATCCTCATTCCTGCAAAGGAACTCCGGGACTTTTTGGCCCAGAGCCGGGGTCGCTGCAACCAAGCCCGACTGGCCCTGGAAAAATGGTCCGAGCCAGAACTGATCAAGGGGTCCGTCCGCGCCGCCGTCAAAACCTTGGCCGCGGGCGGGCCCTTGACAAAGGCGCAACACCTTGAGCTGCGCGAGCTCGAGGGACTCCTCGCTGGGCTGCGGAGGGAGCGGAGTTCAACAAAAGACTCCGCTCCCTCCCCCACAATAGGTTAAGGTAGAGGTTGCACTATGCTTTTGCCATGAAGATAACCATAGCCAGCCTCAACATCAACGGCGGCAGAGGGGCACGCCGTAGATTTGACAATTTTTCGCTGCTGCGGGAGGGGAAATATGCGGTGTGCTTCCTGCAAGAAACCCACACCGTTCCGGGAGACGAAGCCACGTGGCTCCTGGAATGGCAAGGAGAGGTCCGCATGAGCCACCTCACCGCCATTTCTAGTGGGGTGGCCATCTTGCTGGGCCCGCATTTTCAGCCGGAGATCTTGGGGGTCGAGGAGCCCGTGCCAGGCCGCTTGCTGCATGTAACGGTTCGCCTGGGGGACGTGCCGCTCCATCTCGTGAACGTGTACGCCCCTCAGCCCGGCCCGCAGCAAACGCGCTTCTTTGAAGAGGTGTCTGCACTTCTTGGCTCCGTCGACGTCGGCGACTGCATTGTCCTCGGGGGGGATTTTAACTGCACCCTCGAGGCGAGGGACCGCTCCGGTGCCCCGCAGTGCATGACGGCGATGGAGAAGTTGAGGGACCTGGTCGGGTCCTTCGACTTGGTGGACGTCTGGCGAAATCTCCACCCCGACTCCAGCGCCTTTACTTGGGTGAGGCCTGGAGTAGGATGGTCTAGAGTCGACCGCCTTTACGTGTCTCGGGCGTACGTTTCCTGCGTCCCGGCGGCCTCCATGCGGCCGGTGCCGTGTTCGGACCACCACCTGGACGGGGTCCGCGTACTGGCACTTTAACAACCGGCTGCTGGAGGACGTGCGGTTCCAGGACTCGTTCCGTCGATTCTGGTCCGACTGGAGAAGGAAGCAGGGGGGCTTCCCCTCCTTGAGGCTATGGTGGGACGTGGGCAAGGCTCACGTCCGCGTCTTCTGTCAAGAGTACGCGAGGGGGTCGACCAAGAGGCGGGCGGCCAGAGTCGGGCGCCTAGAAAAAGAGGTGCTCGACCTGGTAGCCCGTCTCGGTCAAGTCGTCCAGGACCCGGCCCTGCGGACGGTGTACGAAGTGAAGAAGGCCGCGCTGAAGGACCTGCAGCTCGTCGGGTCCCGAGGCGCGTTCGTGAGGTCGCGGATCCGGTTCCTGCGGGATCTGGACCGCGGCTCCCCCTTCTTCTACTCGCTGGAAAAAAGGCAGAGTGTCCGTAAGCAGCTCTTGACGCTGCTGGCCGACGACGGCTCTCTCGTCTCAGATCCGGAGGGCGTCAACAACAGGGCCCGTGAATATTACGGGGCTCTGTTCTCTCCGGATCCGTCCAGCGAGGAAGCGCATAGAGTTTTGTGGGAGGACCTGCCGAAGGTCAGCCCGGAGGGCGCCGAAAATCTGGAAGCTCCGCTAAGCCTGGCGGAGCTGACCGGTGCCCTCGCCCGGCTCTCGAGGGGAAAATCCCCGGGGCTGGACGGGCTGACCGTGGAGTTCCACAGGGCATTCTGGGACGTCCTGGGGAGCGACTACGCGCGGGTCCTGGGGGAAAGTCTGGCGACCGGGGAGATGCCCCTCTCTTGGCACAGGGCAGTCATCGTCCTGCTGCCTAAGAAGGGCGATCTCCGCCTCCTTAAGAACTGGCGCCCGGTCTCCCTCCTCAGCACGGACTACAAAATCTTCGCCAGGGCGATGTCTGCTCGCCTTGGTGCCGTGCTGGACCACATGATCCACCCCGACCAGTCCTACACGGTCAGTAACTTTTAACATTGTTGTCGGCAATTTAAGTGTATCTAAGGGTTAAGTCATGGCAGGACAGCTCGGTCACGTGATATGCTCCTCCTGTACCATGTGGGAACACGGGGACAACACCAGTGTCCCTGACGACTACATGTGCGGGAAGTGTGTCCACCTCCGGCTACTGACGGTCCGCGTTGCGGAGTTGGAGCTGAAGGTGGATTCACTCTGGAGCATCCACGATGCTGAGAATGACGTGAGTATCACGTGTAGCGAGTTGGTCTTACTGCAGGAGAAGGGTCCACAGCCAGCGAGGGAATGGAAGACCAGCAGGAAGAGTAGTGCAAGGAAGGTAGTGCAGGGGTCCCCTGTGGTCATCCCCCTGCAAAACAGATACACCGCTTTGAGTACTGTTGAGGGGGATGACTCATCAGGGGAGGGCAGCAGCAGCCAAGTTCATGGCACCATGGCTGGCTCTGTTGCACAGGAGGGCAGGAAAAAGAGTGGAAGAGCGATAGTGATAGGGGATTCAATTGTAAGGGGAATAGATAGGCGTTTCTGCGGCCGCAACCGAGACTCCAGGATGGTATGTTGCCTCCCTGGTGCAAGGGTCAAGGATGTCTCGGAGCGGGTGGAGGACATTCTAAAAAGGGAGGGAGAACAGCCAGTTGTCGTGGTGCACGTTGGTACCAATGACATAGGTAAAAAAAGGGATGAGTTCCTACGAAATGAATTTAAGGAGCTAGGAGCTAAATTAAAAAGTAGGACCTCAAAAGTAGTAATCTCAGGATTGCTACCAGTGCCACGTGCTAGTCAGAGTAGGAATCGCAGGATAGCTCAGATGAATACGTGGCTTGAGCAATGGTGCAGCAGGGAGGGATTCAAATTCCTGGGGCATTGGAACCGGTTCTGGGGGAGGTGGGACCAGTACAATCCGGACGGTCTGCACCTGGGCAGAATCGGAACCAATGTCCTCGGGGGAGTGTTTGCTAGTGCTGTTGGGGAGGAGTTAAACTAATATGGCAGGGGGGTGGGAACCAATGCAGGGAGATAGAGGGAAACAAAAAGGAGGCAAAAACAAAAGACAGAAAGGAGATGAGGAAAAGTGGAGGGCAGAGAAACCCAAGGCAAAGAACAAAAAGGGCCATTGTACAGCAAAATTCTAAAAGGACAGAGGGTGTTAAAAAAACAAGCCTAAAGGCTTTGTGTCTTAATGCAAGGAGTATCCGCAATAAGGTGGATGAATTAACTGTGCAAATAGATGTTAACAAATATGATGTGATTGGGATTACGGAGACGTGGCTCCAGGATGAGCAGGGCTGGGAACTCAACATCCAGGGGTATTCAACATTCAGGAAGGATAGAATAAAAGGAAAAGGAGGTGGGGTAGCATTGCTGGTTAAGGAGGAGATTAAGGCAATAGTTAGGAAGGACATTAGCTTGGATGATGTGGAATCTATATGGGTAGAGCTGCAGAACACCAAAGGGCAAAAAACGTTAGTGGGAGTTGTGTACAGACCTCCAAACAGTAGTAGTGATGTTGGGGAGGGCATCAAACAGGAAATTAGGGGTGCGTGCAATAAAGGTGCAGCAGTTATAATGGGTGACTTTAATATGCACATAGATTGGGCTAACCAAACTGGAAGCAATACGGTGGAGGAGGATTTTCTGGAGTGCATAAGGGATGGTTTTTTAGACCAATATGTCGAGGAACCAACTAGGGGGGAGGCCATCTTAGACTGGGTGTTATGTAATGAGAAAGGATTAATTAGCAATCTCGTTGTGCGAGGCCCCTTGGGGAAGAGTGACCACAATATGGTGGAATTCTGCATTAGGATGGAGAATGAAACAGTTAATTCAGGGACCATGGTCCAGAACTTAAAGAAGGCTAACTTTGAAGGTATGAGGCGTGAATTGGCTGAGATGGATTGGCGAATGATACTTAAGGGGTTGACTGTGGATGGGCAATGGCAGACATTTAGAGACCGCATGGATGAACTACAACAATTGTACATTCCTGTCTGGCATAGAAATAAAAAAGGGAAGGTGGCTCAACCGTGGCTATCAAGGGAAATCAGGGATAGTATTAAAGCCAAGGAAGTGGCATACAAATTGGCCAGAAATAGCAGCGAACCTGGGGACTGGGAGAAATTTAGAACTCAGCAGAGGAGGACAAAGGGTTTGATTAGGGCAGGGAAAATGGAGTATGAGAAGAAGCTTGCAGGGAACATTAAGACGGATTGCAAAAGTTTCTATAGATATGTAAAGAGAAAAAGGTTAGTAAAGACAAATGTAGGTCCCCTGCAGTCAGAATCAGGGGAAGTCATAACGGGGAACAAAGAAATGGCGGACCAATTGAACAAGTACTTTGGTTCGGTATTCACGAAGGAGGACACGAACAACCTTCCGGTTATAAAAGGGGTCGGGGGGTCTAGTAAGGAGGAGGAACTGAGGGAAATCCTTATTAGCCGGGAAATTGTGTTGGGGAAATTGATGGGATTGAAGGCCGATAAATCCCCAGGGCCTGATGGACTGCATCCCAGAGTACTTAAGGAGGTGGCCTTGGAAATAGTGGATGCGTTGACAGTCATTTTCCAACATTCCATTGACTCTGGATCAGTTCCTATGGAGTGGAGGGTAGCCAATGTAACCCCACTTTTTAAAAAAGGAGGGAGAGAGAAAACAGGGAATTATAGACTGGTCAGCCTGACATCGGTAGTGGGTAAAATGATGGAATCAATTATTAAGGATGTCATAGCAGTGCATTTGGAAAGAGGTGACATGATAGGTCCAAGTCAGCATGGATTTGTGAAAGGGAAATCATGCTTGACAAATCTTCTGGAATTTTTTGAGGATGTTTCCAGTAGAGTGGATAAGGGAGAACCAGTTGATGTGGTATATTTGGACTTTCAGAAGGCGTTCGACAAGGTCCCACACAAGAGATTGATGTGCAAAGTTAGAGCACATGGGATTGGGGGTAGTGTACTGACATGGATTGAGAACTGGTTGTCAGACAGGAAGCAAAGAGTAGGAGTAAATGGGTACTTTTCAGAATGGCAGGCAGTGACTAGTGGGGTACCGCAAGGTTCTGTGCTGGGGCCCCAGCTGTTTACACTGTACATTAATGATTTAGATGAGGGGATTAAATGTAGTATCTCCAAATTTGCGGATGACACTAAGTTGGGTGGCAGTGTGAGCTGCGAGGAGGATGCTGTGAGGCTGCAGAGCGACTTGGATAGGTTAGGTGAGTGGGCAAATGCATGGCAGATGAACTATAATGTGGATAAATGTGAGGTTATCCACTTTGGTGGTAAAAACAGAGAGACAGACTATTATCTGAATGGTGACAGATTAGGAAAAGGGGAGGTGCAAAGAGACCTGGGTGTCATGGTACATCAGTCATTGAAGGTTGGCATGCAGGTGCAGCAGGCGGTTAAGAAAGCAAATGGCATGTTGGCCTTCATAGCAAGGGGATTTGAGTACAGGGGCAGGGAGGTGTTGCTACAGTTGTAGAGGGCATTGGTGAGGCCACACCTGGAGTATTGTGTACAGTTTTGGTCTCCTAACCTGAGGAAGGACATTCTTGCTATTGAGGGAGTGCAGCGAAGGTTCACCAGACTGATTCCCGGGATGGCGGGACTGACCTATCAAGAAAGACTGGATCAACTGGGCTTGTATTCACTGGAGTTCAGAAGAATGAGAGGGGACCTCATAGAAACATATAAAATTCTGACGGGGTAAGACAGGTTAGATGCAGGAAGAATGTTCCCAATGTTGGGGAAGTCCAGAACCAGGGGTCACAGTCTAAGGATAAGGGGTAAGCCATTTAGGACCGAGATGCGGAGGAACTTCTTCACCCAGAGAGTGGTGAACCTGTGGAATTCTCTACCACAGAAAGTTGTTGAGGCCAATTCACTAAATATATTCAAAAAGGAGTTAAATGAGGTCCTTACTGCTAGGGGGATCAAGGGGTATGGCGAGAAAGCAGGAATGGGGTACTGAAGTTGAATGTTCAGCCATGAACTCATTGAATGGCGGTGCAGGCTAGAAGGGCCGAATGGCCTACTCCTGCACCTATTTTCTATGTTCTATGTTTCTATGTTTCTAATCCACGATAACATCCATCTGGTCCGGGACCTCATCCATTGTTCCCAGGAGGCTGGTCTGTCGGTCGCCTTCCTATCCCTCGACCAAGAGAAGGTGTTCGACAGGGTGGATCACGACTATCTGCTCGGAACTCTGCGCGCTTTCGGGTTCGGGACGCATTTCGTCGCCCGGATCCGACTTTTGTACGCCGCCGAGGAGTGTCTGATTAAGGTTAACGGGTCCTTGACGGCGCCCCTTCGCTTTAGGAGAGGGGTGCGCCAGGGATGCCCCATGTCCGGCCAGTTATACGCCGTTTGCGTGGAGCCTTTCCTGCGCCTCTTGCGGACGAGGTTGACGGGACTGGCTCTGCAAGGGCCGGGCGTGGAGGTCGTCCTCTCGGCTTACGCCGATGACGTGCTCCTCGCGGTAGAGGATCCCGCTGACCTGCGGAGGATGCGTGAGTGCCAGGAGATTTACTCGGCCGCGTCCTCCGCCAGGATCAACTGGGAGAAATGTTCCGGACTCCTGGTGGGTCAGTGGCGGGTGGACTCCCTGCCGGAGGAGCTCAGGCCTTTTGCCTGGAGCACGACCCATCTCCTCTATCTGGGAGTCTACCTTAGCCCCGACGAGGGAGCCTGGCCGGCGAACTGGCAGGAGCTGGAGGCCAAGGTCGCCGCTCGCCTAGGGCGCTGGACAGGACTGCTCCGAGTGCTGTCCTACAGGGGTCGAGCGCTAGTCATAAACCAGCTGGTGGCCGCAATGCTGTGGTACCGGCTGGTCACTTTGACCCCTCCCCCTGCGTTTGTCGCCAAGATACAGAAGAAGCTGGTGGAGTTCTTCTGGAACAACAGGAAGCACTGGGTCTCTGCCGCGGTCTTGAGTCTCCCGCTTGAGGAGGGCGGTCAGTCGTTGGTGTGCGTCAGCGCCCAGCTCGCGACTTTCCGTCTTCAGACCCTGCAGAGATACCTTTACGTCGAGCCCCCTCCTAGGTGGTGTGCTCTGGCGAGGTATTTCTTCCGCCAGCAGCGCGACCTCAATTATGACACGCAGCTCCTGTTTGTGAACTTGGGGGGTGCCAGGACCGCCCTCCGGGAGCTGCCTGTCTTTTACAGGGAACTCATCAGGGTCTGGAACAAAGTCTCCACCAAGCGCAGCTCTCCGCCGGCTGCAGTGGCGGCCGTCCTGCAGGAACCGCTGCTCGGGAATCCGTACCTCCATGGCCGAGGTTTTATGTGGCGGTCGGAAGAGAGGGCTGTGGCTGGTGATGTGACCAGGGTCAGGGACCTGCTCGATGGTGGAGGAGCGGGCTGGATGGCGCCAGACACGCTGGCGCGGCGCCTAAATTCTGCCACGCGGCCGATGCCATCGAGTCGCTAAAACAGCTCTGGGCCCTGACTCCGTTAGGTGCATCGAGGAGGCTCAAGCACGTGGGGGGATCCCGTCCGAACTGACCCCCGTCCGGACGGAATTCCTCATCGGCGCCAAACCCCGGAACCTCCCTCGGCGGCCGACGCCTCACAACTTGAGCCGCCTCGGAGAAATCCCCTCCGTGCCTTTCAGTTCCGCGCGGAGGGGTTTCCTGTACGGGCTGCTCCTGCACACCCTCAACTTTGCCATCCTCGCCGGCCGTCCGGACACGCCATGGCGTACCATCTTGCCGTCCGGAGGAGGCGGGGGTCCCCGATGGAGGGCACTCTACGCAGGGGTCCTCCCACTATTCATCAGGGACTTGGCCTGGAGGGTGGTGCACGGAGCAGTGCCGTGCAACAAATTTTTAAGCCAGTTCACGGACTCCCAGGCCGCCTGCAATTTCTGCGGTCTGGAGGAGTCCGTGTTCCATGTTTTTATTGAGTGCACAAGGTTGCAGCCCCTGTTCCATTATTTGAAGGGGCTGCTCCTGAAATTCTGGCTGCACTTCAGTCCCACTCTCCTGATCTTTGGGCACCCTGTGCGGAGGGGAGCGGGTAGGTCCGAGGGCCTCCTCGTAGGACTGCTCCTGGGCACGGCCAAGGGTGCCATCAGCCGGTCCAGGCAGCGGGCGGTCGAGGGGGTCGTTCAACCTGACTGCCTGCCTCTCTTCCGCTCTTACATCCGGTCCAGGGTGTCCTTGGAGATGGAGCACGCGGTGTCCACCGGTACGCTCGCGGCCTTCCGCGAGAGGTGGGCACCGGAGGGACTGGAGTGCATCATCACGCCCGGCAACCAAATTTTAATTTGATTTTACGTTTTAAAGTTTAATTTGTTTTAATTGCCGGTGCTTTTAGTGTCCCCCTCCCCTTTTATAGGGGGCACTGGAAAAATTTTTATTTTAGCGCCCCAAAAAAAAAGGAAAATAAAAAGGGGCCTTGAAAATGTCAGCTGTGTCACCCAGGCGGGTGGCATGGTTTTAATGTTTATGTTTATTTTCAGGTAAACTCAAAAGAGTTTCATGCACAAGGACCCCCAGGTCCCTCTGCACCACAGCATGTTGTAATTTCTCCCCATTCAAATAATATTCCCTTTTACTGTTTTTTTTCCCAAGATGGATGACCTCACACTTTCCGACATTGTATTCCATCTGCCAAACCTTAGCCCATTCGCTTAACCTATCCAAATCTCCTTGCAGCCTCTCTGAGTCCTCTACACAACCCGCTTTCCCACTAATCTTAGTGTCATCTGCAAATTTTGTTGCACTACACTCTGTCCCCTCTTCTAGGTCATCTATGTATATTGTAAACAGTTGTGGTCCCAGCACTGATCCCTGTGGCACACCACTAACCACTGATTTCCAACTGAAAAAGGACCCATTTATCCCGACTCACTGCTTTCTGTTCGCCAGCCAATTCTCTATCCATGCTAATACATTTCCTCTGACTCCGCGTACCTTTATCTTCTGCAGTAACCTTTTGTGTGGCACCTTATCGAATGCCTTTTGGAAATCGAAATACACCACATCCATCGGTACACCTCTATCCACCATGCTCGTTATATCCTCAAAGAATTCCAGTAAGTTAGTTATACATGATTTCCCCTTCATGAATCCATGCTGCGTCTGCTTGATTGCACTATTCCTATCCAGATGTCCCGCTATTTCTTCCTTAATGATAGTTTCAAGCATTTTCCCCACTACAGATGTTAAACTAACCGGCCTATAGTTACCTGCCTTTTGCCTGCCCCCTTTTTTAAACAGAGGCGTTACATTAGCTGCTCTCCAATCCGCTGGTACCTCCCCAGAGTCCAGAAAATGTTGGTAGATTATAACAAATGCATCTGCAATAACTTCCGCCATCTCTTTTAATACCCTGGGATGCATTTCATCAGGACCAGGGGACTTGTCTACCTTCAGTTCCATTAGTCTGTCCATCACTACCTCCCTAGTGATAGTGATCATCTCAAGGTCCTCCCTTCCCACATTCCTATGACCAGCAATTTTTGGCATGGTTTTTGTGTTTTCCACTGTGAAGACGGAAGCAAAATAATTGTTTAAGGTTTCAGCCATTTCCACATTTCCCATTATTAAATCCCACTTTTCATCTTCTAAGGGACCAACATTTACTTTAGTCACTCTTTTCCGTTTTATATATCTGTAAAAGCTTTTACTATCTGTTTTTATGTTTTGCGCAAGTTTACCTTCGTAATCTATCTTCCCTTTCTTTATTGCTTTTTTAGTCATTCTTTGCTGTTGCTTAAAATCTTCCCAATCCTCTAGTTTCCCACTAACCTTGGCCACCTTATACGCATTGGTCTTTGATTTGATACTTTCCTTTATTTCCTTGGTTATCCACGGCTGGTTATCTCTTCTCTTGCCACCCTTCTTTTTCACTGGAATATATTTTTGTTGCGCATTATGAAAGAGCTGCTTAAAAGTCCTCCACTGTTCCTCAATTATGCCACCGTTTAGTCCTTGTTTCCAGTCTACTTTAGCCAACTCTGCCCTCATCCCACTGTAGTCCCTTTTGTTTAAGCATAGTACGCTCCTTTCTGACACAACTTCCTCATCCTCAATCTGTATTACAAATTTAACCATATTGTGATCACTCATTCCGAGAGGATTTCTTACGAGGAGATCGTTTATTTTTCCTGTCTCGTTACACAGGACCAGATCCAAAATGGCTTGCTCCCTTGTAGGCTCTGTTACATACTGTTCGAAGAAACAATCCCGTATGCATTCTATGAATTCCTCCTCCAGGCTACACCCTGCGATTTGATTTGACCAATCGATATGTAGGTTAAAATCCCCCATAACTACTGCCGTTCCTTTTTCACATGCCTCCATTATTCCCTTGATTATTGTCCGCTGCACCATGAAGTTATTATTTGGGGGCCTATAAACTATGCCGACCAGTGACTTTTTCCCCTTACTATCTCTAATCTCCACCCACAATGATTCAACATTTTGTTCATTGGAGCCAATATCATCCCTCACAACTGCCCTGATATCATCCCTTATTAACAGAGCTACCCCACCTCCCTTCCCTTCCTGCCTATCTTTCCGAATCATCAGATACCCCTGTACACTTAATTCCCAGTCCTGGCCACCTTGCAACCATGTCTCTGTAATGGCCACCAAATCATACCCATTTGTAATGATTTGTGCCGTCAACTCATTTACTTTATTTCTAATGCTGCGTGCATTTAGGTGGAGTGTTTTCATCCTCATTTTTAAACCATGATTTTTAGTTTTGACCCCTCCTGCAGCCCTTTTATATTCAGTGGCCCTTTTTGTTTCTTGCCTTTGGTTTCTCTGCCCTCCACTTTTACTCATCTCTTTTCTGTCTTTTGTTTTTGTCTCCTTTTTGTTTCCCTCTGTCTCCCTGTATTGGTTCCCATCCCCCTGCCATATTAGTTTAACTCCTCATCAACAGCACTAGCAAACACTCCCCCTAGGACATTGGTTCCATTCCTGCCCAAGTGCAGACCGTCCGGTTTGTACTGGTCCCACCTCCCCCAGAACCTGTTCCAATGCACAACGAATTTGAATCCTTCCCTGCTGCACCACTGCTCAAGCCACGTATTCATCTGTGCTATCCGGCGATTCCTACTCTGACTAGCACGTGGCACTGGTAGCAATCCCAAGATTACTACTTTTGAGGTCCTACTTTTTAATTTAACTCCTAGCTCCTTAAATTCGTCTCGTAGGACCTTATCCCTTTTTTTACCTATGTCGTTGGTACCAACTGTTCGTTGAGGCTGCTTCCTGGTTTGGATGGGCAAGGATGGGCTCAGGGGACTGCTGAGAGGTATGGGCAATGCTTGAGGCGGCCTCCGCCACACTCAGCAAGTGTTCCTTTTTCCACCTCCGTAACATTGCCTGCCTCCGCCCCTGCCTCAGCTCTTCTGCGGCTGAAACCCTCATTCATGCCTATCCATACCTCGGGAGCCTATTATCAACAAAGGCAGACATCGACAACAAGATTCAACACTGCCTCCTGTGCGCCAGCACTGCCTTCGGCCGCCTGAGGAAAAGAGTGTTCAAAGATCAGGCCCTCAAATCTGCCACCAAGCTCATGGTCCACAGGGCTGTAATGATACCCGCCCTCCTGTATGACTCAGAGACATGGATCATATACAGTGGACACCTCAAATCGCTGGAGAAATACCACCAATGATGTCTCTGCAAGATCCTGCAAATCTCCTGGGAGGACAGACGCACCAATGTTAGCGTCCTCGACCAGGCCAAAATCCCCAGCATCGAAGCACTGACCACATTCGACCAGCTCTGCTGGGCAGGCCACATTGTTCGCATGCCTGACAAAAAACTCTCAAAGCAAGCGCACTACTCGGAACTCCTACACGGCAAATGAGCCCAAGGTGGGCAGAGGAAACATTTCAAGGACACTCTCAAAGCCTCCTTGATAAAATTCAACATCCCCACCAACACCTGGGAGTCCCTGGCCAAAGACCTCCCTAAGTGGAAGAAGTGCATCCAGGAGGGCGCTAAGCACCTCAAGTCTCATTGCCAAGTGCAAGCAGAAACCAAGCGCAGGCAGCAAAAGGAGCGAGCGGCAAACCAGTCCCACCCACCCTTTCCTTCAACGACTGTCTGTTCCACCTGTGACAGAAATTGTAATTCGCATATTGGACTGTTCAGTCACCGAAGAACTAATTTTTAGAGTGGAAGCAAGTCTTCTTCGATTTCAGGGGACTGCCTATGATGATCATGCCTTTGTTACTTCTAGACTTGACTACTCCAACTCGCATTCCACACTACGTAAACTTGAAGTCATCCAAAACGCACCAATCCGTGTACTAACCCGCACCAAGTCAAGATCACCCATCACCCCTGTGCTTTCTGACCTATATTGGCTCCCAGTTAAACAATGCCTCGTTTTCAAAACACTCATCCTTGTTTCCAAATCACTCCATGGACTTGCCCCTCCCTATCCCTGTAATCTTTTTCAGCCTCACAACCCCCCCCCCGAGATGTTTGCGCTCCTCAAATTCTGGCCTCTTGAACATCCCTCATTATAACTGCTGAACCATCGGTGGACGTGCCTTCAGCTATCTGGGCCCTAAGCTCTGGAACTCCCCCCCTAAACCTCTATGCCTCTCTACCGCTCTTTTCTCCTTTAAGATGCTCGTTAAAACCTACCTCTTTAAACAGGCTTTTAATCATCTCCCTTAATTTCTTCTGTTCCTCTATCAAATTTATCTGTTTGTCTGTTACACTGCTGTGAAGCGCCTTGGGACATTTTACGATGTTAAAGGTACGATATAAATAAAAGTTGTTCTTACTATTATTATTCTGCACCCTCCCCAATGCATCCATAACCTCACAGTGCATTTGCGTGGACTCCATGGACATAGCAGGACTCCTGGGCTGGCTTACCCTCCGGAGAGCTGGCCACCGAGCTTACCTTCGCTATGCACGTTTCTGCAGGCCAACAAACCCCACGAATGTATCCTCTTCCACCAAGTTGGTCTCCCCGCTCGCAGGCACTGAGGACGAGGCTGAATCTGTGGCCACACATGTCTCCACGTCCTCCCCCTTGTGTGATGATGGCGCCTGATGGACAGGCTGCGGTTCATCATCTGATAGCTCAAAGCAACAAGAGTGTGGGTAGCAGTTGGGAAGGGGCAGGAAGGCAAGAAGGAGGGGTTATCATTATTGTGGATCTACACGTTGTAAGACATGTGGGCTCAAGCTTAAGGGGTCTCACAGAAAATGCCCATCTCATTCACAAACCGTCACTGTCGAGCGGGGGCTCTGCCTCGCTGGCTGCCGCCACCCTAACTGGTGCTCCATGAGGGGGGACACTTGCTCCTCGATGGCGGTAAGGTCCTGGAGTTCTGTCTCCCCACCTCCTGTCCACTCCTGCTCTCGCCTGTTGTGGGCGAGTTTGGCCTGCAATGACCAAAACAAGAAGTTGTCAGTGGATCTGTCGCTATTTGTGTGCTGCATGTGTGCAGTAAGTGACTTGCTGCTAATATCCCGAGATGTGAATCTCTGCATCTCAGCCTATGTGGCAGCTCACAGTGGATGTGTCAACTGTGGGATTTGGGGACAAAGAGCTATGAGTAAGTATGATACTGAAGGCTTGTGACTACATATGTAGAGTTAAAAGGTGTTGATAGCTGTCCTCAGGCTGAATTGGGAGCTAGAAGGTGAGAGATACTTGGATGGGCTTGCCATGTTTGGTGAGGTGATAGAGAGCTTTTAGTGTGTCTCCAGCAACAAGGAGCATGGTCTGGTACACATAGAGAAGGGGTGGGCAGTGTAAAGCCTTTACATTGTGTAAGACACTGAGGCTCACATGAACGCATTGCAAGCTTAATGTAAAGGGGACTCATCCTGACAACCCGAGTGATGTATTTCTTGCGACATTGAGTCACTGTCCTGACGTGCTCGGCCACCTCCCCCCACAGCCTCCTGAACAGCCGTGGAGATGGCCTTCTTCCTCCTCCTGGGTGCAGGACATTGTTGCGCCTCTCCACAGCCTCCTCAAGTGTCGTGGCTTCCTCCCTGCTCCTCCATTTTCCCACTCTAAGGCCAGTGAGGAGGTAGAGCTCTGCATACGCATACTTAACGTGCCGTGCCTTTAAGACTCAGCTTTTCCTGGGATCACAATCGGAGCTTGGCGCGTGCGCAATGGGTTGGAGAAATTTAGCGCTGACATTTTCATTAGCGCCCCCACCCTAGGTCGAGAGTGTAATGACTGATTTTGCGCCACCTTCGGCTCTTCGTCCGATTCCGACAAATTTCTCAGCGGGAGGCGCAAACCTTTTCAAGGCACTAAAATTACCGCTCCGCCTAGGTTACCGACCCAACAGAGGCACGACCGAATTTACACCCCAGAGAGGTTTAAATTGGGCTCTGGAGCTCCCGCTTTTCACGTGCCTCGCAGTCACATAAGGATCAAAAATATGGTCTGAGATGTTCATGCACACTGCCGATGGGAGGAGCGCAGGACGCCATCTTGGTAAAAGGCTTCGCACATGCGCAGCTAATGAGCGCCGGCACTGTGCAAAACAGTGAGACGATGACGCAAATAATTGTGCAACACTAATTTGACAAGGGCCTAGATGGGTATTTATAGTCAAGCATGATTTGGACTCCTCATCTAGTTCAAGCTGTAAGTAGGCATTCATAAGATCCAACTTTGAGAAAATCTGATCCCCTGTCAGTGTTGTGAACAAATCTTTTATATTTGGCAATGTATTGGGGACATTACCCTCTAGAACCTGGTTAACGGTTACTTTATAATCACCACACAATCTTACTTTACCATTGGACTTAGGTTCAACAACAATGGGTGTAGCCCAATTATATCGATCTACCTTAGAAATAATGTTCTCAGTCTCTAGTCTTTTGAGTTCTTGCTCAACTTTCTCCTTGAGTGCATATGGTACGGAACGTGGCTTGCAGTAAACCAATCTAGTGTCCTTCTGTACCCTGACACTTGCCTTGAAGCTTTGGATCGGATTTCCTGTTTCACAGAACACCTTTGGATAATTCTTGATGACATCATCCTTTGTTGCAAATCTCGATTCAACATGAAAAATCTCATTCCAATCCAGCTTCAGTGATCTCAACCAATTTCTTCCTAGTAAGGATTGTCTGCTGCCGCTACTATTAGAGACAAGCTCTGAAGTTGATCCCTGTATTTCACCGGTACGGTGATACAGCCTACCACAGGAATGTTCTCTCCCGAGTAGCCTCGCAGCTCTATCTTGGCTTTCTCCAATGGGAAATCGCACAATTTGTCGAAGGATAGCAACTCTGGTACTACACTCACGGATACACCAGTGTCGATTTCCATTGGTATCTTGAATTCTGCAACATCTATGTGGATTATGGTACTTTTCGAATCGCCGTCCGTTAACCTCGTGCTCCTGATGACGTTTAACTCTAACATCTCTTCATTCTGTTGTTGTTCTTCCATGCTATGTAGTCTCTGGGGATTTCTACTCATAGCTTTGAAAGCTGGTTTACCCTTCAGTCGGCATGCCTTTGCAAGATGCCCAGTTTTCCTGCAGACAAAACACTCTGCCTTCACATATGGACAACTTTGAGCAATGTGTTGTCCCAGGCATCGATAGCAGGACTTCAATTCTCTGTTCCCATTTTCAGTTTCTGAGACTTTGGGGCCCCACCGTCTTTTACTTTGAACCTGCAGGTGATTCACCTCGGTTGTCTGATGATTGAAATTAGTACGAAATTCTTGGGAATATTGGTCGGCCATGCACATCGACCTAGCTGTCTGTCAAGCTAAATCAAAAGTCAAGCTCGGCGTCGTCAATAACTTTCTTCTGATCGCATCATTTTTCATCCCACAAACATAGCGGTCTCACAATGCTCGGTTCTGAAAGTCTTCGAAATTACAGTGAATAGATAGCTTTTTTAGTGCTACAATGTACTCACTGATATTTTCTTCGGCCTTCTGATTTCGTATTCCGAAACGATAACTTTCAGCAATTTCTAATGGAACGGGGCTGTAATGTTGTTCTAGCTTAGTTAGAATCTGTTTCAGCATTGTATCCTTTGGCTTGTCAGGCACAGCAGATTTATCAGCATTTCACACAACTCAGGCCCAGCCTCAATTACGAATATAGCTCTTTTTCGTTCCAACACCGCCCAGTTATTGTCTTCATTACCGGGAATTTCAATGATATTATTTGCAGTGTAAAACATTTCTAACCGATCCACAAATGCTCTGAAACTTTCACGGTCATATTGAAATACCCCCAGATACCCTATAATTCCCATAGGGGCAGCCATTTTGACTCTGGCAGTTTAATCAAATGTGCTCGTAATTTACTTCAGATTTGTAGCTGATTCCAAAAACAGAGAAGCTCTCAAAGCCTCTCTGTCGGCTGACTGAATCCTTCATCAACCAAAATTTCAGCTTTGTATTATCCGATTACATCCCATTCCTGTCGCCAAATGTGATATCTTCAGGGAAACACACAACACACAACCTGTAAGATGGCTGCCGGTCCGGAATCTTCTGACCTGCTGGTCAGGTGATCTGCTCTTTATTTATCAGCATTAGCTGCAGTAACACAGGCGTCCACAGTGTGGAGCTACATACATTAACTAGACTTGTCAAACAAAAGCTTTTCTTCACCATCTTTGCTTCAAAGGATAGGCTGCCACGAGTGCTGTGCCAATTTCCTGTACCATGATCTGCATAAAACATCTGGTTTAAGGAGAGCTCTTCTATAGACGTGAAGATTACCACAGCATGAATCTTTAATGCTGCCACAATCCATATGGGAAGTGATTGTTGCAAGGATTAACACTTGCAACAATTTTTCTGTAGAGTGGAAATATCATCTAGACAGGCATCTCAGCTTTCATCGGATGGTAAGGTTCTCTCAAGTGCAAACAGTCACACATGAGATCCATTTGGGCATCAGGGCTCTTCATGCTAGCCCCCATGAAGAAAAGGAGTTTGAACTTAATGGATGTTCAAAAACATTATCCTGCACTTCAGTGGCCATTGTCCAAAAAGCAGCCTTTGTTGTGCTTTTATTGCTGGTCAGGTCACATCTCTAAGTGTCTGTAGAAGTTGGCAGTGGATCTTCTTAAACTGCTGTAATGTGTGCAGTGAAAGTGCTCCCATGATGGTGTCAATTAAGGAATTCCAAGATTTTGATGCAACAAGTGTGATGGAACCATGGTTTATGTCCAAGTTAGGACCATGTTAGATTTGGAGGAGAATGTGCAATTAATAGATTTTCCTTGACAGCGAAGGGGCACTGACGGGTGGGGTTGTGAGCCACTTGTCACAGTGTATCCAGTCTATGCATTGCTTTTGTAACCATGGTGTGGATAAGTTAAGCTTGTAGTCAATGTTGACCTTTAAGATATTAATGGTGGGGGACGTAAAGATAACGGTGCTGTTGAAGGTCAGGGGAGATGGTTAGGCCTTTTCCTTTTGGAGATGATCATTGCTTGTCACTTATGTGGCATGTAATTTAGAGATACTAGCAGATCCCTGTGGCACAGATGAACAGGCTACATTCCTTTCTCTTTATTAAATATATTTTTGACACTTTGAAGTGCGATGAATGCTCTTAAAACTTTTATACAGTTGATCTTCTGTAGTGTTGCTAACGGGAAGCCAAGACTAAATGTAGTATTCAGGTCAAACATAGAAACATAGAAACATAGAAAATAGGTGCAGGATTAGGCCATTCGGCCCTTCGAGCCTGCACCACCATTCATTAAGATCATGGCTGATCATTCACCTCAGTACCCCTTTCTTGTTTTCTCTCCAAACCCCTTGATCCCTTTAGCCGTCAGGGCCATATCTAACTCCCTCTTGAATATATCCAATGAACTGGCATCAACAACTCTCTGCAATAGGGAATTCGACAGGTTAGCAACTCTCTGAGTGAAGAAGCTTCTCCTCATCTCAGTCCTAAATGGCTTACCCCTTATCCTAAGACTATGTCCCCTTGTTCTGGACTTCCCCAACATTGGGAACAGTCTTCCTGCATCTAACCTGTCCAGTCCTGTCAGAATTTTATATGTTTCTATGAGAACCCCTCTCATCCTTCTAAACTCCAGTAAATACAGGCCCAGTCGATCCAGTCTCTCCTCATATGTCAATCCTGCCATCCCAGGAATCAGTCTGGTGAACCTTTGCTGCACTCACTCAATAGCAAGAATGTCATTCCTCAGATTAGGAGACCAAAACTGAGCACAATATTCCAGGTGAGGCCTCACTAAGGCCCTGTACAACTGCAGTAAGACCTCACTGCTCCTATACTCAAATCCCCTAGCTATGAAAGCCAACATACCATTTGCCTTCTTCACCGCCTGCTGAACCTGCATGCCAACTTTCAATGACTGATGTACCATGACACCCAGGTCTCATTGCACCTCCCCGTTTCCTAATCTGCCGCCATTCAGATAATATTCTGCCTTCGTGTTTTTGCCACCAAAGTGGATAACCTCACATTTATCCACATTATACTGCATCTGCTAGGCGTTTGCCCACTCGCCTAACCTGTCCAAGTCAACCTGCAGCCTTTTAGTGTCCTCCTCACAACTCACACCGCCACCCAGCTTAGTGTCATCTGCAAATTTGGAGATATTACACTCAATTTCTTCATCCAAATCATTAATGTATATTGTATATAGCTGGGGTCCCAGCACTGAACCTTGCGGCACCCCACTAGTCACTGCCTGCCATTCTGAAAAGGACCCGTTTATTCCGACACTCTGCTTCCTGTCTGCCAACCAGTTCTCTATCCACGTCAGTACATTACCCCCAGTTGTCAAGCAGGATTTCCCTTTCATAAATCCATGCTGACTTGGACCGATCCCGTCACTGCTTTCCAAATGTGCTGCTATTTCGTCTTTAATAATTGATTCCAACATTTTCCCCACTACTGATGTCAGGCTAACCGGTCTATAATTACCTGTTTTCTCTGTCCCTCCTTTCTTAAAAAGTGGTGATACATCAGCTACCCTCCAGTCCATAGAAACCGATCCAGAGTTGATAGACTGTTGGAAAATGATCACCAATGCATCCACTATTTCGAGGGCTACTTCCTTAAGTACTCTGGGATGCAGACTATCAGGCCCCAGGGATTTATTGGCCTTCAATCCCATCAATTTCCCAAACATAATTTTCCACCTAATAAGGATTTCCTTCAGTTCCTCCTTCTCACTAGACCCTCGGTCCCCTAGTATTTCTGGAAGATTATTTGTGTCTTCCTTTGTGAAGACAAAACCAAAGTATTTGTTTAACTGGTCCGCCATTTCTTTGTTCCCCATTATAAATTCACCTAAATCTGACTGCAAGGGACCTATGTTTGTTTTTACTAATCTTTTTCTCTTCACATATCTATAGAAGCTTTTGCAGTCAGTTTTTATGTTTTCAGCAAGCTTTCTCTCATACTCTATTTTCCCCCTCCTAATTAAATCCTTTGTCCTCCTCTACTGTATTGCAAAATTCTCCCAGTCCTCAGGTTTGCTGCTTTTTCTGGCCAATTTATATGCCTCTTCCTTGGATTTAACACTGTCCTTAATTTCCCTTGTTAGCCACGATTGAGCCACCTTCCCCGTTTTATTTTTACTCCAGGGATATACAATTGTTGAAGTTCATCCATGTGATCTTTAAATGTTTGCCATTGCCTATCCACTGTCAATCCTTTAATTATCACTCTCCAGTCTATTCTAGCAAATTCACGTCTCATACCATCAAAGTTACCTTTCCTTAAGTTCAGGACCCTAGTCTCTGAATTAACCGTGTCACTCTCCATCTTAATAACGAATTCTACCATATTATGGTCACTCTTCCCCAAGGGGCCTCGCACAACAAGATTGTTAATTAGTCCTTTCTCATTACACATCACCCAGTCTAGGATGGCCAGCCCTCTAGTTGGTTCCTCGACATATTGGTCGAGGAAACCATCCCTAATACACTCCAGGAAATCCTCCTCCACCGCATCACTACCAGTTTGGTTAGCCCAATTAATATGTAGATTAAAGTCGCCCATGATAACTACTGTACCTTTATTGCACGCATCCCTAATTTCTTGTTTGATGTTGTTCCCAACCTCACTCCTACTGTTTGGTGGTCTGTACACAACTCCCACTAGCGTTTTCTGCCCTTTGGTATTCCGTAGCTCCACCCATAGCGATTCCACATCATTCAAGATAATGTCCTTCCTTACTATTGCATTAATTTCCTCTTTAACCAGCAACGCCACCCCACCTCCTTTTCCTTTCTGTCCATACTTCTTAAGTGTTGAATACCCTTGGGTGTTGAGTTCCCAGCCTTGGTCACCCTGGAGCCATGTCTCCGTGATGCCAATTACATCATATCCGTTAACTGTTATCTGCACAGTTAATTCGTCCAACTTATTCCGAATGCTCCTCGCATTGGGGCACAGAGCCTTCAGGCTTGTCTTTTTAACATGGGATTAGAGGGCAGGGGATAGCTGAACCAGGATGTGCAGCTGTAATTCAGTCCCCATTTTAAAGTTATATATTCTTTCTTTATTTTGTATAATAATTTTGATTTGATATGATAATTTATCGGTAAATGGAAAAGCTTACAACAATTTGTGAAGCATACAGTTGGTTGAAGCATAGGAAGTTCTTTGAAGTACAAGCTGAGAAGGTGAGGTGAAAACTAAAGCACTACAGTGTCACTACTGACAAAAGAGTATCATTACAGTGTTACTAATTTACATAGGCCATTTCCATTTTGATCTGCTGTTTAACCTCTCAAGGACTTCAATATCTCTTGTCAAGTATGAGGACGAAAATTGGACACATTATCTCAAATGCAGCCATACCAAGGCTTGTATAACCTAAGTATAAAGTTTTATAATATATCGTCCTCAAAACACAAGCTAAGATCCTATTTGCCTTGCCAAAGTCCTTGTCATAATGCTTGTGGACCTTCACGATGTGCTAACAATGGCCTTCAGACCTCTCTCTAGTTCCATATCATTAGTGGGTACACCTGCATGGTATACATGGTATAAACCTATCGAGAGTTTACCGAACTAAAATGTATAATACTGTTTTTATCTATATTAAAAGAGAGTTTCCATCCATGGGCCGATTCCACTAACTTATCTAAATTGTCCTGTAACCTATTTATTTAGTTAATCTAAATTTCCAAAGACCTTGCACATTTTTTTTATCATCTACGAAACATGATGGTCCTATTAATGTTCTCACCCAAATAAAGATGATGAAGAGCAATGGTCCCTCCAGGACTCAATTGGTGACCCTGCTCCATACAAACTTATTTATTTGATGCTGACTCTTCACATACAAGATTGTAATCAATGTCCTATCCTGTGTAATATCCTATACAATGAAATATTTTCCAATAATCATCTCTGTGCACTTTATTGAAGGCTTTCTGGAAATCAAGATATACAACATCTTCTGAACTGCCATCATTCACTAATTAGGTCACTTGTTCAAATAACTCAATCAGGCTAATTAGGCAGGATCTCCATTTACAAAAGCCATGTTGGAATTTTCCAACAACTGCTGACTTTTCCAGGTGGTCATAAATCATATTGCTCATAATGCCTTCCAGCATCTTCCATGCACCTGATGCTTATAATTCCCAGGATCAGTGTTCTAAACTTTGTTAAATATTGGCACGCATGAACTTCCCTCCAGTCCTCCTGAAGTCAGATATTAACATTAAATTATCTGCAGCACTCATTAATTGAAATCTGATTATACAATGATCACTGCTGCTCACACATGGGCACTGGATATTGTGGGAGCACAGTCCCACATTTCTGAACTCTTTGCTTCAGCACGCGGTCTGTAGTTTGGATTAAAAAACAAGAAGATTGGAAGTTTGGATCGAAAAGAGACTGTTAGACAATGTGGTGCCTTCCAGCCATTGAAATGAGTGACTGGTCATGTCTGGATGTTAAATATTTGAGTACCTTGTTACAGTGGGAATAATGGAAATTCATGACTAAACGATTTGATGATGTCTGTATGCTAATTATTTGAGTGTAACTTTGTTATTATGCGAGGAAACAATTCTGTATGTTAAGTATTTGATTGTACCTTTGTTACTATTTAATGAGGTTAAACAAGCAATGTTAAGTATTTGAGTACATTGTTACAGTGGGGATAATAGTCTGTATGTTAACGATTCAGAAAGCAGTTAGTCATGATTGTTTAAATGCAAAAAATAAGAGTTCCAAGGCTTTTTAGATATAAAAGATGGAGCTGACTTTTGTCACACAGACTCTTATGGACTGTAGAGACACTTGGACTGTAGAGACACTGAAATCTCAAAAGGTGTGTAACTTCTTGAAGAGCTGCCTTTGCAAGTAGAGTTGTTGGCTTGTGAATGTCTGAATGTCTCAATAAAGATCCAGCCTTTACTACAACTGAGTGTGTGTGGGTAATTCGACGTTAAAAGCAACAAAGCGAAAAGAGCAAGACAGCTGCTTACAACAGATATCACTCCAGGGTAACTGCTAATGAATAAATCCAATAAATTATTACTCAATTTGTTATGGAACAAAAGAACGGTAAAAAAGTACTTGTTGATATCATCAATAAATATTTCTGCCTTGCCTTCTTAGGGACTTAGATGCTTCCAGCATTCCACTTACATGGTTGGGTACTTGAAATCCCCCAAAACAGTATCCATTGCTGTCACCCTTATAACTTGCTTATAAAGTTCTCCATATTGCTAAACCTGTTGTCCTGAGGCGTACGACGAATGCCAAGAATGAACATTGGATGAACTCTTCATCCAATTGTACCCAAATTGTTTTAGCCTCTCTCTGTTGATCAATTTCCATTCTCTCTATCACAACTATATCCTCTTTCATAGATAAAACTATATCCCATCATTTTTGGCCAGCTATCTTTTTGGAATCCTCAGAACTCTTCCAAATGAACTTCAGGAACTTCATTAATATCTAGCCATGTTTCAGTACCTAACCATTGTTCAACATTTTATTTTTAATATTTCTAGCTTTTTCATAGGAGCATTTTAAAATCTTTTTTACATGTCATTTGTGCCCAGGAAGAAACAGGGATCTGCATCTACATATCAGAGGTTGCAGTCTGCTGTCCACGATGTACATAATTTTCAGTCGTCCGGCGTTGGGATGAGTAGAATGACAGGACTCCTGGTCTGCTCTTGGATTTAGCAATATCTGTCATGCACAGATTCAGGTTGCTTAAGATCACCAGAGCAGTGACTAAAAATTCGGTACTGCCCCAGGGTGGTAACAGCCATGAGGCAGGACTTCCTGTAGCAAGCGTAGAAGTCCTGCCCCATGAGCTATAGTGTGCTTACCGCCCCCGAGAAGAAGTGGAGTACAAAATCTCACGCTACACTTCCTCTCGGGAGCGGGAGCTGGGCGCAAAGAAATGCTAATTTTCCAGCGCCATGCGATGGACGCGTAGTACCAGAGGGAAAGCAGGGTCCTCCCCTTCCATTAAAAGGGAGGGATAAGCTGCCAAATCTGCAAGAATGAGAAGGGGCTATTGCCTGACCACCCCAGGTAGCAGGGTGCCTTGGCAGCAGCCCAGCATACAATCGGAGTGCTGGGGGCTGCAAGATCGGTCAGTGCATAAGTCGGCTATTTTTAATTTTTCAGCAGTGGAACTCGCCTTTAATTTTCGCTCCACGAGCAGCCTACAGCAAGGTACATGCCTGGCGAAGCTGTTGTGGGTATCACCCATGGCAGCCTCATGGGATGCTACCAAATTTTCGCTTTGGTGACAAAACGTGTCGCTGCGCACGGTGATGACGTCTTCATCGCCGGCGCAATGGCCTGGGGCGCTACCGGTAAACTCCCATGGAATTTCGCGGGAGTGGTAGCAGCGCCATGGGGGCGCTAATGAGAATGATCGGAATCTTTCCCCCCTGGTCTCTCTGACTGTTTGCAAATGTTTCAATCTCTATTACGTGCGCTGGTGACCATGGAAACATTCATGGAGTGTCCACTGGCTCAACTTCCATGACTGGTGGGCATTACTGGATATCAACCAGTGTAGTAATGATAAAATTGTGAGATAACCTGACTCACATGTTTCTTTTAGTTTGCACGAGGTGTTTGTGATCTATTGATGGTGCCTTCCCTCCAGGGGACAGGGGTCCTTGGCAATCGCATTTGATTTGACCTGGTAAAAAGAGTGCTGGCACGACATACATTCCTTACATAAAACACCTGGGGCTGGATTTTCAGTTCTGCTCATTTCGGGGTGGTAATGGCCGTGGGGCGGTATAGTTTGCGTCCGGGAACAGATGCGCCACAATCAACAAAATTCATCAGCTGGGCCCTGAGTGTGGGGCGGAGCGCTAAGGGAGACGTTACACATCTCTTGTAGGGTGCAAGGCCAGCAGAGCAACTGAAAATCCGTTGCTGAAGAGCCGGCCTCGGAGTACCCTAATAGAAGATTCTGTGGCAAAAAAAAATCACACCTGAAAACACAACAAACATTCCCAATGCCATAAACACCCCACAATAAGCTACTTTGCAAATCTAAAACTAAACAAAACAATCAAACTTACCTCATTCACCAATTCCACCACTCACCGCTGCTGGGACAGCTCTGACTGCCTAGTTTTCCAGGCAATCCCACCAAGGCATGCTATGGTGCGCTACAGGTTCAGCGCACAAAAAATTTCAAAGCAAAACGCAGTTGAAACCGGCTGTGTTGCACACTGGCTCGACGCTCCTGGGTGGTGCTGCTCTGCATCCCCGCAAAACTGGCTACTAATTTCCCGGCGGGGCATTGGGAGCTGGTCGGCCACCTGGAAACCATTGTTGCCTCCATTATCACCCCTCTGGGGCGCGAATAGAGATGACAACATAGTGAAAATATAGCCCAAGGCTTGTTCCCTGTGATTAGATGTAAATGAGACATTAGTATTAACAGCAGCTGTACACTGGCCTCTTGTCCTATAGAGACTACACACACACACTTCACAATATTAGTCCGAGTCCGAATTAGTTGAAATACATCCCACTTACTCTTTCGACAAGCAGGACCAAATTCAGAGTCCCTAAACAGTTTAATTGAGTCCCAACACATTTTTGACAAATGTTTTCTAGCTGTTTGCAAATATGAGTTTCTCTTCTTGACACGAAGCCTTCAACCATTTAGTGAACGCAATTTTCCTTTCTAGTGACCCTGTAATGATAGGTAACAAGCCACGGACTACAATGCTGGCATCCTATACTTAAATTTGCCATGCCTTTGTTACCTCTAGACTTGACTATTCCAAAGCACTCCAGGCTGGCCACCCACATTCTACCCTACATAAACTAGAAGTGATCCAAAACTCGGCTGCCCATGTCCTAACTCGCACCAAGTCCCGCTCACCCATCACCCCTGCGCTCGCTGACCTACATTGGCTTCTGGTTAAGCAATGCCTCGATTTCAAAATTCTCATCTTTATTTCCAAACCCCTCCATGGCCTCGCCCCTCCCTATCTCTGTAATCTCCTCCAGCCCCAAAACCCCCGAGATATCTGCGCTCCTCTAACTCTGCCCTCATGTGCGTCCCTGATTATAATCACTCAACCATTGGTGGCCGTGCCTTCTGTTGCCTAGGCCCTAAGCTCTGGAACTCGCTGCCTAAACCTCTCCACCTCTCCACCTCTATTTCCTCCTTCAAGACACTCCTTAAAATCTACTTCTTTGACCAAGCTTTTGGTCACATAATTTCTACTTATGTGGCTCGGTGTCAATTTAAAAAAAAATCTCATAATACTCCAGTGAAGTGCCTTGGGATGTTTCAAAGAAAGAAGGAAAGAAGAAATTTCTCCTCATCTCTGTTTTAAATGGGCAGCCACTTATTCTAAGATCATGCCCTCGAGTTCTAGTTTCCCCATCAGTGGAAACATGCAGTTTTCAATGTGATTTCTGTTAAATAATTTAATGTTTTTTAAATTGTTTTTTTCAATATCTACTGCAGGTGTGGTTCTGTATGTTTGATACCTGAAGGAAAAACTGCGATTGACGAATAAAATAAAGACCGCAAATGTTTTGTTTTACTGGTCTGAGACAGGTAGCAGCATAGTGCTAAGTGCAGTTGACAACACCTTGTTATTCTAGGGCTGCAAATAACACTCTCCCCTCCAGGAAAGTGCTCTGCGAATGCTTGCCCATCATGCGTGCACAGAATGCCGCTCCTCAGCTGGTAAATTTTTAATCTTTGAGATTATGGATAGAAGCATCTGCACTCTCATAACATTTAAAAGATTGTGCTTACATTTATAAAATGCCAGCAGGTCAGGCAAACTACCTGAGTACTTTTTAACCTAGGCTGACATGCCATAGTGTTGAGGTGTGAGATGGCCTCCTGGAACGGATCTCACATTGTCTGTTTTTTGTGTATTCTGGAATCAAATCAAGACCTAACTTAGAAATTATACTACCATTTTTCCATTGATATGAAATGGAAACCGCTTTGCATGGATTGCAAAAATGGCAACATAACTGGATGTAAAGACAATAGCAGTCACTATTCGCAATAGCAAGTGACAAATATACATAGAAATGAACACCTTCCCATACTTATCAAAAAGCTATCAACACTCAGGTTATAGCTTGTATTTTTAAGCATTTTTACAAGATATTCAATTTGTTTTCTCAGTGATACTCCATTTGTCAAGTAAATTGACTATTTTTTTATTGCCAATGAATACCAAAGTAGTATTTTTCATCAGGATGTAAGCTGCCATACTGAAGCATTTTGTACTTACCTACTCCATTCAATTATGAGTGAATTTGTATTGTCCAAGAGCCGTAATTTGTATTAGCCTCCAGCAGCAAAAGCTGGCATGTCTGACAGAAATAATATAGCGAATATATACATGATTTTATATTCTTGGGTTGCACAAACTGTAAGATGATGGTTTTGTACCAGATTAATTTGCAGTGAGCAAGAACAATTAGTAAACACTCCCGGCTACTTCTCAGAGTTTGACTCTGGAAAATAATGACAAGACACCAATAAGTATACTTCCCACTGTGCGTGGCAGTCTTTACTGAGTACTGATCAACCTGTTATCAACACTACATCTATCAGTCTGTCCCTTGAACTCCTAAGCTACGTTATAGTTACCAGTTCCTCAGTTCCCTGCGTGCTCACCATCGTCCCAGTGGTCCACTGACATGTCGTGATGCGTGTCTTCTGATGACTGACCAGGTAACCCTTCCTTGACTGCAGCCGTATTCCCACTTGTCTTTAAAGAGCCGCTGCCACAGTTAACTTGCACACTCACGATCGACCCGGTGGTCTGATGGATTCATGGAGTGCAACTTCTGATGACTGACCAGGTCACCCGTCTCTGATTACTGCTGTCTCCTTGATCCTTTTGTCCGTAAGATTTGTCCCTGCCTTTTCTCATGTGCTATTTCCATGGCTACCTGCCACACCAATGTTCCTTTTTTTGATGCATCGATTATCTGTATCTTCCTTAGCAATAGCAGTTCAGAAATTGGTTGCTATTGTCTATAGTCTAGCATTATCATGGACCTCACTGTGTCTCATTGATTAGAGTTCTCGTATTTTACATAGTCAGTATCGCTGTTTACATTTCTATAAAGGTTTCTTACAGTCAGTATCGCTTCTATTATGTTGGGGTTTCTCTTAATATTTGTGCTGATTGCAGTTTGTGTGTTTTTACATTCCGACACAAAAGGTTTCTTACAGTCTATCGTGTTGGGGTATCTCTATAGGGGTTTCTCTTCATTAGCACAGATTCACATTAAGCATTTTAAATAGAAGTCTCCCAAAAAGTTCTTACAGATTACAGAAAGTCAGTATTTACAGCTTTCGTGTTTTACATGTGCATTTATACAGAATGTTTAAAAAGATTTTTGTTTTCTGGGCCTTACACTGAGTGCTTCACACAGAAGTTTCTTTTGAAAGTTATTACTGATTTTCAAAAGTGAGGTTTTCAAGCCCTCCAATATCCACCCTCAAGTGATACTGTTTACTCTTAAAAGAAATTGTAACACTTCCATGTACGGACATTGCAGAATGCATTCAGAGGAATCAACTGTTGCATGTTATGGCAGTCAGTCGGTTGGTTTCTCTTACCGACCATTTCTCATTCAATAACTTTAATATTCACAGCCTTCCATTTCTGGCATCTTCCACATGAATAGATTAGTAAGTATGATACTATAATTAGTTGCACCAACACATGAGAGGCTATGCGCATCCATGGATGGATATGTATATTAGTTCCAATAGTCCCTGCCCACCATGGAGTTTCCAGGATTTCATTAGTTTTCCCCACTAATCTCTTGTTTGTTTGCTGTAGCTGATAATAGTGTTTCCTGGATCTTTGCCAAATGTAAGGTTCTTAGGCCCCGGTGTGAGAGTAGGACATTTATCCTCCCTCCTAGCCTTGGGCGGTACATTGGGTTTGATCTTCTTAATCTTGATTAATTGAAATCCTTCCAACCTTACTTCCCCCGCAGTGCAATTTACCCCACTAGCTGTTAGGGTTCTGTTTGTAATAGTGCACCAAGTATAGTTCCATTTCCCCTTGGCAGCCCAAACATACAATGACCATCCCCATTTAGAATAATTGGCTGTCAACTTTAACCAGGATTTCCTAAGGTCTTCCATTGTGTATCTCTTATCCACACCACCATCATCTCTTGCTCCTGTGGTTTCTTGAGTGGGGTGCATGCATGTAAAAATGGTTATCTCCCCACTTGACCACCACCAAGGGAATGTGTAACTATTCAGTTAAGATCACTTACAAACTTTAAGATTACTTACAAGCTTTTAAACTTGTAAATTTACATCACTTACAAAAAACTTTTAAACTTTTAATTTAAGAACAGTTAAATAACAATAACATTAAGAACAACAGTAACAACAATAATAATAACACCAACAATAGCAACAACAGCAGCTACACCCATCTTTCCTCCACCTTATTCTAAGACCGCCTGCCACACTTGGTCTTGGTGACTCCATCTCAGCCCGCTGGCGGTGGCGCAGTCTTTTGTGGCTTGGTACCAAGCTTATTCTTTTGAGCATCTTGGGTAATGCACACCTCTTGTTGGGGGGGCGTGGGCAGGCAGTAATGTGGAAGGCCCAGCTTGGGCCTCTTCAGAGATTGGTCTGGGGAATGGAGTGGGAGTGGCAGTTGATTCTGTCAATCGCTGTGGGATCTGGGCGTGTTCCCTTACTGCAGCAGCTAACTCCGACATTCCCTCCCTCATATGCCCGACAGCATCTCAACTACCGCTGACATTCCCTCCCTCATGTGCACCAACAGTGTATCAGCTACCTGCGACATTCCCTCCCTCATGTTCACCGACAGTGTATCAGCTGCCTGCAACATTCCATCCCTAATGTGCCCGGACAGTGTTCCCATTTCTCGCGAGAGTGTTGTTACTTCTCCCAACAGTCAACGATACCTCATCACCCACCCCACCGATGTGCTATCATTCGTAAGGTTAATGTGATCTCGTAAGGTCAATGCTCTCCCCACTCATTGCCATCATCTGAACCACATCTGTTACATAGACATAGAAACATAGAAACATAGAAAATAGGTGCAGGAGTAGGCCATTCGGCCCTTCTAGCCTGCACCGCCATTCAATGAGTTCATGGCTGAACATTCAACTTCAGTACCCCATTCCTGCTTTCTCGCCATACCCCTTGATCCCCCTAGTAGTAAGGACCTCATCTAACTCCTTTTTGAATATATTTAGTGAATTGGCCTCAACAACTTTCTGTGGTAGAGAATTCCACAGGTTCACCACTCTCTGGGTGAAGAAGTTCCTCCGCATCTCGGTCCTAAATGGCTTACCCCTTATCCTTCGAGCTCTCCTCACCCTGGGTGTGGCTCGCTGCACCCCACTGGAACTCGCATCCTCGGACAGTGTGAAACCAGGAAATGTCCCAACATTTGCACCACTCAGGAAAGGGGCTGACACCTAAATGGATGACACCAGCACCTCCTCCAGAGTGAGTACAACAGTGGGGGGCTTCATCCTCCCCCTCCTTCTCACTCTCCCCCTCACCCGCACTCTTTGTCTGGAAGGTCAGTTTGGAAGATGTTCTCCTCTTCAGGTTCATCCGCGTCTGAATCTTCTTCTGCATTGGCTTCAGCCTCGTCAGGGTTGGCCTCAAGTTCTGCAAAATATAACAGAACAGACAAATGGTTAGCAGCAGAGGAGGGCCAGGGTGGCATGAGTAGGCTCACACAGCGCAGGCATCAGGCTCATTTGCAGGACCACAATGATTGATAGCACATTGCATCAACCGAAGTGTAGCTGATGGAGGCATCCCTATGAACCGAAGCATGGCTAGCCCGTGCAGTACTTAACATTTAGCAAAGCCAGACTGTGGAATCTGCAAGACTTACCCTCTCCCTCAAGTGTGGGTCCAGCTTGTGCAATGTTGGTTTCTTTTCTCCAGGCAGGACCTGTCAAAGCAGCGACCTCTCTCCCACGGGTGTCAGTGGCTGCAGATTTGCCAAGCCTCCTGCTGTTCGAGTTCTTTCCCTTTTGTTATGTGCCACCTTCCTTGGGGCACCAATGTCCGAGGGGGAATGTTTGCTAGTGCTGTTGGGGAGGGGTTAAACAAATATGGCAGGGGATGGGAACCTATGCAGGGAGACAGAGGGAAGTAGAATGGGGGCAGAAGCAAAAGATAGAAAGAAGAAAAGTAAAGTGGAGGGCAGAGAAACCCAAGGCAAAAATCAAAAAGGGCCACATTACAGCAAAATTCTAAAGGGGCAAAGGGCGTTAAAAAGACAAGCCTGAAGACTCTGTGTCTCAATGCAAGGAGTATTTGGAATAAAGTGGACAAATTAACTGCGCAGATAGCAGTTAACGGATATGATGTAATTGGCATCACGGAGACATGGCTCCAGGCTAACCAAGGCTGGGAACTCAACTTCCAGGGGTATTCAACATTTAGGAAGAATAGACTCAAAGGAAAAGGAGGCAGGGTGGTGTTGCTGGTTAAAGAGGAAATTAATGCAATAGTAAGGAAGGACATTAGCTTGGATGATGTGGAATCTGTATGGGTGGAGCTGTGGAATACCAAGGGGCAGAAAACGCTAGTGGGAGTTGTGTACAGGCCACCAAACAATAGTAGTGAGGTTGGGGACAGCATCAAACAAGAAATTAGGGATGTGTGCAATAAAGGTACAGCAGTTATCATGGGCGACTTTAATCTACATATTGATTGGGCTAACCAAACTGGTAGCAACACGGTGGAGGAAGATTTCCTGGAGTGTATTAGGGATGGTTTTCTAGACCAATATGTCGAGGAGCCAACTGGAGGGCTGGCCATCCAAGACTGTGTGATGTGTAATGAGAAAGGACTAATTAACAATCTTGTTGCGCGAGGCCCCTTGGGGAAGAGTAACCATAATATGGTAGAATACTTTATTAAGATGGAGAGTGACACGGTTAATTCAGAGACTAAGGTCCTGAACTTAAGGAAAGGTAACTTCGATGGTATGAGACGTGAATTTGCTAGAATAGACTGGCGAGTGATACTTAAAGGGTTGATGGTGGATAGGCAATGGCAAACATTTAAAGATCACATGGATGAACTTCAACAATTGTACATCCCTGTCTGGAGTAAAGATAAAACGAGGAAGGTGGCTCACTCGTGGCTAACAAGGGAAATTAACAATAGTGTTAAATCCAGAAAAAACACTCATGGCTAACTAGGTGTCATGGTGCATCAATCATTGAAAGTTGGCACGCAGGTACAGCAGGCGGTGAAGAAGGCAAATGTTATGTTGGCCTTCATAGCTAGGGGATTTGAGTATAGGAGCAGGGAGGTCTTACTGCAGTTGTACAGGGCCTTAGTGAGGACTCATCTGGAATATTGTGTTCAGTTTTGGTCTCCTAATCTGAGGAAGGATGTTCTTGCTATTGACGGAGTGCAGCGTAGGTTCACCAGACTGATTCCCGGAATGGCAGGACTGACATATGAGGAGAGATTGGATCGACTGGGCCTGAATTCACTGAAGTTTAGAAGGATGAGAGGGGATCTCATAGAAACATATTAAAATCTGACGGGACTGGACAGGTTAGATGCAGGAAAAATGTTCCCGATGTTGGGGAAGTCCAGAACCAGGGGACATAGTCTAAGGATAAGGGGTAAGCCATTTAGGACTGAGATGAGGAGAAACTTCTTCACTCAGAGAGTTGTTAACCTGTGGAATGCCCTACCGCAGAGAGTTGTTGATGCCAGTTCATTGGATATATTCAAGAGGGAGTTAAAATATGGCCCTTACGGCTAAAGGGATCAAGTGGTATGGAGAGAAAGCAGGAAAGGGGTTCTGAGGTGAATGATCAACGATGATCTTATTGAAATGTGGTGCAGGCTCGAAGGGCCGAATGGCCTACTCCTGCACCTATTTTCTATGTTTCTATGTTTCTTCCTCTGCAAAAATGAAAATAAACCTTTTTAGAGCGGATGTCTTTCTATTGGGTGTGACATATACAGATGGTCACATTTACAATTGCAATTCAATTGAATTAAAAAAATTATTACTTACACCAACTGCTTGACTAAGGTCCTGCCATTTCTTTTTGCACTGGCCTCCGGACCTCGGAGTGGTCACCATTGCACAGTAATCTTTTGCAAGTTGGTTCCAGCGCTTCTTCATTTCTTTGGGTGAATCTTTTTTGTGACCTCTTCTAGTTTCCAGATCATGCCATCTGGCCTCAATCACAGTAACCAGAGCCTCCACTTCATCCTGTTCGAAATTCTTGGTCCTTGAGCTGCGTTGCATATTGCAGCTCCGATTTTTCCACTCAGAAGTAAAGTTCTCACACACAGCTGGCTCTTTAAAAATGTCTGAATGCAGAGTGGGAGGTGCACTGGGCATGCGCGCCCATACCAGTCACGTAGAAAACGTCATTTTTTTTTCCCGCATGCGCAGAAGAGTGGGGGCCTCCTTTTTTCGGCACAGCCCTCAGGCTCCACCCCCCAAAACTAAAGGGCAGGCTGCGCGGCGCCAAATGCAAAAATTACAAAGGGAAACTTTCAACTTTTTTTTGGTATTGTCAGGCTCCAAAAAAACAGGCGTAACTCTTCAAATACTTTAAAAAAAATCATTGGGGAAAATTGAGCCGTATGGGTGGAACTCGGCCAATCATAGTCATAATGGTAGCCATTTTGGCCTTCCTTCTGATCGGTTCAGCTTCATCTGATTATTGTGGAACCATAGGGAGTTGTACTGCATATACCATAAGGCTAGCCTTGTCTATTATACTATACGGTCCTTTATACAGGCGTTCAAACACCCCCACCCTCGCATAGTTACACACCTTCATCCGGTCTCCTACATCCCAATCCTGTGGTTTACTTGGGGCTAAATAGAACCGGTTGCACTGATATGCATTCCCAATGTTATGCACAGCATTCAGGTTGAGTTCCCTTAAGAGCTTGCACAACTCCTTCACAAACTTGTCTCTGTTTGCCTCTTTCAGCTCTTTTTCAGTAAGAGTAGGGACCACTAAATGGGGAGGCATGCACATGGGTCGCCCCGTTACCAACTCGTGTGGGGAATACCCCGTCCCTTTGGACTTGCTGCTCCGTATCCCCATGAGGAGCAGAGGAAGCACTTCATCCCACCTCTAGGGCTGCTCTTCTAATTCTTTCTGAAGGGCTAGCTTGAGAGTCCAGTTCATTCTCTCTGCAATTCCAGCGTCTGGAGATTATGGACCACATGCCTTTTCCCCTCAATCCCTAACAGCTTCAGAGTAGCTTGCATCACCTGTCCCGTAAAATGGCTTCCCTGATCTGGCTCTACCACTTTGGGGAGCCCCCACCCGGAGAACACTTCCCTAACTAGAATCTTAGCAGTCCCTAATGCGGTTACAGACTTGCAGGGGAACACCTCCACCCACAATGAAATTATCCACCAGGACCAGGCAAAACTTGTTACCTTTCCCGGAGGTGGGCAATTGTCCGATAAAATCAATCTGGATACATTGCCAAGGTCCTTCGGATCGGCGGGTATGGCCTAAAGGTGTTTTGTTCCTATGGGGTTCTGGATTATTAGCTGCATAGATCAGGCAGTTTTTCGAATAATCTTCCACATCTTCCCTGAAATAGGGCCACCATGCTACCTCCCTGATCCTGTCGCAAGTAAGTTCTGGTCCTGGATGACCAGCCCCAGGTCGCCCGTGCGCCAGTTGCATAAACTCCTCCCGATACCTGGAAAATAGAACTGCACCCTCTTTAGAGCCTGTGTCTGCATCAATTTCAGAGGTTTAGAGAACAAAGGACAAAGCTCCATACTCTCCACAAGTCTCGCTTGAACATCATTTCCTCTTTGATCTTAATCTTGAATTTTTCGAGGAGGTAACCAGGAGGGTCGATGAAGGCAAAGCGTATGATGTAGTGTATATGCATTTTAGCAAGGCTTTTGATATCATCATCATAGGCAGTCCCTCGAAATGAGGATGACTTGCTTCCATTGCCAAAAAAGGGATGAGTTCACAGGTGTTTCAATGAAGAACCTAATATTCCAGATCCCGAACTACATCGTGAAGGGTGGAAGATGCCTGTGCTTGGATTGTTTTAACGTGTGGTGGTCGTTGCACACCAGCCACCACACGGGCTTGACACAGCTCGGTCTCGGTCCAGTGGCAAGGATTACCCAAGACTAACTGGAGACCAGCTCTGCTGCACGGACCTAGTGAGCACACATATCGCAGTGTGGCTGGCCCGTGTTGCTCCTGGGCCCTCGACTCTTCTGGACCCAGATTCACACCTCTCCTGGGCCCCGGTCACTCCCCGCAACGTACTCTTGCCACTCCTTCGCCCCTCCTGCTGTGCCTGCCCGCACTGCAATCAGTGACCTGGCTTCGTAGCCGTCACCCTCCTGCTCCCTGCAGTGGTGTGCCGCCGCACGCTGCTCCCTCCAATGGCCCCGGCCTGCTGATAGTCTTCCAGGCCGGGACCGCGCTGATTTCAGGGCTGGGCCACCACCCAAACACACACACACACACACACACACACACACAGAAACAGACAATAATTTAAAGCATCTTCTAACCATAAGCAGGCACCACTTGAGATCTTGAATATTCAGTGCAGAACGTTACTCAACGGCCGGCTAGAGATTTTAATAATCCCTCCCTACTGGCCATACACACACACACACACACACACACACACACACAGAGAAACACACACACACAAAGATGTTCACAGAACACAAAAATGTTCAGCGAGAAATCGGAAATAAAAATGATAACATTGCAGAAACGCACAGCAGCTGGGTTGGAGCAGTGTCACAGGCCAGTTATGTTTCTGGTCACCTGGTGTGGCTCGGTGTAAAATGCTGTTTGAGTTACACTGTAAGAAGCGCCTTGGGACGCTGAAGGCCCCGTATATAAATGCATGTTTCCGATATGTGTGGGCTGCTGCTCCGGGGGGGAATACCAGGGTGTCTCGGAGGCCTGGTGGAAACCAGCAATCTGCCCCTCTGCCCTCGATTCTCCAGCCATGAAAGCGAATGAGGAGGACAATGGGCGAGGGGAGAAAGCTGAAACTCCCATTAATTGCCCGGAGTCACCCAGACAATCGGTTGCTGGAGATCTGCTGCGAGATTTATCCGGCAGTGCGGCAACAGTAGCCAAGAATAACCCTTTGCAAATCTCCAACCCCAAAACATGGCGCAGGAAACTGCAGCGCAAAACCCAACTGGGCGACCCCCGTGTCAGGGGTCGGGGGTCAGGGATCACGCAGTGTGGACACACTGGGCCAGCGATTCAGGCGCACACCCTGAAGAATTCAGCAACCAAGACGTTAAGCGGCCGTCTCTCTCTCTCTCCCTCACCGACGGAGCTGCTGGGAGTGTCTGGAATTTTCTGCTTCGACTTTGCCAGAAGGAGCTGGTTTTCCCACAGAGGTTCCGTTGAGGCACCTGGGCGCCAATTGGGATTTACGCTCCGCCTGGGCGACAATCCCCTCTGCCATTTTGTAAACGCTGTGTCAGTGCCGCCCCTTCCCAGCGGGGTCGAAGGTCGCAGTGAGCTAAAGCTGCCAGATTCGCCAGGGCTCGGAGGCCTGGGGTCAAATACCGGGCCTTTGCAAATTCAGCAATTCTGGCTCGGTTTCGCCGCCGGTTACACAAGGCCCAAGGGAGAGGAACGTGGGGTTTTAACATCACCGCGGAGAGGTCGTGAGCAGGCACATTGGACTGCTGCTCATTTGAAATATAAACAGACTGGTTGGACGGAATGGCCAATTTCCATATTGTCATTTGTGTTATGTTCATAATAAAGTAATCTAACTGAGTACTGTAGACATGAGTAAGTGTGACCTTAGCTTCTTTATTCTAACTCCAGAGTGTTGGTACAGCATGGGAGGCCTGCTTATACACAGTGCTCCCAAGGGATCCCTTGGGACTCCAACAGGTATGTCCTCTGATGGCAGTATGACACTGGTTACATAGGGTTGCATTCATAACATCACTCCCTCCCAAAGTTAATAGTCCACTTATTTGCCGGGTGAGACGATCTGGGGCCTTTTGCTCTCTAGTCGTTCGTCTCGGTACAAATGTAGGTGTAGGTGAGTTGGTTGGTTCTTCGGTGGGCTGCTGTGCAGCTGGCCTTGCCGGGCTGCTGGGGATGGTGAGTTCAACTTCGTGGTCAACCGTAATGTCGTTTGCCACTTGTGTGTGTATTGGAGGGTCGAAGTTGGTGGTGTCTTTTACGGGTTGTTCATGGCTGTCTGTGAATTACAGTTTGGTTTGGTCCAAATGATTTCTGCAAGTTAGTCCATTTGTGAGTTTGACCTGAAACACCCTACTCCCTTCTTTGGCTATGACAGTGCCAGCAAGCCAGTTGGGACCATGTCCATTGTTGAGTACGAATACAGGGTCATTGACTTCAATATCACGTGACAAGTTTGAGCGATCATGGTAAATGCTTTGTTGATGCCACCTGTCCTCGACGTGACCATGGAGATCAGGGTGGACAAGATAGAGCCTTGTTTTGAGCGCCCTTTTCATGAGCAGTTCAGCTGGGGGAACCCCGGTGAGCAAGTGGGGTCTGGTGCAGTAGCTGAGCAGGACTCAGGACAGGCGGGTCTGCAGGGAGCCTTCCGACACGCGTTTCAAACTTTGCTTGATGGTTTGGACTGCCAGTTCTGCCTGGCCCATTGGATGTGGGCTTGAATGGGGCAGATGTGATGTGCTTGATCCCATTGTGGGTCATGAATTCCTTGAATTCAGCACTGGTGAAGCACGGCCCATTGTTGCTGACAAGAACATCAGGCAGGCCGCGCGTGGTGAACATGGCTCTTAGGCTTTCGATGGTGGCAGAGGACGTGCTTACAGACATTATTACACACTCAATCCATTTTGAATAAGCATCCACAACAACCAAAAACATTTTGCCTAGAAACAGGCTCGCAAAGTCAACGTGGATCCTAGACCACGGTTTGGAGGGCCATTACCACAAACTTAGCGGTGCCTCCCTGGGTGCAATGCTCTGTTGAGAGCAAGTGTTGCATTGGCGCACGCAAGACTCCAAATCTGAGACGATGCCGGGCCACCACACATGGGATCTGGCGATTGCTTTCATCATTACTATGCCTAGGTGGGTACTGTGTCAGTCGTGTATGAACGTTTCCTTGCCTTTCTTAGGCAAAACCATGCGATTACCCCACAGTCCGCCTGTATGTACATTTTGTCTTTGCGCCGCTGGAACGATTTGACCTCTTCATGCATCTCCGCTGGGACGCTGGGCCAGCTCCCATGGAGGACACAGTTTTTTACAAGGGACAGTAAAGGATCCTGGCTGGTCCAGGTCCTGATCTGGCGGGCCGTAACGGGTGACTTTTCATTTTCAAATGCATCCATCACCAAGAGCAAATCTGCAGTCTGTGCCATTTCCACCCCGGTGATGGGCAATGCGAGCCATCTGAGGACATCAGCACAGTTTTCTGTGCCTGGCCTGTGGCGAATTACATAGTTATACGCAGACAGCGTGAGCGCCCATCTTTGGATGTGAGCAGAGGCATTGATATTGATGCCTTTGTTCTCTGAGAATAGCGATATGAGCGGCTTATGGTCAGTTTCTAACTCGAACTTAAACCCAAACAGATACTGGTGCATTTTTTTTACCCCGTAAGCGCATGCCAGAGCTTCTTTTTCAATCATGCTGTAGGCCCTTTCGGACTTGGACAAACTCCTGGATGCATAGGTGACCGGTTGCAATGTTCCCGATTCGTTTGCTTGTTGTAACACACACCCGACCCCGTATGAAGATGCATCGCAAGCTAGCACTAAACGTTTACAAGGGTCATACAGAACAAGCAGTTTGTTAGAACATAACAGATTTCTGGCTTTCTCAAAAGCAGTCTTTTGTGATTTCCCCTGTCATGTATGTAACCACAACATAACACCACTGTATTACTGTATAAACTCAACGTAGATGCACACCTTGACCACAAGGCGTGAACTTGTGGGAGACACTCTTTACCTGATCACACAGGTATAAAAAGGGAGGTCCCATTCAGGGTCATCGTCTTTGGAGTCCTGTGAATAAAGAGTTAAGGTCACAGAGTGAGCTTGTCCCCAGAATGTGCCTCATGTGGTTTCATGCTGTAGAGTAAGGACCTTACATTGGCGACGAGAAACTGGAATTCATGACCCACGAGAATGGCCACAAGTAGCACAGAGGAAAGGTACCGTGTTGGGGAAGACTGGGATGATTTTGTCGAGAGGCTTCAACAAAGCTTCGTGACGAAAGAATGGCTGGGGGATGCAGCGGCCGACAAGCGAAGGGCTCATCTTTTGACCAGCTGTGGACCAAAGACTTACGCGCTCTTGAAGGACTTAATAGCACCCGAAAAGCTGGCGGACAAACCTTTGAAGAACTTAGCAAATTGATCAGGGAGCACCACAAACTGGCGAGTAGCATACATATGGAACACATATTCTACACCCACCGACGTCGTGAAGGACAGAGCATACCGGACTTCTTAGCGGACCTCCGGCGTTTGACCAGCCTCTGTAAGTTCACAGACGCCTGCAGGGGGGAGATGCGAAGGGACTTCTTTATCGAGGGCATCGCTCATGCTGGAATTTTCCGCAAATTAATTGAGAACAAGAAGCGGCGGCGTTGATAGCTAAAACTTTCATGGCGGGGGAGGAAGAGACGAAAATAATATACGCGCGCAATTCTGCCTCTAACACGGTGATGAATCAGGGAGTCAACATCATCAATGCGACTCAGAGCCCTGCAGGCAGGCAGGGGCAGTCCGACACTCCCCAGGCAGCAATAGACCCCAGAGTAGGACTTCAACAGAGACAATGGCAGGCTGAACGGACATTCACGCCATCATAGTGGACAATGCGGCCCGGGATGGGGCCATTGACACCCACTAATAGGGTACTTAAGAGCAGTCAAAGGGACAGTCAGCGTGGAATGCTTGACCATAGTCCCTTTGTTCCCAACAATGGACACTTTAACTCATGCTGGAGGTGTGGGGGAAAACACTCGGCTAGATCTTGCAGATTTCAACAGTTTGTCTGCAGGAACTGCAATCTCAGTGGCCACTTAGTTCGAATGTGCAGGAAGTCTGCAACCAGACTAATATATGAGGCGGATGGACCAGAAGAGGGTTCTTTGAGGCAGGATGACCTTTGGGGCAAATCGATGGATGCCGAGGTTCAGCGGGTCCATATGGCGAATATTCACAGTTCATACACCAAAATGCCACCAATGATGATGAGGGTTTTATTAAACGGTATCCCAGTATGCATGGAGCTGGAAACTGGGGCAAGCCAGTCACTCATGGGCATTCAGCAATTGGAGAAGCTATGACCACTTAAAGCCAGTAGACCCAAATTAGCACGTATTGAGACACAATTAAGGACTTACACTAAAGAAATCATTCCAGTGCTCGGCAGTGCAATGTTGGCTGTCAAACACAATGGGTTAGTGAATTGGCTGGCGCTCTGGATTGTCCTGGGCAATGGTCCCGCACTGTTGGAGAGGGGCTGGTTAGTTGAGATGAACTGGAAATGGGCGGATGTTCACGCAATGTCATCTGTGGAGTGAAGTTCGTGCTCACAGTTTGATCCACTTTTCCAACCTGGCGTCGGGACTTTCAAAGGCACTAAATTAGTGATACAGATCACCCCGGACGCTAGGCCAGTGCACCACAAAGCCAGAGCAGTGCTGCATGTGATGCAGAAAAAGATCGAGAGCGAATTGGACTGGCTGTTGCGAGAGGGCATCATCTCGCCTGTTGAATTCAGCGACTGGGCGAGCCCCATTATTCCCGTCTTAAAAGCGGATGGCTCTGTCAGGATCTGTGGTGACTACAAAGCCACCATCAATCGGGTGTCCCTACAAGATCAATCCCGCTCCCGAGAGCGGAGGACCTGTTCGCCACGCTGGGAGGCGGCAAGCTGTTCACCAAGTTGGACCTCACCTCAGCCTATATGACCCAGGAACTGGCCAACGAATTTAAACTACTGACCACCATCACCACGCACATGGGAATGTTCGTTTATAACAGGTGCCCGTTTGGCATTCAATCAGCGGCCGCAATTTTTCAACGAAACATGGAAAGCCTGTTTAAATCCATTCCTGGAACGATCGTATTCCAGGACGACATCCTCATCACGGGTCGAGACATCGAGGAACACCTCCACAACCTGGAGGAGGTGCTACGCTGACTGGACTGAGTAGGCCTGCGACTCAAGAAGTCTAAATGTGTGTTCTTAGCTCCTGAGGTTGAGTTCCTGGGCAGGAGGGTTGTTGCAGATGGGATTCAGCCCACCAAATCCAAAACAGAGGTGATTCGACGAGCATCCAGGCCTTGCATCACATCGGAGTTGCGTTCATTCCTGGGATTGTTGAACTATTTCGGGAACTTTCTGCCGAACTTGAGCACGTTGTTGGAGCCGCAACACGTGCTCCTGCATAAGGGTTGCGATTGGTTTTGGGGGGATTGTCAGGAACGGGCTTTTGATCGGGCGCGAAACCGACTTTGTTCAAAGAAGTTGTTGACCCTGTATGACCCCTGTAAAAAATTGGTTCTGACATGTGATGCATCGTCCTATGGGGATGGGTGCGTGTTGCAGCAGTGCAATGCTGAGGGTCAACTACAAAATGTGGCTTATGCCTCCAGGTCGCGCTCTCAAGCAGAACAGGGATATGGGATGGTCGAGAAGGAAGCGCTTGCATGTGTCTATGGTGTAAAAAAAATGCATCAGTACCTCTTTGGTAGGAAGTTTGAATTAGAGACAGACCACAAGCCATTAACATCCCTGTTGTCAGACAGCAAGGCTGTCAATGCCAACGCATCAGCTCGCATACAGCGATGGACTCTCACGCTGGCTGCTTATGAGTACTCCATCTGGCACCAGCCCGGCACTGAAAATTGCGCTGACGCGCTCAGCAGGCTTCTACTGGCCACCACTGAGGGGGCAACAGAGCAAAGCACTGAGATGTTCATGGCTGTCGATGCCTTTGACAGCACAGGCTCCCCCATCACAGCCCACCAGATCAAAATCTGGACAGAGATCCGTTGCTATCCCTGTTAAGAAATGTGTCCTGACTGGGGATTGGGTGCCCGCACACGGAGCATGCCCTGAGGAGGTCAGACCGTTCCACAGACGGATGGATGAGCTCTCCATCCAAGCCAACTGCCTACTATTTGGCAGCCGGGTCATTATGCCCCAGAAGGGCAGGGAGGCATTCATCAGGGAACTCTACAGCGAGCACCCAGGCCATTGCCCGGTCACACATTTGGTGGCCTGAAATTGATTCAGACCTGGAATACCGTGTTCGCAGGTGCACGACGTGTGCCCAGCTGGGTAATGCCCCTAGGGAGGCCCCGCTCAGCCCGTGGCCCACCAGGCCATGGTCACACATTCATGTTGACTTCGTGGGCCCATTAATGGGAAAGATGTTCCTTATTGTGGTAGATGCGTACTCGAAATGGATCGAGTGCATCATTCTGAATTCATGCATGTCATCCAACACCGTGAAAAGCCTACATGCGATCTTTGCAACCCATGGCTTGCCGGACATCCTGGTTAGTGATAATGGCCCATGTTTCACAAGCTACGAATTCCAAGAGTTTATGTCGGGCAATGGCATTAACCACGTCAGGACTGCGTTGTTCAAGCCGGCCTCCAATGGCCAGGTGGAGCGTGCGGTCCAAATCATTAAGCAAGGTATGCTCAGGATTCAAGGACCCTCCCTACAATGCAGCCTATCGCGACTCCTGCTGGCCTATAGATCCCGACCGCAGTCGCTCAAGGGGGTCCCGCCCGCAGAGCTACTAATGAAACGGACACTCAAAACTCGGTTGTCGCTCATTCACCCAGTTCTGACCAACATCATTGAGGGCAAGCGCAAGTCACAAAACGAATACCAAGACCGTAATTCGAGGGGGACATGTATAGAAATAAATGATCCTGTATTCCTCCTCAATCACACCGTCGGCCCAAATGGCTTGAGGGTAGTGTAATTGACAAAGAGGGGAATAGGGTCATCGTGGTAAAACTCAACAATGGTCAGATATGCCGTAAACATCTGGACCAAGTAAAAAAAAGGTTCAGCATTGACACAGAGGAACCTGAAGAAGACCATGAGATGGAGCTCACACTATCGCCAGTGAACGAGCAACAAGAGCAATCAGAAGAATGCACAGTCCCTGCGGTCAGCCCGGAGAAGTCGGAATCACCACAGATGACAGACACTCATGTCAGTGTCCAACAACCAGAGCCCCAACTGCGGCGCTCCACGAGGGAGCATAGACCACCTGAAAGACTAAACCTATGATCCGATTAATAATTTTGGCGGGGGGGAGGTGATGTCATGTATGTAACCACAATGTAACACCACTGTCTTACTGTATACACTCAACGTAGATGCACACCTTGACCACAAGGGGTGAACTTGTGGGATACACTCCTTACCTGATCACACAGGTATAAAAAGGGAGGTCCCATTCAGGGTCATCGTCTTTGGAGTCCTGTGAATAAAGAGTTAAGGTCAAAGAGTGACCTTGTCCCCAGAATGTGCCTCGTGTGGTTTCATACTGCAGAGTAAGGACCTTACATCCCCCATACCCAGTTAGCTCCTTTGCGTAGCCACACATGTTCTAGCAAGGTGCTTAACCCGGTTAGGAAATTACCAAAATAATTGAGGAGTCCCAGGAATGACCGCAGCTCCATCACGTTCTGTGGTCTCGGTATGTTCTTGATGGCCTCCGTCTTAGCTTCGGTGGGACTGATGCCGTCTGCCGCGATTCTTCTCCCTAAGAACTCGACCTCTGGTGCCAGGAAAACATACTCTGAGCATTTCAACCTGAGTCCCACATGATCTAACTGACTTAGAACCTCTTCCAGGTTCTTCAAGTGTTCGATGGTGTCCCAACCTGTGATCAATATGTCGTCCTGGAAAACCACGGTGCGTGGAACCGACCTTAGCAGGCTCTCCATGTTCCTCTGAAAAATAGCCGCGGCCGATCGAATCCCAAACGGGCATCTATTGTCGATGTACAGACCTTTGTGCATGTTGATGCAGGTGAGGCCTTTCTAAGATTCCGCCAGCTCCCTGCGTCATGTAGGCCGAGGTCAGGTCCAACTTGGTGAATGTCTTTCTTCCAGGGTCGCAAATAGGTCGCCTGCCTTGGGTAGCAGGTACTGGTCCTGCAGCGAGAAATGGTTACTCGTTACTTTATAGTCCCCACAAATTCTGACCGTGCATCGGACTGGCCCACTCGTTGAACTCCACCGGCGCAATAATGCCTGCTAGCTGTGGCCTGTCTAGCTCGATCGCCACTTTCTCTCACATCATATATGGCACTGCCCATGCTTTGTGGTGGATGGGTCGTGTACCGCGAACCAAGTGGATCTGTATCTTCGCTCCCAAGAAACTTCCGATGCCTGGTTCAAACAATGACTAAAACTTGCTCAGAACCTGGGCACATGAGGCGTTGTCAACAGATGAGAGCGCTCGGATGTCGTCCCAGTTCCAGCAGATTTTTTCCAGCCTGCTTCTGCCGAAGTGTGGGGCCATCTCTTGGTACAATCCATAGTGGGAGTTCTTGCATTGCTTCATTATAGGAGACTTTTACTGCTGCGCTGCCAATTACAGGGATCAGCTCATTAGTGTAAGTTCTCAGCTTGGTATGAATGGGGCTAAGCTTGGGCCTGTGTGCCTAGTTGCACCACAGCCTGTCAAAGGTCTTTTTGCTCATGATAGATTGACTCGTACCCGTGTCCAGTTCCATGGACACTGGAATTCCGTCCAGTGCGACTTTTAACATGATCAGTGGATATTTCGTGGTGAAGGTGTGTACCCCGTACACTTCTGCCTCCTCGGTTCGAGTCTCTAGTTCAGCCTGATCCACCATGGATTGATCCTCCTCTGCAACGCGGTGGTTTGCAGGGTTTGCAGCTCGTCTACACATTCGCTGGAGGTGTCCCATTGTTCCACCGCCTTTGCACACATAGTGTTTGAAGCGGCATTGATGGGCTTGATGATCACCTCCGCAGCACCAACAAGGTGTTAACTGCCTTGCATTATCGTTTTATGGCGGACTCTGGATCATCTGAGGTCATGCAGCTACAGGCTACAGGCGTACTGCCATATGCATTCCTGCCTGAAAACGACGTTACTTTGTGTACAGTACTGGCCGAAACCTCTTTATGCTGCAAAATTTGTTTGGTGTTATCGCTGGTGGACATAAATGCCTAGGCTATCGTTATGGCTTTGCTCAGTTTCAGTGTTTCAACTGTCAATAGTTTACGAAGGGTAACCTCATGGCCAATGCCAAGCACAAAACAGTCTCTTAGCATTTGCTCCAGGAATCCATCGAATTCGCAATATCCTGCAAGGCGCCTTAGTTCGCTGATGTAGCTCACCACTTCCTGGCCTTCAGACCGTTGACATGTGTAAAATCGATACCTTGCCATCAGAACGTTCTCCTTCGGATTTAGGTGCTCCTGGACCAGTGTACACAGTTCTTCATACGATTTGGTTGTTGGTTTCACCAGAGCAAGAAGATTCTTCATGAGGCCATAGGTTGTTGCCCCGCAGACGGTGAGGAGGATCGCCCTTCCTTTGGCAGCGTTCTCATCCCCTTCCAGCTCATTGGCCACAAAGTATTGGTCAAGTCGCTCCACGAAGGCTTCCCAATCGTCACATTCTGAGAATTTCTCCAGGATACCAACAGTTCTCTGCATTTTCGCGTGATGGTTCGTTATCTCATCGCCAGTTGTTATGTTCATAATAAATTAATGTAACTGAGTACAGTAGACGTGAGTAAGTGTGACCTTAGTTCCTTTATTCTAACTCCAGAGAGTTGGTACAGCATGGGAGGCCTGCTTATATACAGTGCTCCCAAGGCATACTGGGATCCCTTGGGGCTCCAACAGGTACGCCCTTGGGTGGCGGTAGGATACTGGTTACATAGGGTTGCATACATAACAATTTGTGTGTGAAAAATGTGTCCCAGCAGCCTTTAAAGGGCCGATCGGCACTTGGTGAACCATGTTGAGGGAGGCAAATGGCCCTGCCTCAAACCCTTACAACATTTCTACAGGGTAAATTCACAGACTCGGCACTTCCAATGGCCCGAGGACTAGCGGCCTTTGAGGAACCACTCAAATGCGCTTCCCTGAGGGCTGCAGTAAAATTACCCTGAGATATGGTAGAAAAATACAACCATTTCAAAAACTATTAACATTCATTAAAATCGAAACCATGCTCCGCCCCGCCCTCACCCCTGTGTAGTTGGGGCACTGGTTTATTTCCCGGTGTGATCCTGGCTACATTGCAGAGATTTCCAAAGCCTGGTGGAAGCCTCTCTGTGGTCAGGCAGGCCTCCATTCCATTCAGACCTGTAGCATTGGCCGTAGGTTTGGTGACACACTGAAGTCACATCCGAAACTCTTCAACAGTTACTCCTTCAAATACTTCAATCAGATCCTTAGTTCTTAATATCAAAGACAGCCTTCTCGGTGATGATGCGATTCACACAGCCCAATCCAGTTAGCGGCAAGTTACACTTGTCCAGGATCTTGTGTGCTCCAACCTTCACCGAGTGCTCCATGGTAACCACCACTTACATGGCGGCACTGGCCACTAGGTCCATGGCTCTGCCCATCCCCTTCACCATCTTACCCAAAATCATCCAATAGGCCAGATCACCAATCTTAGACACCTGCATCCCATCGAGCATCGTCAAATTCATGTGCTCCTCTCGGATCATGGCAAAGGACTTGTCGCTGGAGAAGAAGGAAGCGCCCGGCAGCACGGTGACCATCTACCTGCATTAATCAGGTCCGCGTCTTCCTCTCCCTCAACCGGATATGGGCCCAATCCCAGAATGTCGTTCTCACTCTGCAGGTGCACGGTGATGTCCAGCCGGATGAAGTTGCTGGCCAGCATCGGCATTCCAATACACAGGTTTGCATACATACCGTCCTTGAACTCGAGTGCTGCTCTGTGAATGAGCCAATCCCTCACAATGTTAGCTTCAGTCATGGGCTTGGGGTTGCAATCTCCCAGCTTTCAAAGAGTTAGTCTCTCAATCCGCTTCTCCTACCGCTTGCCCTTTATGACTCTCTGCACGTATATACTGGATATGTGTACGTCTTCAGGGGCAAACGCCCCAGTCTCAACAATCTCCTCGACATCCACCACAGTCACTTTGGCAGCTTTACACATGGGCTGGTTGAAGTTCCATACAGTTTTCCGGAATACAACATTCCCAGCCCAAGCCGCCTTCCAGGCCTTGATCAGCGCAAAATCCCCTGTGATCCCTCGCTCCATGATGTAGTGTTGACCATTGAATTCCAACACCTCTCTAGGTTCACTTGCAATGCAGATGCTGCCATCCTTGTTGTTCATGATTGGCACCCCTCCTGCTTCGATAAGAGTGCCGTACGCTGCCGGTGCGATGAATGCTGGGATGCCCGCACCACCAGCTCGAATCCTTTCCGCCAAAGTTTTAGCAAGGCTTTTGATAAGGTCCCACTTTGTAGACTGGTCATAAAAGTAAAAGCCCATGGGACCCAGAGCAAAGTAGCAAGTGGGATCCAACATTGGCTTGGAAGCAGGAAGCAAAGGATAATGGTTGATGGGTGTTTTTGTGACTGGAAGGATATTTCCAGTGGAGTTCCGCAGGACTCATTACTAGGTCCCTTGCTTTTTGTGATATACATCAATGATCTAGACTTGAATATAGGGGGTATGATTAAGAAGTTTGCAGATGATACTAAAATCGGCTGTGTAGTTGATAATGAAGAAGAAAGCTGCGGACGGGTCTGATGACGTCATTTGATGACATGCCATCAGCCGGTTTCTTTAAAGGGACTATGGCCAACTTGCAGCATTGAGGTGCTGCAAACACTGACAAGCACTGCACAAAGGTGCATGGCTGCACCCAGGCCTTTCAATGATCTTAGTAGTTCACGAAACGTTACTGCAAAGCCACTCAACCTCAAATCCTGATGTACCACTCATCACATCCCCATCACTCTGCCTTCCCTACCCTATTCCTGCATATCCTTACACCAACTTACCTTGCACCTCCACCCATCCCTCTCTCTATCTATCTGCAGAAGCTGGCTAATGCTTTCAGCACTCACAAGATGGTGGTTTGGGTAGCTTTCCAAAGGATAAAACTAAGCAAGTGCTGTCCTGTTGGCCTTCCCACCTGTTGCTGCTGGTAATACTTAGCTTTACTTCTCTACCACCCATGAACCCAAGGCTGTCTGGCTTCCTGCCTGAATGACCAGAACATTTTGCAACTAAATATCGACAAGACCAAAGCCATCGGGTACTGTAGCATAGTGGTTATATAATCCAGTGGCCTGGACTGCTGAGGAATTTATTTAAAAAAAAAAAAAAAATAGAAAGCTGCGGACTGCAGGAAGATATCAATCAACTGGTCAGGTGGGCAGAACAGTGGAAAATGGAATTTAATCCAGAGAAGTGGGAGGTAATGCATTTGGGGAGGGCTGAAAAGGAAAGGGCATACACATTAAATGGTAGGATACTGAGAAGTGTAGAGGCACAAAAGGACTTTGGAGTGCATGTCCACAGATCCTTGAAAGTACAAGACCAGGTAGATAAGGTGGTTAAGAAGGCATACGGAATGCTTGCCTTTATTACCCAAGGCATAAAATACAAGAGCAGGGGAGTTATGCTTGAACTGTATAAAACGCTTGTTAAGCCACAGCTGGTGTACTGCGTGCAGTTCTGGTCACCGCATTACAAGAAGGATGTGATTGCACTGGAGAGGGCACAGAGAAGATTTACGAGGATTTTGCCGGGTGTGGAGAATCCAAGCTATGAGGACAGATTAGATCGGCTGGATTTGTTTTAATTGGAACAGAGGAGGCTGAGGGCAGACCTCATTGAGGTGCATAAAAATATGAAGGGCCCAGATATAGTGGATAGAAAGGGCCTATTTCCCTGAGCAGAGGGGTCAAAATCAGGGGGCATAAATTTAAAGTAATTGGTGGAAGGTTTAGAGGGGATTTGAGGGGACATTTCTTCATGCAGAGTGTTGTGGGGTTCTGGAACTCACTGCCTTGAAAGGGTGGTAGAGGCAGAAACTCTCACCACATTTCAAAAGTACTTGGATGTGCACTTGAAGTGCCGTAACCTGCAGGGTTATGGACCTAGAGCTGGAAAGTGGGTTAGGCTGGATAGCCTCTTGTTGGCCGGCATGGGCACGATGGGCTGAAATGGCCTCCACCCATGCTGTAAACTTCTATGATTAGCCCCATATGGTCCCTCGATTGGTTTTCCTTCCCTCTTGACTTGCTTGACTGCCCTTAACATTTCATCGTCCTTCTGAACTGTTTTCAAATCTGGTGCGTGAGGGACCCTGTTGGTTTCAGGGGCCATTGAAGCTACTAACCCTGGTATGGATCCCACGGAATCCGCTTCTCTGCCCCTGTCCTAGCCAGCTCATTAGCTCTTTTATTCCCTTCGCACCTGGGTTCAGCTTTGGAATGGGCTTTGACCTTGTGAATGTAAAATTGTTCCTTTCCCGATCCTACCACTGTGGTAGTCAACGGCTTGCATTCAGCCGATGTGAACCCAGATTGCCAGATATTCTGTACAAGAATTACAGGTGAACATCGAGTCTGAGCAAATCATGTAAGGAGGGGGGAAACTCCATCGAATGTGTGACTACGTAAGTCACTGCAGCTGGCTCCACCTGCTGGACGCTGAGGGCGTCTAGCAATTTAATCACCAGTTCGCCCTTTGTTCGTGGGTCATATATCCCACATCCCGTTTTTTGCTCCCCCTTCATAAAGCTAGACCCGTCTACATAAACCTGATTTGAGCCCACCCTCAGTCTCCCATACCCCTTCCACTGTACAAGTGTGTGGTTCTCCCTGGTAATGGAGATTTGCAGTCAGTTTGGGTTCTGACATACATCTTACCTTAGTTCCATCCATCCCAGTAGCAGCATCCAAGTGCCTGATACCATGCCTTCCTTGATTCTACCCTCCAGTAACAATCGAGGGGCTGTGTGATAAGTGAGCAGCGATAAGTGATAAGTGAGCCCCTGGGAGGAAAATAAAACTAAGTGTGACATCACAGCAAGAGGTTCAGGGACGTCGGAGCGGCCGATAAAGGCCAGCTGGTGCAGCTGCAACAGGGAGAAAAGGCAAAAAAGTAGAAAGAAATCGAAAGGTGACATCACAGCCAAGGGGAGAAGTGATTGGCTGGTGATTGGTGAGTAGTTTTTTTCTTTTTCTTTTCTTTATCAGTAAGTAATCTTTAGCATTATTGTTGCCAAATTAAATTAATCTAGGGGTTAAGTCATGGCAGGAGAGCTCAGACACATGTTATGCTCCTCCTGTACTATGTGGGAAGTCAGGGACGCTTCCAGTGTCCCTGACGACAAAATGTGTGGGAAGTGAATCCAGCTGCAGCTCCTGACAGATCTCATTATGGCACTGGAGTTGTGGGTGGATTTACTATGGAGCATCCACGATGTTGAGAATGACGTGAATAGCACGTTTAGTGTGTTGGTCTTACCGCAGGTAAAGGTTACACAGCCAGATAGGGGATGGATGACCAACAGGAAGAGCAGTGGAAGGAAGGTAGTGCAGGGGTCCCCTGTGGTCATCCCCCTGCAAAACAGATACACTGCTTTGGGTACTGTTGAGGGGGATGACTCATCAGTGGAGGGCAGCAGCAGCCAAGTCCATGACACCATGGGTGGCTCTGCTGCACAGGAGGGCAGGAATAAGATTGGGAGAGCTAAAATGATAGGGGATTCTATTTTAAGGGGAATAAATAGACGTTTCTGCGACAGCAACCGAAACTCCAGGATGGTATGTTGCTTCCCTGGTGCAAGGGTCAGGATGTCTCCGAGCGGATGCAGGACATTTTGAAGGGGGAGGGTAAACAGCCAGTTGTCATGGTGCATATAGGTACCAACGATATAGGTAAAAAATGGGATGAGGTCCTACAAGACGAATTTAGGGAGCTAGGAGCTAAATTAAAAAGTAGGACCTCAAAAGTAGCAATCTCAGGATTGCTACCAGTGCCACGTGCTAGTCAGAGTAGGAATCGCAGGATAGTTCAGATGAATACGTGGCTTGAGGAGTGGTGCAGAAGGGAGGGATTCAAATTCCTGGCACAGTGGAACCGGTTCTGGGGGAGTTGGACCAGTACAAACTGGACGGTCTGCACCTGGGCAAGACTGGAACCAATGTCCTAGGGGGAGTGTTTGCTACTGCTGTTGGGGAGGGGTTAAACTAATATGGCAGGGGGATGGGAACCTATGCAGGGAGACAGAGGGAAGTATAATGGGGGCAGAAGCAAAAGATAGAAAGGAGAACATTGAAAGTGGAGGGCAAAGAAACACAAGGCAAAAAGCAAAAAGGGCCACATTACAACAAAATCCTAAAGGGGCAAAGGGTGTTAAAAAGACAAGCCTGAATGCTCTGTGCCTCAATACGAGGAGTATTCAGAATATGGTGGATGAATTAACTGTGCAGATAGCAGTTAACGGATATGATGTAATTGGCATCACAGAGACATGGCTCCAGGGTGACTAAGGCTGGGAACTCAACTTCCAGGGGTATTCAACATTTCGGAAGGATAGACAGAAAGGAAAAGGAGGTGGGGTGGTGTTGCTGGTTAAACAGGAAATTAATGCAATAGTAAGGAAGGACATTAGCTTGGATCATGTGGAATCTGTATGGGTGGAGCTACGGAATACCAAAGGGCAGAAAACGCTAGTGGGAGTTGCGTACAGACCACCAAACACTAACTAGTAGTGAGGTTGGGGACAGCACCAAACAAGAAATTAGGGATGCATGCAATAAAGGTACAGCAGTTATCATGGGCGACTTTAATCTACATTTTGACTGGACTAAACAAACTGGTAGCAATGCGGTGGAGGAGGATTTCCTGGAGTGTATTAGGGATGGTTTTCTTGGCCAATATGTTGAGGAACCAACTAGAGGGCTTGCCATCCAAGACTGGGTGATGTGTAATGAGAAGGGACTAATTAACAATCTTGTTGTGCGAGGCCCCTTGGGGAAGAGTGACCATAATATGGTAGAATTCGTTATTAAGATGGAGAGTGACACAGTTAATTCAGAGACTAGGGTCTTGAACTTGGGGAAAGGTAACTTTGATGGTATGAGACGTGGCTAGAATAGACTGGTGAGTGATACTTAAAGGGTTGACGGTGGATAGGCAAAAGCAAACATTTAAAGATCACATGGATGAACTTCAACAATTGTACATCCCTGTCTGGAGTAAAAATAAAATGGGGAAGGTGGCTCAACCGTGGCTAACAAAGGAAATTAAGGATAGTGTTTAATCCATAGAAGAGGCATATAAATTGGCTAGAAAAAGCAGCAAACCTGAGGACTGGGAGAATTTTGTAATACAGCAGAGGAGGACAAATGGTTTAATTGGGGATGGAAATAGAGTATGAGAGGAAGCTTGCTGGGAACATAAAAACTGACTACAAAATCTTCTATAGATATGTGAAGAGAAAAACATTAGTGAAAACAAATGTAGGTCCCCTGCAGTCAGATTCAGGTGAATTTATAATGGGGAACAAAGAAATGGCAGACCAGTTAAACACATACTTTAGTTCTGTTTTCACAAAGGAAGATACAAATAACCTTCCGGAAATACTAGGGAACCGAGGGTCTAGTGAGAAGAAGGAACTGAAGGATATCCTTATAAAGCGGGAAATTGTGTTAGGGAAATTGATGGGATTGAATGCCGATAAATCCCCGGGCCTGATTGTCTGCATCCCAGAGTACATAAGGATGTGGCCATAGAAATAGTGGATGCATTGGTGATCATTTTCCAACAGTCTCTCGACTGTGGATCAGTTCCTATGGACTGGAGGGTAGCTAATGTAACACCACTGTTTAAAAAAGGAGGGAGAGAGAAACCAGGTAACTATAGACCAGTTAACCTGCCATCAGCAGAGGGGAAAATGTTGGAATCAATTATTAAAGATGAAATAGCAGTGCATTTCGAAAGCAGTGACAGGATCGGTCCAAGTCAGCATGGATTTATGAAAGGGAAAGCATGCTTGACAAATCTTCTGGAATTTTTTGAGGAAGTAACTAGCAGAATGGACAAGGGAGAACCAGTGGATGTGGTGTATTTGGATTTTCAAAAGGCTTTTGACAATGTCCCACACAAGAGATTGGTGTGCAAAATCAAAGCACATGGTATTGGATGTAATGCACTGACGTGGATAGAGAACTGGTTGGCAGACAGGAAGCAGAGAGTCGGGATAAATGGTTCATTTTCAGAATGGCAGGCAGTGGCTAGTGGAGTACCGCAGGGCTCAGTGCTGGGACCCCAGCTCTTTACAATATACATTAATGATTTAGATGAAGGAATTGAGTATAATATCTCCAAGTTTGCAAACGACACTAAGCTGGGTGGCGGTGTGAGCTGTGAGGAGGACACTAAAAAGCTGCAGGGTGAGTGAGTTAGGTGAGTGGGCAAATGCATGGCAGATGCAGTATAATTTAAATAAATGTGAGGTTATCTATTCTGGGGGCAAAAACACGAAGGCAGAATATTATCTGAATGGCGGCAGATTAGGAAAGGGGGAGTTGCAATGAGACCTGAGTGTCATGGTTCATCAGTCATTGAAAGTTGGCATGCAGGTACAGCAGGCGGTGAAGAAGGCAAATGATATGTTGGCCTTCATAGCTAGGGGATTTGAGTATAGGAGCAGGGAGGTCTTACTGCAGTTGTATAGTGAGGCACACCTTGAGTATTGTGTTCAGTTTTGGTCTCCTAATCTGAGGAAGGACTTTCTTGCTATTGAGGGAGTGCAGCGAAGGTTCACCAGACTGATTCCCGGGATGGCGGGACTGACATATGAGGAAAGACTGGATCAACTGGGCCTTTATACACTGGAGGTAGAAGGATGAGAGGGGATCTCATAGAAACTTACAAGATTCTGACGGGATGGGACAGGTTAGATGCAGGAAGAATGTTCCCGATGATGGGGAAATCCAAAACCAGGGGACACAGTCTTAGGATAAGGGGTAGGCCATTTAGGACTGAGATGAGGAGAAACTTCTTCACTCAGAGAGTTGTTAACCTGTCGAAATCTCTACCACAGAGAGTTGTTGATGCCAGTTCATTGGATATATTCAAGTGGAAGTCAGATATGGCCCTTGCGACTAAAGGGATCAAGGGGTATGGAGAGAAAGCAGGAAAGGGATACTGAGGGAATGATCAACCATGATCTTATTGAATGGTGGTGCAGGCTCGAAGGGCCGAATGGCCTACTCCTGCACCTATGTTCTATGTTTCTATGATATGGGCTGGGTTCCTGTAATCAATGCAAAATGTTTTACTACCCAGAAGTTAGCAAGTAGGTGCCATTCACAAATCAAATACTCTTTTTCTACCTCTGGCAGAACCCTAGAAGCATATGCTATTGACCGAAGTTTTCAATTACTCGCCTGCAACAGTACCGCACTTAGACTAGTTTCAGTTGCACCTGCCTCTAGTGAGAATTCTATGGCCCCTAATGCCGGTGCCAGCTGCAGGTCTTGTTTTAGCTGGACAAAGGCTTCCTCGCACCGCTCATCCCATTCCCATTCCCCTCTTTCCTTAACAACCTTAGCAAGGTTGCGGGTGTAGCCACATAACTTTCAATAAACACTCAACAGAACCTGCTCAATCCCAAAAACCATCGAATAGCTGTGACCGACCCGGGTCGTGGCAACTCTTGGACAGTTTTGCGTTTTGCCTCATCTAAGCATTAGTCCCAGAAAATGGACTTCCTCACTCCCTTCCTGTGCCTTCTTTGGGTTTACTTTAAAATCTGGTTTCGGCAATATTTTCAAGAACTCTTTAAGCAGCTCTTGGTGCTCCTCCTGTGACTCTATGAACAGCAACATGTCATCCACATATTGCACTAATCTAGAGGGTGTACTGAAGACAGACAAGCAATTCGCCATACACTGATGGAATATTGAGGGGCTGTTATGGAACCCTTGTGGAAAACAGGTTCACGTATAAGGCTGTCCCTTAAACATAAAGGAAAACTTGTACCTATCTGTGAAAACAGTCAGATTTTCATTATGGTTTTGCTGGGTTGCTGCCAAAATCTTTAAAAGGATTTCCCCTTCCTGTCCCCATGACCTGCATAACTCTGTGCTTCAGGTATCCCAGGTTCCCCTTCCCATCTTGCTTACTGCCTGGAGATTCGCATATAGAGAGGCTTTGAGGGTGTGCAATAACAACCTCTTCTTTTCCTCATCATCCAAGCTGTTCAACCCAGCCATTTAATTTATCTCCAGGAAATGGACGATGGGGTATTTGTCCCCTTCCAGCTTTGGCCAGCCGGATGCCATTTTCCTCAGTATTGTAGGGAACGATTAATTCCTGAGCTGCTAAGCTACTTTATAGTTACCAGTTCCTCAGTTCCTTGCGTGCTCACAATCATCCCAGTGGTCCACTGACATGTCGTGATGCGCGTCTTATGATGACTGACCGAGTCACCCTTCCTTGACTGCAATCGTGTTCCCACTCGTCTTTACTGAGTTTCTGTCTCAGTTTCCCGGCACACTCACGATTGACCCAGTGTTCTGACAGGTTCATGGAGTCCAACTTCTGATGATTGACTAAGTCACCCTTCTCTGACTACTGCTGTCTTCTTGCTCCTTTTGTCTTTGAGATTTGTCCCTGCCTTTTCTCATGTGTTGTTTCCATTGTTAGCTGCCACGCCAACGTTCCTTCTTTTGATGCATCGATGATCAATTTCTTCCTTGAGCACGCATTAGCTCTTTGGAAATTGGTCGCTATTGTCTGTAGTCTAGCACTATCATGGACTTCACTGTGTCTCATTTATAGTTCTCACATTTTATATAGTCAGTATTGGTATTTACATTTCCACAAAGATTTCTTTCAGTCAGTATCACTTCAATTGTTTTGGGGTTTCTCTTAATGTTTGTGCTGATTACAATGTGTGTGTTTTTACATTCCTCCACAAAATATTTCTTACAGTTTAATGTGTTGGGATATCTCTACAGGGGTTTCTCATCATTAGCACAGATTCACATTAAGCATTTTAAAAATAAGTCTCCAGAAGTTCTTACAGATTACAGAATGTCAGTATTTACAGCTTTCGTGTTTAGAATGTGCATTTATACAGAATGTTTAAACGGGTAAATCACAGAGTTCGTTTTCCTGGGCCTTACACTGGGTGCTTTATACAGGAGTTTCTTTTGAAAGTTATTACTGATTTTCAAAAGTGATGTTTTCAAGCCCGACAAGACATTGTTGTGATCTTTTACTATGGCTCCCTCTATGGGATGTCCATTGGCCAATTATACTTCATTATTCTTCTACATTTTCTGCAGTGGCTATATATATATATATATATATATATATAATCCCTTCACCCAACAGACATAACTTGCATTAGTTTTCAAAGGCACTAAATGTCAAACTACAACTGCATCTTCACTTAATAGGTTATAATGATCATGTTTAATGACATTTTAAAGGTAGGGCCAAATACCTCATTAACCTTTGGATAACTTCAACAGAATTCTTCATGGAAAACCTAATAAGCATACAATATTTTTAAACTATTGTACACTAGTTGATCTCCCATGGTGTTACTCACTGATACTCTGAAGTTTTGAAACAATTCTATTTAGCACTAAGGCGGAGATGTATTTAAATGTGCCTGTCTCTTTAAGGACTGTACTCAAATAGTCCATGAGAAGTGATCGAGATAGTCCCACTCTGAGTATTTCTTAGGGGCTAATTATTGATGGAAGTTTCTGTAGAATGGCTTCTTGTAAATCCACAATCTAGCCTTTTGAATGATACCAAGTTATCAAGGTCAGAACATCTAGTAAAAATCATTGGTTTCCTTTCTCTTTATCTTATAAATGTAACACTTTGAGGTGTAATTGTGAAGTGTGATGGACACACACAAAGCACAAGATGATCTCGCTGCGGACCTGCTAGTATATTATTAAAAATATGGCAGATGACATGCACTTCATGACCATGAATCTTGCTTCCTGTGTCACAATTTTGAGTCATTATTTAACATTGCAATTGTCTGTATGAACAGTTACAATATTAACCCTATATGTAAACATTTATAATGGTAAAATGCACGCATGTTAACATAAGGTCATCATGGTTTGTCAATGAAAAAACCAAACCACCCAGTGTTATTTAGAAAAAAAAGGGTCTGTCATTTTGAAATTGTTTTATTGATCTTTTAATACCTATCACAAAAAAAATGTGCTTGAAGATCTCAGCCTTTCCCAAAAGCCTGCGCTAGACCTAATGGGGTCAATTTTCCTCTACCCTATGCCTGTGGAATTGATGCTTTGTGTTAAGCAGAGAATAAAGGGCCCATTATTTAAATAAATGCCAGAAGACAAATTTCAAAATTGAGGTACATTTATATTGTGTTTTTTATTTAAATGCAGAAATGATGTGCACTTGTGTGTGTATGAAAATAAATAAAAAGTGACAGACTGTATCAATCTTCCTCCAACGCTGCTGCTCCCTTACCCATCTCAGTGGGACTGCCCTTGCTTGGTTCCACCCATACTTATCTGTAGCCAGTGCAGCTCTCGTAACATTTCTTTTCCAATCCTGAACTGTCACCTTGGGAGTCCTCCAAGAATCCATTTTTAGTCTTTTTCTCTTCCTCATCTACATGCTGGCCCTTGGTGACATCATACAAAGCCACGAGGTCAGCTGCCACATGTATTCTGATAACCCCAGCTCGATCTCTTCAGTATCTGTCAACCCTTCCACTACCTCTGTGCTGGGGTTTCTGCTAGGTTGTGCTGTTTTTTTCAATGCAGTTCAGCGAAATTGGCCAAACCCGTGCAAAAGATCGTGAAAGTTCTGGTGCAAATTACATCCATTACGCTAGTTTAAAAAACATTGTGCTAGAAGCTGGCCCTGCCCACAAAGGCTACTGTACCACCATATAGCTAGCAAATGGTTGTGTATAACTTTTTAAAATCATTTTCAGTTATTTAAGATCGGTTACTCACAGGTGGTAGACTAGACACTCTGATTAAAATGTTTCTTTTTGTGATAAACCCATTTTCAGCTGTATTAATCAAACTACACCAGGTTACCACTCTGAAATATATCAAGGAATATTTTTTAAAGCAAGTATTTTTTTTAATTAAATGATGTTATAAGACACTGCCCGATTGCACTTGTTCACGGCATATTCTACGTTTGAGGATATGCAACTGAGTTTCAGTGTAAATTTGAGAATAAAAATCACTTCTTAAAACTAACCTGATTTCGGGGTCAATTTGAGTACCCGAAGCAGAATCCCTATTGCCAACATCTCCCCCTCCGCCCCATCCCCCCACTATCCCACCACTCCCCGGTCTTGGATGAACACAGAGCATTGATAAGCTTCCTTCTACCTATCTAACCAGGCTCAGTGAGTAGGCAAGAATTTGGCAGATGGAGTATAATGTTGGAAAATATGAGATCATGCACTTTGGCAGAAAAAATCAAAGAGCAAGTTATTATTTAAATGGAGAAAGATTGCAAAGTGCTACAGTACAGCAGGAGCTTGGGGTATTTGTGCATGAAACACAAAAGGATAGTATGCAGGTACAGCAGGTGATCAGGAAGGCCAATGGAATCTTGGCCTTTATTGCAAAGGGGATGGAGTATAAAAGCAGAGAAGTCTTGCTACAGCTATATCAGGTGTTGGTGAGGCCACACCTGGAATACTGCATGCAGTTTTGGTTTCCATATTTACGAAAGGATATACTTGTTGTGGAGGCAGTTCAGAGAAGGTTCACTAGGTTGATCCTGGGGCTGAGTGGGTTGACTTATGAGGAAAGGTTGAGTAGGTTGGGCCTCTACTCATTGGAATTCAGAAGAATGAGAGGTGATCTTATCGAAACGTATAAGATTATGAGGGGACTTGACAAGGTGGATGCAGAGAGGATGTTTCCACTGATGGGGGAGATGAGAACTAGAGGGCATGATCTTAGGATAAGGGGCCGCCCATTTAGAACTGAGATGAGGAGAAATTTCTTCTCTCAGAGGGTTGTGAATCTGTGGAATTCGGTGCCTCAGAGAGCTGTGGAAGCTGGGACATTAAATAAATTTAAGACAGAAATAGACAGTTTCTTAAATGATAAGGTGATGAGGGGTTATGGGGAGCAGGCAGGGAAGTGGAGCTGAGTCCATGATCAGATGAGCCATGATCTTATTGAATGGCGGAGCAGGCTCTAGGGGCCAGGTGGCCTACTCCTGCTCCTATTTCTTATGTTCTTATGTATCTGGAGCCACTGACAAGATACCCAGCCCAAGCCCAACCCAATGTGAGGAATAGCACTCCAGATGGTCAATAATCAACAGTGTCCTGGAGTAGTGTGGACCTTCCTGGCTCAGGTGTCAGTGACTGAGTCTTCCACGGAGAGTGGACTTGGTTCCAGTCTTCCATTGACAGGTGTTTCCGTTTCAGGCCAATTCAACCCCAAAGCAATCCAGTTCTCTCTTTTTTCCTCTCATCGCTCAAGGCCCAAAGAGGATTGCCACATGTTTTTCATTACACCTCTGACAATTACAGGTTTGAGCCATCAATAAATGGGCAGCAGGCAGCAGGAACACTTCATAAGCAGCACGTTGAGCAGCACAATGTATCATAAAATGAATGCATTCCCACCATTCTCCTGGTCACAATATCTCATCAAATGGCAGCTCCACCGGTGGGAGGTGCAGAAATTCAGAAGCACCCTAGTTGTCCCTCTGAAACTCACGTGTTCTCATACTTAGGCTTCAGGTCACACCATTCAACAAATGTTTCAAGTTGGAGTTTCTTCATCAGCTTTCTGATGGTCATCTGCCTTCATCATGGTAGAAGGACTTAACGCAGGAGCCTGATTTGTCCTTTTGACAAAGAGATGTGTCTAGTATCAATTGCTGATCAGTGACAGGTAGGCAGAAGCTTTCCCTCAGGTCCAAGGCCATTTTGGTCTTTCTCACTTTTCTTCAATGACAGCAAAATCCTAATGCAGGTTAAACCAGTGACATATAAAACCTGTATCCAAACAGTTCCCCTTCATGGGGCTCCGAACAGCTAAGCAGGCAACAGAGACGTTTCCTTCAATCCCAGGAGCAACCTGTGAGGTGAATTTAAAACAAAAAGGGGAAACAATGGCAGAGAAATTAGGAAATGAGCAGGGAAAGAAATAGGAGTAAAGGGTGAAAGAGAAAGAGAAAAATAGATGACAGAGAGAGTTTAGTGAGCAGAGAGCTTGTCTGCAATATTTCATGATTTTCACTGCAATTTCTTGACTTTTGAAATATTTACCAATGATCCATTATTTTACCAAAAATAAAAAGGTGGCAATAAGCACAGAACTTTGTTTATTATTTTTAAGATTAGGGCTTAGGCTAATTGAAGGACTAAATGCAACCCAACTCTAAAAAGCATGGTACATCCTTCTGGAAAGCTACAGGTTCAGAAACACAGCAATTTAACAAAGAATATCATGTGATCCATTCTCTCTTGAATTGTAAATAGATTACAATCTTTTTATTGTTACAAAGTCATTTAGGATTAGTGAATTAAAAAAATCTGGATGCAGCATTTGCTTTATGTGGAAAGAGATTAATTATGTGTTATGATTATTTTATGTGATAATTCTGCGGTCCAAAGTAGAACTGTTGTGAATTGAGTATGTTTAAACTACCTACAGGTTGAAAAGAAGCTTTGCAATACATTGTGGAAAAGCCAAGAGCTAAACTTGTCAATCGTATCCACCTAGTCCCCTTTCGATCATTGGCATTTGGGTGCTAAGGCTATGAAAAATCACGCAACTTTGTGAAACAAAAATTTGTTATGCCCAGATAATTCTACTCTCTTCCTGTTTAGCAGTTTTGCTGTTTAGTGGAAATGTCATGGTCCAAAGACTTCAAGATGCATAAAATACACTTGCATAAAAACAGAAAATGCAGGAAACACTCAGCAGGTCAGGTAGCATCCGTTGAGGTGTTTCAGGCAATGACCTTTCATCAGAACTGTGGCAGTTAGACTTGGTATTTTATTATTATTATTCTGCCTTACTCCAAAGTGATTTGCTCATATGTGCCCTACTTACCAATATGATACCTGGTTCCAGCCCACTGCTTCTAGATGTTGGACACCCCTGCCTTAATTTATCTGTTTTGCAATGTTTTTAGTGTACTATAATTTATGTACCAGTTCAGCTCACAGACTGCAAGAAAATCCTAGCAAATTATAACTGATTGTCCCTTGTCTGCTAATTCAATTACTTTCTCAAGAAATTTGCACAGCGTGACTTTTCTAAAACCATGTTGGCTTCTCATTATGGCCTCAATGGTATTTAGATGAATGTTGATAGTATGTAAGGGAGATTACAGGTGTAATGGCTCCCTTCCAATTAGATTTGTTCTTGTTATCATAATTAACAAGTTGTCAACCCCATACTAGGAGCAGATGCATCAATCCATGCCCACAGATTAATGGAGGTCTGGCCTCTGACTATAGAAATCACACAATAAGGTTAAGTAAGGCATAGCCATGTCTCTTAATTCAGACGAGTGCCTTTCCTGAGTATTGTATAATATCAAAAGACTTTGTCAGCCAGGGATGTGGCATAAGACAATGCTGACTGTAATGGGTCATATAGGTAGAACATAGAATCACATATAATATTCCTGGACAATATGGAAGGTATAACCCCAAAATCATTGTGCTGAATATAAAATCCATCTTGAACACATTTCAAATTGTTCAATGTAATAGCATCAATCCCTAAAGGTCATGACTTAACAGCTTTTAAAGGTATTGAAGACTATGGCCAGAAGTTTGTCAGAGTCGAGCGTGTGGGTTTGGGGGCAGGTCGGGAGTTAAATACACGGAAATTGACAGTCCGTCGGGAACCCGCCGTCAATGTGACAGACTCGCTCGGGAGTGGTGGCGACCTCATTGAATTACTTAACTGTTTGTTTCGAGACCCTTAAGAGGCTTTTTAAGAGGATTTGGCTTTAACTTTTTACGCACAGGATTCACACCTCTCGGGAACCTTGCCTATGAAGGGGAGGCGACAGCTCACTGGCCATTGTGCGAGTCTATTAGGTGAAAGCTGGAGAAGCACATAAATACTCCTATATTACACCTGCTTTCTTGCCTAATGGAAAGGCCCTTGCTGAGTCCATTTTGTGCAGAGATTTAGCTGGCAGGAGTTTGCAGGTCATTTCAGTTAACTTGGAAGCCACTCTAGCCACATTGCTAGTCACTATCAGAACATTGAGGGATTGGGCCTCCGATCTCCACTTTAGCTGCCATCTATTATATCAGCATGGGTGTTGTTTATGTTGTCTTACCTTGGACCTCAGAATCGGACCAAGATGAGCCCCAGCACCAACAACACCAGCAGCTACAATACTGTAGCAGCCTTGATCTCACTGAGCTGATGCTCCACAGGAGAGAGGTGCTCAGCACAGGGCTACACTGTGCCAGAGGCAATCCCCCCAACACAGGCTATACAGGAAAAGGATGAGCCTCCACAACATAACCGAGCAGCAGTGCTTCAGGAAGTTCAGGCTATCAAGCTAGGTCATCGCAGATATTTGCAGTTTGCTAGAACAAGACCTACAGCCCAGAGGACCTGGTGGATACGCCTTACCAGTGGATGTCAAAGTCACCGCCACCCTCAAATTCTTCACCCAAGGCTCCTTCCAGACATGTCAGCCTCTTCAGCAGACAGGATCTCGCAGTTGGCCGCCCACAGATGCCTCACCCAAGTGACTGATGCCATGCTTGACAAGTCAGCCACTTATGTAAACTTTGCCACTGATGAAGTCAGTGTTACTGAGCGTGCGCTCGGCTTTGCAGCTGTGGCTGGCTTTCCACAGGTATAGGGCATCATCGGCTGCACACATGTGGCCAGGAAGGATAGAATAAAAGGAAAAGGAGGTAGTGTAGCATTGCTGGTTAAAGAGGAGATGAATGCAATAGTTAGGAAAGACATTAGCTTGGATGATGGGGAATCTATATGGGTCGAGCTGCAGAACACCAAAGGGCAAAAAACGTTAGTGGGAGATGTGTACAGACCTCCAAACAGGAGTAGTGATGTTGGGAAGGGCATCAAACAGGAAATTAGGGGTGCATGCAATAAAGGTGCAGCAGTTATAATGGGTGACTTTAATATGCACATAGATTGGGCTAACCAAACTGGAAGCAATACAGTGGAGGAGGATTTCCTGGAGTGCATAAGGGATGGTTTTCTAGACCAATATGTAGAGGAACCAACTAGGGGGGAGGCCATCTTAGACTGGGTGTTATGTAATGAGAGAGGATTAATTAGCAATCTCATTGTGCGAGGCCCCTTGGGGAAGAGTGACCATAATATGGTGGAATTCTGCATTAGGATGGAGAATGAAACATTTAATTCAGAGACCATGGTCCAAAACTTAAAGAAGGGTAACTTTGAAGGTATGAGGCGTGAATTGGCTAGGATAGATTGGCGAATGATACTTAAGGGGTTGACTGTGGATGGGCAATGGCAGACATTTAGAGACCGCATGGATGAACTACAACAATTGTACATTCCTGTCTGGCGTAAAAATAAAAAAGGGAAGCTGGCTCAACCATGGCTATCAAGGGAAATAAGGGATAGTATTAAAGCCAAGGAAGTGGCATACAAATTGGCCAGAAATAGCAGCGAACCCGGGGACTGGGTGAAATTTAGAACTCAGCAGAGGAGGACAAAGGGTTTGATTAGGGCAGGGAAAATGGAGTACAAGAAGAAGCTTGCAGGGAACATTAAGACGGATTGCAAAAGTTTCTGTAGATATGTAAAGAGAAAAAGGTTAGTAAAGACAAATGTAGGTCCCCTGCAGTCAGAATCAGGCGAAGTCATAACGGGGAACAAAGAAATGGCAGACCTTTGGTTCGGTATTCACTAAGGAGGACACAAACAACCTTCCGGATATAAAAGGGGTCAGAGGGTCTAGTAAGGAGGAGGAACTGAGGGAAATCTTTATTAGTCGGGAAATTGTGTTGGGAAAATTGATGGGATTGAAGGCCGATAAATCCCCAGGGCCTGATGGACTGCATCCCAGAGTACTTAAGGAGGTGGCCTTGGAAATAGCGGATGCATTGACAGTCATTTTCCAACATTCCATTGACTCTGGATCAGTTCCTATCGAGTGGAGGGTAGCCAATGTAACCCCACTTTTTAAAAAAGGAGGGAGAGAGAAAACAGGGAATTATAGGTCAGCCTGACCTCAGTAGTGGGTAAAATGATGGAATCAATTATTAAGGATGTCATAGCAGCGCATTTGGAAAGAGGTGACATGATAGGTCCAAGTCAGCATGGATTTGTGAAAGGGAAATCATGCTTGACAAATCTTCTGGAATTTTTGGATGATGTTTCCAGTAGAGTGGACAAGGGAGAACCAGTTGATGTGGTATATTTGGACTTTCAGAAGGCGTTCGACAAGGTCCCACACAAGAGATTAATGTGCAAAGTTAAAGCACATGGGATTGGGGTAGTGTGCTGACGTGGATTGAGAACTGGTTGTCAGACAGGAAGCAAAGAGTAGGAGTAATGGGTACTTTTCAGAATGGCAGGCAGTGACTAGTGGGGTACCGCAAGATTCTGTGCTGGGGCCCCAGCTGTTTACACTGTACATTAATGATTTAGACGAGGGGATTAAATGAAGTATCTCCAAATTTGCGGATGACACTAAGTTGGGTGGCAGTCTGAGCTGCGAGGGGGATGCTATGAGGCTGCAGAGTGACTTGGATAGGTTAGGTGAGTGGGCAAATGCATGGCAGATGAAGTATAATGTGGATAAATGTGAGGTTATCCACTTTGGTGGTAAAAACAGAGAGACAGACTATTATATGTATAGTGACAGATTAGGAAAAGGGGAGGTGCAACGAGACCTGGGTGTCATGATACATCAGTCATTGAAGGTTGGCATGCAGGTACAGCAGGCGGTTAAGAAAGCAAATAGCATGTTGGCCTTCATAGCGAGGGGAGTTGAGTACAGGGGCAGGGAGGTGTTGCTACAGTTGTACAGGGCCTTGGTGAGGCCACACCTGGAGTATTGTGTACAGTTTTGGTCTCCTAACTTGAGGAAGGACTTTCTTGCTATTGAGGGAGTGCAGCGAAGGTTCACCAGACTGATTCCCGGGATGGTGGGACTGACCTATCAAGAAAGACTGGATCAACTGGGCTTGTATTCACTGGAGTTCAGAAGAATGAGAGGGGACCTCATAGAAACGTTTAAAATTTGACGGGGTTAGACAGGTTAGATGCAGGAAGAATGTTCCCAATGTTGGAGAAGTTCAGAACAGGGGTCACAGTCTAAGGATAAAGGGTAAGCCATTTAGGACCGAGGTGAGGAGAAACTTCTTCACCCAGAGAATGGTGAACCTGTGGAATTCTCTACCACAGAAAGTTGTTGAGGCCAATTCACTAAATATATTCAAAAGGGATTTAGATGAAGTCCTTACTACTCGGGGGATCAAGGGGTATGGTGAGAAAGCAGGAATGGGGTACTGAAGTTGCATGTTCAGCCATGAACTCATTGAATGGCGGTGCAGGCTAGAAGGGCCGAATGGCCTACTCCTGCATCTATTTTCTATATTTCTATGTTTCTATTAGGGCACTTCCACATCACTCAGGATTGTTTGTGAACCACAAAGGCTTCCATTTGCTCAATGTGCAGCTTGTTTCCAAGCATTAAAAGATCATCATGCATGTGTGTGCCAGATTCCCCAACAGCTGACATGACTCTTTTGTGCTGTGCCAGACCACCCTCCTTCAGCTCTTCACACTTCCAAACAGACTTACCAGCTGGCTGCTTGGAGACAAGGGCTATCCACTAAAGACATGCCTGATGACACTCTTGAGGAAGCCAAGAAGCGTTATAATGACAGCCACATGCTCACCAGATGTGTTATAGAGCAAACAATCAGCGTGATGAAGATGTGCGCAGATGCCCTGACAGATCTAGAGGAGCCCTTACGTACGTACCAGCCATGGTCTCCAGAATCATCGTCGTATGCTGCGCGCTGTACAACATAGTACAGCAGCGAGGATTGGAGCAACAGGACAAGCAAGCGCACATCACATGGCCTCTTCAGAGGATGAGGAGGGTGAGGCAGAACATAAGGAGGAGGAGGAGGATGAATCTGAGGTGGAGGTGGCACCAGCAGCAATGCATATTGCTGCGCAGGACGCCCGGGATGGCCTCATAATGGCCAGATTTACTTAACTTGCACCAGTGCACCCATATTGCTGGCAGACTAATGCCCCCCACTGCTGCCCCTTCCCTCCACCCCCCCCACCCCACCGCTCCCAACAGTACCACAAAGCAGTCCTACAATGACCAGCCATCCGTGTCACACAAACCGGCATTGCTTGAGGTTAAGTAAGGTCTCATCATTCACTCCAAGTGATAAACCCACTTCCCAGGCACAGGCAAAAATGGACAAGATGGGAAAGTGGTGTAAATAAATACATTTATTTGGCTCATAAATAGATCTGAAGCTTAAAATTAACATTTTTTCATCCACCCATGTGCAACCCCAGTGCCTTCAGCAGAGGTAGTTGCAGCTTGCTCACTTCCCTGGCAGCATGTGGGGCTCTGACTGAGGGGATGGCAACGGGGGAGAAGTGGGAGCGTGTTGAGAAGTGCCCCACTGCCATGTCCCCTCGAGAAAAAGTACTAGGCAAACTAATGGAACTAAAGGCTGACAAGTCCCCTGGACCTGATGGCCTGCACCCTAGGTTTTTAAAAGAAATAGCTGCAGAGATAGTGGATGCATTGGTTGTAATCTTCCAAAATTCCCTAGATTCTGGAGAAGTCCCAGCAGATTAGAAAACCGCAAAATATAACGCTCCTATTCAAGAAATAATAGAGACAGAAAGCAGGAAACTATAGGCCAGTTAGCCTAACATCTATCGTTGGGAAAATGCTGGAATCTATTATTCAATGACTCAGCATCCACTACCCCAGAGAGCTGTGGAACCTGAGTCATTGAATATATTCAAGGCTGAGATAGATTCTTGAACTATAGGGGAGTCAAGGATTATGGGCCTCAGGCAGGAAAGTGTTGAGGCTAAGATCAGATCAGCCATGATCTTATTGAATGGCGGAGCAGGCTTGAGGGGCCATATGGCCTACTCCTGCTCCTATTTCTTATGTTTTTATGCAGTATCATCCCTCTCATGGGCCACCTGCACTTCCCTGCTAGCAAGGATCTGAAGAGCACCTTGCTGCACCTCAGTGGGGTGATGAAGGCCCAAGTCTACATTAATATACCTCCTCAAAATGAGGTCAATGAGTTTCTGCTATCTGTTGTTCACAAGCATGCTCTCGTTGGACTGGCACATTTGCTGCTTCTTGCAGGTGGCCATCCTTTCCATGGAACAGCACATCATCGCCATCGCCTGTGAGATGGTTTTGCTCATGTTGGAGCTGGACTCCTCCATTCTCTGTACATTTGCACACATCATGGCTGCAAAAGCTGCCAGAGCCCCCTGTAATTGTTGCTGCCCCTTCACCCTCTTTCTCGATGGCCCCAAGGCTCAGCGCCTGTATGCAGCTCAGCAAAACTTGGAGCGTACTGCACCCTCTAGGGCTAGAAGTCTCCATTGCTGTCCCTGTCAATACCATCTGCTCTTGCTCACTTGTGATGTGTGAGATACCAGGTGATAACAATACCCTATCTCGCACAGGATCCACTGAGGTGCGCACATGTCTGTGCTGGTGCTGGGTACGAAGTGCTCTGCTGATGGTGCACAGAGAATGGAGCTTCCTCTGATAAGTCGTCTTCCTCCTCCAGCTGGATAGTGGGAGGGGGGCACTTGTTGGACCCATGGGAGAGTAAAGAGATGAATTAAAAGTGTTATGATAAGAATGAGTAACGGTACCATTATGCACATGATGACATTTCACTAGCTGCTGACATCAGTCACCACATGGGTGACTGCTATATGCCATTTGGCTGTATGAGATTTAATTCTGTCACCACATTTCTGGGAGGTTCCCCTCTCTCCATCTCCCACTGCCAGCAGCTCTGCCACTCCAGAGATTTTGAGGGTGTGCTCGTCTGCTGGTGTCAAATTACTGAAGACTGGAGGGCCACCTCCGGTTTTCTGCCTCTCCCTATTGTTCTGGGATCTCTTCTTCTGCAAGGAGGGAAAGAGGAGAACTTTGAATGAGAGTGATGGAATGAGTGTAGGGGATGGTTGGGCTACATCTGTAGAGGGTGACTATGCGGGAGTAACATGACATTGTCAAATAGCCTCCTTCTGTGGTGTTACTTGTTATGAATGCACTAGGATGAGGGTGAATGTCAGTGGTGGTTAGTCAGATGGGGATGTGAGTAGGTGCATAGACAGAGAGGGATGGGTGGACCTGCAAAGTAGGTTGGTGTGAGGAGTGATGTACAGGCTTGGTAAGGCAGGGTGATGGGGATTAGGGTGACAGGCACATCAGGATGTAGTTGAATGTGACATTGCCCTCACCTTTCCTGACCTCATGAGATCACTGAATCTTTTCCGGCACTGGATCCACGTCCTTCTCACAATATCCCTGCTCCTGACATCCTTTGCGATCTCCAGCCATGCCCTTGCTCTCTCTTTGGGTTGTCATTTTAATATATCCCCAGGGATAATGACCTCCCTGCATGCCCATACTGCCTGCACCAGCATTTCTAGGGAAGCATCGGTGAATCATGGTACTGCCCTCTGTCTTGTTCCATGACCCAAAGATTTGTCAGTCATTCCGTAATTTAGAGCTCTTGAGACCATCTTCCGCACTCCTACATCAACCTTCAAATGAGATGTGCGCAAGGTTGCTTTAAATATCCATGCTGAAAATGAGTCATCGGCGACGTCATCAAATCCAGTCCATTTAATTGGGCCAGGAAATGCACAGGATTCTTTCAATTGGTGCCATTAATTTAAATGCGCAGTGCAGAATATGCTGTTCCCGACCTGCTACGCGGCCCACATGCACCCGAACCGACTCCAAGGTAAACATTCTAGCCTATGTTCTTTTTTGTAAGCAGAACACAATGTCCAGCAACACAGAAACATAATGATAGATTTTACTAATTCACCCTCCCGTTGTGTAGCTCAACCTACCTCCCTCACTTGTTCCCATTCATTTTAATGATTGGAAAATCCTGTATGGCCTACTTGACCTCATGGTCCTGGCAGACAAAGCAATGTGCTGGTAACATGAATTGATTAAATATACCTTGTAGTAAAATTACACTCTGCAGTAATGTGTAAAGAATGAATTTAAATTATTTTATCAGCATAAAAGAAGCAAGAGGGCAATCAAAGGACAACTTTAAGGTGAATGGAGCCATCTTATGTCTGAAAGTGAGGAAATTATGGAGCTGATTAGTAAATATTTTGCATCAATTTTACAATGGAACGTGAACATAGAACTATTGGAGTACTGAAGGAGGCTATGGAATATCTACTACTGGCTATAAGTATTCATATGGACACTACCAAAAGAGTTAATAGAACCAAAACTAGAAAAGTAACTAGAACAGGAGATAGCAGAGGCACGCTCCATAATTTTCCAAAATTGTTTGGAAATGTAAATTGTGCCGAAGGACTTCAGAGTGGCAAATTCTATATTCTTGGAAAAGGGAAAAGGAAATTTGTGGTTGTTATCTTAGTTGTGTGTTGGCTTCTAGAGTCAATATAGGGTGAAATTAATCAATGTTTAGAAAGGCATGGACCAATCGGGAACAGAAAGCATGGATTTGTAAATAACAGGGCATGTATGAGTAACTTAATTGGATTTTTGAGGAAATCACAATGGCCCGGAATTTGAGGTCAGCGGTGGAGCAAAGGCCGCTGTGATCTCTGTGTCGAAAACTTTGGGGGCGAAATTGCCCCTTTTTATAGCCCTGTTAGTGCAGCCGGGTGGAGCTAATGGGGCACAAGACAGTTTTTGCCTGGGGAGGGGCCGCTACCGTCTCCAGGGAAATTACCCAAGGGTTTGTGGAGGCACTGCCATGGCAGCGTAGAGCCCCGTGGTTAGTGTCGCTGCGCAACCGGCGATGATGTCCTTACCTCCCCATGGGGAGAATTGCTGACATCGCTCTTGGGGCTGTGCTTAAAGGGGACGGCAGCCGACTCTCAGGTCAGCTCGACGATGGCGGCACTAGCATGCTCCCTGGCACTCCATTTTAGGTGCCTGGCTGCTGGTCTGGTCGCACACTGCCCTGGTGACCCAGTGGAGACATCAGAGGCCGTGCAGAGTAGGCAGTGGTCCTCACCTTTAAGCGAAGGGGAGGGACATTGAAGCGCATCAGCGCTACGTGGAGTATCCAGGTAGCATTTCACTCACCGCTCCAGTAGCATCCCGGTTACAGACCCCAAAGGAAGTGGAGCATGCGAGATTGCGGAAGTACAGCAAGTAATCAGTAAGGCAAATGGAATGTTGGCCTTTATTGCAAGGGGGATACAGTATAAAAGCAGAGAAGTCCTGCTACAACTGTACAGGCCACACCTAGAATACTGCGTACAGTTTTGGTCTCCTTTAAGGAGGAATATACTTGCATTGGAGGCAGTTCAGTGAAGGTTCACTAGGTTGATTCCAGAGATGACTTATGAAGAAAGGTTGAGTAGGTTGGGCCTATACACATTGTAGTTCAGAAGAACGAGAGGTGATCTTATCAAAACAAGATAATGAGGGGGGTCTACAAGGTCGATGCAGAGAGGATGTTTCCACTTATGGGAAAATCTAGAACTATGGGGCAGATATTCAGAATAAGGCGTTGCCCATTTAAAACTGAGATGAGGAGGAATTTTTTCTCTCAGAGTGTTGTAAATCTGTGGAATTCTCTACCCCAGGGAGCTGTGGAGGCTGGGTCATTGAGTATACTTAAGGGGGAGATAGACAGATTTTTGAGCAATAAGGGCGTAAAGGATGATGGGGAGCATGCAGGGAAGTGGAGCTGAGTCCATGATCAGATCAGCCATGATCTTATTGAATGGCGGAACAGGCTCGAGTGGTCAAATGGCCTACTCCTGCTCCTATTTCTTATGTTCTTATGTTCTCCTGTAGGCGATATATGCAACATCTCGCAGATTGTAGTACATTCCTGCATTCGCCAGGTGACCAACACTCTCTACAGCAAACAAATGGATTAGATTAAGTTCAGCATATCCAGGGAAGACCAGGCTGAGCACACCCGTGGCTTTGCCAGGATAGTGGACGTCCCCAGGGTTCAAGAGACCATTGATTGTAAGCATGGGGCATTGAGGGCCCCACCTCAAAATGGACAGGTGTGTCAGAATCGCAAGGGATTCGACTCCCTTAACCTACAGCTGGATTGCGATCACAGGCAGATGGTCCTCGCTGTCAATGTCCGCTATCCTGGCAGCTGCCACGATGCCACAGAGTCAAGGGAGTCAAGAGTTATGTGGAGAGGGCAGGGAAGTGGAGTAGAGGCCATGATCAGATCAGCCATGATCTTATTGAATGGCGGAGCAGGCTCGAGGGGACAAATGGCCTACTCCTGCTCCTATTTCTTATGTTCTTATATTCTTCCGATGCCTTCATCCTGCGGGAGAGCACTGTGCCACGACTCTTTCAGCCAAAACATGAAGGCCGTGGCTGGCTCCTGAGTGACAAAGGATATGATGTGGCCCCCTGGCTAATGACACCCCTCCGCAATCCCACCACCCCTGTGCTACAACACCAGCCATACCACAACCCGGGCCATTATCAAGCAAACTATCGAAGTTCTGAAGCAGCATTTCCACTGCCTGACCGTTCTGGAGGGGCATTGCAGTACTCACCTGATAGAGTCTCCATGATCACCGTTGTCTGCTGCATGCTGTACAACCTGGCCGTTATGAGGGGCCAGCCATTAACACTAGGGATGGATGATGCACCTCAGAAGGAGGACGACGATGGGGAGGAAAACACGAAGCTTCAGCCAATGAGGAGGCAGCATGACACTGCTGCGGCTGGAAGGGCTGCTCGTCAGAGGCTCATTGCTCATCGATTGCAATGAATGACACTTGACATGCCGAATGCCCAGCCTATGCATATGGGCATCAACTAAACACATCGCTACCCACCCTGCAGCCCTCTGTCTTTAATAATCACTGCATCATCATGTGAGCAATCCAAACTTGGTGTATTGCAAACATAAATCATGTGATGAAAACAAGCACAAGACAACAACTTCATCCCCAACACATCAACATACCCACAAAACCCCTTCAAACATTCTCAGAGACATCCAATAGTAACTATTGACATCAGTTCATTTTCTAACAGGGTAGCCATCTCTGGCGACTACCAAACAATTGTTGCATCATTCATCCAAGTGTAACAATTTACATGACCTCACATTGCAGAAAGCTACCCATCTCTGTTGACTATCAAGCAAGTGTTTAGTGGGTCATACAAGTGTAACTAGTGATATGTGTTCATATCTTAACAAGGTGAGCATATGTGGCCACCTTCCCACAGGTCTTTACTTTGTCTTAAAGAGGGCTTTCCCACCCCTGCCCTTCTCCCCTCTCCCATACCTACTGTTCCTCCTCTATGGGATCTCAGGGCCTTCAGCAAGGCTGGTAGTCGGTTGCTGACATGGAGTCGCAGCCACACATGATGTCCGAGTAGGATGTCCCCAACTAGCTCGGGCCCTGGAGGATCCGGCTGCGGATTGCATAACCACAGCATGGGTGGTAGCACTCTGATGTGAATGGGTTTCAGAAAGCAGCAGCTGCGAAGGTAGAATGGTGTCATGCTGAGAAACGACATCACGGTCCAATTAGCTGTTATTCCTTCGGAGCAGAGCATCATCATCTGCAGCAATCTGGGTGAGGTCAGGTTGCTGCCCTGGTTTAGCAGGTTAGGTCCCCGTTGAACTGATAGGGCCCCAGACCGGATGGCAGCGGTCAGTGCGTCCATTGAATCTATTTGCCTCTGCATCAAGAGAGTTTGCGACTGCAGTACACAAAAGAGCTGACTCAGAACACCACGCACTGATGACATTTGAGTATTTAGGCTTACAATAGCATCGGCCTGGTGCTCAATGGCCACTGCAAAGTCAGCCATAGCCTGTGCTACCATGCCTGGGACCTCATGGTTACTGTTTGCATCCAGCATCTGTTGGTATCTGCCAAGGATGGGCTCGATGGGCTGCTGAGAAGCATGAGTAACTATTGAGGTGGACTCCTCCATTCCCACAGCTAGTGCATCGGGATTCTGGGGCAACCTGAACGTTGCACTCAGCAGATCGCTGTGCAACTACAGGGATTGTCGCGACAACCTTTAGGTCGGGCTCATCATTAGAGCGCTGCTGAACATTCACTCTCCGGGAAGCTGGACCCGGCCTTCCCCTCCCACATGGCATTTGTGGAGGCCACTGGTCCCGGAGCATCACCCAACTCCGCCTCCCCGACCACCCCTTCGTCAACAGCGCTGCTGGCCCCGCTCTCAGACCGCGCACCCTCCTGCATGAGGTCGAACGAGGTGTCGTCTTCCTGCTCTTCCTCCTCCTCGCCATCATCTGTACCAGTGGAAGGCACCCGAGAAGGCCCTGGTGGATCTGGTTGATCATCTGAAAGCATAAACACAGAAGAGCGGTCACCTGCAAGGGAGGAGGCCATGAGCAGGAAAGGCATTTGTGAATGCTAGTCTCATCAAAAGAGCTACACGATGATGGTGTGAGGGCCAAGTGTCCTGCAGTTCACTGCAAAGGAACTCAACATATTGTCAGTGTCCCAAGGGGGTTTGGCCGCACCCACCTCCATAGCACCAACTTAAACGCCCATCAGGGCAGCTATCCGTTCCTCACACAGAGTGAGCACTTGGAGGTCTGACTCCCCTCCACCTGTCTGCATTTGCTCCTGCCGGTTGTGTGCAAGCTTTGACTGTAATATTAAAGAGAAAGTCGGAGTTAGAGGCCTTCTATCAGTGTGTCCTAAGTGCCTTATATACTTTACTACAATTTACTCTGACAGTCTTCACAGCTCAATGTTTAGTACATTTTATTTTATGACAGTCTTCACAGCTCGATGTAACTAACATTTGCGGCGTCCACTTACTATGGCAATGCTTGAATTAGGGTGACAAGACCTAGCAGTAATGGGGAGGCTACCATCTTCGAGAGGTATATGAAGACTGAGGAGTTAACAACATGAGGGATGGGTCTGTAGAACCGAGTAGCAAGTTTAACAGCGCATGCAGGCCCTTGCAGTGGGTGAGGCTGCAAATGGAACCTTGAGTGTGGCCTCACCCACTTAGAGCATGGATTCCGAGACACTACATTGAGCAGAGAGTGCACATTGTGATGAGAGCATAGCATGTTGAAGTTTGAAATTAAAGATACTCACCCTCACTATCCGCATCAAGTCGTTCCACATTTTTCTGCATTACATTGCTGTCCTTGGCACCGTGTCACTCGCAGACACTCGCTCTGTTATTTCCCTCCATAGCATTCGGTACGTTTGGGGTTGTGGTCTCTGCACAGCCTCTGTCTTGAGCTCCAGCTCTCGCCTCCCCAGGGCATCAAGGAGGGCATCATCCACTGCGGCATCCGAGAACCGATGGGCACGCTGACGAGCTGCAGCTGCAAGGTCTACCATGCTCACCATCTGAGTGAGTGTGGAGGAAGTGAATATACCCTTGAGGCGTTGATGCGTCCAATCAACACCTCAATGGAATCCTGGTGGCATCGCTCCAAATACTGCCCAATGCCCAGATGTTGAGTCCCCATTTAACGACCCACTTAGCGCTACTTAGCGCCTCCAGGTAAGTGTGCAACACCATGATTTTACGTTATCCACTCTTTAGGCGGCAAAACTGGCGTTAAAAATTTCTCTCAGCCGCTGACACCGCCTTGAAAATAGTGGTACCGAATGTTGACCCCTAACTTTTTACAAATGTTAGAGAGAGCAAAACAAAGATTGGGGCTCTTCGATGTGGGAAAGGCAAATCTGAAATAAAGATCAGCAAACTTTTCAAACAATTTTGTTTTTAAGTTCCTTACATTTTTTAATTTTTACAAAAATAGATACACTTCACACTGCACAACATTAAAATTAGTTTGTAAGGCCCTTAACCTTTGTTTAGCAGTTAATAAGCTGTTAAAACCCTAGATACATCTAATCACTTTGGGTCTAACTGTTATTAATTATTTTTCGCCTGCCGATACTTTTGCGCTCCCTGAAAAGTTATCAGCCCAAATTGGATGCTACGCAATTTCTAGCCCATAGTGTCTGTTTAAGCTCTCTGAAAGAACTATCCATTTAGTTCCTTTCCCATGCTCTTTCCCATATCAACAGCAACTTGCATTTATATAGTGCCTTTAAAAGTAGTAAACCATCCACAGGCGCTTGTAATCAGACAGAAATTGACACTGAGCCAAAGAAGGAGACATTAGGACAGATGAGGAAAAACTGGATCAAAAAATTGGTTTAAGGAGTGCCATAAAGGAGGAGAAAGAGATGAAAAGGCAGAGAGGTTTAGGGACATAATTCTAGAGCTTAGGGTCTAGTCAGCAGAAGGCACAGCTGCCAATGGTGGGGCGAAGGAATTCTCGGAGGGTTGTAGGGCTGGAAGAGATTACAGAGGCATAGAGTGGCAATGAGAATTTTAAAATTGAGCTGTTGATGGACCGGGAGCCAATGTAGGTCAATGAGCACAGGGATGATGGGTGAATGGGACTTGTTGATAATTAGGATACTGGCAGCTGAGTTTTGGATGAGCTCCAGAATATGGAGGGTAGAAAATAATAGGCTGGCCAGGGGAGCGTATCCTTTTAGATTTTTTTCTTTTTAAAAATATTTATGCACTTCTTGTTTAAAAGCTAGTCTAGATTATGTTTCCATCATTGGTTCTGATAGGGCATGTCATGCCCGAACCACATTGTGTCCCCAAACCTCTCATTTTGTTCTTTTTGTGATCTTAACTTTATGCCCTCTAGCTACTGACTCACTGATCTGTGGGTAGTTTTTCCTGATTTTGAACACATCAATCAGATCTCTTAACTTTCCGTGTTCTACTGAAGAGTCCCAGTTTCTCTCGTCTCTATTTTTGATAGATTGTAAAAAAATATATTATGCTGTCTCGAAGTTCATTGTATTTTTTTTTAATAAACTTCTTATGAAAGGTAGATGGGCTTTTGGCAAGTTTGCTATAAACATGATTATTTGTGATGTAATATATACCATTGCATTCTGCTAGTTCATTTCGTGTCCTGTTGCAGAAAGAAGAACAAAATGCAAGTCATGCAAACGCACAGATATGGATTGGATTCTGAAGCCTAAGGTAATGCTTATTGGATCCTGCAGACAGGTATATTTCATTAATGTGCCCTACAGAACTCTGGTAAACCTGGCAGAGCACAATACTTTTAGCAGCAGATTGCTAATTAACTACGTGATCCCACCTTTCACCAGACTATCAATGTAGGATTCTAGATGAAACAGCAATTTACTTCTACTTCTTTCAATTTAGTGTACTATATTTGCTGCTCACGATGCAGTCTCCTCTACATTGAGGAGACCAAATGCAGATTGGGTGATCACTTTCTGGAACACCTTCCGTTCAGTCCGTCACCAGGAGGTTCTGGTCACCTGTCGTTTTAGTTCTCCGGACCACTCCCACTTTGACCTCGCTGTCCTCGGCCTCCTACACTGTTTCAATGAAGCTCGAGGAACATCACCTCATCTTTCAATTAGGCACTTTACAGCTTTACAACATTGAGCTCAACAATTTCAGATCATAACCTCTGCTCCAATGTTTTCAGACAGCAGCTGTTGATGATGCTGATATTCCCATTTAAACCTCCTCTGGCCCCATCTTTTGTTTCTTTACTTGTCCCATTACCATCTCCTTTTGCCTTGCACCATCATCCCTTTTTTCATTTAATCTCTCCTGCCTGCCACCCTATCACAGACTTTCCCTTTTTTTCTTTCCTCCCCTCCTGCCTCCTATTGCCTCTGCACCTGCTTAAAACCTGTTATATCTCTCACCTTTTCCAGTTCCGATGAAAGGTCATCGACCTGAAATATTAAGGGCTAGTTTTTCATTTTTTTATGCCAAAATGACCGCTTTTGCTGTGCTATCATTTTTAGGCCTAACTTTTGGCCTTTACGACTTCGGTAAAGTCGGCGTTACACGAGGATTTGGGGCGCAAACCGTGAGTTTCGGCAACTTTAGTCCAGGGTCGGTAGCGCTGTGAGAGAGGCCTCGGGAGGGGGAAAAGCAGATCCAAAAAATTGCAAAAAACATTCAAAAAACCCTTACCTACTAAATCGCTGAAAAATAATTGACCTTACCTTTTTGCAGGTCTTCATACTTACTGCTGCTGGCAGGGCTGCACCGACAGGTTTGACCCTGTTGGTATTCTGGGCGGGGCGTAAGGGTCGGGAGAGTGTCGAAAGTGCGACGCAAATGCTATCTGCGCTGTTGCATGTCGGCGCACCTCTTCCTGGTGGTAAACGTGGGAGCGTTGCTGCAAAGAGGTGCCTGAGATTCCCACTGACCGGGTTTTCACTGCGGAGGGTCAAATCGCGGCGAAATCCAGGTTGCAAAGTCGCCTAAAATCCAGCCCATACTCTGTTTCTCACTCCACAGATGCTGCCTGACCTGCTGAGTATTTCCAGCATTTTCTGTTTTTCTATCAATAGTAGACTTAAGTTTGATATACTGCCATTAATCATCTTTCTTCTAGAAGATCCACCCGTTGTTTTGCAAGGATTATATTGGCCAACCGAGCTGGCTGCCGTATGGAAACAAATTTTGGCATCTTTTCTAATATGCCCTAAGCTTAAAGACAGAGAACTACTTTCACCATTCAGTGATGAACCAATTGACATCCTCAGTGGGTGAGAACTGACCATCGTGGTAAGGTTTCAGCAAACAAGACAATAGTTGAGAGGAATCATTAACAGTAATGAAAGAGTCTAAAAAATCCATATATTTGCTATGAAAACGAACATCAGTGAACTCACTGAAATCTGTTATGTGGTAAGTTAGCACATTACTTAAGCACACGTTGTTGGGAAATTATTCATACATGCCTGCTGTGACAACCCATCTATGTGAATAGGCTAACCTGCATCAGCAGTGCAACATCAGTGTACTGAACTAGGGAAACAGTCTATGTTTTGTAATCTGGGTAGGACCATAGTAGAGTTAGAAAGCATTGTTTGGGCTCGGTGGTAGGAATGTGGGAACATATCAACTGAAAAAGATGGAAGCGTGCAGCTATTTCACTTGCAGCCACTTGCTCCAAATGACAGATATGAGGGTTCAGCAGCAACTTCATTCAGGTATTTCTTCATCTTGCTCTTCTTGATGAAGTATATTCAAAACTATGTTGTACTCAATTTATAATTGGCAAAAATTTGGCAGATGGAGTATAATGTTGGAAAGTGTGAGGTCATGCACTTTGGCAGAAAAAAATCAAAGAGCAAGTTATTATTTAAATGGAGAAAGATTGCAAAGTACCACAGTACAGTGGGACCTGGGGGTATTTGTGCCTGAAACACAAAAGGATAGTATGCAGGTACAGCAAGTGATCAGGAAGGCCAATGGTATCTTGGTCTTTATTGCAAAGGGGATGGAGTATAAAAGCTGGGAAGTCTTGCTACAACTATACAAGGTATTGGTGAGGCCACACCTGGAATACTGCGTGCAGTTTTGGTTTGTATATTTACAAAAGGATATACTTGCTTTGGAGGCAGTTCAGAGAAGGTTCACTAGGTTGATTCCAGGGATGAGAGGTTTGACTATGAGGAAAGGTTGAGGAGGTTGGACCTCTACTCATAGGAATTCAGAATAATAAGAGATGATCTTATCGAAATGTATAAGATTGTGAGGGGGCTTGACAATGTGGATGCAGAGAGGATGCTTCCACTGATGGGGGAGACTAGAACTAGAGGGCACGATCTTAGAATAGGGGCTGCCCATTTAAAACAGAGATGAGGAGAAATATCTTCTCTCTGAGGGTTGTAAATCTGTGGAATTTGCTGCCTCGGAGAGCTGTGGAAGCTGTGACATTGAATAAATTTAAGACACAAATAGACAGTTTCTTAAACGATAAGGGATTATGGGGAGCGGGCGGGGAAGTGGAGCTGAGTCCATGATCAAATCAGCCATGATTTTATTGAATGGCGGAGCAGGCTCGAGGGGCCGCATGGCCTACTCCTGTTCCTTTTTCTTATGTTGTTATGTTCTTATAATTCTAATGAAATTAAAATTAAAGGACACTATTACCATTTCGCCCAGAAGATAGGAAGTCATGATTCATTCTGAACTGGCTATGTGTATTGACTTAAATGTATAAAATGGTTGAATGAATTATAGGACAGATCAAATTCTTCAGTTTCGTCTTCATGTAAACTGGTGTAACACATTCTTCAGTGCATAGAGGCAATGTTACATTAACTGGCTCAATGAATGTTTAAATAGTAGAAAGAAGAATTCAAGGGCTGAATTTTTACCTTTGCATGTAGATGGCAGCGGGGTGGCCATTGGTATGTGTCGAAACCTGAAAGTTGGAGAGGCACATTTCGCAGTGACTTTTTAATGAAGCCACTGCAATTGAATCAGACTTTTGGGTTTCCCAACCGATGAACTGGAGTGAGACTGGTGACATCACGGATGACTCGACTTCAGCTGAGCTATTTAAAGGTTCAATGCACAGATGTCAGAAGGCTGATGGAGGTGGAAGCCAGGTTGTCAGAGAAGTGAATTGGTTGCACAGGCTCAAAGACAGAAAGCCACCAGTAATGCCTCCTTGGAAAACATCATCATCATAGGCAGTCCCTCAAAATCGAGGAAGATTTGCTTCTACTCTCAAAGTGAGTTCTCAGGTGACTGTACAGTCCAATATGGGAATTACAATCTCTGTCACAGGTGGGGCAGACAGTCATTGAAGGAAAGGGTGGGTGGGGAGCATAGTTTGCCGCACGCTCCTTCTGCTGTCTGCACTTGATTTCTGCATGCTCTCGGCGATGAGACTCAAGGTACTCAGCACCCTCCCGGATGCTCTTCCTCCACTTAGGGCGGTCTTTGGCCAGGGATTACCAGGTGTCGATGTGGATGTTGCACTTGATCAAGGAAGCTTTGAGGGTGTCCTTGAAATATTTCTTCTGCGCACCTTGGGCTCACTTGCCGTGTAGGATTTTCGAGTAGAGCGCTTGCTTTGGGAGTCTTGTATCAGACAATGTGGCCCACTCAACGGAGCTAGTCGTGTGTGGTCAGTGCTTTGATGCTGACGATGTTGGCCTGATCAAGAACACTGATGTTGGTGTGTCTATCTTCTTAGAGGATTTGCAGGATCTTGCGGAGACATCGTTGGTGGAATTTCTCCAGCGATTTGAGGTGCCTACTCTATATGGTTCATGTCTCTGAGCCATACAGGAGGGCGGGTATCACTACAGCCTTGTAGGCCATAAGCTTGATGCCAGATTTGAGGGCCTGGCCTTCGAATACTCTCTCAGGTGACCGAAGGCTGCGCTGGCGCACTGGAGGCAGTGTTGGACCTCGTCATCGATGTCTGCCCTTGCTGATAGTAGGCTCCCGAGATATGGAAAGCACCCAAGTCCCCACCTCACTGATGGCCAAGACCGGGGAGACACATCAAGTACACCAAGGAAGTCAGGGCCCGCTGGAAGGAGCACTTCGAAGATCTCCTTAATCGAGACTCTGCCTTTGACACGAGTGTCCTTGACTCCATCCTGCAGCATGCTACCCGCCACCATCTCAGCAAAACCCCAGCCCTGCAAAAGGTAGAAAAAGCCATCCGTCAGCTCAAGAACAACAAGACATCAGGAGCAGATGGAATCCCCGCTGAGGCACTAAAGTATGGCTGAGAAGCACTATTGGCGTGAATGCATGACCTCATCTCTCCTTAGAGATATTAATGTCAGGAGTCAGGGCCCGCAGGGACATCCCCTTCGCTGCTGATGTGAGGAAGAGGCCAGCTGGTGAGACTAAACATGTATGGTTGGACATTGCTGACGAAATGGAGCAGGAGTGTTGTTGGCAGGACTTGGATCCCGTGTCGGAATCGCTGTAACGACCTCATGAGGTCAGGAGAGGTGAGTACAATGTCACATTGCCCTACATCCTGATGTGCGGCCACCCCAACCCCCTCGCTCTGCCTTCCCAAGCCTACTCCTGCACATCACTCCTCACACCAACCAACCTTGCCAAGAGTACTCCTCCCCCTCCATCTATGCACTTACTCATATACCCATCTGACCATCCACCACTGACACTCACCCTCATCTTAATGCAATGTTACGCCTCTCCCTCATAGGCACTTTCAACAGACGTTGCCAATCTATCCCTTCCACTCATTCCATGACGCTCACTCAAGGTTCTCTTATTTTCCTCCTTACAGGAGAATAGAGCACAGAAAACCCGGGAGAGGCAGCGAGCCGGTGATAGCCTTTCAATCACGACACCGCTGACTTCAGCAGAGGAGGAGGCCCTGGAGCTGAGCATTATTGCGGAGCTGCTGGTGCGAGATGGGGAGAGGGGGTCCTCTCAGCTACCTGGTGACAAAATTAAATACCATACAGCCACATGGCATACAACAGGTTGGCATGCAAGTATAGCAGGTGGTGAAGAAGGCAAGTGGTATGTTGGCCTTCATAGCAAGGGGATTTGAGTATAGGAGCAGGGAAGTCTTACTGCAGTTGTACAGGGCCTTGGTGAGGCCCCACCTGCAATATTGTGTTCAGTTTTGGTCTCCTAGTCTGAGGAAGGACGTTCTTGCTATTGAGGGAGTGCAGTGGAGGTTCACCAGACTGATTTCTGGGATGGCAGGACTGACATATGAGGAGAGACTGGATCGACTGGGCCTGTATTCACTGGAGTTTAGAAGGATGAGAAGGGATCTCATAGAAACATACAAAATTCTGAAGGGACTGGACAGGTTAGATGCAGGATGAATGTTCCAGATGTTGGGGAAGCCCAGAACCAGGGGACATAGTCTTAGGATAAGGGATAAGCCATTTCGGACTGAGATGAGGAGGAACTTCTTCACTCAGAGAGTTGTTAACCTATGGAATTCCCTACCGCAGAGAGTTGTTGATGCCAGTTCATTGGATATATTCAAGAGGGAGTTAGATATGGCCCTTGCGACTAAAGGGATCAAGGGGTATGGAGAGAAAGCAGGAACCGGGTACTGAGGGAAAGATCAGCCATGATCTTATTGAATGGTGGTACAGGCTCGAAGGGTCGGATGGCCTACTCCTGCACCTATTTTCTATGTTTCTATGTTTCCAACAGTCACTCATGTAGACTTGAGGTCAGCAACCATTGAAATATGATCATGTGCATAATGGTGACTTAAAACATTCTTATCATGACAGTTCTAATTCAGACCCAGATGAAATGTATTGCAGGTAGATATGAGAAGCAAGAGAGGAAATAGCAGAGGCTCTGACCATAATTTTCCAATCATCTCTGGCTACAGGTGTGGTGCCAGAGGACTGGAGAACTGCTCACGTTGGACCGTTCTTTAAAAAGGGAGAAAGGGATAGACCGAGTAATTACAGGCCATTCTGCCTAACCATAGTGGTGGGAAAATTATTGGAAAAAATTCTGAGGGACAGGATAAATCTTCATTTAGAATGACACGGATTAATCAAGGACAGTCAGCATGGATTTTTTAAGGGAAGGTCGTAATTAGCTTGATAGAATTTTTTGAGGAGGTAGCAAAGAGGGTCGACGAGGGTAGTGTGTTTGGTTTAGTTTATTTGGATTTTAGCAAGGCTTTTGATAAGGTGGCAGACTGGTCACAAAAGTAAATACCCATAGGATCCAAAGCAAAGTGGCAAGTTGAATCCAAAATTGGCTCAGAGGCAAGAAGCAAAAGGTTGATGGGTGTCTTTGGAACTGGAACCCTCGGGACTGAGGCCATTCCGGATTCCGCCTTTTTCCAGGCTTTTGAACATCTTTCTGACATCATGAATCCGAAAACACCCAAGCCTCGGTTCGGGTATTTACGGACTTTGGAATGTCAGAAAGTGGGTGGGGGGGGGGGGGGGGCGGGGGCGGAGAGGGGTGCTCGCTGAGGAGCTGTTTAGATCGCTGGCCCCGTCGATAATGTCGCCAGGTGGGGCCCAGACGTCAAGGAGTTGTTTGGGCGGGCCCTGCCGCCGAGGAAGTGTTTGGCAGGCCCCGACGATGACGATTTTGCCACCATTCGATCCAGAGTCTGGATTCCAGAACTCCAGATTTTGGACGTTGCACCGAGATATCAATAATTTAAACTTGAATGTAAGGGGTATGATTAAGCAGTTTGAAGATGATACAAAAATTGGCCATGAAGAAGAAAGCTGTAGACTGCAGGAAGATGTCAATGAACTGGTCAGGTGGGCAGAACAGTGGAAAATGGAATTTAATGCAGAGAAGTGTGAGGTAATGCATTTGGGGAGGGCTAACAAGGCAAAGCCATACACAATTAATGATCAGGCACTGAGAAGTGTAGAGGAACAAAGGGATCTTGGAGTGCATGTCCACAGATCCCTGAAGGTAGCACCCCAGGTAGATAAGGTGGTTATGAAGGCATATGGAATATTTGCCTTTATTAGCCAAGGCATAGAATACAAGAGCAGGGAGTTTATGCTTGAACTGTATAAAACATAAGTTAGGCCACAGCTAGAGTACTGCATGCAGTTCTGGTCACCACATTGCACTAGAGAGGGTACAAAGGAGATTTACGAGGATGTTGCCTGACTCGAGAATTTTAGCTATGAGGAATGATTGGATAGGCTGGGGTTGTTTTCTTAGGAACAGAGGAGGCTGAGGGGAGACCTTATTGAGGTGTATAAAGTTATGAGGGTCTTAGATAGAATGGATAGGAAGGACCTATTTCCCTTAGCAGAGGGGTCAACAACCAGGGAGCATAGATTTAAAGTAATTGGTAGAAAGTATAGAGGGGATATATTTTCATCCAGAGGGTGGTGGGTGTCATGTTTGTAACCTTCACATAACTGTAACCTGTATGTAACAACACTGTACACTGTATACACTTAAGAAATGCACACCTTGACCACAGGGGGTGAACTTGTGGGAGACACTCCTCACCTGGTCATCCAGGTATATAAAGGGAGGTCCCACGCAGGGTCAGCACTCTTTGGTCCTGTGAAGAAAGGTACAGGTCACAGAGTGACCTTGTCTCCAGTATGTGCCTCATGCTGATTTGCTGTAGTTTGTAAGGACACAATATTTGGCGATGAGAAATGGGAATCAATGACTCAAGAGAATGGCCACCGGTAGCACGGAGGAACGATATTGTGTTGGTGAGGACTGGGACGATTTCGTTGAGAGGCTCCAGCAGAGCTTTGTCACAAAAGACTAGCTGGAAGCGGCAGCGGCTGACAAGCGAAGGACGCACCTACTGACCAGCTGTGGTCGTAAGACATATGCGCTGATGAAAGACCTGCTCGCACCCGAGAAGCCGGCGGACAAGACCTTTGAGGAGCTCAGCAAACTGATTGGTGAGCACCTCAAACCAGCGAGTAGTATACACATGGCCCGACACCGATTCTATACGCACCGACGTCGGGAGGGGCAGAGCATACCGGACTTCGTTGCGGACTTTCGGCGCTTGGCCAGCCTCTGTAAGTTCACAGACACCTGCAGGGGGGAGATGTTACGGGATTTCTTCATTGAGGGCATTGGTCATGCCGGTATTTTTAGGAAGCTAATTGAGACCAAGGACTTGACCTTGGAAGCAGTGGCGCTGATGGCTCAAACCTTCATGGCGGGGGAGGAGGAAATCAAGATCATATACACGCGCAACTCTGCTCCCAACGTGGCGATGGAGCAGGGAGTTAACATGGTAAGCGCAACTCAGAACCCCGCAGGCAGGCAAGGGCAATTCGACACCAACCAGGCAGTAACAGACTCTAGGGTGGGTCCTCAACAAAGACAATGGCAGGTTGAACGGACATTTACAACATCACAAGGGACAATACGTCCCGGGATGGGACCATCGACACCCACAAACAGAGTGCTCAAGAGAAATCATAGAGACAATCAGAGAGGAATGCCTGGTAACAGCCCTTTTGTTCACAACAATCTCAGCTCATGCTGGAGATGCGGGGGCAGACATGCGGCGAAGACCTGCCAGTTTCAACAATTCATCTGCAGAAATTGTAACTTGAGTGGACATTTAGCCAGGATGTGCAGGAAGCCCATAGCGAGGCTGGTTTGCGAAGTGGATGAACCAAAAGAGGGGTCTGCAAGGAGGGGTATGCTTGGGACACAGCAATGAACGCTGAAGTTCAGCGGGTTCAGGTGGTAAACATCCACAGCTCATACACAAAAACGCCACCTATGATGATGAGAGTACTGTTAAACGGCATCCCGGTACATATGGAGCTGGACACAGGAGGCAGCCAGTCACTTATGAGTGTCCAACAACTCGAGAAACTGTTGCCACTCAGAGCTAGCAGACCCAAACTGGAATGCATTGACACGCAATTATGGACATACACCAAACAGATCATCCCAGCGCTAGGCAGTGCAATGTTGGTGGTCACACATGATGGATCTCAGAACCGGCTGCCACTCTGGATTGTCCCAGGAAATGGCCCCGTGCTTTTGGGGAGGAGCTGGCTAGCCGAGATGAACTGGAAATGGGGGGATGTGCACGCCATTTCATCTGTGGAGCGAAGTTCATGCTCACAGGTCCTACAAAAGTTCGAGTCATTATTTCAGCCTGGCGTCAGGACTTTAAAAGGCACCAAAGTAAGGATATGCATCAACCCGGATGCCACACTAGTGCACCACAAAGCCAGAGCTGTGCCATATGTGATGCAGGAGAAAATTGAGAGTGAGTTGGACAGGTTGCTAAGAGAGGGCATAATTTCTCCCGTTGAATTCAGCGACTGGGCAAGCCCCATCGTCCCTGTTCTAAAAATGGATGGCTCGGTCAGGATCTGTGCCGATTACAAGGCCACCATCAACCGAGTGTCCCTTCAGGACAAATACCCGCTTCCGAGAGCGGAGGATCTTTTTGCCACGCTGGCAAGCGGCAAGCTGTTCACCAAGTTGGACCTCACTTCGGCCTATATGACCCAGGAACTGGCCGAAGAATCCAAGCTACTGACCACCATCACCATGCACAAGGGGCTGTTTATTTACAACAGGTGTCCATTTGGCATTCATTCAGCAGCCGCTATCTTTCAGAGGAACATGGAAAGCCTGCTCAAATCCATCCCCGGAACAATCGAATTTCAGGACGACATCCTTATCACGGGTCGAGACACCGAGGAACACGTCCACAACCTGGAGGAGGTACTACGCTGACTGGACCGGGTAGGCCTGCGACTAAAGAAGCCCAAGTGTGTGTTTTTGGCCACAGAGGTCGAGTTTTTTGGCAGGAGGGTTGCCGGAGACGGGATCCGGCCTACCGAATCCAAAACGGAGGCGATCCGTTGCGCGCCCAGGCTCGGCAACACATCGGAGTTGCGTTCTTTTCTGAGAATATTGAACTATTTCGGGAACTTTCTGCCAAACTTAAGTACATTGTTGGAGCCGCTACACGTGCTCCTGCATCAGGGTTGCGATTGGTTTTGGGGGGATTGTCAAGAACGGGCTTTCAATCGGGCATGGAACCTGCCTTATTCTAATAAGTTATTGACCCTGTACGACCCCTGTAAGAAATTGGTTTTGACATGCAATGCATCATCCTATGGGGTTGGGTGCATGTTGCAGCAGAGTAATGATGAGGGCCAACTCCAACCTGTGGCTTATGCCTCCAGGTCACTCTCCCAAGCAGAAAGTGGGTATGGGATGGTTGAAAAGGAAGCACTCGCATGTGTCTATGGGGTGAAAAAGATGCACCAGTACCTTTTTGGCAGAAGGTTCGAGTTAGAAACGGACCACAAGCCATTAACATCCATGTTGTCCGACAGCAAAGCTGTCAATGCCAATGCATCAGCTAGCATAAAGCGATGGGCTCTCACGCTGGCTGCGTATGACTACACGATACGGCACCGGCCAGGCACCGAAAATTGCGCTGACACGCTCAGCAGACTTCCACTGGCCACCACCGAGGGGGCAGCGGAGCAAAGTGCGGAGATGGTCATGGCTGTCGATGCCTTCGACAGCGCAGGCTCCCCTATCACAGCTCACCAGATCAAAACCTGGACAAACAGAGATCCCCTCCTATCTCTGATTAAGAAATGTGTCCTGACTGGGGATTGGGCGCCCGCACACGGAGCATGTCCTGAAGAGGTCAGACCGTTTCACAGACGGATGGATGAACTCATGGGGTAGTCATGCCCCAGAGGGGTAGGGAAGCATTCATCAGGGAACCCCACAGCAAGCACCCAGGCATTGTGCTAATGAAGGCCATTGCCCGGTCACATGTATGGTGGCCGGGAAATGATGCAGTCCTGGAGCACTGTGTACGCAGGTGCACGACGTGTGCCCAGCTGGGCAATAACCCCAGGGAGGCTCCACTCAGCCCGTGGCCCTTGTTCACTAAGCCATGGTCACATATTCATGTAGACTACATGGGCCCGTTCATGGGGAAAATGTTCCTCATTGTTGTTGATGCGTAATCAAAATGGATCCAGTGCATCATATTGAATTCGTGCACGACATCCACCAGAGATGAGAGTCTGCGTGCGGTCTTTGCGACCCACGGCTTGCCGGACATCCTGGTTAGCGACAACGGCCCATGCTTCACTAGCTATAAATTCCGGGAGTTCATGTCGGGTAATGGCATCAAACATGTCAGGACAGTGCCGTTCAAGCCGGCTTCCAATGGCCAGGCTGAACGTGCGGTCCAAATCACAAAGCAAGGCATGCTCTGGATTCAAGGACCCTCCCTTCAATAACGTCTATCGCGCCTCCTGCTGGCCTACAGGTCCCGACCGCACTCGCTCACGGGAGCCCCGCCAGCGGAACTACTCATGAAACGTACACTAAAAACTCTGCTGTCCCTCATTCATCCAGTCTTGTCAGACATTGTTGAGGGCAAGCGCCAGTCCCAAAATGAGTGCCACGACCGTAACTCAAAGAGGAGATGGATAGAATTCGATGACCCTGTATTTGTTCTTAAGCACGCTGTGGGGCCCAAGTGGCTTGAGGGTTCTGTAATTGGTAAAGAGGGGAATATGGTCATAATGGTCAGACTCAACAATGAGCAGATATGCCGCAAGCATCTGGGCCAAGTAAAAAAAAGGTTCAGCATGGACACTGAGGAACCTGAGGAACATCATGAGATGCTGCCCACACTACTGCCAGTGAACGAGCAACAAGAACCGTCAGCAGCATGCACAGTCCCTGCGGCCAGCCCGGATGAGCCGGAATCACCACAGGTGACAGAGACGCATGCCAAGGCTCAACAACCAGAACTCCAACTGCGGCGCTCCACGAGAGAACGTTGACTGCCTGAAAGACTCAATCTTTGACACAAAGACGTTGGGGGGAGGTGATGTCATGTTTGTAACATTCATATAACTGTAACCTGTATGTAACAACACTGTACACTGTATACACCTGAGAAATGCACACCTTGACCACAGGGTGTGAACTTGTGGGAGACACTCCTCACCTGGTCATCCAGGTATGTAAAGGGAGGTCCCATGCAGGGTCAGCACTCCTTGGTCCTGTGAATAAAGGTACACGTCACAGAGTGACCTTGTCTCCAGTATGTGCCTCGTGTTGATTTGCTGTAGTGTGTAAGGACACAATAGTGGGGGTCTGCAACTCACTGCCTGAAAGGGCAGTGAAGGTCACGGTGACGTTCATCTTCTATGCCTCCGGCTCCTTGCAGGTTGCATCAGGAGACATATGCAGTGTCTCACAATTCGCAGCACATCACTGCATCCACGACATCACATGGGCTCTCTACACCCACAGAATGGACTTCATTACCTTCCCAATGACCAGGGAGAAACAGGATGAGCGTACATATGGGTTTGCCAAGATAGCTGGCTTCCCAAAGGTGCAAGGAGCAATTGACTGCATGCACGTGGCCTTTCGAGCACCATTCCAGAATGCAGAGGTATTCAGAAACAGAAATGGATACCACTCCCTAAATGTGCAACTGATGTGCGACCACACGCAGCACATCCTCGCAGCCAATGCTCGCTATCTTGGAAACGCACAAGATGCATTTATCCTGTCGGAGAGCACTGTACCTCGACGGTTTCAGCCGCCACGAGAAGGCCGAAGCTGGCTGCTCGGGGACAAGGGTTACAGCCTGGCCACCTGGCTAATGACCCCACTCCGCAACCCCACCAAGGAGCTGGAGGAATGCTACAATGAGAACCAATGTGAGCTGCCACCCACAACATCATCGAGCAGACAACAGGCGTGCTGAAGCAACGATTCCGATGCCTGGACCACTCTGGAGGCAGCTTCACTACTCCCTTCAACATTCATCGTGGTGTGCTGCATGCTGCACAACTTGGCCATCATGAGGGCCCAGGCCTTGTCAGTGGGGATCACAAGCCCACCTCAATAGGACGAGGGGGAGAAGGAGGAGGAGAAGGAATAGGAGCAACAGGAGCTTGCCGACGCCCCTAATGTCCAGCAAGATGGTGACTACCAGCAGCATCCATGGAGGAGGCAGCGTGTCAATGTTAGCGGCAGCAGGCTATTCACGGCGGTTCAGACGGGAACGCTTCACTTAACTAGAGTGAGCTGAAGGATGCAGCTAATAATGAGCACGTATTGTGGCACGATAATACCACCTCTCTGTTACAAGTCAACAATCATTCACCAGAGGCTGAAGTAAACGTTCAACGTTACATTTTATTGCTCACACATCCCTTAAACAACCCCAAAACCCTAACTCCCTCAAAAAAAACAAAATGGGGCACTTGCCCCTTCAAATAATACAACAGTTGAATAAGATTTAGACCTTCTCGACATGAGACCCATGGCCACAGCTTTGATCAGTGGGTCTTACATAGACATTTCCCACCCCTCTGCCTCACCCCACTCCCTTGCTTACTGCTCCTCCTCAATGGGCCCTCAGTGCCTGCAGCAAGGTCGCTTGAGACCTGCTGTATGTGTGAGGGAGACAGGACAGATGGTGTAGCACGACGCCTTGGACCAATTCTGGGCCTGAAATACCTGGCTGTTGATAGGCCCGCCTGAAAATGGGCGGCAGCAGTGTGGGATGGGTGGGGTGCAGACCGTGGCAGGTGCAAAGGCGAAATGGCAGTGTTGGGGGATCGAATGATGTTTTCCTGAGGACAACAGGACCAACGGCCTGCCACTCCCCCAAAGCAGAGCCTCAGTACCCGGAGCAATCTGGTGGAGTGCAGATTGCTGGCCTACTTCGGCAGCGTCACCTCCCCGTTGGACTGATGAGGTCCCAGACATGATGGCAGCAATTAGAGCAGAGAGTGCATTGATGCCAGCACGTACTGATGACATGGCAGAATGCAGATGTTGCGTGGTCTCGGCCTGCAGCTCAATGGCTATTGCCACGTCAACCATGTCCCGCGCCATCATGTCTGGAGCCCCATGGTCACTTGTAGCATCAAGCATATGTTGCAATCGACCAAGAATGGGCTCGACAAGCTCCCAACCCACAAATGCCAAGGTTGAGGTGGCCTCCACTACATTCAACGCAAGTGCATCGATGCTCGCCGAGATCCTCGCCAATGCACCATGAGCTCGCGGTGCATCTGCATTGAATCCCTGGACATAACCTCCAAGATCAGGTCCTCATCTGCTTGTCTGTGAACAGGACTTATGGGCCAACTTACCCTCAGGAGATCCAAATGTGGACATCGCTCCCTGTCCCGGCACATTGCTCTCCACCTCCTCCTCGTCTTCTCCATCGTCTGAAGACGTAGGTTGATGGGCAAGCTGACGCTCTTCTGGTTCATCATCTATAAGCACAAAGCAACAGAACTGCAGTTATCAGCTGGGGAGGGGGCAGGAAGGCAAGAAGAAAGGGGGCATCTTTATTTTGGTTGCTACATCTTGCAAGGCATATGGCCTCAAGGCTAAGGGGTCTCACACAAAATGCCCATCTCATTCACATACCGGAGCCCTGCCTCTCCATCCTCCTGCTCTGTGACTGCAGCGCCCATGAGGCCGGACACTCACTCCTCCTGGTCGGTCAGGTTCAGCAGGTAGGGCTCGTCCTCTCCCGGACGTTCCAACACACGCAGATTGTGTGCGAGTTTGTCCTGCAATGTCAAAGGGAAAAAGTTGGTGTGCCAAATGATTCTGCAGTAAGGTACTCACGAGTAATATGCGGTGTGCATATGGGCCGTTCATACTGCATGGCATCGCATAGTGGATGTGAGAACTGTGGGTCTGGGGCACAAGCAACTACTAGTAAGTATGAGGCTTGGACTAGGACAGCATATGAAGAGCTGAAAGGTGCTGGTAGGTGCACTCAGGCTGAGTAAGGAGGTAGAAGGTGAGAGACGCTTGGATGGGCAGGGCATGTCTGGTGAGGTGATAGAGAGGTGTCAGGCTGGCTTCAGCAATGATGAGCATGGCCTGGTATGCATAGAGAAGGAGTAAGCAGTGCAATGTGTTTACATTATGTTCAACACTGAGGTTCAAATGAAAGCATTGGAAGGTGAATGGAAATGGTACTTACCCTGACGACCGTAGTAAGGCCATTGAAAGTATTGTGACTTGTGTCGCTGTTGTGGGCACCACGTTCCGGGCTGTAACATGCTCAACTACCTCCCTCCAGAGCCTTGTCCAATCCCGAGGTGCTGGTATTCATCCCCCTCCAGGCTGGAGGGCACTCCAGTGATTCTCCATTACCTCCAGCAAGGCATCAAGGGTGATGGGTGAGAAGCGGGTAGATAGCTGGCGTGCTCCTTGCTCCTCCATTTTCATGCTCTCAAGACCCTGTGGATCTTCAACTGCGCATGCATGAACTTCAGTTGCCATGCCGATGAGACTCGGCTCTTTCCAGGATCTGACTCGGAGGTCAAAGTATGCACAACGGTTCCGCAAAATTTACCGACCAAACTTTCATTATGGCCCCCCCAGTTCTAGCATGCAACGGCTGATTTAGTGCCCTTGTCAGCTCATCGCCCGATTCTGACGAATTTCTGAGCGGAGGGCGCATACTTTTTCAAACTTTATCAGATACACACTTCGGTGGCTCCAGTAAGAAAAAAAGTAGCATTGTCACCTGGTGTCTCACAGATCACAAGTGAGCAAGTGCAGATGGTGGAGACAAGGACAGCAGGAGTGAGTCCTCGTCGGAGGGCGCAGGACACCCTAACCAATGCTCAGCTGGGCGTAGATGCTGAAACTCGGAGGCCATTGACAAAGTGGATGATTCTTGAGGAGCAAACAAAAATGCGGAAGGTTCTGGCAGCTTTTCCAGTCGCGATGTGCTTGATTGTAGGGAGAATGGAGGAGCCTATCTCCAACATGACCAGCACCATGTCGCAGACCACGGCTATGATGTGTTCACCCATGGAAAGGGTGGCCATCTGCACGGAGCATCAAATGCGCCAGTCGAACAAGTGCGTGCTTGTTGTGAATAACAGCTTGCAGACTCTGATTGCAGCCATATCTAGGATGTCGAGGAACCTAGGGGCTAGAAATTCCTCTACTTACCTCTACTCTGTAGTAGCATGAAATGGCGAACAAATTCAGCCTCTCTTTGCCTGCCGGTAACTGGCAGCACCCAGGAAAAAAATAGGGGTGTGGTGACATCAATCGGCATGCAACGTCAACTTAACATCACCACTCCGAATTTTGACCCGAGTGCTCAAATCTGGCTGGGTCCTAAGCACACCAGGTTAACCTGGCAGGCAAGCAGGCTGACAGTGGCAATGTCAGCACCTCTTCAAGGTACATACACATCTTTCAGGTAAATTTGGATTTAAGCTTTTGGCCTTTTTTTTTATGTTATTGAAATAGATGCTTGCAAGGGCTCAGATGCTAAAGGAAGGCCTCTGAGAAGACAGTAAATGCTGCAAATACTCAGTAGGTCAGGCAACATCCATGGAAGTTCAGGTCGAGACGTCTCAGGTCAAGATGCTGCCTGACACGCTGAGTATTTCCAGCATTTTAGGCTGTCATTTCAGATTTACAACCGAGAGAAGAGGAAGACACAGAAGAGGATGAAGGAGAATGAAGGATGCAACCCTGACAGCCTCTTTCTGGTCGGCATATCCAGGATGGCATCATCCACCTGCGGTAGCAGTGACCACAACCCCAGTACCCCTTTCCACATTTTCCTCACACCTTACCTTCCCTCTGTTACTGACCATCAAAGCGTCCTCTTGGCCACAATGCTGAAATAAAATGCCTTTGCCTATGCTACAGTTATCATGCAGTGGTACCTTAGTGGCTGCAGCATGGCTGGTGGAAGGCTGTTGACTTTCAGTGGGAGACACTGCAAATGGCCATGCTGGTCGACTTTGAGGAGCTGGTGGCTGGGAGTGTCAAATCAGATGACAGCTTTTCTTCGCCTTCTTCTACACTCTCCTCTCCCTTTTTCCTGCCTGGGCAGTTAGCATTTCTTGGGTGAGTGAAATGGGGAAGGCACAATGGTGGAATGTGGTGATGGGAGGGTGGAAAAGCAAGAGGTGCATGCCAGAAGTAGGATAATGTATAAGAATGCCAGCATATTGTAACCTTTCAGCCCTGCTGCTTGGCAATGGCTCAGCCATGCCCCTGCCAAGAATGGCCGCACTGTCTCCTCCAAGAGGGTGGGTTGAGGCTAGGAATGGGAGTTGTGCCCCATAGAAACATAGAAACATAGACATTTACAGCACAGAAGGAGGCCATTCCAGCCCATTGTGTCCGTGCCGGCCGACAAAGAGCCACACGGCCCTTGGTCAGCAGCCCTAAAGATTACATATAAACCTATGAACAATGACGGAAAGGCAAAGAGCACCCAGCCCAACCAATCCGCCTCACCACAACTGCGACACCCTTTATACTAAAACATTCTACACTCCACCCCAACCGGAGCCATGTGATCTCCTGGGAGAGGCAAAAACCAGATAAAAACCCAGACCAATTCAGGGAGAGAAAATCTGGGAAAATTCCTCTCCGACACATCCAGGCGATCGAAACTAGTCGAGGAGATCACCCTGACCGTATTCTATTCTCTGCAGTACATACCATTATATCTGCTCCATCCAACAAAAAGTCATCCAGTCTAATCCCAATTACCAGGTCTGTAACCCTGCAGGTTGCTGCACTTTAAGTGCCCATCCAGCCATCTCTTAAAAGTGGTGAGGGTTTCTGCATCCACCACTCTTTCAGGCAGCGAATTCCAGATCCCCACAATCCTCTGCGTAAAGAAGCCCCCCCTCAAATCCCCTCTAAACCTTTCACCAACCACCTTAAAACTATGCCCCCTGCACCAATGGAAATAGACCCTCACTATCCATTATGTCCAGGCCCCTCAATATTTTGTAGACCTCAATGAGGTCTCCTCTCAACCTCCTCTGTTCCAATGAGAACAAACCCAGCCTATCCAATCTATCCTCATAATGAAGATTCTCCATTCCAGGCAGCATCCAAGTAAATCTCCTCTGCACCCTCTCTATTGCAATCATATCCTTCCTATAATACGGCGACCAGAACAGTATGCAATACTCCAGCTGTGGCCTAACCAAAGTATTATACAATCCCTGCTCTTATGTTCTATGCCTCAGCCAATAAAGGCAAGCATTCCATATGCCTTCTTAACCACCTTATCCACTTGATCTGCTACTTTCAGGGATCTGTGGACAAGCACTGCAAAATCCCTTTGTTCATCTACACTATTAAGTGGCCGACCGCTTAATGTGTATACCCTTTCCTTATTAGCCCCTGCAAAGCGCATTACCTCACAATTCTCTGAATTAAATTCCATTTGCCACTGCACCTGACCAGTAGATTGATATCCTCCTGCAGCCCATGACTTTCCTCTTCATTATTAACCACATAGCCAATTTTAGTGTCGTCTGCAAACTTCTTAATCATACTCCCTATATTCAAATCTAAATCGTTGATATATACCACAAAAAGCAAGGGTCTCAGTACTGAGCCCTGCGGAACCCCACTGGAAACATCCTTCCAGTCACAAAAACATCCATCAATCATTACCCTTTGCTTCCTACCTCCAAGCCAATTTTGATTTCAACTTGACACTTTTCCCTGTATTCCATGGGCTTTAACCTTCATGACCAGTCTACCATTTGGGACTTTATCAAAAGCTTTGCTAAAGTCCATATATACTACATCGTATGCACTACCCTCATCAACCCTCTTGGTTACCTCCTCAAAAAATTCAATCAGGTTAGTCAAAAACGATCTTCCCTTAACAAATCCATGCTGACTATCCCTAATTAATCCTTGCCTTTCCAAATGCAGATTTATCCTGTCTTTCATGATTTTTTCCAATAATTTTCCCACCACTGAGGTTAGGCTGTCATGCCTGTAATTACTTGGCCTATCCCTTTCTCCCTTCTTAAACAAGGTTGCTACATTAGCAGTCCTCCAATCCTCCGGCACCATGTCCAGATCCAAAGAGGACTGTAAAATGATGGTCAAGGTCTCTGCTATTTCCTCTTTTACTTCACTCAACAGTCTGGGATGCATTTCATCTGGGCCTGGGGACTTATCTACTTTCAAAGCTGCTAAACCCCTTAATACTTCCTCTCTCACTATATTTACTTCATCCAGAATATCATACTCTTCCTCGATAGCAGCATCTGCACTGCCCCTTTCCTTTGTGAAAACAGATACAAAGTATTTGTTAAGAATTCTCCCAACATCTTCCGTATACACACAACGATTACCCTCATAGTCTCTAATAGGCCCTATCCTTTCTTTAGTTACCCTCTTAATCTTAATATATTTAAAGAACATCTTAGGGTTTTCCTTAATTTTACTGGCCAAGAATTTCTCGTGCTCTCTCTTAGCATTCCTAATATCCTTTTTAATTTTGCCTCTTAACTTTCTATATCCTTCTAAAGTTTCTACAATATTTAGCCGTTGGTATATGACATTAGCGTCACTTTTGTTCTTAATCCTCCCTTGTAAGTCCCTAGATCTGAGGAAGGACGTTCGTGCTATTGAGGGAGTGCAGCGAAGGTTCACCAGACTGATTCGCGGGATGGCAGGACTGACATATGAGGAGAGACTGGATCGACTGGGCCTGTATTCACTGGAGTTTAGAAGGATGAAGGGGGACCTCATAGAAACATATAAAATTCTGACAGTACTGGACAGGTTGGATGCAGGAAGAATGTTCCCGATGTTGGGGAAGTCCAGAACCAGGGGACATAGTCTAAGGATAAGGGGTAAGCCATTTAGGACTGAGATGAGGAGAAACTTCTTCACTCAGAGAGTTGTTAACCTGTGGAATTCCCTACCGCAGTGAGTTGTTGATGCCAGTTCATTGGATATATTCAAAAGGGAATTAGATATGACCCTTACGGCTAAAGGGATCAAGGGGTATGGAGAGAAAGCAGGAAAGGGGTACTGAGGTGAATGATCACCAATCATCTTATTGAATGGTGGTGCAGGCTCGAAGGGCCGAATGGCCTACTCCTGCACCTATTTTTTATGTTTCTATGTTTCTATCCAAGGGGCTCTAGAATTATTTTTCCCAGCCTTTTTCTTTATGTTTGGCCTGAGCCTTCCGGATCTCCTCCTTAAATGCCTCCCACTTTTCTGACACTGATTTAACCACAAGTAGCTGTTTCCAGTCCACTATGGCCAAATCACTCCTTAACTTAGCAAAACTAGCATTTCCCCATTTTGAAACTTTTATTCCAGGCCTATTCTTGTCCTTATCCATAACCAACTTGAATCTGACTGAATTATGGTCACTGGCACCCAAGTGCTCCCCCACTAATACCCCTTCAATCTGCCCAGCTTCATTCCCCAAAACTAAATCCAAGACCGCCCCCTCTCATGTTGGGCTTGCTACATACTGACTAAAAAAGTTCTCTTGAATGTATTTCAAGAATTCCGCACCCTCTAAACCCTTCACACTAAATTTGTCCCAATCAATATTTGGACAGTTAAAATCCCCTACTCTTACTACTCTATAGTTTTTGGACAACACAGCAATTTGCATACATATTTGCTCCTCTATCTCCTTCCCACTGTTTGGGAGATCTATAGTACACGCCCTTTTTTATTTTTCAATTCGACCCATAAGGTTTCATTTGATGATCGCTCTAACATATTATCCCTCCTCACCGCTGTAATATTTTCTTTAATCAGTAGCGCAACTCCCTCCCCCGCCCACATCTTTTTTTACCCCCCTCTCTATCTTGTCTCAAAATCCTGTAGCCAGGAATATTGATCTGCCAAACCTGCCCCTCTTTCAGTCATGTTTCTGTAATGGTATAATGTCATACTCCCAAGTGTCTACCTGTGCTCTTAGCTCATCTGCCTTATTCGCTATACTCCTTGCATCAAAGTATATACCATTCAACACAGGAAGACCTCCTTGCTTACTGCATACTAAGCCCTGCTTCCTCTGTCTTACAGATTTGCTTTCTAGATTCTTGCTATCCAATTTCAGCTTTACTTCCTTCCCTTTTGAATTCGTTCTCAGGATCCCATCCCCCTGCCAAGCTAGTTTAAACTCTCCCCAACAGCACTAGCAAAACTCCCCATGAGGATATTGGTCCCGGTGCTGCTGAGGTGCAACCCGTCCGGTTTGTACAGGTCCCAACTCCCCCAGAAGCGGTCCCAATGCCTCAAGAATTTAAAGTCCTTTCTCCTACACCAACTTTCCAGCCACGTGTTCATCCACTCTCTCCTATTCTTATACTCATTAACACATGGCACCAGTAGTAACCCGGAGATTACTACCTTTGAGGTCCTACCCTTTAATTTTCTTCCTAGCTCCCTGAATTCTTCCTGTAGGACCTCAACGCTTATTTTACCTATGTCGTTGGTCCCGATATGGACCACGACATCTAGCTGTTTACCCTCCCCCCCAGGATGCCCTGCGTCTGCTCTGTGACATCCTTGACCCTGGCATCAGGGAGGCACAAAACCATTCAGGAGTCATGTCTACGGCCGCAGAAACACCTGTCTGTTCCGCTAACTATAAAATTCCCTATCACTCGGGCTCTTTTGTTCTTCGTCCCTCCCCCCTGTGCAGCTGAGCCACCCGTGGTGCCTTGGAATTGGCTCTGGCTGCACTCCCCAGAGGCACCATCACCCGTACCAATACTGAGAAGTGAATATTGGTTTGAAAGCGAGATGGACTCACGGGGGAACTCCTGCACTATCTGCCTAGCACACTTACTACGTCTGGAGGTCACCCACTTCCCCTCTACCTGCATGCCTTTAAGCTGTGGGGTGACCACCTCCTGAAACATGCTATCCACGTAGTTCTCAGCCTCGCGGATGGACCTTATTGACTCCATTCGCTGCTCCAGCTCCGAAACGCGGAGCTCGAGCAGTTGAAGCTGGAGACACCTCCTGCACATATGGTTGTCTAGGCTGCACAAAGAGTCCAGGACTTCCCACATGCCACAGGATGTGCAGTCCATGGGACTGAGTGGCACTGCCATCCCTGTAGTTAACCTTATCTTGTTTAAAATCTTCTTAAAAAGAAATAGAGAAAAGAGAGCTACTTACCAACTCACCTCACCGACCTCTGTGGCCTCCCGAACTCACCGACCTCTGCGGCCTCCCGACCACTTGGCCTCCGAACTCCCGACTCACCGACCTCACAGGGACTACCGACTCGCCGATCTCAGGGCCTACCGCCTCACCGATCTCAGGGCTTACCGACTCACCGATCTCAGGGCCTACCGACTCACTGACCTCAGGGCCTACTGACTTGCCGACTTCCCGATTCAGTCGCTGACCTCCCGACTCAGTCGTCGACCTCTCAATTGGTGCAGATTGTTGGTAGGTGAATGATTGGGGGTGGGGGTCATGCATTGAACAGTGTGTGAAGCTGGTGGTGCAATTGGTAGGAGATGGTGTTCGACGATGCATTCACTGATCTTGACCAGTTCTTTGGGTACTAGAGCCAGGTGGTGGGGGTGAAACTGCTTGCAGTAATGGCCTCGATGATGTCGTCCCAAACTGTTCTTTCTGGAATGTCACCTGGCCCCAGTGGGTAGAGGACCTCTCTTGCAGTGTTGACCCCCTGCACAAAGCCGGACTGCTGTATGCGAGGCACTGGGTGCCCCTTCTCTGGCTTGTTGAGACATTTGTGTTAGTGCTGAAGAAGCTTTCTCATTTTCTGAGGTTCAGAAGGGAATTTAGCTTTAAGGGCTATATTTGGGACTTTTTTAATGTTAAATGTATTTTTGAAAGGTAGTAATGGATGAAAACTGAACTTTTTCACTGCATTTTAATTTGTATTAGCTCTGAGTGCATTGCCCCTTTAAGTCATAGCCCTTTTAATTACCCACAATTCCTTGCAAGTACCACAGCCTTGCTCCCAGAGGCTGTGCGAAGCTCAAAACCACTTCAGGATGGGAACTTTGCCTCAGAGGTCTCCACTAACGTCACCAGGGGGAAGTTGCACAGAAGGTGACCAATCTTTAGCTCCTAAGATGAATTTTTTCTCCTTAGCGTTGTTGTCATTTTCAGCAGCCATTAACTCCAGCTGCTGATGACCTCAGGCACATTCGTGATGAACATGAATTTCTAGGCCTAAATACCTCAATAAAATATATAATGCAGTGATTTATTTCCTAGATTAGTGGTTTGACATCTTGAGACACAGTAAATACACACACTTGCACAATATGGCTCCTATTGTGTTCCTAACACAGATGAGGCTGCACACAGCGAGGTTAAAGTAACAGTGACCTCAGTCTTTAATAAGACACTCCAGAGTGAGTAACAGCACTTTGGGGCCGGCTTATTTACAGTGCTCCCAAGGGATGCTGAGATCCCTTGGGACTTTAGGGCTTTAGGGGATGAGCTCCCTGGTGGTGGAACATGGGAGTGCATGCTTTACAGATACACAACATCACTCCCCCCCCCCCCCACCAAAGTCAAAGTGAAAACTATTTACAAGGTGAGGTGTTCGGGAGCCTTTCTTTCCCTATTGGACCGCCTCGGTACAAATGTCTCTTCTGGTGTGTTGGCTGTGCCCTCGCTGGGCTGGCGTGTTGTTGGCCCTGCAGGGCTGCTAGGTGAGCCTGGCATTGCTGGGCTGTTAGGCGTAATGGGTTCGATTTCCTGGTCCGGCGTGGTGTCGTTGATCCTTTGGTGTGTGTTGTGGGCTCGAAAAAGTTGGTGTCTGCTGTGGGTTGTTAAGGGCAGTCTGTGAACCGCAGCCTCGTTTCGTCCAGGTGCTTTCTGCAATTTTGCCATTGTCTAGTTTGACTACAAACACCCTATTCCCTTCTTTAGCTATCACCATGCCCGCAATCCACTTGGGACCATGTCCATAGTTTAGCACATACACAGGGTCATTCAGATCAATTTCCCGTGACACTGTGACGCGACCATCGTTTACATTTTGTTGCTGCCGCCTGCTCTCTACCTGATCATGCAGGTTGGGGTGAACCAGCGAGAGTCTGGTTTTAAGTGTCCTTTTCATGAGTAGCTCAGCCGAGGGCACCCCTGTGAGTGAGGGGGGTATCGTGCAGTAGCTGAGCAGTACTCAGGACAGGCGGGTTTGGAGTGAGCCTTCTGTGACTCATTTAAGGCTCTGTTTGATGGTTTGTACTGCCCGCTCTGCCTGCCCATTGGAGGCTGGTTTAAATGGTGCCGAGGTGACATGTTTGATCCCATTGTGGGTCATGAATTCTTTAAATTCGGCACTGGTGAAACATGGCCCATTGTCACTGACCAGTATGTCAGGCAGGCCGTGAGTGGCAAACATGGTCCTCAGGCTTTCAATGGTGGCGGTGGCGGTGCTTCCCGAGATTATTTCACATTCAATCCATTTTGAAAAAGCATCCACCACCACCAGGAACATTTTACCGAGAAACGGGCCCGCATAGTTGACATGGATCCTCAACCATGGTCTGGAGAGCCAGGACCACAAACTTCGTGGTGCCTCTCTGGGCGCATTGCTCAACTGAGCACATACGCTGCATTGCTGTACACAGGACTCTAAGTCAGAGTCGATAACGGGCCACCACACGTGGGATCTGGCTATCGCTTTCATCATTACTATAACTGGGTGTGTGCTGTGGAGATCCGAGATGAACGTCTCCCTGCCCTTTTTTGGTAGCACTATGCGGTTACCCCACAAAAAGCAGTCTGCCTGAATGGACAGCTCATCCTTTCGCCGATGGAACGGCTTGATTGGCTCTTGCATTTCCACGGGGATGCTGGCCCAGCTCCCATGCAGTACACAGTTTTTTACTAGCGACAGCAGAGGATCTTGGCTGGTCCAAGTCCTAATCTGGCAGGCCGTGACAGGTGATTTATCATTTTCAAACACTTCCATGACCATCAACAAGTTTGCAGGCTGCGCCATTTCCACCCCCGTGGTGGGCAATGGTAGCCGACTGAGAGCATCTGCACAGTTCTTGGTGCCTGGCCTGTGGCGGATGGTATAGTTATATGCTGATAGCGCGAGTGCCCACCTTTGTATGCAGGCTGAGGCATCAGTATTTATCCCTTTGTTTTCAGTGAACAGGGATGTGAGGGGCTTGTGATTGATTTCCAGCTCAAATTTGAGGCCAAACAGGCCAAAGGGAATGAAATTTGTTAAGAACCTGGGTACATGAGGCCTCATCGACATATGATAGCACTCGGATGTCATCCCAGTTCTAGCGGATTTTGCCCAGCCAGCTCCTTCCAAGCAGTGTGGGGCCATCGCCCGGGACAATCCAGAGTAGAAGTTCGTGCACTGTGCCCTCGTAGGTGACTTTGACCATGGTGCTACCCAGGACAGTGATAAGCTCTTTGGTGTTCGTTCTCAGTTTCGTGTGGATTAGGCTCAGGGCTGGTCTGAATGCCTTGTTGCAGCACAGTCTCTCAAACATCTTTCAATTCAATTTTAAGTTTAGCACTATAGGTGGACACTTCGTCGAAAATGTGTGCACCCCGTGTACTTCAGCATCTGCCTCCTCTCTCTGAGGCTTGAAATTGCTTTGATCCACCATAGACCGATCTTCCTCCGCCACGTGGTGGTTAGCAGGTTTTGCAAGCTCGTTCGAGATGCCCCATTGTTCCACAGCTCTTGCAAACATACTCTTTAAAGCGGCATGAATAGGCTGAATGGAAGCCTCCAAAATGCCAACAAGGTGTGAATTGCCTTGCATTCATCCTTTGTTGGGGACTCTGAGTCATCTGAGTCACCTGAGGCCTGCTGGCAGTTGCAGACTCGTGGGTTCTGCCTGTACAATTCGCAAACACAGTTCCAGTTAATTTATGAACATTGCTAGCACTTGTGTGCTGAGAGATTTGTTTGGTGTTATCACTGGTAGACATAAACGCCTGTGCTATTGCATGGCCTTACTGAGGGTTGGTGTCTCTACAGTCAAAAGTTTTCGTAGGATGGTCTCGTGGCCAATGCCCAGTATAAAAAAGTCTCTGAGCATTTGCTCCAGGTAGTCATCAAACTCACATTGTCCTGCAAGTCGCCATAGCTCGGCGACGTAGCTCGCCACTTCCTGACCTTCAGATCGCTGGCACGCGTAGAACCGATACCTCGCCATCAGCACGCTCTCCCTCGGGTTAAGATGCTCCCGAACCAGTATACACAGCTCCTCACACGACTTATCTGTGGGTTTCACCGGAGCCAGAAGATTCTTCATGAGGCTGTAGATCGGTACCCAGCAGACTGTGAGGAGGACCGCTCTCCTTTTTGCAGCGCTTCCTTCTCCGTCCAGCTCGTTGGCTACAAAGTACTGGTCTAGCCATTCAACATAGGCTTTCCAGTCCTCACCCTCCGAGAACTTCTCCAGGATGCCCACAGTTTGCTGCATCTTTGTGTTGGATTTGTATCCTCATCGCCAGTTATTGTGTTCCTAACACAGATGAGACTGCACACAGGGAGGTTAAAGTAACAGTGACCTCAGTCTTTAATAAGACACTCTAGAGTGAGTAACAGCCCTTAGGGGCTGGCTTATATAGAGTGCTCCCAAGGAATGCTGGGATCCCTTGGGACTTCAGGGGATGAGCTCCCTGGTGGCAGAACATGGGAGTGCATGCTTTACAGATACACAACAGCTCCCAACTGGAACTGTGCCGAGCACATGGCTTTATTTTTATTACATCAGTAATCCACTAGCTGGCTCTACAACACTTCTCCCTCTATAACAAGTGGTGGGATGTACAATTTGTTTGTTTTGATGTAGCTTGGTAGCAAGTTTCGCAGACTGATGACTTACATGGGTATTTCCAACTCTTGATATGCATTTCTCAAATGGAACCCATTTTATGTTTCCAAATTCTACTGCAGAATTTTGTAACACAAAGAAAATATATGAACTCTCCATATTTACAGATTAAACTGGTGTTCTGTTTCGAAGAGGCTACCTTCATTCTTGCACAAAACTTTCTGATCTTGTTGCAGGATTTTGACTTAATCTAGGTTGAACTTGAGGAGAGTTTTTATCCAAGGGTTGACCTTGATCTACATTTGGACTCTCTACATATTCAGACTGTTTGACTGCCTGACTCAGACTCAGACTTAAATTCTGGCTTTCTCTTGGACTTATTTCTGGTGCACCTAATGTAGGATTTGCTACTAATACTCTACTTGTAACAAGACTATCTAACTTATCAGAATAAATTGAATCATCCCCACTTTCAACTCTTTCTACATCTGTAAGTAAGATATGGTCAATGTGAACAAACCTAACCTTTCCATGAGGTGGCTCTATAACAAGTGGTGGGATGTACAATTTGTTTGTTTTGATGTAGCTTGGTAGCAAGTTTCGCAGACTGATAACTGTGTAGGCTGTAAGCATTGGCTCCCCAAGGATTTGTTGGACATTATCGGGACATTGCGTTTTAATCCCCAAGGAATGTTGGACATATTTTTCTCACTGCAGAAAAAGCTGGAAGCTGTTTGTTGGAGGGGACCAGGAACTTTATGTTGGACTTGGAATGATGGGCAGGTGTGGTCTGAGAACACAATGGCTAAGATAAGGCAATTCATTGCAGGTGATGGGCAATTGGAGGGTCCATTGTTAAGCAACGTGAACTCGTCGAAGGTAGATCAGATGAACTGATCAATGATACCAGAACAATAGAAAGCCATTAAGCCCAGACTGGTCGGAAGCGAAAATCCAAAACAGGAAGCCTCGAAACAAAGGAAAAAAAACTTTATTGGGCCAGAAGAAGGAAGCTTTGGAACAAGAACAAACTTTATTTGGTCTGAAAAGACAAACGAACTGGGGATATAAAAGAGGTCGTGTAGCCACAGCTCACTCTCTTGCTCTCGCTGCTTCGCCTCTACAAGAACCGAACCCTCCGTGTGGAATGGAGAGAAGAAACTAGAAGAGACACGTTTTCATCAGGAGAAGCAGCGAGTAAGCCAACAAATTGGTGAGCATCATCTCTGCACACAAATCTTTTAAGATCAAAGCCACAGTGTGAGGGAGTATTGTTTGTTCTCCCAACCAAATCTTAGGGGTTTTCAGGAGAGGTTTTAGATGTGGGTACTTCGCAATAGAGGCCTGTTTAGATGGGCCAGACTGTGTGTTGTAGTGTATTTATTTGCTTTACACACCGCGGTGTGTGTAGTTTTACTGGTTGCAGGTGTGTGCGTTAACTTTAATAAAAGCATTGCCGGTTGAGACCAAGGTATTTGTCCCTGACTCATTCATCTGTTCAGTACAGTCATCACTCCCAGCTCTAGAACTATTGTAAAGTGGGGGGGTGTCGAAAACACCCAAGGGAAACCACTTACAAGGCACAGTACAATTGCACTGCACTTCAGGTAATATGCAGAGCAGGTAAACCCCAAATATTGTTTCAGAAATCTTTCAACATCAGTTCTGATGTTGAGTCTCAGCTGAAATATTACATCATCTTTCTCCATTTAATGCCAACATCACCTCCTGTGTATTTCAACCATCTTGAGTTTTATTTCAAGCACATGCAGTCAAGCTTTTTGGAGCTCTTCTGAATTATTTGACTTTCAAAATGGTGGTACAGTACTTCTATTGTTTATCTCTTGCCACATTTGTATTTAGACCACTGGTGACTACAGCTTCTTTCTGACGTCTTGAACATTTGCATTACAACAGTCCTGGGAAATTTTAAAATCTAATCATGCAACCAAGGATTCCTGCAAACTATAGTTCACTACACTGGAATCTCTTGTTTTGTGAAGTTGCACAGGGGAAATCAAAGTTTCATCCTGATACATTTCCAAATGTTCATTTATACTCCACTCATACCCACATGAAACCTACAGCCAGAGCAGAGTGTTTAAATACTGGCATGATATGAATGTCAGACTTGCCAACTGTCATCCATTCTGAGCCAACTCATTCAAATAACTTTCTTACCATCACTGGAATAACATCTACTGTCCCTCAGTAGTAGTTTAAAGACCTGGGGCTAGAACCTCCACTTTTTGTTCTACTTAATGCCCACTTAACGCCAATTTTACTGCTGAAATGATGTATAACGCCCATATTTCACCCATTTTGGCAAAAATGGAAACTGACGGACATTTTTAGGAAACTTATTGGTGAGTGTTACTTTCCGCATGTGCTTAATGCCGGGAAAAAATATTACCGCCCGCACACTTTTTTTTGTCGTAAAGAGCACATTTCGCGTAACTAACGCTCAGGAGAGGGTCCACCGTCACTTTCACCACCTCGCAAAGATATCGCCCACAATATCGCCTGCCCCAAAAAAACGCCCAGAAAAGTGGAACTGTTTTGAACGAACGACAGCGGTGTGGCTGGCATTTTTTAAATCACAGGTCGCTTCATTCAAAAGGCTGCCTCAACTTCAGGGGAGTTGGCATTGATTCTGGAGTTCTTCTCAGCTGAAGTGAACATCTTGACAGACATATTTTCAGACTCTGGACTATTGGGGCTTTACTCCAGGTGTATCTTGGTGAGGAAATCATTGCTTCTGATCAATCGCTATTATACTTTCAATGCAATGAGGCCACCAAACAATAATTGTGCTTACCAACGCTTCAGATGTCTTGACCGCTCAGGAGGGGAGATACAATACAACCCTGAGCAAATAGGTAAACTCATGGCTGTGGGCTCGATGCTGCACCACCTGGCTATCTTGAGGTTCTAAGAATTGCCAGAAGGCACTGATGCTCCACCTCAGGAGAGAGAGGAAGAGGACGACGAGGGGCTGAACGCTAACCTAGGGTCAGACAATCAGACTGGCAATGCAACCATGCCCACGACCCCCTCCAGACCGCAGGAAAGGGCCCATGGTGGCTGAATAGCTGCAAGACTCTTATGTGAGGAGCTGATATCTGAACGATTTGCCTGAAAGATCGTTGATGTGAGTGACAACGTTGACACAGTTCTGTGTGTGTGCAGCTCAGATATCAATGGTGCCCATCACCTTGGTGCCAGTTAAAGTTTACGTTGATTGATGTTAAGTTGTCTTTAACCCTTTCCTGTTAAGGAATTACCAGTGTGTAATGGTGCAGCTATCTGAGACAACGCGCAACAAGGTTATGTTCAATAAAAAAAAAATTATACCAAAACATTGGTCTGAAATCATAAGTATCACAAGCTATAACACCCAACCCCCTACCACACTCCACTTTTTGCACCATTGACATCAATCAAATGTTCAACATGTCCAGAAACACAGAATACAAAGGCAAAGCAGGCAGGTGGTCCCCAGCCCCCAAACAATACCACAAATTACATACACCCAGATGAAGATATAACACAGCCATCACCTGCAGACATGCACCTCACTTTCCTTCCCCGTCCCCTTCTTCTCCCCACTTCTACCCCTTCCCCTCCTTGCTCCATGGTGCCTGGCCGAGGAACCCCTCAGGTGGTGCCTCATTGGGGGGTATGAAGGCAGCGCGTCCCAAGGCAAGACCATAGAGACCAGAAGGTGGGGGCGCAGGGCCCGACTCTCCGGACGATCCAACAGCTGGTGCTGAGGAGCTCCGATTCTCACCCGTCAATCCGCTGGGTCTGTTCTCCACGGATGAGAGCTCGGACTTCGAGGAACCTGCATCACCACGCTCCAGAAGCCATTCCACCCTAAGGCCATCTAGTGGTAATCTGGTCATTCCTGCCTCCACTCTGGAGGTACCGGCCATAAGCACCTCGCCACAGGGCACCCCATTTGTCCCCAGGATGGCGCCGACCCTGCGGAGGTCTCATGGACGCAGCAGGTCTATTCCACAAGCACCACATGACAGCGGAGAGATGGTACAGTTGGCCAGGAGGACTGTAGACATTGGTGACCAGCTCATCAAAGCATTGGGGGGCCTATCCCGACCGCTGGCCACCATGGCCGAGTACATTCTGCGGATGGCGGAGGCCCTGAATGCGATAGCCAGGAACACTGCTGGCACAGGCCTCCCAGTGGTCCCCCAGCGTGGCACTCCACCCCTAGGTTCCGCTCCACCACTGCAAACGACAGATGAGAGCAAACACCAAGATGCTGCTTCTGCATCAGAGAATTTTGCCCCCTTGGCAACACCCCTGCTCCCGTACCCATGCAAAACGCAAATGAGGTTATTAGAGGAGAAGGGGTTGCTAGGATAACAAGGTGAGTCCAGCACTACACACATCATATGCACAACAAAAGCACCATCGCTCTCAAAATCAGCGCAGACATCACATTTCATGACCATCAACACATTTGCATTGCAATGATTTTATTAGACCATCATTATTTCTATGACAATTTTAGAAATCAACTATCATATATGGTTGTTCGGATATGAGTGTGTGTGGCATCTATTGACATCACATCACGCAATCGTGTAAGCTTTATTCATGTGGCAGCACTTCAGGGTCTACAGATGCATCTGTGGCTGCCCAGGGGTGCTTCCCCATGAGCGTGAGCACCCGTTCATCCATCTCCGTGATGTCTCTGGTGACTGGTGGCCCCCCACCCATTCGCCTCTGCACGGACCTCAGGTTCTTCTGTAAAAGGTGACAGGACGACATGGCATGAGAGCATTGCATGAGATCATTGCTAGGTACTGTCACAGAGACTGATACAACACTTAACCGACAGATGTAATCATGGTTATTTTGAAAATTATCATTCTTTATCTGAAGACGTGCACTGTGACCGCAGGCTTTGTGTAAAACATTCCCGGCGCCATCCTGGGAACAAATGGGGTGCCTCACACTCATGACTGTTACAAATCAAATTATATAAATACATAAGTACATGTAAATCAACATAATACTTACTCTTGCGGATCCCACAAGGTCGTTCCATCGTTTGCGGCATTGGTTGCCCTCATGAACCTCGTTGGTCGTGAATGAGACCACCTCGGTCCATACCCTCTGGTAGGCCTTTGGGGTGGGCTTCCCACGCCCTCCCTGTGTCAAATCACCCCAGCGTAACTTGACCTCCTCCAGGAGGGAGGCATTTGTCTCATCCGAGAACCTCCTGGCTCTTTTGCGCCCTCCAATGTGCTCCTCTCCCACTTCACTGCTCTCCAGGGTCAGTCTCCACAGCGTGCTATGATGCTTCCTCCTCTCTCTCCATTATAAGCCAAATTCGGGCAAATATGTGGCTGGTAACAGCTAATTTTTGTTTGTCTACTTGCTGTGAAGCTCGAAAATCTCCCTCCCTCCTCCCAAAGCAGCCACACCACACCCAGACATGCCTTCAGTCCCTCTGAGCTCCCTCTGTCTCTGTCTCCTCTTCTGTGCATGTTATGATGACCCTTGACCTCCTCAATTGCAGGAATTGAGCATTGCCATGCCGTTGCTAAGGACGGCCACACTTTACGGCAGAAGGTCAAAAAATTTTACGCTACCGCCCATTTCATATCGTTCGCGGTAACGACTATTTTCAAAAATGTAAACTCGGTTTTTTGATAATGGGCAAGAAGCTGGTGATCTGAAAACCCTGTTTTATCGCCCATGCTGGAAATAATGGCCATTTTTGGGCAATAAGCACAAAAGTGGAGGTTCTAGCCACAAGACTGAACCCTGAATTAATCTCGTCACCTGGACAGATATACCACTCCTCAATCTGGGTGTATCTGGGTTTACAAGGTCTCAGTAGTACACTCAACAGCAGCCTGGCATGCATTCGATATGAAGATCTCAGTAGTTGGAATGCCAAATTCTCACTTGAAGATACACAAAAATTCCTCTGATTAGTTTCAAATGTTCATCAGCTGAAATGATGAGTGTTCCCATGTTTGGATTTAGGAGCACAGGGAATTTATTTAAGAGTAAGTCAACTGGTCTCCAATCTGACACCAGCTCAGGAAACTCTACAGACATCTGCACTTGCTTCTGACTGCTGCTAACACAGTCAGAGCACTGGCAGTTTCCAGTGAGCTTACTGTAAAGTCCTTACTCTACAGCATGAAACCTCACGAGACACATTCCAAGGACAAGGCCACTCTGTGACCTTAGCTCTTTATTACAGAACTCCAGAAGTGATGACCCTGTGTGGGACCTCCCTTTATATACCTGTGTGATCAGGTAAGGAGTGTCTCCCACAAGTTCACCCCCTGTGGTCAAAGTGTGCATCTAAGTTGAGTGTATACAGTATTACAGTGGTGTTACATTGTTGTTACAAACATGACATCACCTTCCCCCCCCCCCAAAGTCTTACTGGGATCATAGGTTCAGCCTTTCAGGTGGTCTACGCTCCCTCGTGGAGCACTGCAGTTGGGGCTCTGGTTGTTGGACGCTGATGTGAGTGTCTGTCACCTGTAGTGATTCCGGCCTGTCCGGGCTGACCTCCGGGACTGTGCATTCTTCCGATTGCTCTTGTTGCACGTTCGCTGGTGGTAGTGTGAGCTCCATCTCATGGTCTTCTTCAGGTTCCTCCGTGTCCATGCTGAACCTTTTTTTTACTTGGTCCAGATGCTTACATCTGACCATTGTTAAGTTTTAACACGATGATCCTATTCCCCTCTTTGACAATTACAGTACCCTCAAGTCATTTCGGCCCCATGGCGTGATTGAGGATGAATACAGGATCATTTATTTCTCTACATCTCCCCCTTGAATTACGGTCATGGTATTTGTTTTGTGACTTGCACTTGCCCTCAACTATGTCTGTCAGGACAGGGTGTGTGAGGGACAACCGAGTTTTGAGGGTCCGTTTCATGAGTAGCTCTGCAGGCGGGGCCCCGTGAGCGAGTGCTGGCCATTGGAGGCCAGCTTAAACGGCGCAGTCGTGACGTGGTTGATGCCATTGCCCGAAATAAACTCCCGGAATTCATAGCTCGTGAAACACAGGCCATTGTCACTAACCAGGATGTCCAGCAAGTCATGGGTTGCAAAGATCGCATGTAGGCTTTCCACGGTGGTGGATGACATGCATAAATTCAGGGTGATGCACTCGATCCATTTCGAGTACGCATCTACTACAATGAGGAACATCTTCCCCATGAACGGGCCCACATAGTCAATGTGAATGCGTGACCATGGCTTGGTGGGCCAGGGCCACGGGCTGAGCGGGGCCTCCCTGGGGGCATTGCCCAGCTGGGCACAGGTCGTGCACCTGCGAACACAGTGTTCCAGGTCTGAATCAATTCCAGGCCACCAAACGTGTGACCGGGCAATGGCCTTCATCAGCACAATGCCTGGGTGCTCGCTATGGAGTTCCCTGATGAATGCCTCCCTGCCCTTCTGGGGCATGACTGCCCGGCTGCCCCATAGTAGGCAGTCGACTTGGATGGAGAGCTCATCCATCCGCCTGTGAAACGGTCTGACCTCCTCAGGGCATGTGGGCGCCCAATCCCCAGTCAGGACATATTTCTTAATCAAGGATAGGAGGGGATCTCTGTTTGTTCAGATTTTGATCTGGCGGGCTGTGATGGGGGAGTCTGCACTGTCAAAGGCATCAACGGCCATGACCATCTCAGCGCTTTGCTCAGCTGCCCCCTCGGTGGTGGCCAGTGGGAGATTGCTGAGTGCGTCAGCGCAGTTTTCAGTGCCGGGCCGGTGCCGGATGGAGTAGTCATCAGCAGCTAGCGTGGGGGCCCACCACTGTATGCGAGCAGATGCATTGGGATTGACAGCCTTGCTGTCTGACAACAGGGATGTGAGTGGCTTGTGGTTCGTCTCTAATTCAAACTTCTTACCAAAGAGGTACTGATGCATTTTTTTTGCACTATAGACACATGCAAGCGCTTCCTTCTCAACTATGCCATATCCCCGTTCTGCTTGAGAGAGCGACCTGGAGGCATAAGCCACAGGTTGTAGCTGACCCTCAGCATTACCCTGCTGCAACATGCACCCAACCCCAGAGGACGATGCATCACAAGTCAGAACTAAATGTTTACAAGGGTCGTACAGGGTCAACAATTTGTTGGAACAAAGTAGGTTTCGCGCCCGATCAAAAGCCCATTCCTGACAGTCCCCCCCAAACCAATCGCAACCCTTATGCAGGAGCACGTGTAGTGGCTCCAACAACGTGCTCAAGTTCGGCAGAAAGTTCCTGAAATAGTTCAACAGTCCCAGGAATGAACGCAGCTCCGATGTGTTGCAGGGCCTGGGTGCTCGTCGAATCGCCTCCGTTTTGGATTCGGTTAGCCGAATCCCATCTGCAGCTATCCTCCTGCCCAGAAACTTAACCTCAGGAGCTAAAAACACACATTTAGACTTCTTAAGTCTACCCGGTCCAGTCGGCGTATCACCTCCTCCAGGTTGTGGAGGTGTCCCTCGGTATCTCGACCCGTGGTGAGGATGTCGTCCTGGAATGCGATCGATCCAGGAATGGATTTAAGCAGGCTTTCCATGTTGCGTTGAAAAATCGCGGCCGCTGATCGAATGCCAAACAGGCATCTGTTATATGCAAACAGTCCCTTGTGTGTGGTGATGGTGGTCAGTAGTTTGGATTCGTCGGCCAGTTCCTGGGTCATATAGGCTGAAATGAGGTCCAACTTGGTGAACAGCTTGCCGCCTGCCAGCGTGGCGAAGAGGTCCTCCGCTCTTGGGAGCGGGTATTGGTCTTGTGGGGACACCCGATTGATGGTGGCTTTGTAGTCGCCACAGATCCTGACAGAGCCATCCGCTTTTGTAACCGGAACGATGGGGCTCGCCCAGTCGCTGAATTCAACAGGCGAGATGATGCCCTCTCAATTTTTTCCCGCATCACATACAGCACCGCTCTGGCTTTGTGGTGCACTGGCCTGGCATCCGGGGTGATGTGTATCACTACTTTAGTGCCTTTCAAAGTCCCGATGCCCAGTTGAAATAATGACTCGAATTGTTGTAGGACTTGTGAGCACGAACTTCGCTCCACCGAGGACATTGCGTGAACACCCCCCCATTTCCAGTTTATCTCGGCTAACCAGCTCCTCCCCAACAGAGCAGGACCATTGCCCGGGACAATCCAATGTGGCAGCCGCTTCACTAACCCATTGTGTGTGACAGCTATCATTGCACTGCCGAGCACCGGAATGATTTCCTTGGTGTAAGTCCGTAATTGTGTCTCAATACGTTCTAATTTGGGTCTACTGGCTTTGAGTGGCCATAGCTTCTCGAGTTGTTGAACGCCCATGAGTGACTAGCTGGCCCCAGTGTCCAGCTCCATGCATACTGGAATGCCGTTCAACAGAACTCTCATCATCATTGGTGGCGTTTTGGTGTATGAACTGTGAATATTCGCCGCATGGACTCGCTGAACATCGGCATCCATCGATTTGCCCCAAAAGTCATCCTGCCTCACAGAACCCTCTTCTGGTCCATCTGCCTCATATATCAGTCTGGTTGTAGGCTTTCTACACATTCGAGCTAAATGGCCACTGAGATTGCAGTTACTGCAGACAAAATGTTAGAATCTGCAAGATCTGGCTCAGTGTTTTCCCCGACACCTCCAGCATGAGTTAAAAATTTCCATTGTTGGGGACAAAGGGACTATGGCCAGGAATTCCGCGCTGACTGTCCCTTTGACTGCTCTTAAGTACCCTATTAGTGGGTGTCAATGGCACCATCCTGGGCCACATTGTCCACTGTGATGGCGTGAACGTCCGTTCAGCCTGCCACTGTCTCTGTTGAGATCCTGCACTGGGATCTATTGCTGCCTGGTAAATGTTGGACTGTCCCTGCCTGCCTGCAGGGCTCTGAGTAATATTTATGATGTTGACTCCCTGATCCATCGCCGCGTTAGAAGCAGAATGCGTAAATTATTTTATCTCTTCCTCCCCCACCATGAAAGTTTGAGCTAACAACGCTGCCGCTTCCAAGGTCAAGTCCTTGGTCTCAATTAACTTGCGAAAAATTCCCGCATGACCGATACCCTCGATGAAGAAGCTCCTTAGCATCTCCCCCTGCAGGCATCTGTGAACTTACAGAGGCTGGCCAAACGCCAGAGGTCCAGTACAAAGTCCGGTATGCTCTGTCCTTCATGATGTCGGTAGGTGTAGAATCTGTGTCAAGCCATGTGTATGTTGCTCACAGGCTTGAGGTGCTCCCCGATTAATTTGCTGAGCTCTTCATAGGTTTTGCCCGACGGCTTTTCGGGTGCTAGTAAGTCCTTCATGAGCGCATAAGTCTTTGGCCCGCAGCTGGTCCGGAGATGAGCCCGTCGCTTGTCGGCCACTGCATCCCCCAGCCAGTCTTTAGTTACGAAGTTTTGCTGAAGCCTCTCTACAAAATCGTCCCAGTCTTCCCCAACACAGTACCATTCCTCTGTGCTACCAGTGGCCATTCTCTTGGGCCATGAATTCCTGTTTCTCGTCGCCAATGTAAAGTCCTTACTCTACAGCATGAAATCACACGAGGCACATTCCAGGGACAAGGTCACTCTGTGACCTTAGCTCTTTATTACAGGACTCCAGAAGTGATGATGCTGCGTGGGACCTCCCTTTATATACCTGTGTGATCAGGTAAGGAGTGTCTCCCACAAGTTCACCCCCTGTGGTCAAGGTGTGCATCTAAGTTGAGTATATACAGTAATACAGTGGTGTTACATTGTAATTACAAACATGACACTTACCATGCAGCAACGACACAGGACATGTTTTCTTGTTACCCTGCCCCCCAATCCCTACTTACACTTAAGTCTTCTCAGGAACAGACACAGCATTCTCCATGCATATAAGGGAATGGTAGCATAGTGGTAACATTACTGAACTAGTAATCCAGAGACCTGGACTAATAATCCAGAGACATGAGTTCAAATCCCACCATGGCAGCTGGGGAATTTAAATTCAGTTTATTAAATAAATCTGGAATAAAAAGCTAGTATCAGTAATGGTGACCATGTAACTACTGGATTGTTGTTAAAAACCCATCTGGTTCACTAATGTCTTTTCGGGAAGGAAATCTGCCGCCCTTATCTGGTCTGGCCTATATGTGACTCCAGACTGACAGCGTGGTTGATTATTCACTGCCTTCTGAAATGGCCTAGCAAGCCACCCAGCTGTACACAACCACTATGAAAAACAATAATAAGAATAACACTGGAGGAATCACAGGGCAACCGCACACCCAGTCGAACCTGCAAAGCCCTTCTCACCAACAACTGGTGACTTGTGCCAAAATTGGGAGAGCTGTCCCACAGACTAGTCAAGCATAGTCATACTCACTGAATCATACCTTTCAGCAAATGTTCCAGACTCCTCCATCACCATCTCTGGCTATGTCCTATCCCAGTGGCAGGACAAACCCACCAAGGTTGCGGCGCAGTGGTATTCCGTCACGAGGGAGTGTCCTTGGGAGCCCTCAACATTGACTCCATGAGGTCTCATGGCTTCAGATCAAGCATGTGTAAGGAAACCTCCTGCTGATTACCACCTACCACCCTCCCTCAGATGATGAATCAATACTCCTCTATGTTGAGCATCACTTGGAAGAAGCACTGAGAGTAGCAAGGGCACAGAATGTACTCTGGGTGGAGGACTTCAATGTCCATCATCAAGATTGGCTCGGTAGCACCACTACTGACTGAGCTAACTGAGTCCTGAAGAACATAGCTGCCTGATTGGGCCTGCAAGCAAAGCAGGTGGTGAAAGAACCAACATGAGGGCAAAACATACTTGATCTCGTCCTCGCCAATCTACCTGTCACAGATGCATCTATCCATGACAGCACTGCACAGTCATTGTGGAGACGAAGTCCCATCTTCACACTGAGGACACCCTCCATTGTGTTGTGTGGCACTACCACTGAGCTAAATGGTATGGATTCAGAGCAGATCTAGCAACTCAAAACTGGGAATCCATGAGGCGCTGTTGGGCAATAGCAGAATTGTATTCCATCACAATCTATAACCTCATGGCTCGGCATATCATCCCTCTACCATTACCATCAATCTAGGGTACCAACCTGGTTCAGTAAGGAGTCAGAAGAGCATGCAGGAACAGCACTAGGAGTACCTAAAAATGAGCTGGCAACCTGGAGAAACTGCAACACAGGACTACATGCATGCTAAAAAGCAGAAGCAGCTTGCTATAGACAGAGCTAAGCGATTCCACAATCAATGGATCAGATTAAAGCTCTGTGGTCCTGCCACATCCAGTCATGAATGATGGTGGACCATTAAACAACTAATGGGAGGAGGAGGCTCCATGAATATTCCCATCCTCAATGATGGCGGAGCCCAGCAGGTGAGTGCCAAAGATAAGGCTGAAGTATTTACAGCGATCTGCCAGAAGTGTCGAGTGGATGATCCATATCAGCCTCCTCCTGAGGTCCCCACAATCACAGAAGCCAGACTTCATCCAAATTGATTCACTCCACGTGATATCAAGGAATGGCTGAGCGCATTGGATATAGCAAAGGTTCTGGACCCCGACAACATCTCAGCTCTTGTGCTGAAGACTTGTGCTTCTCTAGCCAAGCTGTTCCAGTACAGCTACAACACTGGCTTCTATCTGACAATGTGGAAAACTGCCCAGGTATATCCTGTTCTCAAAAAGCAGGACAAATCCAAACCAGCTAATTACCACCCTGTCAGACTACTCTCAATCATCAGCAAAGCGATGGAAGGTTTTGTCGACAGTGCTATCAAGCGGCACTTATTCACCAATAACCTGCTCACCGATGCCCAGTTTTGGTTCTGCCAGGTCCACTCGGCTCCAGACCTTATGACAACCTTGGTTCAAACATGGACAAAAGAGCTGAATTCCAGAGGTGAGGTGAGAGTGACTGCCCTTGACATCAAGGCAGCATTTGACTGAGTGTGGCATCAAGGTGCCCTGGTAAAACTAAATTCAATGGGAATCAGGGGGAAAGCTCTCCAGTGGCTGGAGTCATATCTAACACAAAGGAAGATGGTTGTGGTGGTTGTAGGTCAATCCTCACATCTCCAGGACCTCGCTTCAGGAGTTCATCAGGCAGTGTCCTAGGCCCAACCATCTTCAGTTGCTTCATCAATGACATTCCCTCCATCATAAGGTCAGAAGTGGGGATATTCACGAATGATTTCACAGTGTTCAGTGCCATTTGTAACTCTTCAGAGAATGGAGCAGTCCATGTCCGCATCCAGCAAGACCTGGACAACATTCAGGCTTGGGCTGATAAGTGGCAAATAAAATTTGTGCCACACAAGTGCCAGGCAATGACTATATCCAATTAGCGAGAGTCTAACCACCGCCCCTTGACATTCAACGGCATTACCATCACCAAATCCACCGCCATCAATATCCTGGGGATCGCCATTGACCAGAAACTTAATGGGACCAGCCACATAAATACTGTGGCAACAAGAGCAGGTCAGAGGCTGGGTATTTTACAGCGAGTGTCTCACCTCCTGACTCCCCGAAGCCTTTCCACCATCTGCAAGGCACAAGTCAGGAGTGTGATGGAATACTCACCACTTGCCTGGATGAGTGCAGCTCCAACAACACTGAAGAAGCTCGACACCATCCAGGATAAAGCAGCCTGCTTGATAGCGCCCTATCTACCACCACCACATCCACTCACTCCATCACTGATGTACAGTGTGTACCATCTACAAGATGCTCTTCAGCAACTCACCAAGGCTTCTTCAGCAGCACCTCCCAAACCTGCGACCTCTACCATCTAGAAGGACGCATGGGAACACCATCATCTACATGTTCCTTGCCAGCGACGCCCACATCCCATGAATGAAAAATCAAAAACCTATTACTGTACTTCTTCTAGGTGCCACCTGAGAGCAGGGTTGACAGGAGAGAGTTGGCTGCACATGCTCTACACAAGGCTCCAGGGTCAGGCCTCATGTTAGCTTGCTGCTTGTTGTTGCCTCCCACATTGTGCCGGTGTAGTGCTATGAGGGAATGGCTGGAGGCCTGAGGGACGACAGTATCACTTGTCCTGGGTGGCTTGATCCTCATCATCCTCTTCACTATATTATCATCTTCATCCTCCTGTGTTATCCATTGCTGTGATGGATCGGCAAGAAATTAGGGCAGATGGAAAGAATGGGTGAGTATCATCCTCTTGGGATTAAGGAGACACAGAAGGCGATGGCAGGTTATGGCTGTAGGTGCTTCACAGGAATGCCAGGGTGTCAGTGTAGTGCTGCCAAGATGCCTTAGACCTCGCCATCTCCCACATCAAGCTGAGTGCTTCCCCATGAACTGCATGGCCTTGTCCTCAAAGGAGTCGAGGGGTTTAAAGGTAGGGATGCCTTTGGTGGGCATTGTTTACAGTGATTAAGGATAAAGCTAATATTTAAGGAATGTGTGACAAGTGGCATTGGAGAGTTGAAGTAAGAGATGTGGAGGTATAAGGTTGTTAAAATGGAGGAAGGGTTTTTAGGATTATGTATGTAAGTAAATGGTATGCAGGGATCTGGTTAGCCATAGAGCAACATGCCTAGCTCAAGCATCTCCCCTCCCCACTCCTTAATCAGATCACGGTGAAGCAATTGTTGTTTTAAGAGTGTGTTGGTGCCCAGGGAAAGTGAAGGGTTGTGGGAGAAGAAAAATCATCTGTAACCTGTCTGAAGGGAATTCCTGGGGGATGGGCATTCCTATTACAAGCAGTTTGAATTCAAACAGGAAGAAGCATGAAACAGGAAGAAGCATCAAACGGGAAGTGGCATGTTGAAGGACATTCGAGTTGGCCAATCAGCAAAATGGTCAAGTTATCTCTGGCGAAACACAACTGGACATCTGGCTCCCATGTTTGAAATGGACTATAAAAACACAGGAGTCAAAGGAAATCTTTCTCTTGAGCCAAGGACATCAAAGGGAGCTGTGTTCCAAGAGGACACACTGAAGGTTTTATTTTAATCTATTGGACTGATCACCCATAGGATAACTGTAAAACATTTGGATATATACATAGCGAGAGGCATTGTTCATAACGAGTTAACTTAGGAGCATATACATTGTGAAGTTTAAATTTGTTTTTAATTGTATGTAACTGGGAAAATTGGGGCATAAATGTTGCGAAGTTTGAATCTAAAATCGCAATGCTAGAGAATTTGTAGTTTTATTTGATAGTTTAAATCAATATTTGGTAGTATTGAACTCAGAACTTATAGTCATTTTTTATATTTTTAATAAAGTCCATGGTATTGGAAAATCTCAATGTTCTTATAAGTCTTGGTGTTCGAAACCTGTAGGAAAAGTCCTGCAAAAGAAGAAAGTGGAAAGGTGTGTGGTGTGTTACATTGCCTGCCCCACTATGTGGAACTTCTTGTTGCCCTTTACTGCTGCCCTAGGAGGGAGAGAGTTGGCAATCAGTGTGAATGCCACCTCCTTTCAGGTGGCATTAGTGATAATTCTGAGTGACTTAGTTACACCCACACCAAGGAGTCTGTTCATCCTGTCGTCAATGACTACAGGAGGCCTTAGGATATCTGAATGAGTAAGGTTGTGCAATATTCTTCTCTGGCTTGGTGCCATGCCCTGCTGCACTCTGAGCACAGCTGATCCTCAAGTGGTCACCCCCTCACCATCTAATTTTTAACAAAAGATGGTGGTGGTTGTTGGTGGGCAATCATCTTGCCCAAGGACATCGCTGCAGGAGTTCCTCAGGGCAGTGCCCTAGGCCCAACCATCTTCAGCTGCTTCATCAATGACCTTCCCTTCATCATGGGATCAGAAGTGGGGATGTTCACTAAGGAACGCACAGTGTTCAGTTCCATTTGCAACTCCTCAGATAATTAAGCAATTTGTGCTCAGATGCAGCAAAATGTTGACGACATTCAGGCTTGGGCTGATAAGTGGCATGTAACATTCGTGCCACACAAAAGCCAGGCAATGACTATTTCCAATAAGAAAGAGTCTAACCACCACACCATAACATTCAATAGCATTACCATTGCCGAATTCACCACCATTAACATTCTGGAAGTCACCATTGACCAGAAACTTAACTGGACCAGCCACATAAATGCTGTGGCTGCAAGAGCAGCTCAGAGGCTGGGTATTCTGTGGTGAGTGTCTCATCTCCTGACTCCCCAAAGCATTTCCACCATCTCCAAGGCACAAGCAGTAGTAGGACATTTGGAAAAGAAAATTCGGTCAGGCAGAGTCTGCATGGATTTATGAAGGGGAAGTCATGTTTGACAAATTTGTTGGAATTCTTTGAGGATGTAACGAACAGGGTGGATAAAGGGGAACCAGTGGATGTGGTATATTTGGACTTCCAGAAGGCATTTGACAAGGTGCCACATAAAAGGTTACTGCACAAGATAAAAGTTCAAGGGGTTGGGCGTAATATATTCGCAAGGATAGAGGATTGGCTAACTAACAGAAAACAGAGAGTCAGGATAAATGGTTTATTCTCTGGTTGGCAACCAGTAACTAGTGGGGTGCCATAGGGATCAGTGCTGGGACCCCAACTATTTACAATCTATATTAACAACTTGGAAGAAGGGACTGAGTGTAATGTAACCAAGTTTGCTGATGATACAAAGATGGGAGGAAAAGCAATGTGTGAGGAGGACACAAAAAAATCTGCAAAAGGACTAGGCTAGGTGAGTGGGCAAAAATTTGGCAGATGGAGTATAATGTTGGAAAGTGTGAGATCATGCACTTTGGCAGAAAAAAAATCAAAGAGCAAGTTATTATTTAAATGGAGAAAGATTGCAAAGTGCTGCAGTACAGCAGGACCTGGGGGTACTTGTGCATGAAACACAAAAGGATAGTATGCAGGTGCAGCAAGTGATCAGGAAGGCCAATGGAATCTTGGTCTTTATTGCAAAGGGGATGGAGTATAAAAGCAGGGAAGTCTTGCTCCAGCTATAAGGGTATTGGTGAGGCCACACCTGGAATACTGCGTGCAGTTTTGGTTTCTATTTTTACGAAAGGATATACTTGCTTTGGAGGCAGTTCAGAGAAGGTTCACTAGGTTGATTCCGGAGATGAGGGGGTTGACTTATGAGGAAAGGTTGAATAGGTTGGGCCTCTATTCATTGGAATTCAGAAGAATGAGAGGTGATCTTATCGAAACGTATAATATTATGAGGGGGTTTGACAAAGTAGATGCAGAGAGGATGTTTCCACTGATGGGGGAGACCAGAACTAGAGGGCATGATCTTAGAATAAGGGGCTGCCCATTTCCAACTGAGATGAGGAGAAATTTCTTCTCTCAGAGGGTTGTAAATCTGTGGAATTCGCTGCCTCAGAGAGCTGTGGAAGCTGGGACATTGAATAAATTTAAGACAGAAATAGACAGTTTCTTAAACAATAAGGGGATAACTTGTTATGGGGAGTGGGCAGGGAAGTGGAGCTGAGTCCATGATCAGATCAGCCATGATCTTATTGAATGGCGAAGCAGGCTCGAGGAGCCGTCTGGCCTACTCCTGTTCCTATTTCAGATGTTCTTATGTTCTTATGTAAGTTAGGAGTTTGATGGAATATGCTCCATTTGCCTGGATGATTGACGCTCCAATAATACTCAAGAAGCTCAGCACCATCAGGGACAAAGCAGTCCGCTTGATTGGCACCCTATCCACCACCTTAAACATTCACTCCCTCCATCACCTATGGCTGTAATATGCACTGCAGCAACTAGCCAAGGCTTCTTTGACAGCACCTCCCAAACACACAATCTCTACCACCTAAAAGGACAAGGGCAGCATATGCATCAGAACACCACCACCTCCAAGTTCCTCACCAAATTACATACCATCCTTGGAAATATATCACTGTTGCTGCATCGTTGGTGGGTCAAAATCCTGGAACTCCCTCACTAACAGCACTGTGGGTGTATCTACACTATACGGATTGCAGTGGTTCAAGAAGGTGGGTCACCATGGTTCCGCAAGGTACCGCAAGATTCAGTGTTGGGACCCCAGCTATTTACAATATATATTAATGATTTAGGCAAAGGAATTAAATGTAATATCTCCAAGTTTGCAGATGACACTAAGCTGGGTGGCAGTGTGAGCTGTGAGGAGGATGCTAAGAGGCTGCAGGTTGACTTGGACAGGTTAGGTGGGTGGGCAAATGCATGGCAGATGCAGTATAATGTGGATAAGTATGAGGTTATCCACTTTGGTGGCAAAAACAGGAAGGCAGAATATTATCTGAATGGTGACAGATTAGTAAAAAGGGAGGTGCAATGAGACCTGGGTGTCATGGTACATCAGTCATTGAAAGTTGCCATGCAGGTACAGCAGGCAGTTAAGAAAACAAATGGCATGTTGGCCTTCATAGCGAGAGGATTTGAGTATAGGAGCAGAGTGGTCTTGCTGCAGTTGTACAGGGCTTTGGTGAGACCACACCTTGAGTACTTTGTGCAGTTGTGGTCTACTAATCTGAGGAAGGACATTCTTGCTATTGAGGGAATGCAGCAAAGGTTCACCAAACTGATACCCGGGATGGCAGGACTGACATATGAAGAAAGACTGGATCGACTAGGCTTATATTCACTGGAATTTAGAAGAATGAGAGGGGATCTCATAGAAGCTTATAAAATTCTGACGGGATTGGACAGGTTAGATGCAGGAAGAATGTTCCCGATGTTGGGGAAGTCCAGAACCAGGGGTCACGGTCTAAGGATAAGGGGTAAGCCATATAGGACCGAGATGAGAAACGTTTTCATCCAGCAAATTGTGAACCTATGGAATTCTCTATCACAGAAAGTTGTTGAATCCAGTTCGTTGGATATATTCAAAAGGGAGTTAGATGTGGCCCTTACGGCTAAAGGGATTAGGGGTATGGAGAGAAGACAGGAGTGGGGTACTGAAGTTGCATGATCAGCCATGATCATATTGAATGGTGGTTCAGGCTCGAAGGGCCGAATGGCCTACTCCTTCACCTATTTTCTATGTTTCTATGTTTCTCAAGGGTCAATTAGGGCTGGCCTTGCCAGCGACTACTACATTCCATGGACAGATAAAAACAAATCTATTGTGATGGCGAAATAATGGCAGGCACCACCATTTTCTTTAGTTTGATAGGGGGGGGTGGCGGAGGTGGGTGTGGAGAAAAATTTGTTGGCAAACTATAGAATGGTTATCTTTTAAGATATGAGCCAAGCAAGCCGGATCAATTGGGACAGCTTATAAGATGGAGCAACTTTAGGCTGCACGCCAGTTTATATTTCCTGGTCAGTTTGAAGAAAGGTACATATTAGATTTCCTTAGCAATGTAAATTGTATAATTATAGATTATGAGCAGGAAATCAAATTCTTTAATATGCATTACTATTAATATTAGAAACCTTTGCAATCTATCGCATGATTTTAGCTAAAGCACCTTCGTAATGTTACACGTTATTAGTAGTTTTCTTTATTCAGATACTTTGCAAAAATGGAGATCTGCTGTTATAGCTTTCAATGCACAACAGTATTGGTGCATGACCTAGTTCGAAGAGATGCTGGTAATTAATGCCCATGGCAATAAATAATGCAGTTTGAGGTATGTCTGTAATTCTCTACCACCTGTGACCTTTCATTCAATAACCTTCTGCAGCAGCTAAAACATGTTACGATGAGGTCAAGGGTGAGAACCCAAATAGCAGAATAGCTACAATCAGCACTAGTATTTTTATGTGCATCATGAACTAAAAGCAGTCACAAAGATAATGGATGCTTGATGCAACAGTTTTGGGTTTAATCATCTCCTTACAGAAAAAAATAGTAGGTTGTGACTTTCTTAAAACCTGCAACATGTACATGCCCTTTGAGGATTACTGTTTCATCTTTGCAGTGTGTTCGAACAATGGGAAAAGGTTTCTGTTCCATTTCCTTTGGAATGCACTATCAGCAAAGGTATTAAGCTTCTACCAGGGTTGTCAAGTGCAAGGAGCCCAGGCCATTAATATTTTACTTAAAATGTTCAAAGATAGAAGAGGAGAGTTTATACAGAAATCGATGGATCTGACACAGAAGAGGCAGAACATACAGATTCTGGGGTTTAAATTTCACTTTGTGCGCCCATTATTCATGTGTGAAATGGGTGTAACGATGACAAATATAGCAGTTGGACAGCCGGCACCCAATTTGCATGTACATTCGGACCATTGCTAAATTCATTGGGCCCAATTTTTTAGGTTCCCTGCCAGTCGCCTACAACAGGTGATAGGTCCCGTACATATCTAAATGAGGAGCCCAAATCCTGTTTTAGGTCCCCTTGTCAGATTAGTGGTGATAGCCGGAGCAGGAGCCGAACCTGCTTCAGCAGCTGCCAACAAAAGTTTAGGCTTTCTTTAGACTTCAGAAATCACTGCTGTGGAACCAGAAGGAGGAGGAGGAGGAATGCCCCACATGCCAACTCCAAAACACTCGTAATCGCCTCCCACCTCCCATTGACACTGTGCCCTTCCCCTTGGGACTTAGCTGCAGCTTATTGCCGAGGATGCAAACAACCTGACATTTATCTTTAAAATAAGATAAATGACCACCTTATTTACCGCTCCATTTTTGCAGAAAGACACTGACTCTACCTAAATAAAACAAGCAAAAAGTCCTTGAAACATTAGTGGGTAAATGTAGCGTCCAGTATAACAATGAAGTAGCACCCCGCCAAAAAAAATGCGAAGTGCTGACATCAGTCCACGTTCAACAGTCACTTTGGCGAACTTGGACCTAAGCTGACTGACAGTGGCACTGTCAGCACCTCTTAAAGGGACACACACATATTTTGTTTGCATTTAAACTTTTGGACTGGGTTTTATTAATTTTATTGAAGTAGTGGATTGCTGCAATTAATGATAAAAGGTTTTTTAAGTTTGTAGGGAATACTACTGGAAGTTTTCAAGGCCTCGGATGGTAAAGGAAGGCCTCTGAGAAGATTGAAAATGCTACAAATACTCGGCAGGTTAGGCAACATCCGTGGAAAGAGAAACAGAGTTCACGTCTCAGATTAAGATGCTGCCTGACATGCTGAGTATTTGCAGCATTTTTTGCTGTCATTTCAGATTTACAGCATCCGCTCACAGAGGGAAGAGGAAGATACAGAAGAGGAAGAAGTCGAGGAGGAGGAAGTATAAGAGGAGAAAGCAGAAGGAAGGATGCAACCCAGACAGCCCCTTTCTGGCCAGGATATCCGGAATGGAATCATCCCCCTGCGGTACCAGTGACCACAATCGCAATTCCCCTTCCCACATTTGTCCCAAACCTTCCTTTCCCTCTGTTACTGACCATCACAGCATTCTCTTGGCGACAATGCTAAACTAAAAGCCACCACAAAATGAACTTTCCAGTAAAATTTTTACATCTATCCATCCAATATGACATCAAAAAATCAAGTCATCACCCTTATGCATTTCTCTCAGTGACTGCCTTGTGTGTGCCTTTGCCTGTCCTACTGATGTCACACAGTGCTACCCCAGTGGCTGCAACATGGCTGGTGGAAGTCTGCTGACTTTCAGTGGGGGACACTGCAGATGTCCATGCTGGTCAACCTGGAGAAGCTGGTAGCTGCAAGTGTCAAATCAATCTTCTTCTTCTTTTCACTCTACTCTCCCTCTTCTTGGCTAACCACTGGCTGGGCAGACTCCATTTCCTGGATGTGTGAAATGAGGAAGGCACAAGGCTGGAGTTAAGGTGAGGGGAGGGCAGAAAAGTAAAGAGGTGCATGCCAGAAGGAGGATAACATATGAGGATAGCAGCATCTTGTATCCTTTCAGCCCCCCATTGATCAAGGGCTTAGTCATGTCCCTGCCAAAAATGGCCTGCACCATCTCCTCCAAGGGGGTGAGGTAAAGCAAAGAATTGGAGATATCATGATTGGTACAGATTGTTACCAGGTGAGTGATTGGGGGAGGAAGTTGTGCACTAAGAAGCGTTTTGAGGCTAATGATGTAGTTGGTAGGAGGCGTCTTTTGAAGATGCATTCACTCACCTTGAATAGTGGTCTGAGGTCATGAAATTCGTTGGGCACTGGAACCAGATGATGGGGCGACACTGCTGGCAGTGAAGGCCTCAGTGATATAGTCCCATATGGTTCTTTCTGGAGGGCCTCTCTTGCAGTGTTGACCCCCAGCACAAAGTTGGAGTGCTACATGCAAGACCCTGGGTGCCCCTTCCCTGGCTTGCTGAGCCACATATGTTAGTGCTGAAGAAGTTTTCCTATCCTGAGGTTTGCAACAGAATTCAGCTTTAGAGCTGAAGATATCCATTTGGGACTTGTTAATGTAACATTTTTTTTTGAAAGGCAATAAAGGCTGAAAACTGCATTTTTTCACTGCATTTTAACTTGTATTAGTACAGAATGCATTGCCCCTTTAATTCATAGCCTTTTAATTGCCTACAATTCTTTGCAAACTCCACCGCCTCGCCCCCAGAGGCTGTAAGAAGCAGCATTGCTGCTCCTGGATTGGAACCTTGTGTTGGGTGCCTTCACTAACACCACCAGGAGAGCGTTACATGGTAAGTTAGCGCTGTGCTATAAATTTCCAGCCTCCAGTGCATATTTTTGTCTGGTAACGCTGTGGTTATTTTAAGCAGCCATAAACATCAGCAGGTTTCTTTCGATGTCCAATTTGTTCAATTCCTGGTCTGCTTTGAGTTAGGCAATCTTAATCAGGGTGGCAGGAGAGGGGCAACAATTAAACTCAGCACCCCTAGGCTAAGTGAGGAAAAGAGAGGAAATCAATCAGAGTTTATCCTCCTGAAAGTAGCCTTCTTGGCAAAGGCAGAATCAAGCTTGGCTAGAATACAGCATAATGCCAACATTGTCCATGGTCATGTATGAACAATGGCTTCTGGAGTAAGCACATGGCCAGGACTTACAATTTTGGCGGGTGCGTAAAATGGGTGCTATCAGGTTGGCCACCCATTATGCATTTACACCCCAACTGATTTTCCTTTGCAATGAGTGGCCAATCTGACATCGCCTGTTTTATGCCCTACTAAAGTACAAATTCTGTTATATGTCCCAGTACCAAAATCCACATTCCTCCTAGCACGCAGCTGCCATAAATCCAACAGAAGAGCTGGAAATTTGGCAAAGAACTGGATATGCTGGGTGCTATCCTTTCTTGCCCATTTCAGCAGTGTCTTGTTTGGGGTGGGGAAGGGCATGGGGATGGGAACTCACAGGCCAGGAGTTTATTCAGCTCTGACCTGGAAGAAGATTGACAGGCCAGTACTCCAAGTGACTGTAGACGTACTGGCTTGGTGTTTGGCAGAAGTGGAACCCAGCTGGAGGTCCAGGCCTGGAGGATGACATGCAGGCCCAAAGAGCTGCAGCCTCTTCTGGCAGGTACCCAAGAAGTGCCCCTAGTGATGCAGGTTCCTGCATGTGTTAATTAAATTGTGTGACCTCCCGTCGAAATTATAGACGTTGACTAACTCAGCAGGTGAAGTTTACCACTTATGCCCAGATCAACGGTGCTTGGATTTTTAAACCCACTGTATACGTGAGAAGTGAACAGAAACCTTAAGAAAGAAATGCCGACGATAGCCCAGCTTTTCCTGCAACGATGAGATTGTCGACTAAAGCCATAATTTCAGCGTCTAGTGCTCCGATCTCTCCATTGATAAAGTACTCCAAAATGTACTGGAAAAATAATTTGAATATGCCGCAGCGAGTTTGCTTGCAAATCAGAAGTGGTGCACAGAGCCGCCAGAAAATGTTCCTCACCATGTACATTGAATCATCAGAAAATGACCCTCACAGTCCACATAGTGTCATCAGAGGAATGGTCCTCATAGTCCACATAGTGTCAACAGAGGAATGGTCCTCATAGTCCACATCGTGTCAACAGAGGAATGGTCCTCATAGTCCACATAGTGTCAACAGAGGAATGACCCTCACAGTCCACATAGTGTCAACAGAGGAATGACCCTCACAGTCCATATAGTGTCAACAGAGGAATGGTCCTCATAGTCCACATAGTGTCAACAGAGGAATGACCCTCACAGTCCACATAGTGTCAACAGAGGAATGACCCTCACAGTCCACATAGTGTCAACAGAGGAATGACCCTCACAGTCTGCATAGTGTCAATCATAGAATCATAAAAAATTACAGCATGGAAGGAGGCCATTTTAGCCCATCGTGTCCGCACTGGCCAACAAAGAGCTATCCAGCCTAATCCTACTTTCTAGTTCTTGGTCCGTAGCCCTGTAGGTTATGGCACTTCAAGTGCACATCCAAGTCCCTTTTAAATGTGGGGGTGGATTCTGCCTCTACCACCCTTTCAGGCAGTGAGTGCCAGACCCCCACCACCCTCTGGGTGAAAATATTTACGCTCATATCTCCTCTAAACCTCCTACCAATCACTTTCAATTTATGCCCCCTGGTTGTTGACCCCTCTGCTAAGGGAAATAGATCCTTCCTATCCACTCTATCTAGGCCCCTCATAATTTTATACACCTCATTAAGGTCACCCCTCAGCCTCCTCTGTTCCAAAGAAAACAAACACAGCCTATTCAATCTTTTTTCAGAGCTAAAATTCTCCATTCCAGGCAACATCCTCGTAAACCTCATCTGTATCCTCTCGAGTGCAATCACATCTTTCCTGTAATGTGGTGAACAGAACTACATGCAGTACTCTAGCTGTGCCTAACTAATGTTTTATACAGTTCAAGCATAACCTCCCTGCTCTTGTATTCTATGCCTCGGCTAATAAAGGCAAGTTTTTCATCTGTCTTCTTAACTACCTTATCTACCTAGCATGCTACCTTCCAGGATCTATGGACATACACTCCAAGTTCTCTTTATTCCTCTACACTTCTCAGTGTCCTACCATTTAATATGTATTCCCTTGCCTTGTTACCCCTCCCCAAATGCATTACTTCATACTTATCTGGATTGAATTCCTTTTGCCACTGTTCTGCCCACCTGACCAGTACATTGATATCTTCCTGCAGTCTACCTGTGGAATTCTCTACCACAGAAAGTAGTTGAGGCCAATTCACTAAATATATTCAAAAGGGAGTTAGATGAAGTCCTTACTACTCGGGGGATCAAGGGTTATGGCGAGAAAGCAGGAAGGGGGTACTGAAGTTTCATGTTCAGCCATGAACTCATTGAATGGCGGTGCAAGCTAGAAGGGCTGAATGGCCTGCTCCTGCACCTATTTTCTATGTTTCTATGTTTCTATGTCTATAGCTTTCTTCCTCATTATCAACCACACAGCCGATTTTTGTGTCATCTTCAAACTTCTTAATCATACCCCCTACATTCAAGTATAAATCATTGATATATTCCACAAAAAGCAAGGGACCTAGTACGGAGCCTGCGGGACCCCACTCAAAACAGCCTTCCTGTCACAAAAACACCCATCAACCATTACCCTTTGTTTCCTGCTTCTGAGCTGATTTTGGATCCAATTTGAAACTTTGCCTTGGATCCCATGGGCTTTTACTTTTGTGACCAGTCTGCCTTGTGGTACCTTATCCAAAACCTTGCTAAAAATCCATATATACAACACCAAATGCCTCCTCAAATAATTCAATCGTTAGTCAGACCCAACCTTCCTTTATTAAATCCATGCTGACTGTCCTTGATAAATCTGTGTCCTTCTAAATGAAGATTTATCTTGTCCCTCAGAATTTTTTCCAATAATTTTCCCACCACTGAGCTTAGGCTGACTGGCTTGTAATTACTCAGTCTATCCCTTTCTCCCTTTTTAAACAAAAGTACAACGTTATCAGTCCTCCAGTCCTCCAGCACCATACCTGTTGCCAGAGAGGATTGGAAAATGATGGTCAGAGCCGCTGCTATTTCCTCTATTGCTTCTCTTAACTGCCTGGGATACATTTCATCTGGGCCTGGGGATTTATACACTTTCAAAGCTGCTAAACCCCTAAATATTTCCTCTCTCACTATGTTTATTTCTTTTAATATGTCACACTCCTCCTCCCTGATTGCAATGCCAGCATCATCCCTCTCTTTTGTGAAAACATACGCAAAGTATTCAGTAAGAAACTTACGCATGTCTTCCGCCTCCACACACAGATTACATTTATGGGGCTAGAACCTCCACTTTTTTTGCCTGCTTAACGCCCACTTAACGCCCATTTTACCACTGAAATGACATATAACGCCCATATATCACCTAATTTGGCACAAAATGGAAACTAGCGGGCATTTTTCGGAATCTTATCGCCGAGCATTACTTTCTCCATGTGGTTAACGCCGAGAAAAAATATTACTGCCCGCCCACTTTTTTGGGGCGGAATCAGCAGGATGGGCGAAATCAACTTCCATAATATTGCCCAGCATTACTTTCCGCTCGGAATTAATGTCGAGATTCAATATTAACGTCCGGTCGTGACTGTTTTTTGTCGTAAAGAGCATTTTTACCCAAACTAGTGGCATTGGAGATTGGCCATTATCAATTTCACCACCTCGCACACATTTCGATCTCAATATACCTTGCCCAAAAAACTTCCCACAAAAAGTGGAACTAACCGGAACGAATCACAGCGTTATGGACGCCATGTTGTCAATCACATGTCGTATCCTTTAAAAAGCTACTGAGCTTCAACCTCAGCGGAGTTCGGATGTACACTGCAAGTCATTGGAGTTGATGTGAACATCTCTAAAAACACCTTGACCACACTGTGACCGATTGGAATTGAAGAGGTGCGCTCATCGGGCCATTCCTTGTTTGTGTGTAATTGGTGGAAAACAGAGAGCTACTGCAATGGGGCCTGTTCTTTCTCATCCTCTCTTGGTGACCAAATACATGCAGCAGACTCGACATCGGCGAACGAACGCTGCACTGCATTATGTGCCCAATGTACGAAGTGACAGACAGATGAGGAGGACCAGACGTTACACCCCCACAAGTACAAGGAGAAGCATTCTTACCTCGACTTGCCCGACACCATCTGCCTTCGGAGACTGCGCTTCCACAAAGAGGTTATCAATATGCCAGCTGATAAGGGAAGACCTGCAGCCTGCCAGCACCATCAGTACTGCACTATTCGTCGCAGTCAAAGTCACCGCGGCACTGTCATTCTATGCCTTGGGTTCTTTTCAGGCCACAGCTGGCGACATTTGTGGACTTTCTCTGCATGCCACACATCGCTGCATTAGACAGGTCTCTGAAGCCCTGTACACATGCAGGAGGGATTTGATCAGCTTCCCTATGACCAGGAAGGCACAGAGTGAGAGGGTTCTAGGTTTTTCCAGAATTGCAAACTTCCCCAAGGTGCAGGAAGCAATAGACTGTATGCACATCGCGATGCGGGCACCTTAGCAGGATGCTGAGGTTTTCTGGAACCTCAAGGGATTCCACTCACTGAATGTCCAGCTGATTGTTGACCACCAGCAAATTATACTGGCAGTGAATGCTCAATTTCCGGGCAATTTCCAGATATTGCGCACATCCTGCGTGAGAGCACTGTATCTGACGTGTTCAACAATTAGCCACAAGGTCAATGCTGGATGCTTAGAGACAAAGGATATGGCCTCGCCACCTGGCTGATGACCCCCCTGCATGACAACCACACCAGGGCCGAGAGGCGATACAACGAGAGCCACAGAGCAACTCGCAATATCGTGGAGAAAACCATTGGAGTGCTGAAGCAGTGCTTCAGATGCCTGGACCACTCTGGAGGCGAGCTCCAATACCACCCTGAGCAGGTAGCTCAATTTGTGGTGGTCTGCTCCATGCTACACAACTTGACTATCAGGAGGGGACAAGAATTGCCTGATGAGTCTGACAGTCCACTCACCAGAGAGAGAAAAAGGAGGACAAGGAGGCGGATGCTGACATCAGGCCAGACAATCAGGCTAATGCTGAAGCCATGCCCCCATCCCCCTGTAGACCACATGAAAGGGCCCATGGTGACATGATAGATGCAAGAGCCTTACATCAGGAGCTCACCAATGATCGCTTTGCCTGAAAGAATGTTGGTGTTATTTACAAGACACACTGCTGGGTGTGCAGGTCATACATCAATGTTTGGCATCACCTTGGTGACAGTTAAAGTTTACGTTGATTGAAGTTAAGTGTGATTATACCCTTTGATGTTAAGGAATCACCAGCGTGTAATGGTGCAGCTATCTGAGCCAATGTGCTGCAAGGTTTTGTTAAATAAAAAACATTTAAACCGAACATTAGTCTGAAATCATCAGTATTTCTGTACAAGCCAACCCTTCCCCACACCCGCCCTCGCCGCTTCTCCTCTCCACCTCCCCTCCTCCCCTTTCCCCTTCCCCTCCTGACTCCAGGTCGCCTGGCTGAGGAGGTCCTCAGGCGATGCTTCATTAGGGGGGGGGGGGCGGTGGAGGGATGACGGCCGAAGTGCTGCTTGGACAGAAACGGAAGAGGATGGTCTTGAGGTGGAAGCGTGCTCCGAGCCATAAGCAAGATGTTGCTGCTGGCTCTCAAGTGTGGTTAGCAATGGGGATGCATCACCTCGGGGTGCAGTGCGACACTCCGGGACCACTGAGAACCCTCTGCCACCAGTGTTCCTGGCTAACAGCTCCAGGGCCTCCTCCATCCCTCCCATTTTATATGTTATTTGTTGGACAAAAACTCGGTGCCAACTATGTTCTTGGTGCTTAGTGGGCTTTTTGCTGCTGGTGAATCTCCGTCGTTCCTCCCATAACAGCCAAACAAGCACATACCACACCCATTCATGCTTTCAGTGCCTCTGAGCTCCCTCTCTGTCTCCTCTTCTGTGCATGTCATGATGACCCTTGACCTCCTGAATCGCGGGAATCGAGCGTTGCCATGCCGTTGCTGAGCACGGCCACACTTTACGGCAGAAAGTCAGAAAAATTTAACGCTACCACCCATTTGATATCGCTCGTGGTAACACCCATTTTCAAAAATGTAAACTCGGTGTTTTGAGAATGGGCAGGAAGCCAGCGATCTGAAAACCCTTTTTTAATGACCACGCCGGAAATAACACCCATTTTTGGGCGATAAGCTCAAAAGTGGAGGTTCTAGCCCCATGGTCTCTAAAAGGCTAGATTCTTTCTTAATTTTCCTCTTGCTCTTAAATGTATCTATAAAATATATTTGGGTTTCCTTGATTTTATTTGCCAACATTTTTTCATGCTATCTCATTGCCCTCCTAATTTCCTTTTTAATTTTACCCCTGCACTTTCTATACTCCTCTCGGGTGTCATCAGATGAACAGCCCTCACAGTCCACATAATGTCATCAGGTGAATGACCCTCACATACAGTAATTAATCAGATCAATAACATTTTCGCACTGGTCAACAAAACTACTTAATAACTCATGATGTATTGTTTCTGGGACAGTAATCGATTAATCCCCATCAACTGTTCAAATGCTAACATAAATTACTGCTCCAAATACCAATGGTTCCATTCATGTCAATTATTTTAGTCCGCCCAGGGAATATAATTGCTCGCTGTGAAACTGCATTATTCTCTTCAAAAGGTTGATTTATTAACACTAAGATCTGATCATGGACTCCCCCCACCACCCCCCCAACACACACACACACACACACACACTCAAATTACAGTTGGGCAGCGTGTCTTTTTTTAAAAGATCAGGATTTAAACTTTAGTTGGGAATTGATTGCACTACAATGGATCTGTATGGGAAGTTAGAATTGTGTGCTTGAATCAGGTCATTTATTTGATTACATATATTTCAAAAATGAGACTCCTGCAGATGTATCAATATTGCTCATGGTCAGGGCAGCAGTGCTCTCATTGCGGCAGCCTTATAAAGATAAATGAACTCTTAACAGTACGAGCTATGATTATAATACACGAGAGCCAGAAGCATGCTGCCCCATTTATCAGGATTGTCTTAACAATGGGGACAAAGGCAGAAAATATAAATTCTCCCACAGCTCTGAAAAAGAAATCACCACGTGTTTTGTCTTTGAGACCCAATTTAATGACGAAGACTAATTTGAATTCCCACTTATTTAAGGCCAAAGATCGTTGCAAACCTATGTGTTTTCAGAACACATGTTCTGTGTTTGCATAGTCGCTCTCTCTCTCTCATAATATTGAACCATAAAAGATACAGCACAGAAGGAGGATATTCTGCCCATCGTGCCTGTGCTGGCACTTTGAAAGAGCTATCCAATTAATCCCACTCCTCTGCTCTTGCTCGTAGCCCTGCAAATTTAATCCAGTTCCCTTTTGAAAGTTCCTATTGAATCTGTTTCCACCACTCTTTCAGGCAGGGCATACAGGATGAATGAAACAATTTTTAAAAGAAACACAGAGAGAGAATGATTGTATTTATCTCTTCCCCCATGTCCAGTACTTGTAATCGATCCATTCATTCCTCTTGTTGTAATGATGTACCATTTTTCACTGTTGCCTTTCCTACCATCATCTGTGTTTTCCCTATTATATCTGTGTTCAAAGCTGTATTATCAGTTTATACAATTCCACAATCAAAAAAGCAGAAAACAAAATGCAAAAATGAGAGATTTCAGCAGCCAATTGAGTGTAATTTTAGTTCTAAATCTTTCAAAATACTTCAGGAGGAAGAAAAAGTAAAAAATGCAAGGAGCTAAATAAACATGTTTAAAGGAAATCAATCTTGGAGCTACAAATCACACCACTGGCTGGCCACCAATAATATTATTGTTTAGTCTACGTAGTAGCAGCAGCATGAAAGCTGCCTTAAATGCAGGAACATTGTGATTGTTATTGATTTTAATATTGACAGTGGAGCTATGATAATTATATTTTGTTTTCAGCGATGGTAACTGAGGGGCAGCACCAAAGTCCCAGGAAAATGTGGAGTGGCATAATTCATGGCATAAGTCACGTACTCCATAATTTCCTCTTTTTATGAAGGACGCCTATGCCATAGATGTACATAAGAACATAAGAACATAAGAAATAGTAGCAGATGTAGGCCATTTGGCCCCTTGAGGTGGCTCCGCCATTCAATAAAATCATGGCTGATCTGATCTTGGCCTCAACTCCACTTCCCTGCCCGCTCCCCATAACCTTTGATTTCTTTATCATCTATCTATCTATCTCCACCTTAAATATATTCAATGACCCAGCCTCCACAGCTCTCTGGGGTAGAGAATTTCAAATATTCACGACCCTCTGATGGAAGAAATTCCTTCTCATTTCTGTTTTAAATAGGTGACCCATGATTCTGAAACTATGCCCCCTAGTTCTAGATTCCCCACAAGGGAAAACATCCTCTCTGCATCTACCCTGTTATGCGCCCTCAGAATCTTATACGTTTCAATAAGATCACCTCTCATTCTTCTAAACTCCAATGAGTATAGGCCCACCTGCTCAACCTTTCTTCATAAGACAACCCCTTCATCTAAGGAATCAACCTCGTGAACCTGCTCTGAACTGCCTCCAATGCAAGTATATCCCCCTTAAATAAGGAGACCAAAACTGTACGCAGTTTACAATGGTGTAAGTCTTCAAGGAAATCTGAGTCAATACAGTCTCATCTCTAATCGCAAATAATATCTGAAGAACCTGACTCTACCAAATAGGAAGTTAATTGGCTACTACACAGTTAAAATGGAAACCAGGCTATGATGCCAATATCTTAGGAGAGAGAAACAGAATTAACATTCATCAGAACTGGAAAATGTTAGAGATGTAATAGTTTTTCAGCAATTACAGAGGCAGGGAAAAGAGGGGAGTGGAGGAAACAGAAGGTCTGTCCTTGGTTGAGGAAAAGGAAGACATATTGGAAGCACTAGTATGGAAGGTGGCATCATTAGAATAGATACGATGGAGATAGAGAAACTGGGAAAATTGAATAGAGTCCATACAGGAAGCAGGGTGAGAAGAAATATAATTAAGGAACAAAAGTGAGTATGAGTCAGTGGGTGATGGCAGAGGAAGAACAGGAACAGCTGATATTCATCCTCTACTGCAGATCGCTGGGCTCTCAACATCACAGAGGCCTGTCTTTAGCTACCCTGAGTACCAACATTTTCTACAGTCATCAGTGAGTGCTAAGCACTTTAAGGTCTGATGTTTAGTGTGAGAGTCCAGTAGCCTTATTTGTGCAGTTATACATAGAATTGTGCGCAGGAGCAAATAGGACCACGTAAATCATATTTGAACTTTGTGATTATGTCGTACCCTCTCATTCTGCTGCCAGCTGTCCATCAGGAAAATGCTGAAATTGTCTGACCTGTCTACAGGTTGACTAATGTCCCCATGGTAGCTTGAAATACGATTCAGGTCTATAAGTTTAGTGCTATAGTGATCCTGTGGTCGAGGTTGGCTGGGTGTCAGTCTCCTCGAGTTGGTGCAACTCTGATGTTGTCTTGACTATTTTCCTCTGATATTCCAAAGTAGGCGTGCCTATGCCAGTAGATACAGGTTTATAAGGGTAACAGTTAATGTGAGCAGTATCTCTCAGTTTGGGATCCTTCCTTTCCTCCTCCTATTTATTCCCTCCAAAAATTTGAAATATAATGCAATTCCCATTGTAATGCTCATGTTGCACATTATTGTTGTTGCAATTTAAAACTATCTCAACCAATGTTCTCAACCAAAATCTAGAATAATCTCACACACAAAAAAGATGAAAATATCCTGTACCACAGGTTTGTACTCAACTGAGCTTCGATGCCCAGCATTCAAAAAAAGTTCCTCTCAATGCTAACTTCCTGTCCATGCCAAATGATCCTCTCCACCAGGTTTGATCCATATAAACAAGACTAATGCACAGAGCATTCCTGATGAGAGTGAGAGCAAATTGCTGATTTGTTTATTTGGAAATCATTGGCATTGATTGTAATATGATTGTAATGCTCTTGTCTGTTTTTGGTGACAGGTCCATCTGCCTCATGCCTCTCAGAAACGTGCACACAGCCAAAGATTTGGATCTCTGCCTGATTTCCCAAACCCAGAGTTCATGCAACCACTGTTACAAAACAGGGCCTGATGTAGATTATTTTTCAGTGGCATCAATAGTTCCCATCAGTGTCTTCAGCCAAGTCCTCAAATTTCTTCCTAAACCCTTCCATCTTTACACCTCCCTCTCCTTCTTAAAGAGTTTTTGTAATATCAAAAATGCCATGATTTACTTTGTGCATCCAACTAAATTTTGAAGCAAAGAGAACACTCCAGTGAACGATGTTTCTATAGAACTGGCAATACATTGTCTAGATCCAAATAAAACATACAAGATATGCACTGAGAAAAAGCCATTTGGTACATCAGGTCTGTCTTTCCACAGGCCATCAACAATTGACTGTTTGACCAAGCTTTTGGTCACCTTATCTAATAGCACCTTCTCTGGCTTTACATTCATTTGTATTGGCTAATACTTCTGTGAAGTGTCTTGAGTCATGTTTCTATGTAAAAATGCTACGTAAATGTGTACGTTGCTGTGGGTGCTGTTGAAATATTGGGCTTAATTTTGGCCCAGCCCGTTTTTCGGCGCACTTACTGGAGATGCGCCGCTTTTCTCCGTTCAGAAGCCTGCCGAAAAATTTTCTTCCCACTTTGGCTGCTGTCCGGCCTCCTCCCTGTGGTCGCGGAGCATGGCCAGTCGAGTCGGGGGTGGAGCCAGCAGCCTGCGGCAAAAACAATGTCCGCACATCTGCGCATGTGCAGTGGAGTGTCCGTGCATGTGCAGTAGCTCCTCGCCGCCAGCCTCTCTGTGTCTTGCTGCAGCCGTTGTGTGGGAATTCCCAGCCTCTCCGTGTCTTGCTGCAGCCGCTGTGTGGGACCCAATGCCACCACATTTTGTGAGTAGGGGTATGTAGTGGCAATTGCATGAACTGCTTAGTTCCATTTGATTTGAAGCTTTAATCACTTTAATCTTAGAAATCGCACCGGGAGACCACTCGGCCAGGGCTAGGGGCGGGCGTGCAGAACTGATAGTGCTCCTGCCTGGATGATTTCTATCAGTTCTCCTGCTCGCCCACCCCTAGCCCTGGCCAAGTGGCCTCCCAGTGCGATCGATCTCTTAGAAATCCCACCAAGCAGAATGGCTTCCGATGTACATACCTGCACCGATTTCTTAACTCTCCGCAAAGGTTTTCTGAAGTGGCCACATATGCTGGCCTAAGTAGATTTGGAGTAACTATTAGCTGGCCAAAGTTGCCTAAATGGGCAGAACTAGCGTAGATGGCTGGTAACGCCCCCTTTTGAGAGAAAAAAAATGACATTTAAAAAATCGTAACTAACTCACTTACATTGGTGCAAATTGATTGTGGAAAATGGGAATTTTTAAGTTACGCCAGACAAACCTAGTTACTCCAAAAAAAAACAGAGCAACGCCTGGCCAAAATTGAGCCCATTGACCCTTGAAACTGTAGAATTAAAAAATAATTTTATTCTTCTGAGTCTATGTTGTCATATTTGGACAACCAAGGGGGTCAAATCACTTATTATTAAAACAGCACAACAACAACAACAAAATCACAGCTATGCAGTTTAATTCTCGGTGCCTGTAATAAATCAGATTATAAAGAACATTCAAGGTTTAGCTGCAAAGTCTGTTTAATTGCATGTAATAAGTCCTTCGAGTATGCAGCAAGTAACAAAGCTCCTAAATCTTTTGAACTGACATTTGCCTTCATACTGAGACATTGTTACGTGGGAATAATTTCTCCATCTTTTAAATAATCCATTTCACTGGGAATTCACTAAAATATTTTGGAGATGATTATTTGTTGCATAATTTAATAAATAAACATTGTTTATTTTGTGCATTCAGCTGGACTCTGCATAATTTCTTTTTAATTAGGACTGGGATAGGTGTGTGATCCCACTTGACAGCGTTGCTGTCATTTTTTATATCATTAATAATGTTACTTATGAGATTTTGAAACTAGTGAAAGAAGTTTCTTCAGAATTTCACAAACATTGCCTAGTCCCAGATTTGAACATAAATGATTATGCAATGAGAAAAAAACCTTTGATGTATCAAGTCCTTCCTTCTATGAGAAATGAACAATTTACTGTCATGGATTCTTTTCTTTTAATATTGTGAGTGTTGTGGAAAAATATTTCCGAGACTGTATAATATATAAAGAGAGGTTTATTAAATCGGAGACAAAGCTTTGGGAGAAGTGTTAGAGACGCCTGTCTCTGAACCACTTCTCAAATTGGTATCTCCAGTGAGGTTCTTTTATCTTACAAATTACGTCACTTTACATCACATGCTTTAGCACCAGTCCTTAAGTCTAATCATCGCATTACAAGGTTTACAAAGCTTTTACTATCCAAGGCTGAGCTCTTGATATAAACCAGCCTGCATTGTGACAGGGCATTATAAACAAGTGCAGGCTTTTTGGCACCGGTATAGACAAACATACCCAGCACTTATCTCTCCAGTCATTCATTATCTCACTTTCCTATCTCCATAACTCAAGGCCAGCATACCTTGAAGTCTAACTATGTTTTTTTATATAAAGCATCAGTATTGTCCCTTACAAAATTCATTAAAGGGGAAAATAAAAACAAATGTTTGGTCCCATATACTAGTCAAGTATATGTCCAAAAATCTGCTCCAACAATATTCCTCCTTTTGGTCCTGGAGGATGTTCACGAAATCCAGATGACCACAATGATAGTAGCATGGTGTCATATATTCGTCCTTTGGGGTATGTTACTTCCCTGATGTTCCGTATATCCATCTTGCCTGTAGCTCTAGGCTATCCTTCAAAGATAGTGGTCGGTGTCAACGTCGTCTGTTTCTTCATCCTTGGTGTCTTCAGGTATTTCCTTCAGATGTGCTTCTTCTTCGGCGATTACACTGGCTACTGGCATCAGTCGGGCCATCATAACTTTACAGCAGATATCAAAACACCCGATAATCAGACAGCAAGTAATTATTATTACAACCAGAATAATTACTCCATGCATAAGATAGGACCCCCAGGATTCCCCTAACAGCCAGTCAAACCAGCCAGATCCTCCTGCTGTCGTGGATAACTTCTTTACCTCCCTTCTTATGTGATCAGCGAGGTTGGTTATGTTTTCTGAATTATCGGGAATGTAAGTGCAACATTCAGCTCCAATTAAGGCACATGTGCCCTTAATTTGTGCTAGTATCTAGGGCCATTCGGTTCTGGAGTACCATTGTGCGTATGGCTACCATTTCAGCCGTTATGCCCTCTATTGCTTCAGCAGTGTCGTTAATTATCTGTTCCAGTACCCTCTCTAGGTTACGTAATTCATTCATGGTACGTCCTATCCCGAATAGGAGCATCATGACCCCAAATAGCCTCTCTACTGGCTAAGATCTCGTCTTAGTCGACCTGGTGTCTGTACTTCTGCTAAAGTACGTACCCGTCTGACAAAAGGGGACCACATATCCCAAATAACAGGACCCCCTCCAGTCCTGTGGCAACCAGAGGTAGGCCTTATGCCCGCACACAAAATAAGTGCCATTGTATGCTGTTAGATTCGATCCCAATCTCTCTCTCAGCCCCCCGTCGCCGCCTAATCTTAGGTTCCCAGTCCTGACTACTTGTCTGATTCTTCAAACCCTCTATTTCAAAGAACCCCTGGTTTGTTGTTTCGCTGGCTATTATGTTCCACTTGGCAAGGTTAAAGTATCCTGCTACAAAACCTGTTTCCTCACCAGTCAGGTTTCTAGTGAAACAAATGTCAGCGGTGGGCCTTCCAACTCCTGAGGTGTTGGTCAAAACCAGGAACGGGGGTCGTACCGACCTATTGTATTCCGGCTGGTACCATCCGTCAATGCATCCAAAAGGTAACCCCCCGATCTCCACGTTTCTTTATCCCCACTCTGGTTCCAAATATCATTTACTTCCCCTGTACTGTTTTGTTGCATCACCCCCCACTCCGCTACTTCCGAAATGTTAAGGGAGATTGACCTCAAAGGGGTGCCTCCTTTGCTATGTATGGGGATGTGCGAACATACCCAGCAACTGGAAAAGTTCTCATTTTGCACATAAACATAAGACATGTACAAAAAGGTATTCACATGTAACTCTCATTTCGGTCTAGCTAGCAGGCCGGACCTAACACGAACTATGATAATCGCACCGATCGTAATATATAGTTTCATCATCTTATTACTCTATATTTAACAAATAGTCAAAGGCAAAATGGCCAAATGGCTTGCTTGAAGAATCTCTCGCTGTCAATCTGTAAATAGACAAACAACAACAACTAATACTTATGCTAAACGGCTGGTTCAAAAACCTTAAGCTGGGTCCAATGCTTCCATTGTCCGCTCCCTTTAACATCGATGCAGGCACAAGTGTCCCTGCTGATTATAACCTCATACGGTCCTATCCATTTTTGGGGCAAACCCCGGTTTTCCCGCGAGGACCCTTACCATAATGCAACTTCCCGCCAACGGGACTTCAGGGAGCTTTGTAAGCTCTGCTTCCGCGTCTCTTTCTTCCTGATTGTCCCTAACTAATTTACGCATCCCTTTTAATTGAGTACTTAGTTCCAAAACATACCGTTTTATTTTGTCTTTTAATGGGCCTACATCAGCCCCCCCTGTTATGATGTTCTCTGGTAATTGCATCGCCCTTCCTGTCATTAGTTCATAAGGGGTTAATCCGGTTGTCCGGTTTGTCGTGGCTCTTAAGTTCATCAATATAATGGGCAATACTTCTGTCCACGTTTTTCCTGACGTTTTCATGGCCTTTGCCAGGGCGCTCTTAAGGGTATGGTTCATGCGCTCTACCATCCCAGAACTCTGCGGGTGGTAGGGGATGTGGAATTTTTGTTTTATGCCCATCAGCTGGCATATTGTTTTTACAATTTTCCCGGTGAAGTGGGTGCCTTGGTCGGAATCTATTTGAAGAGGCACTCCCCATCGGGGCATCACCTGCTCGGTCAATATCCTTGCCACTGTTGAGGCAGTGCAATCACGTGTGGGGAAAGCTTCCACCCACCGGGTAAATTGATCTATAATCACTAGGCAATATCTTTTTCCATGGGATGGGGGCAAAGGACCTGTGAAATCAATTTGTACGTGTTCCCATGGCCCCCGTGGACAGGGCTGGTGTCCCATTTTAATTTTAATGGGCCTGCCTGGATTATATTGTGCGCACGTAACGCATCGATGGCAATATTTGGCAATATCTCTCCCCATCCCCTTCCACCACCAATCTCTCCCAAGACTCCCAGTCATGGCCTCTCATCCTGAATGAGACAGGCCATGATGCAACTCCAATAAGGTATTCTGTATGCATTCAGGCACCATTACCTTGTCGTTTCGTCTCCAAACGTTATCCTTCCCTTGCGTTGCGCCCTGTTTTGTCCACATACCTATTTCCTCCTCAGAAGTGTCCTGGTGTAGTTTCTCAATACTTATCTGTTTGTCTCGGGCCCCAGCGGCACTGACTGAGGCTTCCTCACACTCTTCCTGTTCTAAGGCCTTCTGTGCAGCTACGTCTGCAGCTTTATTCCCCTGGTGACTCAGCCAATCTGGACTGGTTCGGTCCGGCTCCCTCCTGTGGGCTTTAATTTTAATAACCGCTACCTGTTTTGGTTTATTACTAGCTGCTAAAAGAGCTTCTATTCTCAGCTGATGCTTTATGGGATGTCCGCTAGTTGTGATAAAACCCCTTCTCCCCCATGCTGTCATATAATCGTGTACTACCCCGAATGCATATCTACTGTCCGTATAGATATTAACAATCTTATTTTCCGATAATTCCAGTGCCCGGGTAAGGGCTACCAGTTCTGCCACTTGAGCTGATGACCCCCCATTAATTCGCCCTGATTCAACTGTCTCTAGATCCTGGTTAACTACGGTCCATCCGGTACGAGGTAGTCCCTCTACGTATTTTTGTGAGCCGTCCACAAACAAGGTTTGTTCTGCGGTTTGAAGGGAGGCGTCTTTTATTCTATCCTCTTCCATATCCTCACATACCTCTTCGCAAAAGTGGGGTTCCCCTTCACCCATCATACCTTCTGCGGGGTTGTTTCCTACAATCCCTAATTATGGTTACCACTTTGTTGGGTGTTAAGAGGACTGCTTCCCATTTTGCCCGTCTCATATTCGATACGGTTCTCAGTTTTCCTGTGTTTAACATTGCTACCAATGTATGTTTAGTGTGGAGAATGATGTTTCCAGTCATCACCACAGGCTCGCTTAATTTTTACCGCCCAAGCTGCGCAATCTAGCGCGGCTATACATCTGGATTGGTAATGGATATTGAGGCTCCCGTGTCCACTAGCATCTCACACTGTCGGCCCCCTACTAGTGCAGACACATATATCCTTCCCTCCTTTTTACTTTGTACAGGGGCTGCCAGACATCACCGGGTGGCTTTGTACGCCTGCCACTTCTGGTATTCCTGTTCTGACAGGGTCCTTGCCTTATTAGGATAGCCATTTTTACCATAGCATGTCGCTTCCAGGTGCCCTTTCTTACCACAATACGTACATTGCTTTTCACTGCCTTTCCCTTTGCATTCCCTGGCAAAATGGCCCGGTTTTCCACAATTATGGCAAGTCCCCCTTTTCTGCCCTCCTCCTGTTCCCGTGGCAGAGACCTTTTCCTGCTTTATCTTTTTCTTTTCTAAACTGCTAAAGCTTACTGTTTTAGCCTTTTTCAAAAGTCCCTTTTACATCTTCACAGATAGCTCACCACTTGCCCAGGAGTTTGACCTGATCCCTGAAGGTATTTCTAAATTTAAAACTCTTTTTTTTACTGAGCTCGAAGCTTTCGTGTCAAGGTTTTACACAAAGGAAAATGGGAGTGTTTTAAAAGGCATTCTTTATCTCATTCCTAGACTAAATTTATGTCTTTCAACCCAATTGCATGTTTTCTTTCGACAAGTAAGTGAGCGTGTCAAATAAATTCTTTTTTTTTTACTACCGGGACCATGTATTTTTTTATCTTTTACTCAACAAACCTATCCTTTGTGCATTTCCTAGCTCGATAACGTATCATCCGAATATATCCACACCTTCGTTTCTAACTTAAAATGTAATACCATAAGGTTCACAGTTTCTTAAACTTCCCACATACAGGACAACACTACGAAGGGTTAAAACATTTTTCACTCTGTTTGGAAAAAGTGGGTGGAGCTAAAACAGGCAGGCAACTCCACACCTTCCCAAACAGGCTTTCATTCATTCCGCAGTCAAAATCACTCAAGTACTCTCTTCATTCAAAATAGACACTCACAAAAGTCTCTCTTCATTCAACAAAGCTTATGTCTGGATCCATATGTCACTTAAGATAGTCACTATCAGCTTTTTTTAATGGCATTACGTAATTACGCAAGTTACAATTAATGATAGGAATTAATTAATGACCCGGGCAGCCTGCATTTTACATTCCCTTCCTTACCTTCCATGTTCGCCAGTCTCGGATGTTTCCCTTTGTTTCTGTAATACTCACGGCCACGACTACTCTGTGGAGACCCTTTGTCTTCGCAACAAAGCTAGCGTGTTTCCTTACCACCAGAGTTTCAGCTCTAGGTTGGAGTGATCAGTTCCCTTCCGCACCGACCTTATTTACTAAAGGGACAACTCAAACTGGTTAGTCAGCCTCTCCCCGCTATCTACTTACTCGTATCTTATACACTATCCCATCGTGCCCGTACATCTCTCTTTTCAGTCTCTAACACCAGATTCCAGATACTGTCTTAAGTGATCACGTCTGATCGGACATAATCCTGTTTGTGACGCCATTTTGTTGTGGAAAAATATTTCCGAGACTGTATAATATATAAAGAGAGGTTTATTAAATTGGAGACAAAGCTTTGGGAGAAATGTTAGAGACGCCTGTCTCTGAACCACTTCTCAAATTGGTATCTCCAGTGAGGTTCTTTTATCTTACAAATTACGTCACTTTACATCACATGCTTTAGCACTAGTCCTTAAGTCTGATCATCGCATTACAAGGTTTACAAAGCTTTTACTATCCAAGGCTGAGCTCTTGATATAAACCAGCCTGCATTGTGACAGGGCATTATAAACAAGTGCAGGCTTTTTGGCACCGGTATAGACAAACATACCCAGCACTTATCTCTCCAGTCATTCATTATCTCACTTTCCTATCTCCATAACTTAAGGCCAGCATACCTTGAAGTCTAACTGTGTTTTTTTATATAAAGCATAATGCATCAGTATTGTCCCTTACAAAATTCATTAAAGGGGAAAATAAAAACAAATGTTTGGTCCCGTATACTAGTCAAGTATATGTCCAAAAATCCGCTCCAACATGAGAAATGAGTAAACAGAGATAAAACTTCCATGAAGATAAACCTGTGCAAAGCATTAGCTCTAAACCTCTGTAGTTTATTAATGAAAACTCCAATCTAATATTTCAATCAACAATATTTAACTTTGAGCAGATATAATCCAGAGCTGATTCTTTCATGTTTGCACCAACATTGTATTATTGCATTATGTACAGTATTTAATGATCCATACCTTTCTTAGACCTTATACTTCAATCTTCTTATCCAGATATTTATCCAATTCTTTTTTAAATGGGTTTATCAATATTAAGGCAGCAAAACTACCCACCTTGGCACCGGCATTAAAGGCCAATTTCAGCAGAATAATGGCAGCCACTACGGGTCCAGCCACTTCTGGCGCGGGCTGCGATGGTTCCCATTTTGGGCAGGTCGGTAGCGCGGCCATTGCTTGCGTTCGCCAGAAGAATGCGAATTAGGCAGATCGTGGTGTCAATCACCGTGCAATGCTGTTTTGAGGCACAACCTGCTATTTTCGATGTCACTGCTCGACTGCACGCCCTCTCACAGTTGACAGTGTCAAAGGCCTTTGTGAGGTCAAAGAAGGCCATGTACAATGGTTGCTGCTGTTCCCTGCATTTCTCTTGTAGTTGTCACATGGTGAAGATCACGTCCGTTGTAACCCTTAGTGGATGAAATCCGCATTGTGACTCTGGGAGGAGCCACAGGGAGAAGGCAATTGAGGAGGATTCTAGCAATGACTTTCCCTGTGACTGACAGCAGGGATATTCCTCTGTAGTTGCCGCAGTCGGACTTGTCCCCTTTTTGAAGATGGTCACAATTACGGCATCTCTGAAATCTCCTGGCATGCTCTCCTCCTTACAGATAAGAGAGATGAGGTCATGCATTCATGCCAATAGTGCTTCTCCGCCATACTTTAGTGCCTCAGTGGGGATTCCATCTGCTCCTGATGCCTTGTTGTTCTTGAGCTGATGGATGGCCTTTTCAACCTTATGCAGGGCTGAGGTTTTGTTGAAAAGGTGATGGGTAGCATGCTGTGGGATGGAGTCGAGGACACGTGTCAAAGGCAGAGCCTTGAGCACCTTGAGTCTCATCGCCGAGAGCATGCAGAAACGAAACACAGACAATGGAAGGAGCATGTAGAAAACCAGGCTACACATCCACCCTTTCCTTCTTCCACCTATGACAGAGGCTGTAATTCCCATATTGGACTGTCACCTGAGAACACACTTTTAGAGTGGAAGCAAGTCTTATACATAAGAACATAAGAACATAAGAATTAGGAACAGGAGTAGGCCATCTAGCCCCTCGAGCCTGCTCCGCCATTCAACAAGATCATGGCTGATCTGGCCGTGGACTCAGCTCCACTTACCCGCCCGCTCCCCGTAACCCTTAATTCCCTTATTGGTTAAAAATCTATCTATCTGTGACTTGAATACATTCAATGAGCTAGCCTCAACTGCTTCCTTGGGCAGAGAATTCCACAGATTCACAACTCTCTGGGAGAAGAAATTCCTTCTCAACTCGGTTTTAAATTGGCTCCCCCGTATTTTGAGGCTGTGCCCCCTAGTCCTAGTCTTCCCGACCAGTGGAAACAACCTCTCTGCCTCTATCTTGTCTATCCCTTTCATTATTTAAAATGTTTCTATAAGATCACCCCTCATCCTTCTGAACTCCAACGAATAAAGACCCAGTCTACTCAATCTATCATCATAAGGTAACCCCCTCATCTCCGGAATCAGCCGAGTGAATCGTCTCTGTACCCCCTCCAAAGCTAGTATATCCTTCCTTAATTAAGGTGACCAAAACTGCACGCAGTACTCCAGATGCGGCCTCACCAATACCCTATACAGTTGCAGAAGGACCTCCCTGCTTTTGTACTCCATCCCTCTCGCAATGAAGGCCAACATTCCATTTGCCTTCCTGATTACCTGCTGCACCTGCAAACTAATATTTTGGGATTCATGCACAAGGACCCCCAGGTCCCTCTGCACCGCAGCATGTTGTAATTTCTCCCCATTCAAATAATATTCCCTTTTACTGTTTATTTTTCCAAGGTGGATGACCTCACACTTTCCGACATTGTATTCCATCTGCCAAACCTTAGCCCATTCGCTTAACCTATTTAAATCTCTTTGCAGCCTTTCTGTGTCCTCTACACAACCCGCTTTTCCACTAATCTTTGTGTCATCTGCAAATTTTGTTACACTACACTCTGTCCCCTCTTCCAGGTCATCTATGTATATTGTAAACAGTTGTGGTCCCAGCACCGATCCCTGTGGCACACCACAAACCACTGATTTCCAACCCGAAAAGGACCCATTTATCCCGACTCTCTGCTTTCTGTTAGCCAGCCAATTCTCTATCCATGCTAATACATTTCCTCTGACTCCGCGTACCTTTATCTTCTGCAGTAACCTTTTGTGTGGCACCTTATCGAATGCCTTTTGAAAATCTAAATACACCACATCCATCGGTACAGCCCTATCCACCATGCTCGTTATATCCTCAAAGAATTCCAGTAAATTAGTTAAACATGATTTCCCCTTCATGAATCCATGCTGCGTCTGCTTGATTGTACTATTCCTATCTTGATGTCCTGCTATTTCTTCCTTAATGATAGTTTCAAGCATTTTCCCACTACAGATGTTAAACTAACCGGCCTATAGTTACCTGCCTTTTGTCTGACCCCTTTTTGAAACAGAGGCGTTACATTAGCTGCTTTCCAATCCGCTGGTACCTCCCCAGAGTCCAGAAAATTTTGGTAGATTATAACGAATGCATCTGCTATAACTTCCGCCATCTCTTTTAATACCCTGGATGCATTTCATCAGGACACGGGGACTTCCTTGATTTCAAGGGACTGCCTATGATGATGATGATGCATGCCCTCTCGAAAGCACGCACAGTGGTGACCCTCCACCACTGGTATTTAATGGGATCATCAGCAACTTTTGTGTAACTTGCTTTTTGATTTCTATTGGCTTTTTAAGCTTGTGGAACTGTTTGGAGCTTTCTACAGTTATTTAAATTTGGTGAGGTGAGAGGGAGGGGTGCTGCAAGTTGAGAAGGCCTTGCTTCTGAATTCAAGGTTTCTGCTCAGACCATGTCTTCCCAGTCATGGTGGCTCTATTTGCAGTCCCCCTCACACTGCAGCATGACAGGCAGATGGAGCAGAGGCAGCAAAGAAGAGGACAAGCTGCTCACAGGGAGAGGAGGAGGAGGGGCAAGTGGACACACAGCAGGTGGCCTTACCCACCTAGGATATTCCGAGAGCACTTCTCCTCCCTGCACTTAAGCCAGGAGCAATGTATTCAGAGGCTCCGCTTCACCAAGGACGTGGTCACAGAACTCTGCCACCTCTTGGAACCAGACCTGCAGCCTCAGAGCAGGACAATGAGCCCTCAAGGTCACTGTGGAACCTCAATTTGTTTGCACCAAATCCTTCTAGTTTGGAGCAGGTGACATGGGTAACATCTCCCAGTTAGCTGTCTGTCACTGCATCCAGGAGGCCACAGAGGCTGTGTACTCCAGGAGAAGGAATTTCATTGACATCTATCTGAACAGAGAGAACCAGGAAGAGCTTGCATGTGGCTTTTCGAGGAGATCGGCTTCCCCATGGTGCAGGGCGCCATTGACTGCACACACGGCACCGCATATCAATCCTGAGATGTACCGCAAATGCAAAGGCTACCACTCAATTAATGTGCAGTTGGTATGCGACCACACCCAGCACATCATGATGGTGAATGCCTATTACCCTTGCAGCAGTTATGTTGCCTTCATCCTGTGCCAGTCCGGTGTGCCAGCAATCTTTCAGCCACCACGTCGAACTCGAGAGTGTCTGCTCAGAGACAAGAGCTATCCTCTCTACTCCTGATGGATGCCTCTCCTCCACAACCCCACCACATGTGGCTAACAGTCATATAATAACAGCCATACTGTCATGAGGAACCTCATGGAGAAGACCAGTGGGGTGTTAAAGCAACGGTTCCGCTGCCTTGACACTTCGGGATGAGCCCTCCAGTACTCGCCGGAGAGGGTGCTCCATTTTGTGGTGGTCTGCTGAAAACTCCACAAATTGGCCATCATGGGGGTGCAGTCCTTACCACCACAGGTTCCGTGACCACCTCAGGAGAAGGAGGAGGAAGAAGAGGAGCAAGAGAGGAGGCAGGCAGAAAATTCTGGTTCCGGTCGGGTAGTCCAGAGCGCCTCATTAGACTCCGCTTCCAATGAATGAAACCTCAGATCCTCATTGCTCAACATTTCCCAGCCTTACCATCCCTCCGTCACGGAACATCACAGCATCCACTTGGGCATAAAGCTGAAATGAAAACCATCACAAAATAAAAATTCCAAACATCATTTATAAATGATTCAATCCAATACTACATAACATCAACTAAACATGCTAGTGCATTCCCTTAGTGTCTGTCTTTCGTGTTTCTTTGCCTAATCTAGTGTTCCTACACAGTGCTAGCCCAGTGGCTGGAGCATGGCTGGTGGAAGGCTGCAGAATTTCAGTGGAAGGCACTGCAGATGGCCTTACAGGAGTAGCTACAGGCCTAGAAGTCCTGGCAATAGGCTGCACCACCTCGGCATAGGTGCCAACAGTCTGGTCTGGCCGGCTGACAGGCCGTAGCAAGGTCACTGGCAGAGTGGCAGTGGTGGGATTACGAATGCTGTCATCCTGAGAGAAGACAGCAGATTCTTATTCCACAGAGCCACTGTCACACTCCCGGGACAATGCCTCAGCACTCCTAGCCATCTGTTGGAGGACAGATTCCAGGAAAACTGTGAGATCCTGCAGGTCTGTTTCCACACTCATAAACCCAGCCATGATGGCACTAATCTGAGCTTGGTTGGCAGCACGCTGAGCCTGCATGAGGGCAATCTGAGCTTCCACTGCAGCACTCATACATTGGGTCACTTCCACTGGTGCTGCAATGGAAGTTTGGACATCGCCCATCACATCCAGTTGGGTCCACAAGTGCCTTAATGGAGTTGCCCATCACTTCCATCCTGGAAAACATGGGCTCCAAGCTCCGCACAACGCCCCGTGCAATGTTGGAGCCGGACTCCTCCATGCTCCTTGATACTGATAAGAAGCTCTGTGGCAGACATGCCATTGAACCAAGCATTTTTGTGAGCATGGCCGTCACCCTTCTTCTGAAGGCTGCTACATTAAAGTCCTCATCTGAGTCATGTGCAGCAGTACTCATGTGCAAACTCTCTCCCTGGGGAGATGGCACCCGAACTACCATATCCCCTGGCCTGGCTACAGCCCACTCATGCCCAAAGACTCACCATGTGAAGATCCCACCTCTATACTATTCTCTAAAGTTCATGCAGTGCCATTTTCTGAGCTGCTATCTGAGAGTGTCTGATCAAGTGACAGTGCCTCTTCTTCTCCATTGCTCTTCTCCTCTACATGGTGGAGCTGGCTGGGCTGGTGGCATTTCTTCGGTATCTGAAATGTGAAAGGCACAAGGGTCGGGTTGTGGTGAGGAGAGGGGGGAAAGCAACATGTGCATGCTCACCATCTTTAGCTTGTCAGTGAAAAAAGATTGTGGGATGAGGCAGGAGTGGGATGTGAGAAGAAGGAATAGGTATGAGCATCATCAGCAATGCTTTCAACCTCGCCACTTGTCACAGCTTCAGTGACAGCCCTTCCATTGATCTCCAGCACCATCTCCTCCAGCGCACTAAGGTTAAGCAGACCTGCTTTACCCCACCTGTCTGCTGCTGCTCACAGCGGTTGTGAGCCACCTTGGCTGTAATCGAAAGGGATGCGGGGCAGTGAGTGTGGTGCAATGTGTTTGGGTGCAGTGCCTGTAATGGATAATAGCTGACATTGTGTATAAGTTGTGGGATGTGGGAGTTAGGCTTGCAGCAGTGTGTGAGGTGTGTGAGGTGATGCTATAATTGTGAGGTATGAGTCGTGATTGCAACAGCTTATTGGTAGGTGAGTGATGAGGGTGTGGTGCATTGAACAGAGCATGAGACTAGCGGTGCATATGATGGGATATAGCATTTGAAGATGCATTTGCTCACCCTGACCACTCGTGTGAGGTCATTACACTTCTTGCGGCACTGGATCTAGGTCCTGGGGGCACTGACAGGTTGAGTTATCTCCTCCCGCTACCTTCTAGCTGTTGTGTATAGAAGAACTCCACGAGGCTGAGTACTGTGAGCTAAACTTAGTGTGACCTTAGTCTTTTTTATTACAACTCCAGAGTGCCTAAACACCATGGCAGCCAACCTTTTATACTGGCCGTGCACGTGTATGCAGGTGACCATTAGGACTCCAACAGTCGCGCCCTCTGGTAGCAAGTATTACATAGTGTAAGGGGGTGGTCTCTATGAGGGGGTCAGGTTCCCTTCTGACCAACTTGAGCGGTTCAAATCGCTCTCACTCCCTTGGGTTCTAGACTCTGGATTTATTTGGGGGGTGTGATAAAAGTGCAAAGGACACTGGTTTGATGCAAAAGAACTTTAGTTTTATTACCGTCAAGGTAATACAGGCTTATTACTCTCGTAAGAAAATACAAGGCCAAATTTACAATCACTCTAATAAAAGACAGTACAAGGAAAGGTACAAGGTCAAACTTATAATCACTCTAATAAAGAGCCATACACTACATATTCAAAGGGGGTTACAGTAAAATTACACCTCCCACCTCCCAATACCTAATTCTCGCTAGTTTGGACTCCAGGGCAGGCAAGGACTTTGCTTATCAATCCTTTTGACAGTTAACGGTAAATCACGGTTTCAGGGTTCACTGGATGCAGTAGGGTCTGCTTGCCATATCCCGAGCATCAGAGAAGACTTCTTGCTGCGCAATCTTCAGTTGGGTTGAATCCGCTGATGCGGTAGGGCGCATTTCTGATCTATGGGGTAAATACCTGGTTTTCTTCGTTAGAAATAGGTTTCTACAGTCTTTTAGATAATGTTTTACCTGTTGGTAGGTCAGGATTAGATTGTAGAGTGGAAACTTTTCAATTCTTCGTTTTTTTCCTGTTAGAGTTTTGTTCGAGTTTGGTCAATCGCGGTGGTTTTTCCGTTGATACCACGTTGACTGTGGTCGGTCGCTGCCACGATGGTGATGTTCTTCCTTCCTTCAGGACTTCAGGACTTCGAGGCTGGAGAAGTTAGTTTACAACTGTCGCGTTGGTTTCTCTCCTTATCTTGATGACACAGCGTAGCATGGTACTAGTCTGTCAGTCAAAGTATCATACCGTCTGTTGAAAACAGGAGCCAGTTATACGATTTCAGGGTTTCTAATCTTGGCGTCAAATCTGTTCAACATCCTTTGTATAATTTTGGCGGGCTTGGTTCTTCTTTGTAATATTTTGGCAGGCTCATTAAATGTTGATATGTTATGGGTGGGTTGATGTTCGAAAACTATTTCCTGATGGAAATATTAACTTGGTAATTGCAATGTCCTTTTGTGCTTAGTCTTTCGCATACAGGCTGGATTGGGCCTCTTTGTGATGTATATGCTGAAATGGTTTTCCAGACCCATGTTGATGGGTAGCCATCTCTGGGTGAGTTTGTGATGTAAATATTTCTTGTGGGGAAAGGATTTTCGAATACTCATTCTTCCAGACAGCTTAACTTAGTCCTCACACCCAGGTAACTTCACCTAATCAGACTGTCTCCTGCTAGTTCCTTAGGCCCGCCCACAGCCTTGAGTTTGTCTTTTAAAATCCAAAATTCTATTAAAGTTCGTAGTTTCTTTCATAAGCATTTTAGAGTTCCAAACTTTTTGGTAGATAGTCCCAAATTAAATTTCCTTTTGAATGAACCCAAACACAGGGGGGCAGTTTCTTGTGAATTTTGAACCTGCTTCAGTCCCCCCGTTGACACTCCACACTCTTGAGTGTCAATCAACGTAAGCAAAATTTCTGCTCCCGAGAGTCAACCTTCCCTGCATTTATACTAGCTGAACATTACCCTGCATCCCCTGTTGAAATGCAAATGCAATTTACAGGCGAATACAGTCGTTATAATTCGGTTGCAGTATAGAGGGGGTATCATGTCCCTCTTTTACTTAATTTTCACAGTGGAATAACGGTACATGGCCAAACACAGTTCTAAGTAAAACATGTAAAAGCACATAGTCAAACACATCTCAAGTAACATTAAAGGTCCATAGTCACACACATTTTAAGTTCAGTATATAGTCAAAACATTTCAAGTAACATTCTCACAATACTCGAGATTTTGCGGTTTACAGCAGGTAAAATCAAACATAAATTAAACATGGGAGTATGGTACCATCCATCACTGCACGATTCCCAAGTTCGGCCAAGGAATGTACAGCACCCTTTGGTGCCTGACCCGACGGCCTCTGCTTTTCACTCAGCAAGTGAGACACCATAAGTAAAGTATAATCGCGAGTTGACAAATAACTAAAGTATGGGAAGCTATTCTGATCCAGACTGGGACTTCTATATTTCTGAAAAGGTCCCACCAAGGCGGAATGGTGATCTCGAGAATCTTTTTCCCTATTTCAATTGTTTTTTGTTCTAGAGTGTAGAAGTGTTTTTGTGAGATAATTACAGCTTTTAGCAGAGCGGTAAGGTGTTTGGGGGGAATTGCATAACCAAAATGTACAACATAATCCTGCAGGTTTGTAATGTTTTCCTTCACAGTGAGATGGACAGTGGAGGGTTCAGGAATGGGGACAATCCATTCCTGGGCCACTTGAACTGATGCCTCAGGTTTGAAGCAAAAACTGCTGTCACTTACCGGACACCAGAAGTGTCCATGATGGTCGTGGGGTGCACTGGTGGTGACACAATATGTCCCACCCCCTATGTATGTTACCTGTGGAGGGACGTGGGCTTGTGCCATTACCTCCATGGTGCAGTTAATAGGCTGTGCACCAGCAGCTTTAAACCCACACTGTGACTTAGAATGGGCACTCAAGTACTGGGGACACAATATTACGTGTGCACCCCGGCTCTGGCACCCGGTGAGGTCAGTACTCGTTACAGTGTGCTCCCACTTTATGACATAGGGTGGGACCACTTCGAATGTTTGCACCTCCCTGAATAACTCCAATGTTCTCCACCCGGTATACCGGTGCAGGTCGGGCTGTCCCACCCATGACCGGCATCCTTAGTATGATTCCCATAATAGTGTGGTTAGATTTCCCACATTCAACTGGGACAGGGAAGCTTCAGAGGCTAGGCGGAGCTGGCATGGGCTTAGTGAATTGCTGTACGGGTGTAGGGCTGCGAGGTGCTTGTTTCTAATCCAAGAGGGGACTACACCTTGTTTTAAATCCTCCAGGTTGTTGCGGCCCTCGCCCAACAATCATGCCCCATACAGTACACACACCTCGTTCTGTGCAGCCTGGTCCGAAGCGTTTCTATCCTCCCGTAGGAGTGCATTCACTGTCTGTGCATGTTTTTCCAGCTCAGCCACTATTTCTTTTAAATGGACCATCATAGCCTGGTCCTCGAGTAGTTCTGAACCTTCTACAGTGTTCTCCTGTTTCATGATTTTTCTCAATTGGATCTTTAAACTGTTTATCTGTGTTTGAAGTGCCATATCATCTAGGCTATTTATTACAGAGGATGCTGTATTGTAGGTAGTGAAAATGTGATTTATGATTCCCCTTCTAGGTCTCCCCGAGCCCATGGTGTCCCTAGCATTTAGGGTGTATAGGTCTGCTTTGTCTACATTTCCAAAGTCTAACTCATAAAATTTCTTAAACATGTATCTAAGTTGGGCCTGGTGTAGCAGCTCTGTTTCCTTCGGGCACCATGCAGGTAGGTGTACCTCGGTAAGTTTTAATATTACTGAAGCTAATGCATAATTTACATCCTGGTATAACACCTTTTCGGTCGGTACCAATACTAATCCATTTCCAGGTCCCTTGGTGCTGGTAGGACACCTTTCTATTACTGTGCGTATTGGCAGGGATGTGGGCAGGGGTTTCATAATGTGTGCTCTTAGTTTGGTGGCGTTAATTGGGAGTGGGGAGTGTGGGACCGCGCAACCGTGTAGGCTAGAATCCCACCCCATCCCTTCACCTTCATCTTGCCATTGCCTGGCGAAGGTGATCGATATGCCTGCGGGACAAATGCTCTCTGATCCCCACATGCAAACATAAATCCCTTTCTTCGGATTCCCACCATTTGTCCCAACACACTTTTACTCCTCCCCGTGTCCCCGTGATGGTGCGGTACGTATCATTACCGAGTCTTTCCCAGTCCAATTTCTGGTCCCATGCGCCTTGCTGAGTTTTCTGAGCCACCACCATCTTCCTCGAGGAATGTTCCCTTTGCAAATCAAACATACACATTTTCCCTCTGTAACACTGACTCAGGCAGCGATGATCCGCATCCGGGGGCATGGAAGTGAGGCCTCCCCGTAGGTAAAACCTTCCTGCTGGAGTAGCGGGTAGAATTAGATCCCAGCCACCCTGGCCATCTTCCCTCGTGGGCGTAAATGGCAAGTTCTTCCATGTCTTGGGGGCCACCCCCGGCGGTTACGATCGGTGCTCTCCCTCCTGAACACACATAGATGAGGGATTCTTCCACGTCTCCTCGGTCACCGCTGCTCATCCTTATCAGGGCGAGCAGAAGTAGGATCCTTCTCATGCTGCTCTCTTTTCTGTAGGAGCACATAAAACAGAAAGCTCTCTGGCTTGACAAAGGTGACCGAGATCCAATTTGGGCTGGTAATCTTTAATTGACTGGCTGTCTTATTCAGTTCCTTGTGGACTGATTGCTTTTAACTTTATCTCACAGTCGTTCTGCTTGTTATCTCACCGGTGCTTCCTTAATAGCCAAACCGGTAGATTCTTCTTACTCCCGGGTACTACCCAGCCTGTGCCTCTTTTAATAGCTGCACAGGTAGATTCTGTTCCAAACCCCGGTAACTAAAATATATATACTTAATCATTACACAGATAATCTTTACACTATTCTAACTTAGTCACGAAAGATTCTTAAATCCATATCACTATATATGTACATCTGCCACCTGTCTCCGGGTGGCCAGGTTAATTCCTGCTTTCTCTCTTTCTTCTTCTCCCACTGGGTGTCCAGCGAGGTCGGTAATAGGTCGGACTGCACCGTCTAACCCTAAGTACCCTGACTGGATGTGGGTTTGAGTCCCACACTATCGGGGGAACATCCCCTCCGGTGCTGCAGCACACCGCGCCTTTGGGGGTGGCTGCCTGGTGCTTCAGCCTGGTTGAGGGCTACGGGCTGGGGACTCTCACTTGGTGGCTGGTCCACCGCTATCTCTTCTGGGGGTCCCTCGCTGCCCGAGGCTACCGGCTGGGTGTCCCTGCTCGCGGGCTGGTCTCTGACCTTAGGTACCCTTTTGCGGCTGGTTCCTTTCCCAGGGCTGAACCATTCAAATTGGAGCGCTGGTGACCACGGTGTCTTTGGCCGTGGTGTGCGGGGAGTCCTTTTTAAGGCTCCGGCTGCTGGGGGTGGGTCCGAGTCCCAAATGATTGAGGGGACAGCTCCTCCAGTAACACAGTCCACCACCCCTCTAGGTACAGTCTGTGGGTCTGCCACATCCCCTGTGGGAATTCCACAGTCAGGGGCTATTGGCTGGGGGTCCCTGTCTTTAGTGCGGTTTACTGTTTTTGGCTGTCCATTACGTTTAGCTGCTGCCCTTGGGTTGAAAAGTTTGCACTGATTTATGTGGAACCACTTTGTTCAGCAGGGCAATTTTATGGCATAGACCATGGGGCTTGCCTTGTCGACAATGTGGTACGGTCCCATGTACAGTGCCTCAAAGATCCCAATCTAACGTAGTTCCTCACCATAACCTGGTCCCCTATCTCCCACTCATGGTGTTTGCGGGGCTCTAGCAGCAGTCGGTTGCTCCGATGCTGTTTTCCCATGTTGTTAGCAGCCTGCCAGTGAATCTGTTTAAGGTGTTCAAACAGATTCCTGAAAAGCTGTCCCAGTTCGCTTCCCTAAGCTGACCTTCCATGAGTACTGGGGCTAACACATGGGTGGGGGTTCTCATGGCTCTACCGGTCATGAGCTCGTACGGGAAGTACCCCGTGCTCTTTGACTGGCTGGCCCGGATCCCCATGAAGACCAGTGGTAGGACCTCTACCCACCCTTTGGGTGAGTCCCCTGACTCTTTGCGCAGCCTTTCTTTGATAGTGCGGTTTAAACGCTCCACAGGCCCGGATGACTGCGGGTTGTGGGCGACGTGCCATTTCCTATTGATGCCGAGCACCTTAAGAGTCTCCTGCATCATCTGCCCGGTGAAGTGGCTCCCTTGGTCAGATTCCACGTATTGTGGTAGTCCCCATCGAGAGAACACTTCTCTGACCAGGATCCTGGCTGTTCCCAGGGCAGTGGCTGTTCGGCATGGGAAGGCTTCCACCCATTTGGTGAATACATCCACTAATACTAGGCAGTACTTGTAACCTCCCTGGGCAGTGTGTAGGGGCCCGATGTAATCGATTTGGATCGACTGCAAGGATCCCTCTTCCCTCCTGATATGTCCCATAGACACCTTTCTTTTCTGGGGGTTGAGGTTGTTGGCTGTGCACACCAGACAGCTAGCACAGAACTCGTGGACGTATTCCGAGAGTCCTGGCCACCACCCTGCCTGTTCCACTCGTTGCCAAGTGGTCTCAGGTCCGGGGTGTCCTGCTCCTGGACCCTCGTGGGCCAGCTGGAGGAATCCTCTCCGGTGTTGTTGCGGTACTACCTATTACTCCCCCCTGAACAGCATGCCTTCTTTAATGGCAATTGCTGCGGTGCCGTACGGGCCGTCTATCCTTTCCCCTTTAGATAGCATGTTCAGGACAGTTTTGAGGACGGGGTCTTGGGTCTGACCCATTTTTACGTCCGGGGGCAAAGCTATCCCTGCCTTCCCTGCCATCCCTATCCTGCCCCTGACTGCTGCAATTGGTCCTGGATTGTACGGATGCCAGAGCTTGCCTGTGCTGGCCCCTTGCTTGGCTAACATGTCAGCCTGCTGGTTTTCCTCGCTATGGGGTTCTGTGGTGGATTGTGCCTTCACTTTATGTATGTAGATATTCCCTTCCTCCCCTACGGCTTTCATGATCTTTTCCAGTAGGGGCTTAATTGCCAGGGGTCTCCCGTCTGCGAATGTGTATCCGCGGCGGGACCAAATAGCCAGGTACTCCATACACGAATTGCATGTGAACATACTGTCCAAGCAAATCATGTATGGGGTAGGGAATTCTTCCGGGTGTGTGACGACGTACACCACCGCAGACAGTTCAGCATGCTGGGCGGTCATAGTACTGGAGCGTTTAATCATCAGGGCAATGCCTGCCTCGGGGTCATAAACTCCGCAGTCTGTGAGTCGTTCACCCACAGATACCGTGCTTGAACCGTCCACATAGATCTCTCGGCCTGTGGGGTGTAACCCAGCCAGAAAGCCTATGTTAATTTCCCATACACTTTCTACGGATCACGAGTGGGCTGACCCTGGATAAATCATGTTGGCTATGAGTCTTGGCTCGCAGAGACCCTTTACCCTTAGGTCCATTTGAGAGAGGAGCAGGGTCCAGCGAGCAATGCAGGCACTGCTCAGCGTCCCGTTCTTGATTCTCCCGTCCAGGATCATTTGGGTGGGCGTATGGTGGGATAGGGGACCCCCCTGTGAAGATCAGCGATCTTTTCACAGCCCAGTGAGTGGTTAGGAGGTGCCGCTCACAGTTGGAGTATCCCTTCTCCATGTCTGTGAGTATCCTGGAGGAGTAGATCACTGGTCTCAGTCGGCCGTGCCGCTCTTGGAGCAGTACTGCACTCAGGCTGTCCCCACTGGCTGCTACCTCCAGGAAAAACTCTTTACCCCCATCTATGGCCCCTAGAGCTGGCGCAGTCTGCAGGTCTTTCTTGAGTTGGATAAATGCTGCCTCGCAGCCTTTGTCCCATTCCCACTCCACTCCCTTGTGTAGTAGTCGGAGCAGAGGGGCTGCGGTGACTGCATAATCCTCAATGAAATTTCTGCAGTACCCGGTTAACACTAGAAAAGATCTTACTCCTGTTACTGTATTGGAGGCGGGTAACTTCTGCACTGCTTCCCTTCTAGCTTTGTCAATGGCTCTTTCCCCAGCACGCACAGCCAGTCCCAGGAATTTTACTGCCTTCAGGCCGATCTGTGCCTTCTTGGGGTTTACTTTAAATCCTTCTTCTTTCAGCAGCTCCAGCAGTTCAGCCAGCAGTGGGCCATGTTCCACCCCCTCATCGGTGAACATGAGCAGGTCATCTATATACTATACTAATTGCTGGGGTCTGCTGAAACTCTTTAAACAGTTGGCCATACACTGATGGAAAATACTGGGGCTGTTGTGGAAGCCCTGAGGGAGACAGTTCCAAGTGTATTGCTGTCCTTTAAAGGTAAAAGTAAACTTGTACTGATCTTCTCTTCTTAAAGGTATGGACCAGAACCCGTTGGAAATATCCAGCACTGTGAAGGTGGTCGCGGAGGCTGGGATGCTTCCAATGAGGTCAGCGACAGCAGCCACGATGGGTGCACAGGCGGGGATGTTACGGTTGAGTACTCGATGGTCCACCGTGGCTCTCCAGGAGTTGTCCGGTTTCTTAACCGGCCACAAGGAGAGTTCACATGTGTAGCTATTGGTCTCAGTACCCGCTGTTTAACCAGTGGACCCAAGGCTGTTTCCATGTCTGCCTCCACCTCCCTGGGGAAGTTGTACTGTTTCTGTGGTCGGGTCATGGGGTCCCCATCTATGCTAACCTCGACCCCGTTTATTCTCCCACAGTCGTGCTTGTGAGTGGCAAAAGCTGCAAGGTTTTTCCTCACATATTCTCGATATTCTATCGGAGTGTTACTGACCAATGATTCAAGGTCGTAACCCTCCTTGGGCTTCATGGTGCACACCGTCCCTTTTCCCTGTTTTCCCGGGATAACCATCACCTCACTCTCCTGTCCCGTACAGACTGACCCCCAAAGACAGTGGTTTCTTAAATCCACTAGGATCCCGTGGCCTAGGGTGAAGTCAGCCTCCAGGATCCCTCTCCCTTCCTGCTCCCACTTCATCAGGACACAAGTCCACTGAGTGTGGAGTGTACCTAAATGAATGGAGAGTGGAACGGAGAATGAGCCAGTCTGTTCAGTGCCTGTGAAACCCACCAAGCTGTAGGGAACCCTATTAGACAGAGGTGAGGCGGCGGGGTTGGCTGCATAGACAAGGGTGCTTGAGGCACCGATGTCCAGCAGGTAAGTACCTTTCACCTTTTCCACTTCCATCGATACGGTCGGTCTCCCCCACGCATCATACTCGAGGGCATCATACAGGCTGTGCCTGTCCTAGTCACGGTTTTGGTTGGGAGGGGGCAGATGGGATTTTGGTACTGGTGGCGGTGGCTACCTTCCTAGGGCCATCTAACGTGGCTCGGAGCGCAGTTAGAAAACTATCAAATGAGTGGGGAGCGACTAGCTTCTCGGTCTCGGCCTTTTTGGTAGGGGCTGGAAAATTCTTTCCTGCGCTATTCTTCCAAGGATTTTTACAATCCTTTCTCCAGTGCCCACTCTTTCCGCACCCAAAGCTGATATGTTTTGTGTCAGAGAGGTTGCCCCCCGCATGGAACCATTCCCTCTTTCTTGGCTAGGTTGTATTTCATGAACCTTCCCTTTTGTGAGAACTCTTCTGTCTTTCTGTCGTTTCTGTAAGCTAGGATCAGTTGTGTAGATTCCCTGTTCTGTGGCTTGGGGATCTCTTGGGTCGAACCAGGCCTCAGCCTTAGTTCTTATTCTGGATCAACTGTTAGCTACTCGGCTTCGGAGCCAGTGTGCTAATTCGTCCGGGTTTAAGTGATCCCTGTCTCTGTCCCTACTACAGGTGCCTTTGGTACACAGGCCACAGTCGGTCTGCGAAAGCCTGTGGGGTTTCTCCTGTGAGCTGTACCGTTTTCTCTACTCTAGAGAAGGGACTCCCGTCATTGCAGCCCATAGCTTCTAGAATGTCCTTTTGGACGGCAGCAAGTGTTTTCTGTCCTCTTTTGTTCTCAGTAGAGAGGGACTGGTACAGTTTGCTGTCTAGAGATAGGAGAAGCAGCTTTGCCATTTCTGCATCATTGTACCCATTAATATCCCCTGCCTGTTCCACTTCCACAAAGGGAACCGAGGGGGTCTCCCTTTGGAGTTAGCTTTCCCAGGTGGCTTATCATAGCCCTAAGCTGGTGGGGAGTGTGGAGGACCACAAACTTCTGTTGCCGGACTGGGCTCATTGGCCCTGGTTCTGGCTCTCCCTGTTCTGGCTCGCCTCCCTCTCTTCCCTGCGGCCAAGCTGAGCTGAAACTCGGTGCTACAGGTTGTGGTGGTTCACTATCCCTGTCCGCCCCGCAACTGATTAGCCCCTCCTGCTGCTGAACCGGTGTAGTCACCGGTGCCACAGGTGGTGGCCGAGTAGTTTCCTCCTTCTCTCCCAGGCTTACCTGGGGCATACCCGGGCTTATTAAGCATACCATGCCTTTCGCCTTGGACATAGCAAGGTTCAAACTTTTAATTTGTTGCTGGCAGGGACCGTGGTCTCCCGATTAAAACCCATTAACGCTAGTTACTTTATACGCTGCTTGCACATCTTTTAATCTTTCCTGGAGCTCTTTTACTTGTAGGGTGAGTCGAGTGCTTTCCTCCCTCAGTGACTTTTCATGACTTTTGACCTCGGCAACCTGACATTGAAAATAGTCCTGACTGTTTTTAAACCTTTCCATTATCTGGGTCCTTTCTTGTTTTCCTGATATTCTTTCTTCTGACATAACCCTTTCCTGGTAGTTCTCTGCACATTCCCATAACTCTGCCTGTAATGATTCATTCATTCTGTATCGGAGTTGGACCTGTCGCTGTCGACAGACCAATCAAATTGCCTTCTCTACTGCTTCTTTGTGATCTTTGATTGCTGTCCACTGGGCTGCAGTGTCAGCTGGATGCTCAGCATGCAATAGACTAAGCACCCATTCCTTAGTTACATTGACCTTCTTGTACAAATAGGAGGAAATCCTCTCTTCCATTTTGGTTCTTTGCCCAAACCAGCACTCTTCACATCACACCCCTTGTACCAGAGTCCTGCCTTCGCGGTTGCCATTTTGTAAGGGGGTGGTCTCGATGAGGGGGTCAGGTTCCCTTCTGACCAACTTGAGCAGTTCGAATCGCTCCCACTCCCTTGGGTTCTAGACTCTGGATTTATTTGGGGGTTGTGACAAAAGTGTAAAGGACACTGGTTTGATGCAAAAGAAACTTTGGTTTTATTACAGTCAAGGAAATCCAGGCTTATTACTCGAGTAAGAAAATACAAGGCCAAACTTACAATCACTCTAATAAAGAACCATACACTACATATTCAAAGGGGGTTACAGTGGAATTACACCTCCCACCTCCCGATACCTAATTCTAGCTAGGTTGGACTCTTGGGCAGGCAGGGACTATGCTTACCAATGCTTTTGACAGTTAATGGCAGATCACGGTTTCAGGGTTCACTGGATGTGGTAGGGTCTGCTTGCCATATCCCGTACGTCGGAGAAGACTTCTTGCTGAACAATCTTCAGTTGGGTTAAGACCACTGATGCGGTAGGGCGCATTTTGGATCTATGGGGTAAGTACCTGGTTTTCTTTGTTAGAAATAGGTTTCTCCAGTCTTTTAGGTAATGTTTTACCCGTTGGTAGGTCAGGATCAGATTGTAGAGTGAAAACTTTTCGATTCTTCGTTTTTTTCCCGTTAGAGTTTTATTCGAGTTTGGTCAATCGCGGTGGTTTTTCCGTTGATATCACATTGACTGTGGTCGGTCGCTGCCACGATGGTGATGTTCTTCCTTCCTTCAGGACTTCAGGACTTCAAGGCTGAAGAAGTTAGTTTACAACTGTCGCGTTGGTTTCTCTCCTTGTCGTGATGACACAGCGTAGAGTGGTACTAGTCTGTCAGTCAAAGTGTCATACCCTCCATTGAAAACAGGAGCCAATTATACAATTTCAGGGTTTCTAATCTTGGCGTCAAATCTGTTCAAAATCCTTTGTATAATTTTGGCGGGCTTGGATCTTCTTTGTAATATTTTGGCCGGCTCATTAAATGTAGTGCCTAAACAAAATGGCAGCCAACCTTTTATAATGGCCGTGCATGTGTGTAGAGATGACCATTAGGACTCCAACAGTCGCGCCCTCTGGTGGCAAGTATTACAGAGTTACATTCATAACATCACTCCCCCCAAAGTCTTCGGTACAAGTTATTTACAAGTTGAGGTGATCCGGAGTCCTTCGCTCCCTGGCTGATCGTCTATGTTCAAACCCTGGCGTGTGCGAGTTGGCCGGACCATCGCTGCACTGCACCACGGCTGGTCTGACCGGACTGTCAGGAATGGTGGGTTCATCCTCATGATTGACAGCGAGGTTCATTGCTGGTTGGGTGTGTGTTGGTGGATCGTCGATGGTGATGTCCCCTTCAAGTCGTTCCTGGTTGTCAGTAAATCGCAATTTGGTCTGATCTAAATGCTTTTTGCACGTTTGTCCATTTAACAGTTTGATTCCCTTCCTTGGCCAAAACAGTGCCAGCAACCCACTTGGGACCATGACCGTAATTCAGAACAAACACAGGGTCGTTAACATCAATGTCGCGTGAAACAGCCGCGCAATCATGGTACATGTTCTGCCGGTGTCGCCGGGTTTCCACATGATCATTAAGATCCGGGAGAGCCTGGTTTTGAGGGCTCTCTTCATTAATAATTCTGCCGGGGGAACCCCGGTGAGTGAGTGGGGTCGCGTCCGGTAACTGAGCAGGTTGCGAGACAAGCGGTTCTGCAGGGAACAGTCTGTCACGCGTTTCATGCTTTGCTTCATTGTTTGGACTGCCTGCTCCGCTTGACTGTTAGACGCGGGCTTAAATGGAGCAGACCTGACATGTTTGCAGGTCATAAATTTGTTGAATTCCAAGTTGGTGAAACACGGTCCATTGTCTCTGACAAGGACGTCGGGCAAGTCATAGGTGGCGAACATGGCCCGGAGGCTTTCAATGGTGGCTGTGGACATGCTGAATGACATGATTATGCATTCAATCCATTTGGAATAAGCGTCCACAACTGCTAAAAACATCCTTCCTAGAAAGGGGCCGGGAAAATCTCCGAGGATCCTGGACCACAGTTTGGAGGGCCATGACCACAGACTCAGTGGAGCCTCCCTTGGTGCATTGCTCAGTTGTGAGCAAGTGTTGCACTGATGCATGCATGACTCCAAGTCCGAGTCAATACCAGGCCACCAAACATGAGACCTGGCTATAGCCTTCATCATGACTATGCCTGGGTGGATATTGTGTAGGTCGCGTCTAAATGTTTCCCTGCCTTTTTTTGGCAAAACCATGCGATTACCCCATAAGAGAAAATCTGACTGGATGGACATTTCAGCTTTGCGTCGGTGAAATGGCTTAATTTCATTTTGCATTTCCCCGGGAACGGCCAACCAGCTCCCATTGAAGATGCAACTTTTTACAAGTGATAGCACAGGATCCTGGCTGGTCCAGGTCCTGATCTGGCGAGCAGTGATGAGTGACCCCTCTCTCTGAAAAGCATCCATGACCAGCAGCAAGTCTGCAGGCTGCGCCATTTCCACCCCGGTAGTGGGCAATGGTAGTCAACTGAGGGCATCAGCACAGTTCTCCGTGCCTGGTCTGTGGCGGATAACACAGCCATAAGCGGATAATGTTAGTGCCCATCTTTGGATGCAGGATGAAGCATTGGTATTTATACCTTTGCGCTCTGAAAACAGCAAAATGAGCAGCTTGTGGTCAGTTTCAAGCTCAAACCGAAGTCCAAATAGGTATTGGTGCATTTTCTTAACCGCATATACACATGCTAACACCTCTTTCTCGACCATACTATAGGCTCTTTCAGCCTTAGACAGATTCTAGACGTGTATGCAACTGGTTGGAGGTTGCCCAATACATTGGCTTGCTGTAACATACAGCCGACCCCGCACGATAAGGCGTTACGTTTACATGGGTCATAGTGTACAAGTAACATATTTGAACATAGCAGGTTCCTGGCCTTCTCAAAGGTTGTGTCTTGAGATTTGTCCCAAACCCAGTCGTTACCCTTACGTAGCAAGTTAAGACAGAAATAGACAGTTTGTTAAACGATAAGAGGTTATGGTGAGTGGGCAGGGAAGTGGAGCTGAGTCCATGAACAGATCAGCCATATACTTATTGAATAGTGGAGCAGGCTCGAGGGGCCTTATGGCCTACTGCTGCTCCTATTTCTTATGTTCTTATGATATTATGTAACATGTGCAATGTGCTCAACCCGGGTAGAAGGTTACCGAAATAGTTGAGGAACGAACGCAGCTCCGTCATGTTCTGTGGTATGGGTTCTTGATGGCCTCTGTCTTTGAGTCCGTGGGACTAATGGCGTCTGCTGCAATCTTTCGCCCCAAAAATTCGACTTCTGGCACCAGGAAAACACACTTGAAGCGTTTCAGCCTGAGTCTCACTCTGTCTCGGCAACTTAGAACCTCTTCCAGGTTATATAGATGTTCAATGGTGTCACGACCAGTGATCAGGATGTCGTCCTGAAACACAATGGCGCACGGAACAGATTTCAACAAACTCTCCATGTTTCTCTGGAAAATGGCTGCAGCTGAGCAAATCCCGAAAGGACCTCTGTGGTATATAAACAACCCTTTGTGTGTGTTGATGCACGTCAGTTTTTTCGAAGATTCAGCCAGCTCCTGTGTCATATAGGCGGAGGTTAGGTCCAACTTGGTGAATGACTACGCTCCCACCCCGCTAACATTGCGAACAGGTCATCCACCTTGGGCAGTGGGTACTGGTCCTGTAGTCAGACTCTGTTAATCGTTACCTTGTAGTCTCCACAGATTCTGACCACGCCATCGCTTTTCAACAACGGAACAATTGGACTGGCCCACTCGTTGAACTCGACTGGCGATATGATTCTTTCGCATTGGAGTCTGTCCAATTTGATCTCGGCTTTCTCCCTCATCATGTACGGAACCGCCCGTACCTTGTGATGGATGGGCCATGCATCGGGGCCTAGATGGTGAAGTTGCCAATGCCTGGTTCGAATCGCGAGGGAAACTAGCTCAACACTTGAGGACGAGGCGTCATCCACTGAAGATAGTGCTTTGATGTTGTTCCAATTTTTTCTAATCTTTTCTAGCCAGCTTCTGCTGAACAGCGTTGGGCCATTGCCTGGAACAATCCACAATGATAGGTCATGCACAACTCCATCATACGATACCTTCACTCCAATGACTGGTATGAGCTCTTTGGTGTAATTACGCAGCTTTGCATTAATCGGGCTCAGTTTGGGCCTTTGTGCTTTATTGCCCCACAGTTTCTCGAAAGCTTTCTGACTCATTATTGACTGGCTTGCACCCGTGTCCAACTCCATGGATACTGAAACTCCATTTATTTTGACTTCCAGCATTATAGGAGTGCTCTTGGTGGTGAAGGTATCTACCCCATACACTTCTTCCTTGGGTTGAGTTGCCTGTGCTGCGTGATCCACGCCGGATTGATCATCATCTGCCACGTGGTATGTCACAGCACGTTTGCACATTCGCTGGAGGTGCCCCATCATTGCGCAGCCTTTGTACATGTAGTGCTTGAATCAACATTGATGGGCCCGATGAATACCCTTGCAACGCTAATGGATTCACATTCACCCCCAATGGCGGACTCTGAGTCATGACAGATCTTGCAGCTGCAGACATATAGGCCCTGCCATATGCAGTTCGGCCTGCTAGCAACATCATTTTATGCACAGTACTTACCAGTGAGCTTCGATGTTGAGAAGATATCTGTTTGTTGTTATCATCCGTGGCCATGTATGCCTGGGCGATCGCGATGGCCCTTCTCAGGTCTATGGTTTTGGCAGCCAGCAGCTTTCGAAGAATGACCTCGTGGCTGATGCCCAGCACGAAAAAGTCCCGCAGCATTTGCCCCAACGTAGCTCCAAAATTGCAAGGTCCCAAGAGGCGTCTCAGGTCGGTGACATAATCTGCCACGTCCTGGCCCCCGGAGCGATGGTGCATGTAAAATCGATATCAGGCCATGAGGATACTCTCCTTCGGCTTGAGGTGGTCCCGAACTAGCGTGCACAACTCTGTGTATTCCTTCTCTGTTGCTTTTGTCAATGTGAGCAGATTCTTGATGAGGCCGTATATTTTAGGCCCACAGACGGTGAGGAGAACCGCCCTGCGCTTGGCCGCGTTATTGTCTCCTTCCAGCTCGTTGGCCACAAAGTACTGGTCGAGACGCTCGATAAAGGCTTCCCAATCATCACCCTGTACGAATCTCTCTAATATTCCAATGGCGGCCACGGTTGCGTGAAGGTTCGTATTCTGTTACTCGTCGCCAATTGTTGTGTATAGAAGAACTCCACGAGGCTGAGTACTGTGAGCTAAACTTAGTGTGACCTTAGTCTTCTTTATTACAACTCCAGAGTGCCTAAACAACATGGCAACCAACCTTTTATACTGGCCGTGCACGTGTATGCAGGTCACCATTAGGACTCCAATAGTCACGCCCTCTGGTGGCAAGTATTACGTAGTTACATACATAATACTTCCCAACAGTATTACTTAATTAGATTCAATGTGTAAGACTACAGTGTGACTTAGCAAGATTTTTTTATAGTTTGTATTCAATGTATGGTGAATCTTTGGAATTCTCTATCCCAGAGGGCTGTGGAAACTCAGTCATTGAGCATATTCAAGGCAGATCGATAGATTTGTGGAAATTAAGGACATGAAGGGATATGAAGATAGTGCAGGAAAGTGAAGTTGAGGTAGAAGATCCGCCATGATCTTACTGAATGGCAGAGCAAGGCTCAATGGGTAAATGCCCTATTCCTGCTCCTAATTCTTATGTTCTTATGTTCTTATGTATGACTGGTCAGTTTCCAACCTGGAACGTGCAAGCAATTCCTCCATCATTGGCACATGTCATACTCCAACCAACCACATTTAGGCATTGCGTAACTGCACTGCAAAAGTGTACACAGAGCGTGGAGTGGAGAGATGGGAGATGAGGATTCCCTCCGAGCTTAATAAAACTTTACATTTTACATTTTTCTTTAATTAGTTATTAAATAATTCTACCGCGTTATACCGGCCATCGCATATAGCAGGCAAATCGCATTCGGGAAATAAACACAGAAAAGGAAGGTGAATTAAAGAGGATGAATTCAATATGAAATCACGTATAGAAAGAGAAGTAAAGAGAGGGAAAGAGAGGAAGAAAAAAAAGAACAGAAGCGAAAAGTTTAAAAAAAATTAATTTAAAATTTGACATTTTTGGAAATCTCCCCGATTACACTTGTAGAAGTTAATTTTCGGTGCTAGAAAGCTTGATTGGCAGACATTAACACTTAATAACATTGTTAAAAGGGTATTTACACTAGTAATAACAAGCCCTAAATATCTGCGGTGGGTTTAGTTCGCATGCACCGTGCAAATACAGCAACTTCATGACATTCATTACATTTCAATAGTGAGGCAGACAGCAAGACGCGTTTTCACAAAGCTAACAGTAGAGTGGCGTAACTGGAACAGCATTTAACTGTGCTTCTGTTCCTCAGCTAAAATTGCTGCATCATTTGCGCATAAATAATGGCAAGGCCCATTAGCCTCACTGTTATTTTGACAGCAAATTCTGACCCAATTTTTTTCCTGGCATTTGCATCTTAGCAATGCTGGACACAAAGAACTATGCGTGAAGAGGGAAATTTAAGTTTGTAATATTCCAAAAGGAGTTGCTTCATTCGCAGGGTAATCCATTCAACAGCCCAGCCCAGTTTTAGGAGTACGGTAGCATAATGGTTATGTTACTAGACTAATAATTGAAAGGACTGGACTAATGATCTGGAAACATGAGTTCAAATCCCACAATGGCAGCTATAAGTTAATTAATAATAATCTGGAATAAAAAGCGAGTATCAGTAATGATGACTGTGAAAATACCAGATTGTCGTAAAAATCCACCTGGTTTACGAATGTCCTCCAGGGAAGGAAATCCAATGTCCTTACCTGGTCTGGCCTATATGTGACTCCAGACCCACAGCCATGCGGTTGACGCTTAACAGCCCTCAGTTATACCAAACTGCTACAAAGAAGCATGCAAAGAATAAAATCAGATGGACCACGAGGCACTGGACATGACAAAGGCAGACCCTGCAAAATCCTCCTCACTAACATCTGGGAACTTGTGTCAAAATTGGGAGACCTGTCCCACAGACTAGTCGAACAACAGCTTTACTCACAGAATCATGCCTGCCGGCCAGTGTCTCAGACTCCTCCATCACCATCCTTGGGTATGTCCTGTTCTACCGGCAGAACAGAACCACCATGGGTGGTGGCACAGTGGTATATAGTCGGGGGCGAGTGGTCCTGGGAGTCCTTGACATTGACTCCGGAGCCTATGAAGTGTCATGGCGTTAAGTCAAACACAGACAAGGAAACCTTCTGCTGATCACCACTTCTCTCTGCTGATGAAGCATCTCTCTGCTGATGAAGCAGTACTGACAGTTATTTTGTTGCCTTCATATTGAATATCACTTGGAAGAAGCACTGAAGGTAGCAAGGAGACAGAATATACTCTGGCTGAGTTGGGGGACTTCAAAGTCCATCACCAAGATTGGCTTGGTAGCACCACTACTGATCGAGCTGGCCGGGTCCTGAAGGACATTGCTGCCAGACTGTGCCTGCAGCAGATGGTAAGAGAACCAACTCGAGGGAGAGACCTACTTAACATCTTCCTCACCAATCTACCTGTCGCAGATGTATCTGTCCATGACAGTTTTGATAGGAGTGGCCACCGCAGATTCCTTGTGGAGATGAAGTCCCATCTTCACAATGAGGACACTCTCCATCGTGTTGTGTGGCATTACCACTGTGCGAAATGGGATGGATTCAGAACCGATCTAACAGCTTAAAACTGGGGCGCTGTGGACCATCAACAGAAGCAGAACTGTATTCCACCACAATTTGTAACCACATGGCCCGGTATATCCCTTACTCTACCATTGCCATCAAGCCAGGGGACCAATCATGGTTCAATGAGGAGTGTAGTAGAGCATGCCAGGAGCAGCACCAGGTGTACCTAAAAATTAAGTGTCAAACTGATAAAGCTACAACACAGGATTACATACATGCTAAACAGCGGAAATAGCAAGCTATTGACAGAGCTAAGTGATCCCACAACCAACGGATAAGGTCAAAGCTCTGCAATCCTGTCACATCCAGTCATGAATGGTGGTGGACAATTAAACAACTAACTGGAGAAGGAGGCTCCATGACCATCCCATAAGAACATAATAAGAAATGGGAGCAGGAGTAGGCCATTTGGCCCATCAAGCCTGATCTGCCATTCAATGAGACCATGGCTAATCTTCTACCTCAACTCCACTTGCCTGCATTATCTCCATATCCCTTGATTCCCTCAATATTCAACAATTTATCGATCTCAGTCTTGAATATACTCAACGACTGAGCTTCCATAGCCCTCTGGGGTAGAGAATTCCAAAGACTCACAACCCTCCGAGTGAAGAAATTTCTCATCACAGTCATAAATGGCCTACCCCTTATTCTGAGATGGTTCTAGACTCCCCAGCCAGGGAAACATCCTCCCTGAATCTACAGTCAAACACTGTAAGAATTTTGTATGTTTCAATGAGAACACCTCTCATTCTTCTAAACTCTAGAGAATATAGGCTTAGTCTACTTAATCTCTCCTCATTGGACAATCGCCCCATCCCAGGAATCAGTCTGGTGAACCTTTGTTGCATGCCCTCTATATCCTTTCTTAGGTAAGGAGAACAAAACCGTACACAATATTCCAGGTGCGGTCTCACCAGGGCACTATATAGTTGCAATAAGATGTCTTTACTCTTATACACAAATCCTCTTGTAATAAAGGCCAACATTTCATTTGCTTTCTTAATTGCTTGCTGTACCTGCATTTTAACTTTTAGTGAATCATGTACAAGGACACCCAGGTCCCTCTGAACACCAACATTTCCCAATCTCTCACCATTTAAAAAATAGTCTGCTTTTTTATTTTTCCTACCAAAGTAGATAACTTCACATTTCTCCACATTATATTCCATTTGTCATGTTCTTGCTCACTTCCTGTCTATATCCTCTTGAAGCCTCTTTGCATCCTCACAACTTACATTCCCAACTAGCTTTGTGTCATCAGCAAACTTGAATATATTACATTTGGTCCCCCTCTATAGATGAAGTCCTTACTACTCGGGGGATCAAGGGGTATGGCGAGAAAGCAGGAAGGGGGTACTGAAGTTTCATGTTCAGCCATGAACTCATTGAATGGCGGTGCAGGCTAGAAGGGCTGAATGGCCTGCTCCTGCACCTATTTTCTATGTTTCTGTGTTTCTATAAATCATTGATATAGATTGTGAATAGCTGAGGCCGAAGCACTGATCCTTGCGGTACCCCACTAGTTACATTCTGCCAACCCGAAAATGACCCGTTTATTCCTACTCTCTGTTTTCTGTCCGTTAACCAATCCTCAATCCATGCTACTATATTATCCCCAATTCCATGAGCCCTAATTTTGTTTAATAACATCTTGTATGGCATCTTATCGAATGTCTTCTGAAAATCCAAATAAACCCCATTTACTGGTTCCCCCTTAATTATTCTGCTCGTTACAACCTCAAAAATTTCTAACAGTATTATCAAACATGATTTCCCTTTCATAATTCCGTGTTGACTCTGCCTAATCTTATTATTCCTTTCTAAGTGCCCTGTTACCACATCCGTAATACTCGATTGTAGCATTTTCCCTACTACTGTCAGGCTACCTGGTTTGTGGTTCCCCATTTTCTTCCTTCCTCCTCTCTTAAATAGCGTGGTTACATTTGCTACCTTCCAATCCGCGGGAACCATTCTAGAATCTATGGAATCTTGGTTGATGACAACCAAAATATCCACAATTTCTAGAGCCACCTCTTGTTTGTCAACATACTTTGCCTGCTCCACGACGACATGAAGGCCGTGATCCTTACTAACGGATCCATTACAGACCCAATCCACATCCGGACCGGGGTCAAACAGGGCTGCGTCAGCACTCCAACCCTCTTCTCAATCTTCCTCGCTGCCATGCTCCACCTCAAAGTCAACAAGCTCCCCGCTGGAGTGGAACTAAACTACAGAACCAGTGGGAAGCTGTTTAACCTTCGCCACCTCCAAGTCCAAGATCACCCCAACCTCTGTATTCAGTTACAGTATGTGAATGACGCCTGTGTCTGCGCACATTCTGAGGCTGAACTCCAGGATGCAGTCGACATATTTACTGAGGCATACGAAATCATGGGCCTTACGCTAAACATCCGTAAGACAAAGTCCTCCATCAGCTTGTCCTCGCCGCACAGCACTGCCCTCCAGTCATCAAGATCCATGGCGCAGCCCTCGACAACATGGACCATTTTCTTGGGAGCCTCTTATCAACAAAAGCAGACATTGATGACAAGATTCAACACCGCCTCCAGTGCACCAGTGCAGCCTTCGGCCGCCTGAGGAAAAGAGTGTTCGAAAACCAGGCCCTCAAATCTACCACCAAATTCATGATCTACAGGGTGGTAGTAATACCTGCCCTCCTGTATGGCTCAGAGGCATGGGCCATGTATAGTGGACACCGCAAGTTGCTGGAGATATATCACCAACGATGTCTCCGCAAGATCCTACAAATCCCCTGAGAGGTCAGGCGCACCAACATCAGTGTCCTCATCCAGGCTAACATCCCCAGCATTGAAGCATTGACCATATTCAATCAGCTTCGCTGGGCAGGCCACATAGTTCGCATGCTAGATTCGAGACTCCCAAAGCAAGTGCTTTATGCGGAGCTCCAAATGAGCCAAAAGTGGGCAGCGGAAACGTTACCAGGGCACTCTCAAAGCCTCCCTGATAAAGTGCGACATCCCCACTGACAGCTGGGAGTCCCTGGCCAAAGACTGCCCTAAGTGGAGAAAGTGCATCTGGGAGAGTGCTGAGCACTTCGAGTCTCAACGCCGAGAGAGCATGCAGAAATCAAGCGCAGGCAGTGGAAAGAGCGTGCGGCAAACCAGTCCCACCCACCCCTTCCCTCAACGACTATCTGTCCCACCTGTGACAGAATCTGTGGCTCTCATATTGGACTGTTCAGCCACCAAAGAACTTACTTCAGGAGTGGAAGCAAGTCTTCCTCGATTCCGAGGGACTGCCTATGATGATGCTGAGCCACCTCTTTCAAAACCCGAGGATGTAGGCCATTACGTCCTGGGGATTTATTGGCTTTCAGTCCCATTAATTTCTCCAGCACCATTTTGTTACTAATAACAATGTCTTTCAGTTCCTCATTCACGCTAGACCCTTGGTTCTCCACTATTTCCGGGAAGTTTTTTGCAACTTCTTCTGTGAAGACAGACACAAAATATTTGTTTAATTTCTCTGCTATTTCCTTATTCCCCATTATAATTTCTCCTGTCACAGTCTATAGGGGACTCACATTTCCTTTCGCTAATCTTTCCCTTTTTACATACCTATAGAAGCTTTTGCAGTCTGTTTTATGTCTATTGCTAGTTTACTCTCATATTCTATTTTCCCTTTCTTCATCAATTTCTTGGTCCTCCTTTGCTGAATTCTAAAATCCTCCCAATGTTCAGGTGTAGGACTCTTTTTGGCAACATTATAAACATCTTCCTTTGATCCAATACTATTTTTAACTTCTCTTGTTAGCCACGGTTGGACCACTTTTCCTGTCGGGTTTTTGTGCCTTAAAGGAATGTATATTTGTTGTTAATTATGTATTAATTCTTTAAATGCTATCCATTGCTGGTCTACCATCATACCTTTTAATGTAGTTTCCCAATCTACCTTAGCCAACTCACCCCTCATACAAAATCATTTTCAAAATCATTATAAAATTCTATCATATTATGGTCAATATTCCCTTTACTACCAGCTTATTCATTAACCTTTTCTCATTGCACAATACTAGATCTAAATTAGCCTCTTCCCTAGTTGGTTCTGCAACATACTGATCTAGAAAACTATCTTGTATACATTCGATGAATTTTTCCTCTACACTATTACTGCAAATTTGGTTTGCCCAATCCATCTGTAGATGAAAGTCCCCCATGATTGCTGTATTACCCTTATTACATGTGTTTCTAATTTCCTGATTTATACTCTGATCTACATTACCAATAACGTTTGAGGGCCTCTCAACAACTCCCATCAATGTTTTCTGCCCCTTGTTGTTTCTTAGCTCCATGCAAACTGATTTTACTTCTTGATTTTCAGAGCTAAGATCCTTTCTCTCAAATGTCTTTATCCCATCCTTTAAAATCAGGGCTACCCCTCCTCCTTTTCCATTTTGTCTATCTCTTCTAAAAGTTAAGTATCCTAGAATATTTAGTTCCCAACGTTGGCCATTTTGCAACCCCATTTCCGTAATGGCTATTAGATCAAACCTATTAATTTCTATCTGCGCTTTTAATTTATCTATTTTATTGCGAATGCTTCACACATTCAGATATATTGCCTTTAACTTTGACTTATTTCTATTCTTCCCTAATGTTACCTTAGTCACTGATGCCCTGTTACCTTGCTACTCTCTCTGTACCTTCCTGACCCATTCTGCTTATTTTTACCCAAAACTCTACGCTGCTCTAGAGCCTTGTAATTTCTCTTACTGCTTTTAAATTTACTCTTGATTGAATCCTCCCACCCACCCCTTCATTAGTTTAAAGCCCTGTCTAATGCCCTAGTTATTCAGTTCGCCAGGACACTGGTTCCAGCATGGTTCAAGTGGAGCCCATCCCAACGGAACAGCTCCCTCTTTCCCCAATACTGGTGCCAGTGCCCCACAAACTGAAACTCCTTTGTGCGTGGCTCAGGTAGATTATTACCTTTGAGGTTAAGTTTTTTTAATTTTGACTCTAGCTCCTCAAACTCCATCAGCAGAACCTCATTCCTAGTTCTATCTATGTTGTTGGTTCCTACGTGTACCACGACAACTGAATCCTCCCCCTCCCACTCCAAGTTCTTCTCCAGCTGTAAGGAGATCTTGTTAACCCTGGCACCAGGCAAGCAACACAGCTTTCCGTACTCCCTATCGCCTATCACTACCAAATTCCTTTTGACTCCCCCCATTAGAATGGCCTCCTGTACTATGGTGCCCTGGTAAGTTTGCATATCCTCCCTGCAGTCCTTTTCCTCATCCATACAGGCAGCAAGTACTTCATACCTGTTGGACAAGGTCAAGGGCTGAGGCTGCTTCATCACTACATCCTGGGTCCCCATACCTGCCTCACTCGCAGTCACATCCTCCTGTCCCTGACCACTGAAAAACTCTAAAGTATTACTTAACCTAAAGGGTGTGACTACTTCCTGGAACAAAATGTCCCGGTAACTCTCCCCATTCCTGATGCCTTGCAATGTCTGCATCTTGTACTTCAGCTCAACAACTCTGAGCCGATATTTCTCGAACTGCAGACACTTACAGCAGATGTGGTTGCTCGGGATCACGATGGTCTCCACAAACTCCCACATGCTGCAGTCACAGCACACAACCCGCCCTGCCATGTCTATCTCACCTTCTTTATTTATTTGATTTGTTAATTAATTATTTTGTAATCAATTATTTCAGTTTTATTACTTAATTGGTTTATCTGGTTTAGTTACTAATTAAATGAAGTAACATTATAACAATTTAAAGTTATAGCAATTTACAGTTTCTGAGCTAGCTTAGAGACTACAAAAAAACTGTAGTACTCACCAACCAATCACCTACCTGCAGTCCTGTGATGTCACTCCTTGCTTTTGTTGTTCTTTTGGAATTCGAATGCACTGCTGCTGCTCCTCTTGACACCACTCATATCCACCCTGCCTGAGGCCTTCTCTCCCACTGTTTTTGTACCACCGCTGCTCCTCTTGCCGATGCTCAGGTCCCCATCTCCAATGATGTCGGGGCCCAGTATGTGAGTGCAAAAGCCAAGGTTGAAGCATTCGCAATCATCTTCAACCGGAAGTGCCAAGTGGATCATCTAGCTTGGCCACCTTGCGAGGATCCCACCATTGCAGAAGCCAATTCGTTTCACTCCACGTGATATCAAGAAATGGCTGGGTACGAAAAAGGCTATGGGCCCCGACAACATCTCGGCTGTCGTGCTGAAAACTTGAGCTCCAGAACTAGACGTGCATCTAGCCAAGCTGTTCCAGTACAGCTACAACACTGGCATCTATACGCCAATGTGGAAAATTGTCCAGGTATGTCCCATCCACGATAAATAGAACACATCTAATCCAGCCAATTATCACTCCATCAGTCGACTCTCAATCATCAGCAACGTGATGGAAGGTGTTGTCAACAGTGATATAAAGTGGCACTTACTCACCAATAACTTGCTCACCAATGCTCAGCTTGGGATCTGCCAGAACTACTCGGCTTCAGAACTCATTACAGCCTTGGTCCAAACAATGACAAACGAGCTGAATGCCAGAGGCGAGCTGAGAGTGAATGCCCTTGACATCAAGGCAGCATTTGACTGAGTGTGGCATCAAGGAGCCCTCGTAAATCAAAGGGAATCAGCTGGAAAACTCTCCACTGACTGGAGTTATGCCTAGCACAAAGAAATGTTGTTGGAGGCCAATCATGGATGAGTGCAGCTCCAACAACACTCAAGAAGCTCAACAACATCCAGGACAAAGCAGTCCGCTTGATCGGCACCCCATCCACCACCTTAAACATTCACTCCCTCCACCACTGATGCACCATGGCTACAGTGTATACTATCTACAAGGTGCCACTGCAGTCTGCTTTGTAGGGAGTTGGTAAAAGGGCAACAACATGTGATACCAAGTAGCAGGTGGAGGAATAAGGAAAAGAATTGCAGGTGTGAAGAATGATGACACTAGATTAGGAGGAGGAAGCCGGGCTGACTTTGCTGTTTTTATTCCAGGAGGCATGCAGAAGTTGCACGGTTCAGGCAAGGGAAGATGTTTGTTCTGTGGTAGGAAAGCAGTTGCTCGTGGTTCTAGAAGTGGTTCAGGAGAACAAGCTCAGCATCTTTGAGTGGGATTATGATTGTTTCTAAATAAGCCATATTGTGAAAGGGATGGGCGCGGGTGACACAGGAATGAAAACTGCCTCCTTCACTCAGTGTAAATAACTAACAACATTCTGCAAAAGGTATTGAGGCAGCAAAGCCAGTTTTTTTATTAAAAATTCAAAAATAAAAACCTTTCTTGACAATACCAGCCTTTCCTTTGAGACAGAGAACAATGAAATGGCAGCTCTGGAAGGAGCAGCACTTGTTCTATTTTGCAGGTGGTCTACCCTTGATTTGCGTCTGGCGCTATTACAGGAAACCTGTGCGCAGAACTCTCTGACATTTATTTCCATGTAATTTACATTGCCATGATCTCTTCGGGTGCAATCAGAAGCCCTACAGGAAATTCAGGAGAAATATTTTTCAGGTGCAGAATGGAGGAAAAGAATCAGCACTCAATTTTACTGTGCATAAAACTTGTTTACTGTGCACTATTTGGGCTTTAAACTCAAGAAAGTCCACCTGAATTGCTTAAATGTGTTCTTACCCATGAGACTCCTGGATTCAAAATAACTTTTTGATTTGATAATATACTTTTCTATTTTCCTGAGAAGGCCATAATGGATCTGTTCCTTTTATTATATTCTGTTTTAGAAACATAGAAAATAGGTGCAGGAGCAGGCCATTCAGCCCTTCTAGCCTGCACCGCCATTCAATGAGTTCATGGCTGAACATGAAACTTCAGTACCCCCTTCCTGCTTTCTCGCCATAACCCTTGATCCCCCGAGTAGTAAGGACTTCATCTAACTCCCTTTTGAATATATTTAGTGAATTGGCCTCAACTACTTTCTGTGGTAGAGAATTCCACAGGTTCACCACTCTCTGGGTGAAGAAGTTTCTCCTCATCTCGGTCCTAAATGGCTTACCCCTTATCCTCAGACTGTGACCCCTGGTTCTGGACCTCCCCAACATTGGGAACATTCTTTCTGCATCTAACCTGTCTAAACCCGTCAGAATTTTAAACGTTTCTATGAGGTCCCCTCTCATTCTTCTGAACTCCAGTGAATACAAGCCCAATTGATCCAATCTTTCTTGATAGGTCAGTCCCGCCATCCCGGGAATCAGTCTGGTGAACCTTCGCTGCACTCCCTCAATAGCAAGAATGTCCTTCCTCAAGTTAGGAGACCAAAACTGTACACAATACTCCAGGTGTGGCCTCACCAAGGCCCTGTACAACTGTAGCAACACCTCCCTGCCCCTGTATTCAAATCCCCTCGCTATGAAGGCCAACATGCCATTTGCTTTCTTAACCGCCTGCTGTACCTGCATGCCAACCTTCAATGACTGATGTACCATGACACCCAGGTCTCGTTGCACCTTCCCTTTTCCTAATCTGTCACCATTCAGATAATAGTCTGTCTCTCTGTTTTTACCACCAAAGTGGATAACCTCACATTTATCCACATTATACTTCATCTGCCATGCATTTGCCCACTCACCTAACCTATCCAAGTCACTCTGCAGCCTAATAGCATCCTCCTCGCAGCTCACACTGCCACCCAACTTAGTATCATCCGCAAATTTGGAGATACTGCATTTAATCCCCTCGTCTAAATCATTAATGTACAATGTAAACAGCTGGGGCCCCAGCACAGAACCTTGCGGCACTCCACTAGTCACTGCCTGCCATTCTGAAAAGTACCCGTTTACTCCTACTCTTTGCTTCCTGTCTGACAACCAGTTCTCAATCCACGTCAGCACACTACCCCCAATCCCATGTGCTTTAACTTTGCACATTAATCTCTTGTGTGGGACCTTGTCGAAAGCCTTCTGAAAGTCCAAATATACCACATCAACTGGTTCTCCTTTGTCCACTTTACTGGAAACATCCTCAAAAAATTCCAGAAGATTTGTCAAGCATGATTTCCCTTTCACAAATCCATGCTGACTTCGACCTATCATGTCACCATTTTCCAGATGCACTGCTATGACATCCTTAATAATTGATTCCATCATTTTACCCACTACTGAGGTCAGGCTGACCGGTCTATAATTCCCTGTTTTCTCTCTCCCTCCTTTTTTAAAAAGTGGGGTTACATTGGCTACCCTCCACTCCATAGGAACTGATCCAGAGTCAATGGAATGTTGGAAAATGACTGTCAGCTGAAGATTTGGGTGAACCCATCAATCAATTCTCTTTATCCCACTGGCTGCCAATGTTAACAGCCCAAATTCTGTGCTCTACATTGGTCTTGGTATAAGGTATACCCACATCTGACATACATTTCATGACAACACCCATTGGGGTCTAGTGCTTTTTAATATTCCATGATCTGTAACTTCACTCATCCAGCCATCTCCACCGCTTCCTCACGACTGAATTCATACTTTATACCTTAGTATCCTCTCTATTTGACTTACTGTAATTAATTTAATTTATACATAGCAGATCTGGAAGTACTAATATATACATAGCAGATCGGGGGAGTATCAATGTATACATAACAGATCTGGGAGTATTAGTATAAACATAGCAGTTGCAATGAGTGGCACTCTAATTCCTATTCCCTATGCGAGCCCCTATCTGATGCAATTTCCAGGGCCGAAATTCATGTCCGCAAGAAAGCTGGTGCACCTCCCGACTTTTTGGGATCGAAATTCGCCAAAAAAAGAAAATGGATTCCTGCGCTAATGAGCGGCTGCAAACTCCACTTTGCAGTGATGTGGGTGTCTTGATTGAAGCAGGATCATCAAGGAAGAATTCTGGTTGGTAATGTGGATCTAATGAGTTAGCTGCTCCCTGGCCTTCTTAAAGGTCAGGGTTTGCAGCTAGACCCTGAGAGAGGAAGGAGTTTACTTTCAGAATGGCTGGTGCTAGAGGAGCAAGGAGGGCAAGCTGCTTCATCAATGCCGAGCTGGAGACCCTTGTGAAGAATGTCAAGGGCAGGAGGAGACTGCTATATCCCAACGTGGGGAGATCAAGTCGGGTGGTCTTAAGTAATGCATGGAGGGAGATTGCAGGGGAGGTCTCAGGCATCTCCATTCATGAGAGGACTCCCAATGCAGTACAGAAAACAATTCAACAATATCATCAGTCTTATGACAATGAGTACTTCTTTCACCAACTGCTGACCTTGCATCTGTGAGCCTCTCCATCAACATTTTCTTATTTCCCATCCTCACCATTTAGTCACTGAAGCAGCATTTCATTGTTCATGTCTCTATATGTGTGTGTTCTCGCAATGGATGATCCCTTTCATTTCACACTTACAGTTGTATGTCAAGGACAAACACTGGTGCAATCATTTTTGATCCGTCATCAACGTGGTACTGACCAATCAGTCTTTGTTTGGCAGGCCAAACTGGCTCACAATAGAGCTGAGCAAAGGAGGACTGGTGGTGGCAAGCCAGACATTGAGGTCCTCACACCCTTGGAGGAGAGGGTTGAGGCGCTCGTGGGCAGACATGGTACCTTTCCTGTCGGCCAGAGTAGTGCAGACGCACACTCTCCTTTCCTTCTGGAAGTCTGCTAGTTGCAGCCTCCATGCGTTCATCCCCCACCTCCCCTCAAGGCAGCCCTTCTCCTATTTATGCTTGCGGTTGAGACGCCCCCTGTGGCTTGCGGTACTGGCAATGCCGATGCGGGCAGCATGGGTAAGTGAAGGCCCTCCTTTAATGTGCTCTCTACCTGAATGCGCCAGCGCCTACTGTGCCTTTCCATCTGGAAGTTTGCTATTTGCTGGCTCCATGCGTCAATCCCCCACCTCCCCCTCACGGCAGCCCTTCTTCCATGTATGCTTGCAGATGACAGACCGAGTGGCAGCACATCTAGCACAGTCGCCATTCATGAGGGACCTCGCAGACCAGCTGGATCCAGCATGAGACCCTTCTACACCTCAAGCTAGAGTGGAGCTAAATTATAGAACAACCTTTGCCGCCTCCAGGCCAGATCCAAGGTCATCCCATCCTCGGTCATTGAATTTAATATGCAGACGATGCTTGCATCTGCGCACACTCAGAGGCCGAGCTCCAAGCTATCGTCAACACCTTCACCGTAAGACAAAGGTCCTCCATCAACCTGACCCCACCACACAGCACTGACCCCCGACAGATTTAACATAATGATAATAAAAGACATAAAATCCAAGTCAGATAGCTAGAAATGACACATCATACTTATTAATTTGGGAATGAATTAGTGAACCAAATATTTGTAGAAAATGGTAGCTCCCTAAGAGATGCGGAAATCATTCATGTATTCAGAGAACTAATGGCTAATAAAATTGAAATAATTCATGAACTTCAGATTTCTGTTTGAAGAGAGCAATGTCTGAGGACACAAACAATCAATTAATTGCAGTTGCAGTTTCTGCTGTGTGTACAAATGGATTGGTATCTGGATGCAATTAACAATGTTCTACCCATCAGCACTGCACAAACCACTCAAACAAAATCTATTTCCAAAAGATTCAACTGCCTGAATATATTTTGTCCATCCATGGAAAATCATGTCATTAAAAAGAGTTAATAGATCCTCCTCTGGGTTATCCATTATGACAGTATTAAGCAGGTAGGAACACAAAATTCTCAACCAAATGCCTTTTGATCATTCCTTTGAGAATGGTGATCAGGTGGAAAATATTCCTTATCAGCTGTCCATGGTGTCCCTCCGTCTCTATAAGTGTAGAATGTGATGTTCTGTTAATAAGAAAAAGGAAGTTGATCTTTAGATAGTGTTGACTGTCCCCATTGTAACATTCTTGGGAGCCATTCTAATAGAGCATTATAAATCATTTATGGATTTATCTGGATTTTTTTTTATTTCAAAATTTTGACTTTGCCACTATTGTTTTAATGCACTTGCTACATTGCATAATCACCAGGCCCAGAAAAGGGTCCGGGAAGTGGAGTTGATTGGACTGTTTTCGTTTTAGATTGCTTAGATGAGTGATCACCATCGGAGCAGGCCAGGGTGCAGAAGGGGCAGCGTGGTGGCCTGGCCCAGCAGTCTGCGCAGCCCACGACCTACAAGCACCATTGGAGCAGGGCGGGAAATGGAAGGAGCAGCGTGGTGGCCTGGCCCAGCAGTCTGCGTGGCCCCCGGCCTGCGAGCACCAGCTGAAGGAGCAGCATGGTGACGTACCACTCCAGGGAGCAGCACATGCTGGAGCAGGAGAGCAATGGCAGCAAAGAGGGTGACTGGATTGGATATCACCAAGATCCAGGTCGCCGATTGGAGCGCGGCCAGGTACTGCAGGAGCGGCGAGGTCGGGGCAAAGGAGTGGCGAGAGATTGTAGAGGGACGTGATTCGGGCCAAGGAGAGGCATGAGTTTGGGGCCCAGAAGAGGCGAGGGCCCAGGGGCAGCACGGGCCAGTCCACACTGCGATGCGTGTGCGCACTAGGTCCATGCAGCAGAGCTGGTCTCCAGTCGTCTTGGATAACTCTTGCCACTGGACCAAGACCTAGCTCTGTCAAGCCCGTGTGGTGGCTATGTGCAACGGCCACCATACGTTGAAAAAATCCACGCACAGGCATCTTCCACCCTTCAAGATTTAGTTTGGGACCTGGAATATTAGGTCCTTCATTGAAACATCTGTGAACTTTTTGGCATGGAAGCAAGTCATCCTCGACTCGAGGGATTGCCTATGACAATGATGATGATGAGATGAGCGATGTATTAGATGTACCTCTACTGTCCTTCATTGTGCCCTCAAATCTGGCACCAAGCTCATGGTCTACAGGGCTGCAGTGATACCTGCCCTCCTTTATGGCTCAGAGACATGGACCATATACAGTAGATACCTCAAATCGCTGGAGAAATACCACCAACGATGTCTCCGCAAGATCCTGCAAATCCCCTGGGAGGACAGATGCACCAACGTCAGTGTTCTCGATCAGGCCAACATCCCCAGCATCGAAGCACTGACCACACTTCGATGGGTGGGCCACATTGTCCACATGCCCGACACAAGACTCCCAAAGCAAGCGCTCTACTTAGAACTCATACACGGCAAGCGAGCCGCAGGTGGGCAGGGGAAAGGTTTCAAGGACACCGTCAAAGCTTCCTTGACAAAATGCAACATCCCCACTGACACCTGGGAGTCCCTGGCCAGAGACCGCCCGAAGTGGAGAAAGAGCATCTGGGTAGGCGCTGAGCACCTCGAGTCTGTTGCCGAAAGCATGCAGAAAGCAAGCGCAAGCAGCGGAAGGAGTGTTCGGCAAACCGGACTCATCACCCATCCTATCCTTCAACGACTGTCTGTCCCACCTATGACAGAAATTGTAATTTCCGTATTGAACTGTACAGTCACCTAAGAACTCACTTTTAGAGTGGAAGTTTTCCTCGATTTCGAGGGAATGCTTATGATGATATTTTCTTTATTTAAAGAAATGATCAGAAAAATCTTGGTAACAGCATCCTGAGAGACATTAATTAAATCAAATGATTCTGGTGACATCATAACACACAATGTAAAGCAAGAGCTGTTTCCGGACATTAATTCAACATGGGATTAAATTACTGCCTTTTGATTTCCTAATACACAATTGTTTTAATCTAATGTATATTTTAAAATAACTTCCTGTTTCGCTTACACTCAATGTAGTGAGCAGGGTAGAGTAACACAGCAGCTGAAGAAACAAACAGTGTGTTATGAGGACTATCTCAATATCAGTTTTCTCACCAACCATGGATTGTTCAGAATTATCCTATGCAATGCACAAATGCCGGATAATAGAGTCTGGAGTGTAGTTCCAAAGTAGTAACACATTAGTGGTTTAAGATGACAGTAATAAACCACTCAAGCTTCCTTCTTGTGACTTTATGATGCATATCTTCTCAACTCCATCATGTATAAACACATCACATATGTGTTAGTCTTTTCCTTTCTAGTTTCTTTACTGGTGAACCCAGAAGCAGGTGTATGAAAAGCAATTTCTTTTATCTGTGTATCACATAATTTTCTAAAAATTGATATTGTACCATTCGATTAACCAAGCAGTAATATTGGGATTTATGAAACTGAATTATACAAGGAATTTATTTTATTTGTTATTAAACCACATGCTGTATCAACCAATCTGATCCATGCTTCATCTTCCTTTGCACAAACCACTTTCAAAGAAATAAGATGAACTGCACAGGGACATTCTTTCACTGCTTTATGGCATCAGTGGCAGCATGAGGTCAGCGCTGGGGACTAGAAGTATGGTCGGAATTCAGCAATGCCGATTCATTGATCATTTTGTGAAGTCAGCACTTGATACGCTTGCTAAAAAACTGGCAAGATGCAGATTTTATTATAATGAGCATTATTATAATTGAGATTTAATGGGTGAAAAGTCAACATGGTTCCAGCAAACATTACTGGGTTGCTGGGTATTAACGCCCGAAAGTTGGCAGCAGAGACAGGGAGAAAATGGGATTGTTTTTTAAGTGTGCCTCTGTTGTACAGTATCATTATAGATTCTTGGCAGATGCAGTATAATGTAGATAAATGTGATGTTATCCACTTTGGTAGCAAAAACAGGAAGGCAGAATATTATCTGAATGGTGACAGATTAGGAAAAGGGGAGGTGCAACGAGACCTGGGTGTCATGGTACATCAGTCATTGAAAGTTGGCATGCAGGTACAGCAGACAGTGAAGAAGGGAAATGGCATGTTGGCCTTCATAGCGAGAGGATTTGAATATAGGAGCAGGGAGGTCTTACTGCAGTTGTACAGAGCCTTGGTGAGGCCACACCTTGAATATTGTGTACAGTTTTGGTCTCCTAGTCTGAGGAAGGACATTCTTGCTATTGAGTGAGTGCAGCAAAGGTTCACCAGACTGATTCCCGGGATGGCGGGACTGACATATGAAGAAAGACTGGATCGACTAGGCTTATATTAACTGGAATTTTGAAGAATGAGATGGGATCTCTTAGAAACATACAAAATTCTGATGGGATTGGACAGGTTAGATGCAGGAAGAATGTTCCCGATGTTGGGGAAGTCCAGAACCAGGGGTCACAGTCTAAGGATAATGGGTAAGCCATTTAGGACTGAGATGAGGAGAAACTTCTTCACTCAGAGAATTGTGAACCTGTGGAATTCTCTACCCCAGAAAGTTGTTGAGGCCAGTTCGTTAGATATATTCAAAAGGGAGTTAGATGTGGCCCTTACGGCTAAAGGGATCAAGGGGTATGGAGAGAAAGCAGGAATAGGGAATTGAAGTTGCATGATCAGCCATGATCATATTGAATGGTGGTGCAGATTCGAAGGGCCGAATGGCCTACTCCTGCACCTATTTTCTATGTTTCTATGTTTTCAAAGATATATATCTTTTAGAAAAGCAGAGCAAAAAGAAAAGAAACAAAATTTGAATTTATATAGTGCCTTTTATAACCTCAAGACGTCCCAAAGTGCTTTATTGCCAATTAAGTACTGCTGTAATGCAGGAAATGTGGCTGCCAATTTGTGAACAGCAAGCTCCCACAAACAGCAATGAGTTAATGACCAGATAATTTGTTTTAGTGATATTGGTTGAGGGGTAAATATTGGCCAGGACACCGGGGATAATTCTCCTGCTTTTCTTCAATTAACACCATGGGATCTATTACATCCACCTGAGAGGACAGATGGGGACTTGGTTTAAAAGATGGTTCCTCAGGCAATGCAGCCCTCCCACATACTATGCTTAAGTGTTAACTAGATTATGTGCTCAAGGTTCTGGAGTGGGACCTGAACTCTCACCTTCTGACCTAGAGATGTGTGTGCTACCACTGAGCCATGGCTGATATTTACAAGTGTATGCACAGAAAGAGGCCATTAGGCCTATGATGTTTGTGCCAGCTGTTTGTTGGAACAACTCAAAACTAATCACCTGGACTGCTGTCTCCCAAGATCCCTTCAATTTTCTGTGCTTATAATATTCATCTAGTTTTCCCTTAAAAGGAACAATAGTCTCTGCCTTCACTACTCCCTGAAGAAAGCATTCCATACTGCATTTATTCTCTGTGTAAAGAAATTTCTCCACCCTCTCTCCTCACTCACTCACTGGTAATTTGACATTGACTACTCATTATATTCCCCAACCCATCATCATCATAGGCGGTCCCTCGTATCAAGGATGACTTGCTTCCATACCAAAAAGGGATGAGTTCACAAGTATTTCAATGAAGGTCTTAATATTCCAAGCCCCGAACTAAATGTTGAAAGGTGGAAGATGCCTGTGCGTGGATTTTTTTTAACGTGTGGTGGCCATTGCACACCAGCCACCACACGGGCTTGACAGAGCGAGGTCTTGATCCAGTGGCAAGGATTAACCAAGACGACTGGAGACCAGCTCTGCTGCACGGACCTAGTATGCACACATATTGCAGTGTGGGCTGACCCGTGCTGCCCCTGGGCCCTCGCCTCTTCTGGAGCCTGTAACTCACGCCTCTCCTGGCCCCTGATCATGTCACTTTGCATTCTCTCACCGCTCCTGCTGTACCTGTCCACGTGATTGATTGATTCCCCAACCAGAGGTCTGCTGATATGCCATCTCCTCCCATGTACTTCGGACCAAGTTTCTACGGCACTTGTGGTATTGGATGCCAATGATGGTTGTTCCACAAGGGTTTGCTCCTCCTTCATCTTATTCCAACTGCTGTATAATTGCAATATAAATCATGCCTTCACAAAACCACCCATCCCCACCCCCTCCCCCAACCCCCCCACCCCTCCCACTCCTTTAAGACCCAATTGCTGGGTCTTCCGGTCAAGAACACATGAGCTCCTAACACAGACAACGTACATTCTGGGAGCTCACTTGCTGAAGGAGGGGTGAGGGGGTGGGGGGTGGGGCTGGGGGGAGGGGATGAGCGAACCCATCTACAATAAATTATCAACTGTGAAACATACTGCATTCACCTATCCCCCAGTCTACACCTGAAGTGGAAGTTTTCCTCCTTCAAGATCTGGCTAAATCTGTTCTGTAACTGTTCTCTGCAGAGATTCTTTTTGACTGCTCCTGATGCCTTTGTGTACATGTATTATTACACAGGCATCATACCTATCAATGGTGTGATGAACTGACAACAAGTGAGCGTGAATTTGATAGTGTAGTATAGAAAATCCATACAACATGCTGTCTGGGGAGCTCAAATATACAGGGGCTGAAAATGCCCCTTTTTTTAAAGTTCCGTTATCGCCTTGGGTGGTAAGGCCTTTCCGACGGGCAGGCGATGGGACCGCCCCATGTGCAATTGGCCCTGGGCTGACGGCGGCGGAAACAGGTTTTCACCATGCCCCGTATTTCCACCCCGCCTGGCGCTCCGACCTGATGTCGGCTGCGCGACGATCCCTTACTGCCCGGCAGCGACCCCTTTTCCGCCCCGCGAGGGAAATTGCCCCGCGGGACCACAGGCGCCGCCAGTTGGTGCACCCGACAGCTTCGCAAGGTGACAAGCTGCCAGTGGCTGGCCGGTGTGGCCACCTTTAATTGTGGAGTCGGCTCAACAATGGGGCCACTGGCCCAGACGAACCCCACGGAGGCCTTACTGGCCTTGCAGCATCACTCCCCTTTAAGTGAAGGGGAGAGACATTAAGATGTGTCAGCGCGTGTGGCATGTCTGCATCGCGCTGACATCATCACCGCCGCGCTGACATGGTCAGCACACGATGTCTGTCATAATGGGGGCGGAAGTACGGCATTAAGTGCTCTAGAGCGGCGGAGCAGTGTTGACGTCAGTGCGCGTGTGCATCACCACGTCTCTCCCCTCATTTAAAGGGGAGAGAACCAGATTTAGCTTCGGTTCACTGGGCCACCAGGGAGAGTTTCGGCCCGGCCAATGGTCTGGCACCCAAGAGAGGATGTCAGGCTGCCTGTTGGCGGCCAGCCAAACCCAGGGTCATAATTGTCCGGCTGATCGAGAGGTTGACCAGCAAAAAAAGGCCTTGAAGGGCCGCCACGCTGCGGTTCTATGATTTTTCCAGCTAAATTTCACGGGCTTTGCCATCAAGGGGCGAGAGATCAGTGGTGCTTTTGATGATGCACTTAGAATGGTCGGCAGCAGTGAGGCAGAAGTAGGGACTGCCAGAAATGCCCCCGAGCTGAATTTCACTGGCGGTGGCCATTGGACCGGAAGTTGGTGGCTGCTCGGCTCCGCCGCCTAGCTGCTGCTTTCTGGTGGTAAGTGCCTTTTTGGGAGGCTATATTTCGGCCCCTTGGATTTATATTGTGGCTTTCACAACCACCGGACGGCTCAAAGAGCCAATGAAGCACTTTTGGAGTGTAGTTGCTGTTGTAATGTAGGACATGCGGCAGCCAATTTGTGCACAAGCAAGCTCCCACAAACAGCAATGTGATAATGACCAGATAATCTGTTTTTTTTGTTATGTTGATTGAGGGATAAATATTGGCCAGGACAGCAGCAATATCGCCCCTGCTCTTCTTTGAAATTGTGCCATGGGATCTTTTACAACCACTTGAGAGAGCAGATGGGACCTCGGTTTAACGTCTCATCTGAAAGACGGCATCTCCGACAGTGCAGCATTGCACTGGAATGTCAGCTCAGATTTTTTGTGCTACAGGTTCCTGGAATGAGACTTGAACCCACAACCTTCTGACTCAGAGGCGAGAGTGCTACCCACTGAGCCACAGCTGACACTATTGTGGCCTAGAAATCGATTGATTGCGTGCCTGTTTTATGAGGATAAAATGGACTCCTATGCATCTAAAAGGATGGGCGACGCGCACATGCACATTAAGCGTCAGAGGTGCGCTGCCCACCATATTGGTACAGGCTGAAGTATAGTCGGCCAGGGCTCGCATCTGAAGCATTAGGTTATTTGCTTGTGCAAACAGGGGGCCGAATGCCTGTCTCAAGACCACTTACCAAAATTGGGCTATCCTGAATGAAGCTGGATATCGAAGCAGTTTATGATAACCAGGGGGTAGAAATTGCCCCCCACCCGAAATGGGGCGCAAGCACCCCATTTCAATGGTTTGTACCGCAGCTGCGGTTGAGGTCACCTCTTGAGCGAAATTCCGCTCTTTTTTGTTCTTTTTTATTCGGATCTGGAAGTTGCTCTTAATGGGGGCAGTGACTACACGAGAAGGGCAGATACGCGGTGGTGGCAACACCTGAGGGGCGGAAGTTGGGGGGATGTGGAGTAACCAAAGCGATGATGTCATCACGTGCCACGTCACCCCGTCTCTCCCCATCACTTAAAGCACAGAGCCTTCACGATTTAAAAACTTGGGCTATCAACGGCCACTCCACTCCACAGCATGGCAGCCAATTTGCAGTAGTAATAGGCTTTAAGGAGAAGGGAAATTTCGGTCCCCAGCTCTACATGTGTCCTAATTGGCAGTCCTTAAAGGAACCACTGGAGGTTGTCACCAAAAGGAAAATGTTGTAAAACAAAATGTTTACTTGAATGTGGAGCTGGGAGGAGCAGTAGTGCTCCTCTTGTTTCCACAGTAGACCACTGCCGGCCCCCGTTCGGCCCCCTCCTGATCGCCTCCAGCAATGACCAACCCCCACACCACTCCCCAGGACCTGCCTGAAGGCTGCTGCCGGCGATATAGCCCAACATTTTAATCCGCTACACCAACGAACTGCCATTCTAATTTAAATGAGGTCCAAGGCCCAATACTGAGTGTGCCTCGGGCCTACCCATTCCAGTGCAGGGATTGCAGCCTAGCAGGATGGCACTATGCTATTTCACCCTCTGTGACTCCCCTTCTCACAATTTGACAGCAAACTTTTGAGTTGAAAGCTGACCACCCTTCTTTGCAGAGTTCAATAGTTTAAAGAACCCTTTCTTAACTTGTTACTGCATTAAATAATATTGATGTATTTTCCTCTTTACATGGTGACCTTGACAGGCAGCATTGTCAATGCCCAGGTTTGAGGCTCCACTTTCTCCACGACAGACTCCTTGTTGAAGAGCAGGTGCCTCCACATTGCTCCTCGGTTAGGCTGAGGTTGGACAAATGCTCCCTGAAGTCTCGCTGTGGGTAGGACTTCCAGTGCAATGTCCTCCTCCTTGTTCCTCTTCTCCCAGCTGCTCCTGCTCTCTCCTGTCTTCTTTGGTGCCCCTCCTTCACCCCAAAAAGGCAGACAAACCAGACCACCCACGAGTCAAGCAGTCCAGCACCTGCACAAAGTGGTTCCCTGAGCTCACAGGTCAGTAATGAAATGGAGAAAATAGCCAACAAAAAGGATCAGAAGTTGACCAGCAGGCCTCTAATGGAATATTTGTCACCTATCTTACAGTTGCAAATTGGCAAAACTAATTTTCGAGACGTGCAAAATAACTATGTAAGGTCACAACAAATCATTTATTAATTGCACGTGTAATGTAAATTCTATTAATATACATCTTGGTTAATAAAGCTTTGAGAATAAATCATTATCAAATGAATCCTGTAAATCTGCTAGGATTTTAAAACATAACTCTGAGAGAAAACTTTTGAAAATACCACTGAAAAGAAGACATTAACAAAATTGACTAATCAAGAAAGGCTATGGGGCCGAAATTCAGGGTCTGGATAAGGCCGGTTACCACCGTTTTGTGGCGGCCATGTGGCGGAATCGAGTGGCCGCCGCGTTGCATCGATTGGCCGCCACGATCCAAATTCACCTCGGGGATTTTTCGGGCGGTCCCCACTTCCGCCCCGCTGCTGCCGACCGCCGCAAACGCATCATCAAAGTGCGCAGCGCCGATCTCCCGCACCTCCATCCCACTCCACGCGAAATTTACCTCAGGAAATCTTTGATCCGCCGCGTGGTGCCCCCGACAGCTTGTTCTGTCACTGCACCTGGTCTTGTTTGTGTGAGTCATGACAGCGCGGCGGCCCTTCAAAGGGAGGGCGCACTGCCACGGCCACCATGTTTTCTTTGCCGGCCGACTTCCCGTGTTCAGCCGGGCCACCAACAGGCAGCCTGGCACCCCCGACTGAAACCCTCCCTTGTGGCCCATTGGCTGAAACTAAAAAATCGGCGATCCTCTCCCCTTTAAATGAGGGGAGAGACGTGGTGACGCACACGCGCACTGACATCACCACTCCGCCGCTGAGTGACAGGGTCAGAGACTCGGTCCCACCCCAACTTATGCTCCATACCAGCACTTACAGCTGTGCTTCCATCCCCATTATGACCGACTTCCAGTCTGCTCGAAAAAAAAAGACAAAGTCCTGAATATCGATCAAGAGTCGACCTCTTCCGAGACGGCGATAAAAACACTTAAAAGCTTATAAGTGCGCCAGCTTTCTGGCAGGCCTGAATTTCGGCCCCTACAAGTTAAGTCAAAATGGTTTAAGAATGATTTTCCTGTGTTTAACACTTGGCCCAGAATTTGCTGCAATATTGTGATTGCCAATGTTCACAGCAAGTGCCGATAAAACTGGCCAAGAGGCAGAAAAATTAGCCCAGACTGTTGTTTTCAGTGTTGGCAGGGGAACGCTTTGTCCACCTTGTCAGACACAGGGCAGCACGCAGGAGAAGGCGGCACTGCCAGCAACGTGTAGAGAGGCAGCGGGCAAAGGAGGCAGCAGCCATGGTTGCCCAACATCCAGAAGAGCCTGCAGATGGGCGCAGGCCTCCACGTAGAGAGGGTGGCCAGGAGGGAGATGGCGTCAGGAGGAGAGTCAAGTATGTTGACCCCCTGCACCACCTACTGGGCTAGGAGCCTTGCCAGCAACAGCCTGCAGAGGCTCCTGAACATGAGGAGGAACAGGGAGAAGGCGATCATCCACCTGGGGGAAGGAGGCCCTACCCTTAAAGAGTCTACAGACATCAGTTCTCCTTCCTGGAGCTCAGTGATGAGCAATGCTTGTGAAGGCTTTGTTATGTATTTATGCTTGCGGTCATCAGACACCAGGGGGCGCCACAGTCAGAGGTCATCGGGCTGTACGCATGCATGCGCAGTCACTGGTATATAAGCACGGGTACTCTGTTCAAACAAGTTGCTTGTTCATTATGATCCATGTAAGCGTCTTGTATTGGCCTGTGATGCTTCATCATATATGTACTCCAACAAGCAAATGAGTCGGGTAAGCTACAACCTGTTGCGTATGCTTTGAGAAGTTTGTCAAAGGCAGAAACAGCTTACAACATGGTAAAGAAAGAAGCTTTGGCCTGTGTGTATGGGGTAAAAAAAATGCACCAGTACCTGTTGGTCTTCGTTTTGAACTAGAAACAGATCACAAGCCACTCATTTCATTGTTTGCGGAAAACAAATGTAATAATACCAATGCATCATTCCGCATTCAAAGGTGGGCGCTGACATTGTCTGCCTGTGATTATGTTATTCATCATAGATCTGGCACTGAGAATTGTGCCGATGCACTGAGTCGTCTGCCATTGCCCACACTTGAGGTGGAGATGCCTCAACCTGCAGATCTACTGTTAGTAATGAATGCTTTTGAGAGTGAAGGGACTCCTGTCACTGCTCAACAAGTTAGAATCTGGATCGACCATGACCCCAAGCATATTTTATCAGTTGTAAAAGGTTGTGTCCTCAGTGGTGATTGGTCTGCAATACCTTTTGAAATGTGTGATGAGACCAAACCTTACAACCGTCGCAAAGATGAACTGTCCATTAAGTCAGATAGTGTACTGTGGTGTAATCGTGTTGTTATGCCGAAGAATGGTAGAGAAAAATTTGTACGTGAACTACATAGCATTCATCCTGGTATTGTCATGATGAGCCATTGTTAGGTCTCATATATGGTGGCCTGGAATTGACTCTGATCTGGAATCATGTGTGCATCAGTGCAATACTTGCATGCAGCTAAGTAAAGTACCAGCGGAATCTCCGCTAAGTCTTTGGTCGTGGCCATCCAAACCATGATCGAGGATCTACATCGATTTTGCAGGCCCTTTCCTGGGAAAGATGTTTTTTGTTGTGGTGGATGCATATTCAAATTGGATGGAGCGTATTATCATGTCATCCAGTAGGTCTACAGCTACTATTGAGAGCCTTCGTGTCATGTTTGCTACTCATGGTTTGCCTGACATTGTTGTGAGCGACAACGGATCTTGCTTCACAAGTCTGGAGTTTCAAGAGTTCATGATACTCAATGTTATTAAACATGTGAGGTCAGCCCCATTCAAACCTGCTTCTAATAGTCAAGCAGAGCGTGCTGTTGAAACGATCAAGCAGAGTATGAAACGTGTAACTCGTTTGTCCTGTATACTGCTCAGTTACAGGACCAGACCTCATATGCTTACTGGGGTCTCCCCTGCTGAACTACTGATGGAGAAATCTCAAGACCAAGCTCTCTCTTGTTCATCCCGATTTGAATGATCGTGTTGAAAACAGACATCAAAGTCAGCAAAGGTATCATGATCGTGCTGCTGTGTCACGTGACATCTTTGTCAACGATCCAGTTTCTGTACTGAACTATGGTCAAGGTCCAAAGTGGATCACCGGTACTGTTACAGCCAAGAAGGGTAACAGAGTGTTTATTGTCGTGCTCAAGAATGAGCAAACATGCAGGAAACATGTTGATCAGATAAAACTGCAGCACATGGATGAACTGGAACCGCTTGAGTAAGATGCAGTCAGTGACCAACCAACCAATGTTCATTCATCAGAGGACTTTGCTGTCATTATTGAAACTGGACCTCCAGTCCCTGATGTGATCATTACCACTCCCATCAGATTGGTTACTCAGCCTTCAGTTACAACTGACTCAGAACACTCACCTCGAACTGAAGTTCAACTGAGGCGATCAACTCGTGAGCGGAAAGTCCCAGACTATCTTAATTTGTAAAAAATACTGATATTAAGATCTTGAAAGGGGATGTTGTTATGTATTTATGCTTGGGGTCACCAGACACCAGGGGGCGCCACAGTGGGAGGTCATCGGGCTGTAGCCGCGAATGCGCAGTCACTGGTATTTAAGCACGGGTACCATGTCATGCGGGTTACTTTGGGCGTGAATAAATTTGTAACAGGTTTACACCTGAGGCAGTTTACAGCAACAAGTCTTTTGAGTCATTACATTCATTACAGACTCAGATTTAGAAAGGATGTACTGAGGAAGCTCTGCAATGTCCTGCGCCAAGATCTGGGGCCTCACCCAAAGCTCAGGACGGCTCTGACCACTGAGACCAAGGTCACCATAGCTCTGAACCTTTATGCTACCAGGTCTTTCAAGTCTGCGACTGCAGACATTGCCAACATTTCACAATTCTCTGCCCATCGCTCCATCCGGCAGCTATGCACTGTATAGTGGACTATATCTCATTGCAGATGACCAGGGAGAAGCAGGTGGAGCGGCAGGCTGGATTTGCCCACATTACAGGGTTCCCCAGGGTGCAGGGTGCCATCAACTGCACACACATTGGCCCGAGGGTGCCACAACACCATCCCGAGATCTTTGTCAACACCAAGGGATTCCATTCCTTCAATGTGCAGCTGGTATGTGACCAGCAGCATAAGATCCTGGCAGTTGATGCCAGGTACCCAGGCAGCAGCCATGATTCCTTCATTCTGCACCGGACCAGTGTGCGCGCCCTCTTCTCTGGGCCAAATCAGGATTGTGGATGGCTGCTTGGCGACAGGGATATCTCCTGTCCACTTGGCTGCTGACTCCACTATTGAACCCCAGGACAGCGGCCAAGCATGCCTACAATGACGTTGATTCTGGCACCAGGTACATCAGCGAGCACTACATGGGGATCCTCAAACAGAGGTTACATTGCCTGGACTGGTCTGGTGGCACCAAGGAGTATTGTCCTGAGCGGGTTTCCATATTCATGGTGGTCTGCTGAATGCTGCACAACCTAGCCCTCATGAGGGGCCAGCCATTGGAGGTCGAGCCAGCAGTACCACCTGATGAGGAGGAGGTGCAGGAGGAGGGGGAGGAGGGTCAAAAATAATGTTTTTGTGTTAGTTTATGGTTCTGTTTTTTGTGTTTTTGCATTGACATGAATCATTTGATAAATCTTTAATTTTTTGCACATATATCTGGCCAGGTGTCTCATTTGAGAGTGGGCAATTCTGTGTGAATTGGAGGAGGAGGAGGAGGAGGCACAGGAGGAGGAGGATCCCCGTCGCCACCCAGCCAGGAGGCATCGTCGCCATCGCAACCCTGCAAAGGCGGTGCAGACATGTCTCAATGCTGCTCGATCCACGTAATCTCATCCCCACATGATCCTTCAGTGCCTATTTTCCATAGCCAGCCCAATGAGTGCCATCACACAGAATTGCCCACTCTCAAATGAGACACCTGGCCAGATATATGTGCAAAAAATTAAAGATTTAGCAAATGATGCATGTCAATGCAAAAACACAAAAAACAGAACCATAAACTAACAAAAAACATTCTTTTTGACCCTTGTGCATCTCGTTATAACACCTCTTACGCATGCCTATCCTAATACTATGCCTAAGTGTCTCCCGTGTGGCTGCATCATGGCTACTGTGGTTCTTGTGTCGGAGCTACAGATGTCCTTGTCATGGGTCTGGAAGGGTCATGTGCAGACTGGGCAGGATCCTCCTGGGATGGTTCAGTCTGGCTTGGCTCGGGCGAGAGCATGCGTGGAGGCACTGGCGGAGTGGCTGGGCTGGGCCAGGAATATTGTGACCCTGAGAGAGCACATCATCAGGATCCTGGTCCGAGGAGCCTGCGTCACTCACCGGGGCCGGCACATTACCAGCACCACCAAGCTGAGGGAGGTCAGGTCGGTGAGGTGGCGTGACAAGGAATGGTTCCCCGTGGCCTGTGTTGGACCCAGACATGAACGCAACACTGAGATGTCGGGTGGCATCGAGCTGAGACTACGAGAGCAGCCAGAATCTTAAAGCCAGCAGACATGGCAGCAGTTTGATGCTCCATGGCAGCAGTTTGATGCTCCGCGGCCTGTTCCCCAGAGTGCATAAGTGTATTCTGAGCCTCCAGAGCCGCAGCCATCCTCTCCAATCCAGCACCGATGCGCTCGTTCCCTCATGCCGGTGTCCTCACTGCTGCAACTTGAGATGAGTTTGGTGAGGGTGAGATGAAGCATTGCAGCAAGAAAGATCAAAAAGAGCGTTGGTGCGATGACGCAGCCTTGCTGAGCCTGGGCCGGACGTGGGTTGGGTCTGTGGTAGATCGGTTGGTCAGGATCACAGCTTGCATGTCATCGTGGAGCAGACAGAGGATGGTGACAAACCTTTGAGGGCAGCCGAAACAAAGGAGGACGCTCCATAATCCCTCATGGTTGACAGTGTCAAAGGCCTATATGAGGTCAAATTCCATGATGAGGCCTTGGACACCGTGGACCATTTTCCATACTTCGGGCGCCTACTGTCAGCAAGGGCAGACATCGAGTCGAGGTGCAACACCACATTCAGTGTGCCAGCGTTGCCTTCGGTCGCCTGTTTGAAGACCAGGACCTCAAGTCTGGCACCAAGCTTATGGTCTACAGGTCAGTAGTGATACCTGCCCTCTTATATGACTCAAAGATGTGGACTATATACAGCAGACACCTCGAAACGCTGGAGAAGTACCACCAGCGCTGCCTCCGTAAGATCCTGTAAACCTATTGGCAGGATAGATTACACCAATGTCAGTGTTCTCACTCAGGCCAACATCCCCGGCATCGAATCACTGACCACACTTGATCAGCTCCATTGGATGGGCCACATCGTCTGCATACCCGACACAAGACCAGACATTTAAGTAAATATTTCATAACTCGCAACAAAAATATATCTCAATGAGGAAGAAAGACTATAAGAGAAGGGGTAACCATCCATGGCTAACTAAGGAAATAAGGAAAAAATTGCAAAGTGATGCAGTACAGAGGGACCTGGGGGTCCTTGTGCAAGAAACACAAAAAGTTAGTATGCAGGTACAGCAAGTAATCAGAAAGGCAAATGGAATGTTGGCCTTTATTGCAAGGGGGAAGAGAGTATAAAAGCAAAGAAGTCCTGCTACAACTGTACAGGATATAGGTGAGGCCACACCTAGAGTACTGCGTACAGTTTTGGTCTCTGTATTTAAGGAAGGATATACTTGCATTGGAGGCTGCACAGAGAAGGTTCACTAGGTTGATTCCAGAGATGAGGGGGGTTGACTTATGAAGATGGGTTGAGTAGGTTGGGCGTATATACATTGGAGTTCAGAAGAATGAGGGGTGATCTTATCGATACATATAAGATAATGAGGGGGCTCGACAAGGTGGATGCAGAGAGGATATTTGAACTCATATGGGAAACTAAAACTAGGGGACAAAGTCTCAGAATAAGGGGCCGCTCATTTAAAACTGAGATGATGAGGAATTTCTTCTCTCAGAGCATTGTAAATCTATGGAATTCTCTGCCCCAGAGAGCTGTGGAGGTGGATCATTGAAAATATTTAAGGCGGAGATGGACAGATTTTTGAGCGATAAGGGAATAAAGGATTACAGGGAACGGGCAGGGAAATGGAGCTGAGTCCATCATCAGATCAGCGATGATCTTATTAAATGGCGGAGCAGGCTTGAGGGGCCAAGTGGCCTACTCTTGCTCCTATTTCATGTTCTTATGTTCTTATGTTCAAAGCAAGCGCTCTATTCAGAGTTTCAACACAGCAAGCGAGCCCCAGGTGGGCAGAGAAAACATTTCAATGATACCCCCAAAGCCTCCTTGACAAAGTGCAACATCCTCACCAGCACCTGGGAATCCCTGGCCCACGACCGCACAAAGTGGAGGAAGAGCATCCGGGAGGAAACTGAGCACCTCGAGTCTCGTCACCGAGAGCACGCAAAAACCAAGCGTAGACAGCATTGGACTTTTCATCATCATCATAGGCAGTCCCTCAAAGTCAAGGAAGTCTTGCTTCCACTCCAAAAGTGAGTTCTCAGGTGACTGAACAGTCCAATATGGGAATTACAGTCTCTGTCACAGGTGGGACAGATAGTGGTTGAAGGAAAGGGTGGGTGGGGGGTCTTGATTGCCACATGCTCCTTCTGCTGCCTGCGCTTGTTTTCTGCATGATCTCGGCGACGAGATTCGAGGTGCTCAGCACCCTCCCAGATGCTCTTCCTCCATTTAGGGCAGTCTTTGGCCAGGGACTCCCAGGTGTCGATGGGGATGTTGCATTTTATCAAGGAGGCTTTGAGGGTGTCCTGGAAATGTTTCCTCTGCCCACCTGGGGCTCGCTTGCTGTGTAGGAGTTCCGAGTAGAGCGCTTGCTTTGGGAGTCTTGTGTCCATCATATGGACAATGTGGCCCACCCAACGGAGCTGGTCGAGTGTGATCAGTGCTTCGATGCTGGGGATGTTGGCCTGAGAACACCGATGTTGGTGCGTCTGTCCTCCCAGGGGATTTGCAGGATCTTGTGGAGGCATCGTTGGCGGTATTTCTCCATTGATTTGAGGTGTCTATTGTATATGGGCCATGTCTGAGCCATACAGGAGGGCGGGTATCACTACAGCCCTGTAGACCATAAGCTTGGTACCAGATTTCAAACACTCTCTTCCCCAGCCACTGGGAAAGTCATCGCTGGAATCCTCCTCAACCGTCTTCTCCCTGTGGCTGAGGAGCTCCTCCCGGAGTCACAGTGAGAATTCCGTCCACTACGGGCAACAACGGACATAATCTTTATGGCATGACAACTGCAAGAGAAATGCAGGGAACAGCACCAACCCTTGAACATGGCCTTCTTTGACCTGACAAAGGCCCTTGACACTGTTAATCATGAGGGACTATGGAGTGTCCTCCTCCGTTTCGGCTGCCGCCAAATGTTTGTCGCCATCCTCCACCTGTTCCACAATAACATGCAAGCCGTGATCCTGACCAACGGATCCACCACAGACCCAATCCATGTCCGGACTGGGGTCAAGCAAGGCCTGTTCATTGCGCCAACCCTCTTCTCAATCTTCCTCGCTGCAATGCTCCACTTCACACTCAACAAGCTCTCCGCTGGAGTGAAACTAAACTACAGAACCAATGGGAACCTGTTCAACCTTCATCGTCTCTAGGCCAGATCCAAGACCACCCCAACCTCTGTCGTCGAGCTACAGTAGGCAGATGATGCTTGCGTATGCGCACACTCAGAAACTGAACTTCAAGTCTTAGTCAACATCTTCACTGAGGTGAACGAAAGCATGGGCCTTACACTAAATATCCGTAAGACAAAGGTCCTCCACCAACTTGACCCCCCCCACACAGCACTACCCCCCAGTCATTAAGATCCACGGCACGGTTCTGGACAACATGGACCACTTTCCATACCTCAGTAGCCTATATCAGCAAGGGCAGACATCGACAACGAGATTCAATACCACCTCCAGTGCGCCAGCGCAGCCTTCAGCTGCCTGAGGAAAAGAGTGTTCAAAGATCAGGCCATCAAATCTGCCATCAAGCTTGTTGTTTATGGAGAAAGAGTCAGACTGAACACTGTGAGTTCAAAGTAAAGTGTGACCTTAGTCTTTTATTGCAGGTCTCCAGAGTACCTCTGCAACCTGTGAAGCCTTCTTAAATACCTGTGCTCCCAAGGGATTATGGGATCCCTTGGGACTCCGGGGAATGAGCCCTCTGATGGCTGTACAGAGTAAATACAAGTCCAGATACATAACAACATTCCCCCCCAAAGTCAATCATGTAACTATTTACAATGTGAGTCGATCTGGGGCCCTTCATGTCCTGGTTGATCATCTCGGTGTGAAAGCTGGTGTTGTTGAATCATTTGATAGGTCCTCGCTGGGCTGCTGTGGATTATGGGTTCTGCTTCGTGGTCAACCGTGGTGTCGGTTGCCACTGGTGTGTGTGTTGGGGGATCAAAAAAGGTAGGATCCAAGGTGGGTTGCTCAGGATAGTTCGTGAATCTGAGTTTGATTTGATCCAAGTGTTTCCAGTGAATGAGTCCATTTGAAAGTTTGAACCGAAACACCCTGCTCTTTGGCCACGACAGTGCCGGGAAGCAACTTGGGACGGTGTCCATAATTTAATACAAATACAGGATCATTGACTTCAATCTCGCGTGATACATTTGCGCTATCATGGTAAGCACTTTGTTGAAGCCGCCTGCTCTCTACCTGTTCATGTAGATCAGAGTGAACTAACGAGAGCCTTGTATTAAGTGCTCTTTTCATGAGCAGTTCAGCAGGTGGGATCCCAGTGAGTGAATGTGGTCTCATGCGGTAGCTAAGCAGGACTCGGGATAGGCGAGTCTGCAGTGAGCCTTTAGTTACCCTCTTCAAGCCTTGCTTGATGGTTTGCACTGCTCTCTCTGCCTGACCATTGGAGGCTGGTTTAAACGGGGCAGATGTGACATGTTTGATCCCGTTACGGGTCATGAATTCTTTGAACTCAGCACTGGTAAAACATGGCCCGTTGTCGCTCACCAGGACACCGGTTAAGCCGTGTGTGGCAAACATGGCCCGCAGGCTTACAGTGATGGCAGCGGACATGCTAGCCGACATTATTTCACATTCAATCCACTTGGAACATTTTACCCAAGAAGGGGCCTGCATAGTCGACAGGTACCCTAGACCACAGTTTGAAGGCCAAGACCATAAACTTAGCGGCGCCTCCTTGGGTACATTGCTTAACTGCGGGCATGTATTACATCTGTGCACGCAGGATTCTAAGTCCGTATCGATACCGGACCATCATACATGGGATCTGGCTATTGCTTTCATCATTACAATGCCTGAGTGGGTACCGTGGAGGTCATTGATGAAGGTGTCTCTGCCCTTCTAGGGGACCACTACTCGATTGCCCCACAGAGGGCAGTCTGCCTGTAAAGACATTTCACCTTTGCGCCGCTGGAATGGATTTATCTCTTCCTGCATTTCCACTGGGACACTGGACCAGCTCCTGTGAAGTACATAGCTTTGACTAGAGATAATAAGGGGTCATGGCTTGTCCAGGTTTTGAACTGCCGGGCAGTGATGGGTGATTGCTCACTCTCAAATGCTTCCATAACCATGGCTAGACCTGCGGCCTGAGCCATTTCCAACCCTGTGGTGGGCAATGGCAGCCTACTGAGAGCATCGGCGCAGTTTTCTGTGCCCTGCCTGTGGTGGATGGCGTAGTTGTATGCGGACAACGTGAGCGCCCATCTCTGGATGTGGGCCGATGCGTTGGTATTTATCCCTTTACTCTCGGAAAACAGGGATATAAGTGGCTTATGGTTTCCAATTCGAATTTTAGCTCAAACAGATATTGATGCATTTTCTTTACCCCATAGACACATGCTAACGCTTCTTTTTCAATCATGCTGTAGGCTCTCTCGGCCTTAGACAGACTCCTGGATGCATAAGCAACCGGTTGCAGCTTCCCGAAATCATTAGCATGCTGCAATACACACCCGACGCCATATGACGATGCATCACATGCTAGTACCAAACGCTTATATGGATCATACAACACAAGCAATTTGTTTGAGCATAACAATGTTCTCGCTTTTACAAAGGCATTTTCTTGGCTTTTACCCCAAACCCATTCACCCCCTTTTCGTAGTAAGACATGTCATAGTTCTAGCAGGTAAGAAGTTACCAAAGTAGTTCAAGTGTCCCAGAAACGACCGCAGCTCCGTCACGTTCTGTGGCCTCGGTGCGTTCTCGATTGCCTCCGTCTTCACGTTGGTGGGCCTGATGCCGTGTGCAGCAATCCTCCTTCCCAGGAACTCCACTTCAGGCGCTAGGAAAACACACTTCAAGCATTTTAACCTGAGCTCCACGCAGTTGAGTCAACTAAGAACCTCTTCCAGGTTCTGCAGGTGCTCGACTGTGTTCCGACCTGTGACCAAGATGTCGTCCTGGAAGACCACGGTGTGCAGGACCGACTTCAGTAAACTTTCCATGTTTCTCTGGAATACCGCCGCCGCTGATCGGATTCCAAATGGGCATCTGTTATAAACAAAAAGACCTTTCTGCGTGTTGATGAGGGCCTTCGATGATTCCTCCAGTTCCTCAGTCATGTAGGCTGAAGTCAGATCCAGCTTCGTGAATGTCTTTCCTCCCACCAGCTTTGCAAAGAGGTCGGCGGCTTTTGGTAGTGGGTATTGGTCCTGCAGGGAGAAACGATTGATAGTTACTTTGTAATCACCACAGATTCTGACGTTGCCGTCTCCCTTGAGGACTGGGACAATAGGATTGGCCCACTCGCTGAACTCGATCTGTGAAATGATGCCCTCTCGTTGCAGCCGGTCTAGCTCGATCTCTACCCTTTCTCTCATCATGTACGGTACTGCTCTCTCCTTGTGATGGATCGATCACGCCACCGGAATTAGGTGGATCTGCACTTTTGCTCCTTAGAATTTCCCGATGCCTGGTTCAAACAGCAAAGAAAATTTGTTTAAGACCTGGGCACACGAAGTGTCATCAGTGGGCAATAGCGCTCAGACATCGTCCCAGTTCCAGCGTATCTTTCCCAGCCAGCTCCTGCCGAGCAGCGTGGGACCATCACCCGGTACCACCCAGAGTGGTAGCTTGTGCACCACTCCATCGTAGGAGACCTTTACAGTAGCACAGCCGATTACAGGAATCAGTTCTTTAGTGTAAGTTCTTAGTCTCATGCGAACTGGAGTTAAGACTGGCTTTGAGGCCTTTTTGCCCATGATGGACTGGCTCGTGCCCGTGTCCAGCTCCATTGATACCGGGAGTCCATTTAGTTCAACATTCAACATTATCGGGGGACAATTCGTGGTGAATGTGTGCACCCCATGTGCCTCTGCCTCCTCTATCTGAGGTTCTGGTTCGTAGTGATCCTCCGTGGATCAGTCCTCCTCTGCAACTTGGTGGTTTGCAGATTTAACAGGCTTAGCAGCTCGCCTGCAGACTCGTTGGAGGTGTCCCATTGTTCCACAGCCCTTGCAAACGTATCCTTTGAATCGACATGAATGGAAACGATGATCACCCCCGCAGCGCCAACAAGATGTTAATGGCCTTGCATGATGGACTCTGAGACATCTGCGGACGTGTAGCTGCAGGCATGTGTGACCTGCCCTGTACGTTATGATTCAAAAACAACATCTCTTTGTTCACAATACTTGTAGCAGCACTTGTGTGCTGAGAGATTTGCTTAGTATTGTCACTGGTGGCAATGAACGCCTGGGCTATCTCTATGGTCTTACTCAAGGTTGGTGTCTCAACAGTCAAAAGCTCGCGAAGTATGGTTTCGTGGCCAATGCCAAGTACGAAAAAGTCTCTGAGAATGTGCTCCAAATGTCCTTCAAATTCGCAATGTCCTGCAAGGCGTCTCAGCTCGGCGACATAAATCGCCACTTCCTGGCCTTCAGACCTTTTGTAGGTGTAGAACCGATAACCTCGCCATCAGAACACTTTCCTTTGTGGTCAAATGCTCTTGGACCAGCGTGCACAAATCCTCGTACGATTTCTCCGTGGGTTTCGCTGGAGTGAGCAGATTCTTCATGAGGCCATACGTTGGTGCCCCACAGACGGTGAGGAGGATCGCTCTACATTTGGCAGCGCTCTCTTCCCCATCTAGCTCTTTGGCCACGAAGTATTGGTCGAGTCGCTCCACAAAAGTTTTCCAATCATCTCCCTCCGAAAATCTCTCCAGGATGCCTATTGTTCTCTGCATCTTTGGGTTTGCTATCTGTATCTCGTCGCCAGTTGTTGTGTATGGAGAAAGAGTCAGACTGAACACTGTGAGCTCAAAGTAAAGTCTTTTATTGCAGATCTCCAGAGTGCTTCTCCAACCTGTGAAGCCTTCTTAAATACCTATGCTCCCAAGGGATTATGGGATCCCTTGGGACTCCGGGGAATGAGCCCTCTGGTGGCTGTACAGAGTATATATAAGTCCACATATATAACAAAGCTCATGATCTCCAGGACTGTAGTGATACCTGCCCTCCTGTATGGCTCAGACACTTGGACCATATACAGTAGACACCTCAAATCGCTGGAGAAATATCACCAACGATGTCGCTGCAAGATCCTGCAAATCCCCTGGGAGGACAGATGTACCAACGTTAGCGTCCTCGACCAGGCCAACATCCCCAGCATTGAAGAACTGACCACAGTTGACCAGCTCCGTTGGACGGGCCACATTGCTCGCATGCCTTAACAAAACTCCCAAAGCAAGCGCTCTACTTGAAACTCCTACATGGCAAACGGCCCATGGCGGGCAGAGGAAACGTTTCACGGACATCCTCAAAGCCTCCTTGATAAAATGCAACATCCCCACCGACACCTGGGAGCCCCTGGCCAAAGACCACCCTCAGTGAAGGAAGTGCATCCGGGTGGGTGCTGGACACCTCGAGTCTCATCGCCGACAGCCTGCAGAAACCAAGCGCAGGTAGCGGAAGGAGCGTGAGGCAAACCAGTCACACCCATCCTTTCCTTCAACCACTATCTGTCCCGCCTGTGACAGAGACTGTAATTCCCGTATTGGACTGTTCATCACCTAAGAACTCACTTTTAGAGTGAAAGCAAGTCTTCCTCAATTTCGAGTGACTGCCTACGATTCTCAGGTAATCTACTGAACAGTAGAAACAATGCCATAGAACCGTAGACGTTTGCAGCTCAGAACAAGGCTATTTGTTTTTTTAAATCTTTTCCCTTTGCAGTAGCAGATTTATATAACACCTTTGTGTAATTCTCTGAAATATCTCAATGCAGTTCATGTACAATGCAGCTACTGTCGTTATGTAAACAAATACAGTAACTAGTATTGCCTAAAGCAAGACTACACAAACATCAGTAAGATGAACGAGCATTTAATCTATTTTTGTTGATAATAGTTGAGAGAAAACTATTGGCCAGCACATCAGGAAAACTTTTTGCTTTGGGATAGTGCCATGGACGTCTTTAATATCCAGCTTAATTACCAAAAGTAGATAAACTGGGCCTTGGTAACAATGCAGCACTACAGAGAGACAGATAATGATGCTTATAAGACAATAAATCGGTCGTGGCATATTTCCTATCATATGATTATTGCAGCAGAGCACTAATATATTATAGTTAAGCTGCTGATTAACAGAAAAAAAACTGCATTCCTGTATGGGCAGTACTTCAGGTTTTTGCAAACAAATACCTGCCTTAAGGCATTTAATCGCTGCCAAGCGCAAAATCACCCTATAAATCTTTTCACGAGTGTGGTGATTAAAACTGGATATAATGCTTCATGAGTGGTTCCACCTGTACAATATTTCATAGACTATCAATGTCATTTCTTGGATACTCATGGATTTACTAATATGCTCCAACATTCTGTCTCTCTTTGAAGCCATTGCCCCCACACTTTAACACTGCCAAAATATTTAGTCACCAATAAAACCCATCTCCTTTCTTCTAATCCACATTATTTTACAATATATAATTTATTTCATAATCATATTTTTATATTATATCTTGCATTTCATTACTATAACTATCATCACCTGAATATTTTGACTTTCTGTAGATCATTTTGAGAGTTGTCCTTTTCATCAGAACATTCTACTTTCCTGCACAAACTGCCATTCTACTTTCAGTATCTGTGGCAAAAACATTTTGAATTATTTCATTTTGTGCAGCTAATTAGTCAAAATTATAATTTGCTCCTTTACTCTGAAACTTCTGCTGTAAACATCTGTTTCTTATGGGACCTTATCGGTTGTTTTATTGAAGTCAAAATATTAAATATCAACAAAATGTGATACCTGCCAATTCTGTTAAATCTTAAAGAATTTAAAAAAAATAATAAAACTGATTTCTCAAAATAATTGTCTGTCCATTAAGGATGGAAAATCATGGTGAGCAGGGCTACAAACAGCCCTGATGTTCACTGGGAATTGATGGCTTTATTTATTTGAAATATCTGTGACCAGAGGACACAGATTGAAGGTAATTGACAAGAGAAGCAGAGGGGAGAGGAGGAGATTTTTTTTTACACAGTGACTTGTTATGATCTGGTGGAAGCAGATTCAATAGTAACTTTCAAAAGGGAATTGGATGTATACTTCAAAGGGAAAAAAATGCAGGGCTATGGGGAAAGTACAGGGGAGTGGGACTAATTGGACAGCTCTTTCGAAGAGCCAGCACAGGCAGAATGGGCCGAATGGCCTCTTTCTGTGCTGCATAATTCCATGATCTGCACAAGTTACTTCTTTCTAATGGTGTCTAATATTTGTTGCATTGTTGTATCAGATTGACAAATCTGTGGCAACTGTGAGTATTCATCTGATCTTTTCTAAAAATGGGAAATTATGAACTATTTTCTAATATTCTGCTCCCATAGTCTGCCCAAGAAACAATGACCAATTTCTTAAACAATTCTACCCAATTCTACCTTAATTTCTGTAAGTAGTTTTAGATGGAGTCCATCTCATCCTGATTCCTTACGAATATTCAATTACCCTGTTACTAATTTTTATTTCCACCACAAACTCAATCCAATTTTATTCATAAAATATTGCAAAGATTTTTTTTCTATCTTGCAAACGTAAAATTTCTGCAATCTCAAATTGTGTTTGAGTGAGCCATTGTTTTTTAATGTGCATGTTACAGTCATACTTACATTAAAACATTTTTCTACTTCACTTTGCAATTTGTTTTCTAAATTTTCTTTTTAATTTTACATCATTGAAGTTTTACTTCATGTTTATATATTTTCAAATTATCATCATTCTTCCCTTTTCCTATAACTCTTTAAACCATGTTTGCTTTTCCTTGATGAATTTTAGACTCCTCATCAATGTTACCTCTAATTTTGTTTGGCCCTGCGCGGCCCCTTTAAGGGGCTGCACAGGGCATTCAAAATACTGCGTATTCGTGGTTTTTGTATTAAAAGCCAGCAAGCCAGCAGTGAGGGTTTTCGCTGGAGCACTTCAAGGACACGCAGCATACAGGGAATATTGGTCCTCAGTATATTTTTAGACTTTACATGGATATTTCTCTCACTTGCCATGATCCAAAATATTGCTTTACAAATAAAATATCTGGTAACCTGGTGGTTACCTAGGGATCAAACATAAACCGTTGTTATGGTAGTTAGCTGATTGCACATGATAGGAACCCATTGGTAAACTTGTAAATTTTATAAATCTGAAGAATAAATACTATGGGTCCAATTTTGGCCATGACTTGCGTCAATTTGTTTGGAGTAAGTTGTTTTTTATGGCGTAAGTTAAAAAATGTCATTTTCCCCAAAATATTTGCTCCAGAGTAAGTCAGTTAGGTACGATTTTTTTTAGTTCCTTTTTTTTTCAAAAGGGTTGCTCCTAGACACTTATGACAGTTTTGACCATTTATGCCACTTTGGCCAGCTAAAACTTACGCCAAATCGACTTAGGTCAGCGTATGTGGCCAGCTCTGAAAAACATTGCGGGCAGTTAAGAATTCGGCGCAGGTTAGTACATTTAAAGCACCAAGACTTACAAAGCACTAAACAAAGCACAAAAATAAGCATTCAATAACAAATAAAAAATACAAGGAAGCTGAGAGGACCTGCACCAAGACTTACAAAGCACGAAACAAACCACAAAAAGTAATAAGCAATCAATCAATAACAAATAAAAAATAGAAGTCCTACCTTTATGCCAGAATCAAATTTTTTTTTAAAGTTCCCCCCAACCCCCCATCAAAACACTTTCTCCCCACCCGCAATAGAAACACTCTTTCTCCGTCCACCCTCCCTCACCAAACTCTCCTACTCCCCCGCCTCCGCCCTCAATCAAAACTCTCCAAGCATCAATAAATAAAAAATAAAACTAAAGTCCTACCTTGGCCCGGGAAGTCAGCAGGTCGGCCGGCGGTGCGGGAGGCCACTCAACCGGGGATAGGGTGCGGCGAAGATCGGGGCGTCCTTTCAGCCAGCGATAGGGGCTGTGAGCATAGGGTCATAGGAACATAGAAAGATAAAAAATAGGTGCAGGAGTAGGACATTCGTCCCTTTGAGCCTGCACCACCATTCAATAATATCATGGCTGATCATTCACCTCAGTACCCCTTTCCTGCTTTCTCTCCATACCCCTTGATCCCTTTAGCTGAAAGGTCCATATCTAACTCTCTCTTGAATATATCCAATGAACTGGCATCAACAACTCTCTGCGGTCGGGAATTCCACAGCTTAACAACTCTCTGAGTGAAGAAGTTTCTCTTCATCTCAGTCCTAAATGGCTTACCCCTTATCGTTCGATGATGTCTCCTGATTCTGGACTTCCCCAACATCGGGAACATTCTTCCTGCATCGAACCTGCCAGTCCCATCAGAATTTTATCTGTGTCAATGAGATCCCCTCTCATCCTTCTAAACTCCAGTGAATACAGACCCAGTCGATCCAGTCTCTCCTCATATCTCAGTCCTGCCATCCCGGGAATAAGTCTGGTGAACCTTCACTGCACTCCCTCAAGAGCAAGAACGTCCTTCCTCAGATCAGGAGACCAAAACTGAACACAATATTCCAGGTGAGTCCTCACTAAGGCCTGTACAACTGCAGTAAGACCTCCCTGCTCCCAAACTCAAATCCCCTAGCTATGAAGGCCACCATACCATTTGCCTTCTTCACCGCCTGCTATACCTGCATGCCAACTTTCAATGACTGATGTACCATGACACCCAGGTCTCATTGCAGCTCCCCTTTTCCTAATCTGCCGCCATTCAGAAAATATTCTGCCTTTGTGTTTTTGCCACCAAAGTGGATAACCTCACATTTATCCACATTATACTGCACCTGCCATGCGTTTGCCCACTCACCCCACTTGTCCAAGTCACCCTGCAGCCTCTTAGCGTCCCCCTCACAGCTCACACCGCCATCCAGCTTAGTGTCATCTGCAAACTTGGAGACATTACACTCATTCCTTCATCTAAATCATTAATATATATTGTAAATAGCTGGGGTCCCAGCACTGAGCCCTGCGGCACCCCATTAGTCACTGCCTGCCATTCTGAAAAGGACCCGTTTTTCCCGACTCTCTGCTTCCTGTCTGCCAACCACTTCTCTAGCCACATCAGTACATTACCCCCAATGCAATGTGTTTTAATTTTGCACACTAATCTGTTGTTTGGGACCTTGTCAAAAGCTTTTTGAAAGTCCAAATACACAACATCCACTGGTTCTCCCTTGTCCACTCTACCAGTTACATCCTCAAAAAATTCTAGAAGATTTGTCAAGCAAGATTTCCCTTTCATAAATCCATGCTGACTTGGACCGATCCTGTCACTGCTTTCCAAATGCACTGCTATTTCATCTTTAATAATTGATTCCAACATTTTCCCCACTACTGATGTCAGGCTAACCGATCTATAATTACCCGTTTTCTCTCTCCCTCCTTTCTTAAAAAGTGGTGTTACATTAGCTATCCTCCAGTCCATAGGAACTGATCCAAAGTCAATAGACTGTTGGAAAATGATCACCAATGCATCCACTATTTCTAGGGTCACTTCCTTAAGTACTCTGGGATGCAGACTATTAGACCCCGGGGATTTATCAACCTTCAATCCCATCAATTTCCCTAACACAATTTCCTTCAGTTCCTCCTTCTCACTCGACCCTCGGTCCCCTAGATTTTCCGGAAGTTTATTTGTGTCTTCCGTCGTGAAGACAGAACCAAAGTATTTGTTTCATTGGCCCGCCATTTCTTTGTTCCCCATTATAACTTCACCTGAATCTGACTGCAAGGGATCTACATTTGTCTTCACTAATCTTTTTCTCTTCACATATCTATAGAAGCTTTTGCAGTCAGTTTTTATGTTCCCAGCAAGCTTCCTCTCATACTCTATTTTCCCCCTCCTAATTAAACCCTTTGTCCTCCTCTGCTGAATTATAAAATTCTCCCAGTCCTCAGGTTTGCTGCTTTTTCTGGCCAATTTATATGCCTCTTCCTTGGATCTAACACTATCCTTAATGTTTCTTGTTAGCCACGGTTGAGTCACCTTCCCCGTTTTAATTTTAATCCATACAGGGATGTACAATTGTTGAAGTTCATCCATGTGATCTTTAAATGTTTGCTATTGCCTATCCACCGTCAACCTTTAAATATCATTCGACAGTCTATTCTAGACAATTCACGCCTCATACCGTCGAAGTTACCTTTCCTTAAGTTCAGTACCCAAGTCTCTCAATTAACTGTGTCACTCTCCATTTTATTAAAGAATTCTACCATATTATGGTCACTCTTCCCCAAGGGGCCTCGCACAATAAGATTGCTAATTAGTCCTTTGTCATTACACATCACCCAGTTTAAGATGGCCAGCCCTCTAGTTGCTTCCTCGACATGTTGGTCTGGAAAACCATCCCTAATACACTCCAGGAAATTCTTCTCCATCGCATTGCTATCAGTTTGGTTAGCCCAATCAATATGTCGATTAAAGTTGCCCATGATAACTGCTGTACCTTTATTGCATGCATCCCTAATTTCTTGTTTGATGCTGTCCCCAACCTCACTACTACTGTTTGGTGGTCTGTACACAACTCCCACTAGCGTTTTCTGCCCCTTGGTATTCCGTAGCTCCACCCATACCGATTCCACATCATCCAAGCTGGAGTCCTTCCTTACTTTGCGTTAATTTCCTCTTTAACCAGCAACGCCACCCCACCTCCTTTTCCTTTCTGTCTATCCTTCCTGAATGTTGGCTACTCCTGGATGTTGAGTTCCCAGCCTTGGTCACCCTGGAGCCATGTCTCCGTGATGCCAATTACATCATATCCATTAACAGCTATCTGTGCAGTTAATTTGTGCACCTTATTATGAATACTCCTCGCATTGAGGCACAGAGCCTTCAGGCTTGTCTTGTTAACACACTTTACCCCTTTTAGAATTTTGCTGTAATTTGGCCCTTTTTGCTTTTTGCCTTGGGTTTCTCTGCCCTCCACTTTTACTTTTCTTCTTTCTATCTTTTGCTTCTGCCCCCCTTCTACTTCCCTCTATCTCCCTTCATAGATTCCCATCCCCCTGCCATATTAGTGTAACCCCTCCCCAACAGCACTAGCAAACACTGCCCCAAGGACATTGGTTCCGGTCCTGCCCAGGTGTGGACCGTCCGGTTTGTACTGGTCCCACCTCCCCCAGAACTGGTTCCTATGTCCCAAGAATTTGAATCCCTCCCTTCTGCACCACTCCTCAAGCCACGTATTCATCTGAACTATCCTGCGATTCCTACTCTGACTGGCACGTGGCACTGGTAGCAATCCTGAGATTACTACTTTTGAGGTCCTACTTTTTAATTTAGATCCTACTTCCCTAACTTTGTCTTGTAGGACCTCATCCAGTTTTTTACCTATATCACAGCCCGCAGGACACGCTGAGAGGGCGAGGAGCATGCGCGCAGACTTCACTGCGCATGCGCGCAGCTGCCGGCAGTGCTTTTTGCGCTGGGCTGTTGCCCCATCCCCAACTTCACTATCTACACCACACTGGGACCCCAGAGACCCGGCAGAGCGGGCAGGATGGGGTCACTTTTTTCGGCACCCTTTCCAGTGCGCAAAGTTGCCGCATTTAAGGTAAGTGCACCGAAAAAAAGGGTTGGGGAAAATTGAGCCCTAAATTAGATCATGGATTAAGCTATAAACTACAGAACAGGTTTATTAGAAGTAGCTAACAGGAAATAGCAATAGATGTTACAGAATTTTTAATTCACACTGCCTCCTCAGGTTCAAAAATATCAAAAGTAATGAGACTTTGCCGACTCTACTGATGACCAGTAACTGTCCTGTAACCTTTATACAAGAAAGAATATTATGTAATGGCCCTTAGAGATCCACAAGAACTACCTCCATAGGAGCAGAAGTACAATGATGTTGCTTTTGAATATATTGGAGTGCTAAAAGAAAAGAAAGAACCCACAACCTTCTGGCTCAGAGCTAAAGAATAGTACTAGGTAGCCTTTTGTTGTCAATGGGAAAAATCTTACTGAATTGAACAACAGGTAATCATGACATTGCATTTCAAATTGGGGGAAGCATACTGAGTATGTTCTATTCCGTTTTTCTGGGTCAGCTGCAGCCTAACAACCGGTTTTATGGAAATGAGGCCTGAGGTCCTATTTGGAGTGAGCCTCGGTTCAGCGTCCCACTTTGTGTTAGTTTCTGCCATAAAACCAGGTTCTAGGCCATCATGTCATTGCAGTGGTCACATTACAGAGGCTTTTAATAGTTTTTATCAGTGCCATTTCACTTTTAACTATCATTAGAATTGATTTTATTGTATTGTAATTATAGTATGCATTGTTACAATTCAGTGGTGGCATTTGTGTTGGGAAATTGCAGCATTGAGAGAGCATACCCTGTTTCTGTTTCTTACTGAACGGCAATTCTGCAAAATCTTGCATAAATTAGCCAGGTTTCATGCAAATATATTTAAATAAACAACTAGCATAATGAACAGGATTTGCCCAAGCTTTGCTTTATCTCTCCGCAAACCACATTTCGACTGGTTAGAAAGGAAGATCGACAAGCAATGGGACTCTTAAAGGAGAACAGGCTATTTATTTTATTTGGTGCAATAGTTATACTACTTTTTTAGTGCTGTGTTTTTATTAGACATTTTTCCATATTTATGAAATCGTTATTCTTTTTTAAATAAAAAAAAATCAGGGTGGGGCAATTCTGTTTGACTGATAAGGCTTTATTAAATGTCTCAAATACAGTATTTCAAGGTTAGGTTATATAAGATGAAAGGAGGCATTCTCAGGATTTCAGCAATTGACAGACCATATCTACCTATCAATGACCAAGGACAAGTACTTCAGCTTACTCTGGGCTGGCAGAGCACCTACTGCATATCTTTACAAGGACATCTGCAGCCAAATTATAATATTGGAAAATTGCTGTCAATGGGTTGGTTATAAGATCACCAGTGTCCTGATCTGTTATGCCTGCGGCTTATTTCTGGATAGCACTGCAATATCAAATGATGTGCATTTCTGTTGCCTAGAGGCATTCATGGGAAATTTGATGTAATCATTTTCCTTGGCAAAATGGTGCCCAAGACCTGCTTAATGCAGTCGTGGGTTGCAGATTGATGAATGTGACACATGTCCCCGTCTGCAGTCTGAAATGAGCCTGAAGCACAAAGTTTAATGGCTGCAATTACCTTCATAGCCACAGGCAAGGAATGGCCAGGTGGAAGAGTTGACTGCAGGTCTTACTTACAGGAGGCTGCACAGGTCTGACCACTTGTCTGAGAACCACAGTCTCCTGACGCACTGCTCCTCTGAAAGCTGCAAGTAAGCAACTTGGGTCTATATACGCTATGTGCACGGTAGGAATGCCTGCAAGCAGCACCTTCCTCTTAGCTATCCTCACCAGCTCACTTCTACCCCGGGCCGAAAGGACCCTGCACCAGCCAGCTTCTACCCCGGGCCGAAAGGACCCTGCACCGGCTCACTTCTATCCCGGGCCGAAAGGACTCTGGGGCCATCTAGCTATTCTGGGGCCAAGCAGTTCCTCCAAGGCTCGCCTGGGCCCGCCGACTCTTCGGGGCCTGCCGGGATCTGCCAACTCTTCGGGGCCCGCCAGCTCTTCTGGGCCCGCTGGCCCACCGGCCACAAGGAAGACGCTGAGGTGGAGTGTTCCGGCAGTACTGTGAAACATACTGGTTCTACTAAACCGGCCGAAGGGACTCAATTTTTAAACTTTTAATCAACTTTTAAACTTCATAAACAATTCGGGAAAACTTTAAAATTTTTAATCAACTTGGAGAACTTTTTTTCTGTAACTTTTAATCAACTCTTAATTTATTTATTAAACCTTCAATCAACCTGTGTAACTTAAAAAAAATCTGGAAATACTTTTAAACTTTAAACTTTTAAAACAACTTGGAAACTCCTGGGGAAATTTTTAACCTTGGAAGACACTTCCCAAAACATCCATCGGAACCCCAGCGGGCAGCTGACCTTCCTAATGCCTGCCCCAAACCAAGCCTCTGGCCATCTACCATCAATGGCGCTACTTGGCACCGAGCTTGCGGTCAACACCTCGCCGTAGGCAATTAGGCTTATACAGCAGTGCCTGGTCTCCAGTCGTCTTGGACCCCCTTGCCACTGGACCAAGACCTCGCTCAGTTAAGCCCGTATGGTTGCCGGTGTGCAGCGGCCACGCCACGTTAGAAGAACTCACGCATAGGCATCTTCCACTTCGCTAATATGAAGTTCGGAACCTGGAACGTCAGAACCCTCATGGACAATTCCAACAGCGACAGGCCGGAATGCCGCACCACCATAGTTGCCCGGGAACTTAGATGTTTTGACATCGACATCACTGCCCTAAGCGAGACCCGGCGGGCAGGGGAAGGCCAGCTCAAGGAACATGCTGGAGGTTACACCTTTTTCTGGAAAGGAAAACCAGGGGAAGAACGCTGCCTTCATGGAGTCAGCTTCGCCGTCAAAAATGAACTGGTCGACCACCTCAAAGACTCCCCCTGCGGGGTTAACGAATGCCTCATGACTCTTCGACTTACCCTATCCTGGAACCAATGCGCCACAGTCAACAGTGCGTACCCTCCAACACTCGATGCAACGGATGAGGCGAAAGAGGGTTTTTATTCCAACCTCGAGACATCCCTGTCCCGCGTTCCCACGGGCGACAAATTGATCCTCCTGGGTGACTTTAATGCCAGGGTCAGCAAAGACACAGCCCTCTGGGGAGGCGTGATTGGCAGAGAGGGGATAGGGAAAGCCAACTCCAGCGGTACCCTACTCCTGACAAAATGTCTAGAACATGAACTCCTCATCACCAACACCCTGTTCCGCCAGAGGGACAAATACAAGGCATCGTGGCAACAATCTCGCTCCAAACACTGGCACCTGCTTGACTATGTCATTGTCCGAGCCAGGGATCGCACGGATGTGCGCATCACCCACGCCATGACGACTGCTGAACGAACCATTGCCTAATCCGATCCATCATCAATATAAACATAGACCCAAAGCAGAGGGGACAGCAGAAGCAGTGTCGCAAAAAAGTTAATGCCGGGGCACTTAGAGACCCAGCTAAGAGAGCCCTATACAGCCAACACCTGACAACTAATCTGGCGTGCCTTGATGACCCTGAATGCCCACAGCACTTGGTCTGCCCTCCAGGTCTCCATAACCAGTGCCTGTGAAGAGACACTTGGTTACTCAAGCAGAAAACACCAGGAATGGTTTGATGAAAATGATCAGGTGATCCAAGAACGAGTAGATCGTAAGTGCAGAGCATTTCTGAGCCTCAAGCAACAACCCAACTCGGGAGATGCAAAGCAACGTTACAGATGGCTCAAGGTTGAGGTCCAACAAAAAACCTGGGACCTAAAGAACAGGTGGTGGATGGAGAAAGCGCAGGAGGTACAACAACTGGCCGACAGCCATGATATGCGAGGATTCTTCATTGCAGTCAAGGCCACCTACGGTCCAAACTCCCAAGGCCCCACCCCACTCCTGGCCAAGAACGGGGTCACCGAGGCTGTCAGGGCCCACTGGAAGGAGCACTTTGAAGATCTCCTCAATCGAGACTCTGCCTTTAACTCGAGTGTTCTCGACTCCATCCCGCAGCATGTAACCCGCCACCACCTCAGTGAAACCCCAACGTTGCACGAGGTAGGCAAAGCCATAAAACAGCTCAAGGATAACAAGGCTACGGGTACAGATGGAATTCCTGCTGAGGCGTGAAGATTTGGTGGAGAGGTGCTGTTGGCGTGGATACATAACCTCATCTCTCTCATTTGGAGGGAAAGGAGCATGCTGGGAAATCTCAGAGATGCAGTGATCGTGACCATCTTTAAAAAGAGGGACAAGTCCGACTGCAGCAACTACAGGGGAATCTCCCTGCTATAAGCCACTGGGAAAGTTGTTGCTAGAGTTCTTCTCAACTGTCTTCTCCCTGTGGCTGAGGAGCTCCTCCGAGAATCACAGTGTGGATTTCGTCCCTACGGGGCACAACGTACATGATCTTTGCAGCGCGACAGCTGCAGGAAAAATGCAGGGAGCAGTGCCAGCCCTTATATATGGCTTTTTTCGATCTTATAAAGGCCTTTCACACTGTCAACCGTGAGGGCTTATGGAGCGTCCTCCTCCGTTTTGGATTCCCCCAAAAGTTTGTCAACTTCCTTCGCCTGCTCCACGATGACATGCAGGCCGTGATCCTTACCAGCGGTTTCATTACAGACCCATTCCACGTCCGGACCGGGGTCAAACAGGGCTGCGTCATCGCTCTAACCCTCTTAATCTTCCTCGCTGCCATGCTCCACCTCACAATCAACAAGCTCCCTGCTGGAGTGGAACTAAACTACAGAACCAGTGGGAAGCTGTTTAGCCTACACCGCCTCCAGGCCAGGTCCAAGATCACCCCAACCTCTGTCATTGAGCTGCAGTACGCAGATGATGCCTGTGTCTGCGCACATTCTGAGGCTGAACTCCAGGATATATTCATCGAGGCATATGAAAGCATGGACCTTATGCTTAATATCCATAAGACAAAGGTCCTCCACCAGGCTGTCCTCACCGTACAACAGTGTCCCCCCAATCATCAAGAATCACGGCGTGGCCCTCGACAACATGGACCACTTCCCATACCTCGGGATCCTTTTATCAATAAAGGCAGACATTGATGCGGAGATTCAACATCGCCTCCAGTGCACCAGTGCGGCATTTGGCTGCCTGAGGAACAGAGTGTTCGAAGACCAGGCCCTCAAATCTACCACCAAGCTCATGCTCTACAGGGCTGTAGTAATACCCGCCCTCCCGTATGGAGACACTGGGCCCTCCAACACGTACACTGGGCCCTCCGACACGTACACTGGGCCCTCCGACATGGACCCTCGTCCTCCGACACAGACACTGGGCCCTCCGACTTGGACCCTCGCTCTCCGACCCGTACACTGGGCCCTCCGACACGTACACTGGGCCCTCCGACGTGGACCCTTGCCCTCCGACACGGAACCTCGCCCTTGATACGGGCACTGGGCCCCTCCGACACGGAACCTCGCCCTTGATACGGACACTGGGCCCTCAGACACGTACACTGGGCCCTCAAACACGGACCCTCGCCCTCCAACACGGAACCTCGCCCTTGATACGGGCACTGGGCCCTCCGACACGGACCCTCGCCCTCCGACATGGGCACTGTGCGCTCCGACACGGACACTGGACCATCCGACACGGACCCTCGCCCTCCGACACGGGCACTAGGCGCTCCGACACGGACACTGGGCCCTCCGACACGGACCCTCGCCCTCCGACCCGTACACTGGGCCCTCCGACACGTACACTGGGCCCTCCGACGTGGACCCTTGCCCTCCGACACGGAACCTCGCCCTTGATACGGGCACTGGGCCCCTCCGACACGGAACCTCGCCCTTGATACGGACACAGGGCCCTCAGACACGTACACTGGGCCCTCAAACACGGACCCTCGCCCTCCGACACGGACCCTCGCCCTCCGACATGGGCACTGTGCGCTCCGACACGGACACTGGACCATCCGACACGGATCTCGCCCTCCGACACGGGCACTGGGCGCTCCGACACGGACACTGGGCCCTCCGACACGGACCCTCACCCTCCGACACGTACACTGGGCCCTCCGACACGTACACTGGGCCCTCCGACGTGGACCCTTGCCCTCCGACACGGAACCTCGCCCTTGATACGGGCACTGGGCCCCTCCGACACGGAACTTCGCCCTTGATACGGACACTGGGCCCTCAGACACGTACACTGGGCCCTCAAACACGGACCCTCGCCCTCCGACACGGAACCTCGTCCTTGATACGGGCACTGGGCCCTCCGACACGGACCCTCGCCCACCGACACGGGCACTATGCGCTCCGACACGGACACTGGACCATCCGACATGGACCCTCGCCCTCCGACACGGGCACTGGGCGCTCCGACACGGACACTGGGCCCTCCGACACGGACCCTCGCCCTCCGACCCGTACACTGGGCCCTCCGACACGTACACTGGGGCCTCCGACGTGGACCCCTGCCCTCCGACACGGAACCTCGCCCTTGATACGGGCACTGGGCCCCTCCGACACGGAACTTCGCCCTTGATACGGACACTGGGCCCTCAGACACGTACACTGGGCCCTCAAACACGGACCCTCGCCCTCCGACACGGAACCTCGCCCTTGATACGGGCACTGGGCCCTCCCACACGGACCCTCGCCCACCGACACGGGCACTATGCGCTCCGACACGGACACTGGACCATCCGACATGGACCCTCGCCCTCCGACACGGGCACTGGGCGCTCCGACACGGACACTGGGCCCTCCAACACGGACCCTCGCCCTCCGACACGGGCACTGGGTGCTCCGACACGGACACTGGGCCCTCCGATACAGACCCTCGCCCTCCGACATGGGCACTGGGTGCTCCGACATGAACACTGGGCCCTCCGACACGGACCCTCGCCCTCCGATACGGACACTGGGTCCTCCGACACGGACCCTCGCCCTCCGACACGGACCCTCGCCCTCCGACACGGGCACAGGGCCCTCCGATACGGGCCCTCCGAAAGGGACCCTCGCCCTCCGACACGGGCACTGGGCACTCCGACACGGCACTGGGCCCTCTGACACGGACCCTCTCCCTCCGACACGGACCCTCGCCCTCTGACACGGACACTGGGCCCTCCGACACGGACCCTCGCCCTCCGACCCGTACACTGGGCCCTCCGACACGTACACTGGGCCCTCCGACGTGGACCCTTGCCCTCCGACACGGAACCTCGCCCTTGATACGGGCACTGGGCCCCTCCGACACGGAACCTCGCCCTTGATACGGACACAGGGCCCTCAGACATGTACACTGGGCCCTCAAACACGGATCCTCGCCCTACGACACGGAACCTCGCCCTTGATACGGGCACTGGGCCCTCCGACACGGACCCTCGCCCTCCGACATGGGCACTGTGCGCTCCGACACGGACACTGGACCATCCGACACGGATCTCGCCCTCCGACACGGGCACTGGGCGCTCCGACACGGACACTGGGCCCTCCGACACGGACCCTCACCCTCCGACACGTACACTGGGCCCTCCGACACGTACACTGGGCCCTCCGACGTGGACCCTTGCCCTCCGACACGGAACCTCGCCCTTGATACGGGCACTGGGCCCCTCCGACACGGAACTTCGCCCTTGATACGGACACTGGGCCCTCAGACACGTACACTGGGCCCTCAAACACGGACCCTCGCCCACCGACACGGGCACTATGCGCTCCGACACGGACACTGGACCATCCGACATGGACCCTCGCCCTCCGACACGGGCACTGGGCGCTCCGACACGGACACTGGGCCCTCCGACACGGACCCTCGCCCTCCGACCCGTACACTGGGCCCTCCGACACGTACACTGGGCCCTCCGACGTGGACCCTTGCCCTCCGACACGGAACCTCGCCCTTGATACGGGCACTGGGCCCCTCCGACACGGAACCTCGCCCTTGATACGGACACAGGGCCCTCAGACACGTACACTGGGCCCTCAAACACGGACCCTCGCCCTACGACACGGAACCTCGCCCTTGATACGGGCACTGGGCCCTCCGACACGGACCCTCGCCCTCCGACATGGGCACTGTGCGCTCCGACACGGACACTGGACCATCCGACACGGATCTCGCCCTCCGACACGGGCACTGGGCGCTCCGACACGGACACTGGGCCCTCCGACACGGACCCTCACCCTCCGACACGTACACTGGGCCCTCCGACACGTACACTGGGCCCTCCGACGTGGACCCTTGCCCTCCGACACGGAACCTCGCCCTTGATACGGGCACTGGGCCCCTCCGACACGGAACTTCGCCCTTGATACGGACACTGGGCCCTCAGACACGTACACTGGGCCCTCAAACACGGACCCTCGCCCACCGACACGGGCACTATGCGCTCCGACACGGACACTGGACCATCCGACATGGACCCTCGCCCTCCGACACGGGCACTGGGCGCTCCGACACGGACACTGGGCCCTCCGACACGGACCCTCGCCCTCCGACCCGTACACTGGGCCCTCCGACACGTACACTGGGCCCTCCGACGTGGACCCTTGCCCTCCGACACGGAACCTCGCCCTTGATACGGGCACTGGGCCCCTCCGACACGGAACCTCGCCCTTGATACGGACACAGGGCCCTCAGACACGTACACTGGGCCCTCAAACACGGACCCTCGCCCTACGACACGGAACCTCGCCCTTGATACGGGCACTGGGCCCTCCGACACGGACCCTCGCCCTCCGACATGGGCACTGTGCGCTCCGACACGGACACTGGACCATCCGACACGGATCTCGCCCTCCGACACGGGCACTGGGCGCTCCGACACGGACACTGGGCCCTCCGACACGGACCCTCACCCTCCGACACGTACACTGGGCCCTCCGACACGTACACTGGGCCCTCCGACGTGGACCCCTGCCCTCCGACACGGAACCTCGCCCTTGATACGGGCACTGGGCCCCTCCGACACGGAACTTCGCCCTTGATACGGACACTGGGCCCTCAGACACGTACACTGGGCCCTCAAACACGGACCCTCGCCCTCCGACACGGAACCTCGCCCTTGATACGGGCACTGGGCCCTCCGACACGGACCCTCGCCCACCGACACGGGCACTATGCGCTCCGACACGGACACTGGACCATCCGACATGGACCCTCGCCCTCCGACACGGGCACTGGGCGCTCCGACACGGACACTGGGCCCTCCAACACGGACCCTCGCCCTCCGACACGGGCACTGGGTGCTCCGACACGGACACTGGGCCCTCCGATACAGACCCTCGCCCTCCGACATGGGCACTGGGTGCTCCGACATGAACACTGGGCCCTCCGACACGGACCCTCGCCCTCCGATACGGACACTGGGTCCTCCGACACGGACCCTCGCCCTCCGACACGGACCCTCGCCCTCCGACACGGGCACAGGGCCCTCCGATACGGGCCCTCCGAAAGGGACCCTCGCCCTCCGACACGGGCACTGGGCACTCCGACACGGCACTGGGCCCTCCGACACGGACCCTCTCCCTCCGACACGGACCCTCGCCCTCTGACACGGACACTGGGCCCTCTGACACGGACCCTCGCTCTCCGACACGGACACTGGGCCCTCCGACACGGGCACTGGGTGCTCCGACATGGACACTGGGCCCTCCGACATGGACCCTCGCCCTCCGACACGGACCCTCGCCCTCTGACACGGACACTGGGCCCTCTGACACGGACCCTCGCTCTCCGACACGGACACTGGGCCCTCCGACACGGGCACTGGGTGCTCCGACATGGACACTGGGCCCTCCGACATGGACCCTCGCCCTCCGACACGGACACTGGGCCCTCCGACACGGACCCTCGCCCTCCGACACGGACCCTCGCCCTCCGACACGGGCACTGGGCCCTCCGACACGGGCCCTCCGACACGGACCCTTGCCCTCCAACATGGGCACTGAGCACTCCGACATGGGCACTGGGCCCTCCGACACGGGCCCTCCGACACAACCCTCTCCCTCCGACACGGACCCTCGCCCTCTGACACGGACACTGGGCCCTCTGACACGGACCCTCGCCCTCCGACACGGACACTGGGCCCTCCGACACGGACACAGGGCTCTCCGACACGGACACTGGGTCCTCTGACACGGACACATGGGCTATGGAGAGAAAGCAGGAAAGGGGTACTGGGGTGAATGATCAGCCATGATCTTATTGAATGGTGGTGCAGGCTCGAAGGGCCGAATGGCCTACTCCTGCACCTATTTTCTATGTTTCTATCAGAGGCATGGACGATGTACAGAAGACACCTCATGTCGCTGGAGATATATCACCAATGATGTCTCCGCAAGATCCTGCAAATCCGCTTGGAGGACAGGTGCAGCAACATCAGTGTCCTTGCCCAGGCTAACATCCCCAGCATTGAAGCACTGACCACACTCGATCAGCTTCGCTGGGCATGCCACATAGTTCCCATGCCAGACACGAGGCTCCCTAAGCAATTGCTCTATGTGGAGCTCCTTCACGGCAAACAAGCCAAAGGAGGACAGTGGAAACGTTACAAGGACACCCTCAAAGCCTCCCCGGTAAAGTGCGACATCACCACTGACACCTGGGAGTCCCTGGTCGAAGACCGCCCTAGGTGGAGAAAGTGCATCCGGGAGGGCGTTGTGCTCTTCGAGTCTCAACGCCGCGAGTGTGAAGAGGTCAAGCGCAGGCAGCGGAAGGAGCATGTGGCAAATCTGTCCCACCACCCCACCACCCCCTTCCCCCGACGAATGTCTGTCCCACCTGTGACAGGGTCTATGCCTCTCACATTGGACTGTTCAACCACCAAAGGACACACTTTGGGAGTGGAAGCAAGTCTTCCTCGATTCCGAGGGACTGTCTATGATGATGACTGCATCTCCCTGAGGATGCATTGCTGCTACTGCTCTTGCTCCTCCTCCTCTGCCAACAGTTGAGTGGCCAGGATGACTCCCATTGTCAAATGTTTCCAGTTCCTCCTTAATGTTTTAAAATTCTCATGCTTGTGTTCAAATCTTTCCATGGCCTCGCCCCTCCCTATCTCTATAACCTGCTCCAGCCTTACAACCCTCTGAGAACTCTGTGTTCCTCCAATCCTGGCCTCTTGTGCATCCCTAATTTCCTTTGCTTCACCATTGCTGGCCGTACCTTCAGCTGTGTAGGTTCAGCTGTCTGGAATTTCTCCATCTTGCTATCTCCCTCTCCCCCTTTAAAACATTCAATAAAACCTTGCTCTTTCCTGTCCTAATATCTCCTGATTTGGCTCAATATCAAATGTTGTCTTATAACGCTCCTGTGCAATGCCTTGGGGCATTTTACTTTGAAAAAAGGTGCTATATAAATGCCCGTTGTTGCTAATGTTACTGAAGGAATTCTGGATGTACGTAGCAGTATATTATCCCAAATAATTCTCTGAATGCTTCAAATAGGGAACAAAACTGATTTCAGGAAGATTCCTGACATCTGACACTTTGCAGGTTGGTGCCAGAATTCCCGTCGTGCAGACGTCTGAGAGGCATTTACAATGTAGATACCGTGCATACACAGAAGTTATGAATGGGCTGCGCATTGGGGAGGCAGGCCGCGCAAGAGGCCTGCCTCCCTAATGCAGCTTGTGGGGGCATTGGTTTGTGCCCCTTTAAATATCCCTCCCAAATGATGATTCCTTCCTGTAATGCCCACTATTACTGGGAAGGTTCATCAGCCAGCGGAACTTCTGCCTTGATTGCTCAAAATTGTATTGGGGTCCTGTGTACGTCATAGGACTTCAATTTAAATACCAGCTTCAGGTGGCTGCTTGGGCCACCCTCATGAAGGACACTAAAAAGATGTTGTTCGTTAAATCAGGAATGGGAATGGTCAGTTAATATTTCCCCGTATGTTTTGGGGTGCTTGCTACCATCCCATTTGCGTCCAAAGGAGATCTACTCCTTTTGTGTTCATCTGAGAAGCTTTCTATGTAACTCATTTTATTTTTTATTTAATTTTAGCAGGGCAGGGCACGCTAATATCCACACCTCAATGCCTGATACAAGCACCCAGCGGGTGAACTGCCTGATATATGCACCCAGCGGGTGAAATACCTGATATATGCACCCAGCGAGTGAAATACCATGCCAGGAGCACATATTGTAAAATCTACCCTGCGCTGTATTGTGGGCTACACGTGTGCAACAATCTGTAAGTTTTCCTCATATTTTTTAAGTTAATCATATTGTTTATATAAAATAAAATCATTAAAAATGGTTTCCTTTGAAATAGTGCAACTGTAGTGTTCACTACAGTTATGTGTGATATTACGGATGTGGAATGGAATGCTCAATGGAAAGTTGCACATGCTACCAAAGTACTTTGTGCAATTCTTGATAGAGTTCAATTGTTTTCTACACGGTGCTATGTGTACCGACCCGGAAATCAGCGCGGTCTCGGCCTGCAAGACGGTCAGCAGGCCGGGGCCATTGGAGGGAGCAGCATGCGGCGGCACACCACTGCAGGGAGCAGCGTGACTGCTGCTGCAGGAGGGCAACGGCTGCGAAGCCAGGTCGCTGATTGCAGTGCGGGCAGGCACAGCAGGAGCGGCGAAGGAGTGGCAAGTGTTTGTAGATGGAGGTGACCGGGGCCCAGGAGAGGCGTGAGTTCGGGGCCCAGAAGAGGCGAGGGCCCAGGGACAGCACGGGCCAGCTCACAGTGCGATATGTGCAAGCACTGGATCCGTGCAGCAGAGCTGGTCTCCAGTCGTCTTGGTTAACCCTTGCCACTGGACCAAGACCGAGCTCTGTCAAGCCCGTGTGGTGGCTGGTGTGCAACGGCCACCACACGTTAAAAAAGTCCACGCACAGGCATCTTCCACCCTTCACGTTGTAGTTCGCGATCTGGAATATTAGTTCGGGATCTGGAACATTGAAACACCTGTGAACTCATCCCTTTTTGGTGTGGAAGCAAGTCATCCGTGCTTCGAGGGACTGCCTATGATGATGTGTACCAACTAAAGGGATTAATTGTTTGTTGGGTATTGTAGCCAAGAACAACAATGAGAGCACATGTGGTATTATTGCTGGAATGAAAGACCATGGTCATTAGTATGTCATTTTGTTGCTTGCCTAAAGGTGTCTCTGTCAGTCAAGTGCAATACTGGTTCCAGGTCCGCATATTAAAATAGGAAAAATCTACCCACCAGATGGGTCTATGTGATTTTTAAAAATCCATCAGGAACCAGGAGGAACATCATCAACGAAGTGCCCAGAAAGGCTGCCCGCAGCTTGACTGAAATAGAAGAGTTGGATGTGCAATATAATATAAAGTACTTTATTACATGTTTGCACAGTTGTAGGCAGCCTAATGTAATCACTGAATGTGCACAGATGGATGGCCATGAGAGAAGTTGAAATGGGGGCAGTTTTGAAAAACCTCTAAATTATTTTGAAACATCCAGGTGGACTGTGTATAGTATTATCCAAGGGCCATTCAGCTTCCAATTTTTCCTCATCTTTCGGCTGCGTAATTTGCTTCTAAGTACTGTTTGCGACAGGTGCAGAATAGGAACATCCTCTGTTATTCTATTATAACAATCACAGTGATGGCACATAGCAAGGCAATTAATGTAGGGTTTTGTTTTAAATAGAGGTGTTCTTCAAAAAAAACTGAGCTATAGCACCCACCGAGGCTCTGAGGCATATTGGGTTGAGTTAGCTGATCTCAGTCAAGTCATTGTGGGAGTTTTCCAACAGGTGTCAGCATCCTGGGCTAGGGAAGGGGAATAAAATCTAAGATTTCTGCTCCAGATTACTATCCAATAACTGCTAAAAAGTGAGCATGTAAGGTTTACAGGATTGATCTTGGTTATTATGCCACCAACAGTGTAAGAAGTCGGCGAAAACATCGACAGCCAAAGCATAAACTTTTGGACTTTAACGTTTTGGCCATTGCTTTTAACTTGGCTGTTACTGCAGAAGAGCAGACAGCATGATGTGGGACAGGTCCAAACATGTCCCACGAGAATATACATCAGGTGGGCAGGAATGGATCAATGGCTGAAATGGCAGGAAGATGGTTGATGGGAGGTCCTTTCTCATGCAATGGGAACCCACCAGTCAGAGATCAAGAAGATTGGTCGGTGTTCAAGACACAAAGTAAGCTTTTTGGCCACCCAGACTTGTTGGAGCCTTGTCCCTAGGAACAGGACAGCTGACAAAGACACTGTCCGAAGAGGTGTTTTTTTTGCTCTTTCAGTTGGACTGCCTCAGGTGAAGGACTAACTTTTGGTGCGAGAAGAAGCATTTTTCCAGGTATAAGAGAGGCAGTTTTAGCTGCCATCTCTCTCTCTCCTCTTCTACGCTTGCTTGCTTCATTCAACACACAAGGACTGAGCACTCCATCTGGGACGGAAAGAAGAAACCACCATCTATGAGCAAAGAGAGCCTTGCTACTTCGACTGGGAGGCTGACCTTGAGAATAGACTTGAATACCACAGATTGGTACAGACCCAGAAGATACGCCTCATCGGGAGAAGCAGCGAGTAAGCCAGAGTAGTAACTGGTGAGCATTATCCCAGCCCACACATCTTTAAGACCACCACATAGTGTGAAGGGGTGTTGTGTGTCCCAACCAAGCATTAGGAGTTTAGTGGGGAGGTTTTCTGCACGGATCATAGGCATACACACATTCTGTTGGACAGATTCGGTGGTGCCCTATTGAACCAAGCAGGGGTGTTTTAGTCATGGGTACTTTGCGTTAGGGGCCTGTTCAGCCGGGCCAGGGTTGTGTGTTGTTCTGTGTTTGTTTGTTGTTCTGTGTTTGTTTGTTTTACACCACCAAGGTGTGTTTACTGGGTGCAGGTGTGTGCTTTAACTTGAATAAAAGCATTGTGATGAATGAGATCGAAAGATCTGGCTATAACTGTATTTCTGTTCACTACTGTAATTCCGGTGTCTAGAACTGTTGTAAGGAGGGTGATTCTGAACCACCAAGGGCAAAACCACTTACAACAGTGAAATAGCTTGCCAATGCTTATTGGCTAGGTTTTTGTGTGAAAAATGGCTACTTAGGTGTGAGCATAAGAACATAAGAACATAAGAATTAGGAGCGGGAGTAGGCTATTCAATAGGATCATGGCTGATCTTCTACCTCAACTCCACTTTCCTGCACTATCCCCATAACCCTTGATTTCTTAATATCCCAAAATCTATCGATCTCTCTCTTGAACATACTCAACGACTGAGCCTCCACAGCCGTCTAGGGTAGAACATTCCAAAGACTTTTCTTTGAAAATTCCAAAGATTTGACCCCCTGAGGGAAGATGTCATGTATGTAATCTTTATGCAACAACACTGCAATACTGTTTATATGTCAAAAATGCACACCTTTACCACAGGGAGTGAACTTGTGGGAGACAATCCTCACGTGGTCATCCAGGTATACAAAGGGAGGTCCCACGCAGGGTCATTACTTCTTGGTCCTGTGAATAAAGGTTCAGGTCATGGAGTGACCTTGTCCATAGAATGTGCCTCATGTGGATTTGTGGTATTGTGTAAGGACTTTACATTGGCGACGAGAAACAGGAATCAACGACGCATGAGAATGGCCACCGGCAGCACAGATGAACGGTACTGTGTTGGTGAGGACTGGGACGATTTCATTGAGAGGCTCCAGCAGAGTTTTGTCATGTAGGACTGGCTGGGAGACGCAGCGGCCGACAAGCGAAGGGCTCATCTGCTGACCAGCTGTGGATCTAAGACTTACACGTTCACGAAAGACCTGCTAGCACCCGAGAAGCCGGCGGACAAAACCTTTGAAGAGCTCAGCAAACTAATCGGTGAACACCTCAAACCGGCGAGCAGCGTACACATGGCCCGACACAGATTCTATACCCACTGACGTCGGGAAGGACCGAGCATACCGGATTTCGTTGCGGACCTCCAGCGCTTGGCCAGCCTCTGTAAGTTCACAGCTGCCTGCAGGGGGGAGATGCTAAGGGATTTCTTTATTGAGGGCATCGGTCATGCTGGGATTTTCAGAAAGCTAATTGAGACCAAGGACTTGACCTTGGAAGCGGTGGCGTTGATGGCTCAGACTTTTATGGCGGGGGAGGAGGAAACCAAGATAATATACGTGTGCAATTCTGCTTCCAACGTGGCGATGGATCGGGAAGTCAATATTTTAAAGGCGACACAGAGCCCCGCAGGCAGGCAAGGGCAGTTTGACACACCCCAGGCAGCAATAGACCCCAGAGTAAGTCTCCAACAGAGACAATGGCAGGTTGAACGGACATTTACGCCCCCCCAGTGGACAATGCGGCTCGGGATGGGGCCATTGACACCCACTAACAGGGTGCTCAAGAGCAGTCAAAGGGACAATCAGCAAGGAATGCCTTGTAACAGCTCTTTTGTTCACAACAATGGGAATCTCAGTTCATGCTGGAGGTGTGGGGGCAGACATGCTGCCAGGACTTGCAGGTTTCAACAGTTCGTCTGCAGAAATTGTAACCTCAGTGGCCATTTAGCCAGAATGTGCAGAAAGCCTGCAACCAGGCTAATCAACGAGGCGGATGAACCAGATGAGGGGTCTGAGAGGCAGGATGACGCTTGGGGCAAATCAATGGACGCTGAAGTTCAGCAGATTCATGTGTCAAACATTCACAGCTCATAGACCAAAACGCCACCTATGATGATGAAAGTCCTATTAAACGGCATCCCTGTACACATGAAGCTGGACACGGGCCAGCCAGTCACTCGTAAGTGTTCAACAATTCGAAAAGCTGTGGCCACTCAAAGCCAGCAAACCCAAACTAGAACGCATTGAGATGCAATTACGGACATACACCAAAGAAATCATTCCAGTGCTAGGCAGTGCAATGTTGGCGGTCACACACAATGGATTGGTGAACCAGCTGCCGCTCTGGATTGTCCTGGGCAAAGGCCCCTGGGGAGGAGCTGGTTAGCTGAGATGAACTGGAAATGGGGGGATATGCACGCCATGTCATCTGTGGCGCAAAGTTCATGCTCACAGGTCCTACAGCAATTTGAGTCACTATTTCAACCTGGCGTCGGAACGTTCAAAGGTATCAAAGTAGTGATACGCATCACCCCGGACGCCAGACCAGTGCACCACAAAGACAGAGCTGTGCCGTATGTGATGCAGGAGAAAATTGAGAGCGAGTTGGACCGGTTACTAAGAGAGAGCATCATCTCGCCCGTTGAATTCAGCGACTGGGCAAGCCCCATCATTCCCATCCTAAAAGCGGCTCAGTCAGGATCTGTGGCGACTACACGGTCACTATCAACCGGGTGTCTCGACAAGACCAATACCTGCTCCAGAGAGCGGAGGACCTTTTTGCCACGCCAGCAGGCGGCAAGCTGTTCACCAAGTTGGACCTCACTTCAGCCTACATGACCCAAGAACTGGCCAATGAATCTAAACTACTGAACCATCACCATGCACAAGGGACTGTTTGTTTACAACAGGTGTCCGTTTGGCATTTGATCAGCGGCCGCGATTTTTCAAAGAAACATGGAAAGCCTGCTCAAATCCATTCCCGGTACAATTGTATTTCAGGACGACATCCTCTTCATGAGGATGAACACCTCCACAACTGGACCGGGTAGGCCTGCGACTCAAAAAGTTTAAATGTGTGGCTTTGGCTCCAGAGGTTGAGTTCCTGGGCAGGCGGGTTGCTGCAGACGGGATTCGGCCTACCGAATCCAAAACAGAGGCGATTCGACGAGTGCCCAGGCCCTGCAACACATCGGAGTTGCGTTCATTTCTGGGACACTTGAACTATTTTGGGAACTTTCTGCTGAAATTAAGCACATTGTTAGAGCCGCTACACGTGCTCCTGTGTAAGGGTTGTGATTGGTTTTGGGGGGACTGTCAGGAACAGGATTTCAATCAGGCGCAGAACCTACTTTGTTCAAATAAGTTGTTGACCCTGTACGACCCCTGTAAGAAATTGGTTCTGACATGTGATGCATCGTCCTATGGGGTTGGGTGTGTGTTGCAGCAGGGTAACACTGAGGGCCAACTACAACCTGTGGCTTATGCCTCCAGGTTGCTCTTTCAAGCTGAACGGGGATAATGGATGGTTGAGAAGGAAGCACTCGCATGTGTCTATGGAGTGAAAAAGATGCATCAGTACCTTTTTGGCAGGAGGTTCAAATTAGAAACGGACCACAAGCCGTTAACATCCCTGCTGTCATACAGCAAGGTTGTTAATGCCAATGCGTCAGCTCGCATACAGCGATGGGCTCTCATGCTCGCTGCATATGACTACACCATCCGGCACCGGTCCGGCACTGAAAACTGCACTGACGCACTCAGCAGGCTTCCACTGGCCACCACTGAGGGCGCAGCGGAGCAAAGCACTGAGATGGTCATGGCTGTCGATGCCTTTGACAGCGCAGGCTCCCCCATCACAGCCTGCCAGATCAAAATCTGGACCAACAGAGATCCCCTCCTATCCTTGATTAAGAAATGTGTCTTGACTGGGGATTGGGCGCCCGCACACGGAGCATGCCCTGAGGAGGTCAGACTGTTTCACAGACGGATGGATGAGCTCTCCATCCAAGCCGACTGCCTACTATGGGGCAGCCGGGTAGTCATGCCCCAGAGGGGCAGGGAAGCATTCACCAGGGAACTCATCAGTGAGCACCCAGGCATCGTGCTGATGAAGGCCATTACCCAGTCACATGTGTGGTGGCCGGGAACTGATTCAGACCTGGAACACTGTGTTCGCAGATGCACGATGTGTGCCCAGCTAGGTAATGTCCCCAGGGAGGCCCTGCTCAGCCCGTGGCCCTGGCCCACCAGGCCAAAGTCACATATTCACGTAGACTACGCAGGCCCGTTCATGGGAAAAATGTTCCTCATTGTGGTTGATGCGTACTCGAAATGGATCGAGTGCATCACTTTGAATTTGTGCACGACATCCATCATTGTTGAGAGGCTGTGCGCGGTCTTTGTGACCTACAGCTTGCCAGATATCCTTGTTAGCGATAATGGCCCATGTTTCACAAGCTACAAATTCCGGGAGTTCATGTTGGGTAAGAGGTAAATAGAGTCATAATGGTTAAACTTAACAATGGGCAGATATGCCGCAAGCATCTGGACCAAGTAAAAAAAAAGGTTCAGCATGGACACTGAGGAACCTGAGGAAGATCATGAGATGGTATTTATACCACCGCCAGTGAACGAGCAACAAGAACATTCAGCAGCATGCACAGTTCCTGCGGTCAGCCCGGACAGGCCGGAATCACCACAGGTGACAGACACGCATACCAAGGCTCAACAACCAGAGCCCCAACTGCGGCGCTCCACGAGAGAGCGCAGATCACCTGAGAGACTTAACCTATGATCCCAATAAGATGTTGAGGGGGAGGTGATGTCATGTATGTAACCTTTATGTAACAACACTGCAATACTGTATATACGTACGAAATGCACACCTTGACCACAGGGGGTGAACTTGTGGGAGACACTCCTCACTTGGTCATCCAGGTATATAAAGGGAGGTCTCACACAGGGTCATCACTTTTTGGTCCTGTGAATAAAGGTTCAGGTCATGGAATGACCTTGTCCATAGAATGTGCCTCGTGTGGATTTGTGGTATTGTGTAAGGACTTTACAGAAGAAATTTCTCCTCATCTCAGTCCTAAATGGCCGACCCCTTATTCTGAGACTGAAGGGAGGTAAAGAATGAATGCTGAAAAATAACTGAGTTACCTTTGCTTAATAAAGTCAGTCAGATCTAGCAAATTATGTTATGGGTATCAGAGTCAAGCTATAATATGTTATAGGTTTCAATAGCGAAGATGTCTTAATGAAACAAAACACGCACAAATTATCTCTAGACCCGTGCCATAAAACACTTTTACATTGTTTAACATTGTCTTCATTTTTATTTTAACATTGTGCTGTTATGGTAAAGAGGACCAAAGTGTCACATATATAGTTGCATCATTCTTAAACTTGTTTCAATGTTACCCTTTCTCCAAGAAATCTTGGGCAATCGTTCTCCCTTCTCCAAAACATCTTCTTCAGGGCTAGTTATAACCATGTTTTCAACCCTCTGCGAACGGCGCTGTGTGAGCAACTCTTTATGTGACCTATTGGACCTTTCAGTCACTGATCTAGAAATAGAAGATGCTTGGTCCTTTTAGGTGTACTTGATTGACACAGATTTGTTTCCAGGCATTCGTCAGCTTGCTATCATGCCTCTGAGGGCAATATTCCAAGAACAGAAACCCATGCTAACTCTGACTACAATCGATAAAGGTCATCATTATTTGTCAAGGATGAACCAAAAGATTATGGCAATGAAGTGGCTTTGGTTTCATATGCTTAAGTTAACCTATTTGTAGAATAAACATTCTTCATCAACATTGAAAAGTACTAATGATGTAATCAACTATTCAGACTTTTAGCAATTTTGCTGCCCAATTAATGCCAAGCAGAACTTGGCACTTTTGAGTTATTAACAGCATTCTGTATATTCTGACATTTTTTTAAATCAGTGGCAAAAGTTCACCACAAGTGAACTAAGAACACCAGTTATCCAATTAGCATTTGAAGTCTTTTATTCCATCAGTACTATAATTCACATTCTAATTAGGTTTAATATTAGTGATACACTTTGAGCAGTGCATTTATTTCTGCTTTTAAAAATATGTCATAAAATGCCCAATATGTGTTTATAGCCCACTTACTTGTGCATCATGAAGCAGTACAATGATTTTTCTTCTAATGTTGCTGCTTAGTTTGCTACACAATTATCCTATTTTGATTACATTGTAATATTGCAGTGTTCTAGATGGTTGCTACGGAAAATGTTTAATTGCAACAGTTCGTGGAGAAAATAACTGACATGTTTCAACTGTATTATTCTGCTGGACCAGTAAACAGATTAGAATTGATGCAACAGTCTATTGGTTCAAATTAGCTACTTAGCTGTGAAAAAATATTTTTGGGAAATCTTTGCTGAGAGTTCATGATAGCAAGAGCTGCATGTTGTCCATTGACAAAGATGCAATCCCTCCTTGGTGCTGATTTGATGTTATCAGCCCAGCCTGAAATTCCAATTATCGAACAAGACCTTGAGGTGATGACTAGCAGGATTCAGGCTTACTGATTCACAGCTTAATATATCCAGGTTCAACCTTGAAGGGTAGCACACAGGTTGTTGGTCCTCCAGAGGTCACAGTCTAAGGATAAGGGGTAAGCCATTTAGGACCGAGATGCGGAGGAACTTCTTCATCCAGAGAGTGGTGAACCTGTGGAATTCTCTACCACAGAAAGTTGTTGAGGCCAATTCACTAAATATATTCAAAAAGGAGTTAGATGAGGTCCTTACTACTAGGGGGATCAAGGGGTATGGCGAGAAAGCAGGAATGGGGTACTGAAGTTGAATGTTCAGCCATGAACTCATTGAATGGCGGTGTAGGCTAGAAGGGCCGAATGGCCTACTCCTGCACCTATTTTCTATGTTTCTATGTTTCTATGCCTCAAAGAAGGCCTGTAATATTGACATCATCTGTATCAATTAGTTTTCAGGTGCAAGTAGACTGCTTCTTACTCTGCTCTTCTAAAATAAAATCTATTGTTATACAATAGAGGCACACTTTTTTGAAAAGCCAATTTTCTACCTGTCTCTGCCATCGGCTTTTGGGTTTTGATACCCAGCAACCCACTACTGTTTGCTGGATCCATTGGTGACTTTTCACTCATTAGGTCTCAATTACATACTCAAGACATTATGAGTGCATAAATCACGGTGTCCACTCAAAAACAGTGCAACAGGGCCTTATATGACTACTGTTAATGAAATAGGATATTCCAGTTATCTAATCTCTCCCTGCATATTGGCATCCCTCCCTAATCCAGAAGTACATTGTAGCACCCTTATCCCCATCCTGGCTGAGATTAACTAACTTTGAATGACCCTTTTGCGTATGCACTTGGGGTCAAATTAGGACAACAAAATAAAACAGGAAATACAGGAAGGTAGGGTATCTCTGTTCATAAAGGATGAGATCAGTGCAGTAGTGAGAAATGATATTGGCTCAGAAGATCAAGATGCAGAATTGGTTTGAGTGGAGATAAGAAATAATAAGGGAAATAAATCACTGGTGGAAGTAGTCTGTAGGCTCCCTTAACAGTAGCTACACTGTAGGACAGAGTATAAATCAAGAAATAATAGAGGCTTGTAAGAAAAGTACAGCAATAATCATAAGCGATTTTAATCTTCATATAGATTGGACAAATCAAATTGGCAAAGGTAGCCTTGAGGAAGAGTTCATAGAGTATATTCGGGATAGCTTCTAAGAACAATATATTGTGGACCCGACCAGGGAGCAGGCTATTTTAGATCTGGTAATGTGTAATGAGATGGTATTAATTAATGATCTCATAGTAAAGGATCCTCTCAGGAAGAGTGATCATAGCATTTTAGAATTTCAAATTCAGTTTGAGGGTGAAAAACTTGGGTCTCAAACTAGTGTCTTGAACTTAAATAAAGGTCATTATGAAGTTATGAAGACAGAGTTGCCAAAAGTGGACTGGGAAAATAGATTAAAGGGTAAGACGGTAGATAAGCAGTGGCAGATATTTAAGGAGATATTTCATAACTCTCAGTGAGAAAGAAAGACTCGAAGAGAAGGATGAACCATCCGTGGCTAACTAAGGAAGTTAAGGATGGTATCAAATTAAAAACAAAGGCATACAATGTTGCAAGATTAGTGATAGGCCAGAGGATTGGGAAATTTTTAGGAACCAACAAAGGATGATTTAAAATATAATAAAGAGAGAGAAGATAGATTATCAGAGTAAACTAGCAAGAAATATAAAAACAGACAGTAAGAGCTTCTACAGGTATATAAAAAGGAAGAGAGTAGCTCAAGTAAACATTGGTCCATTAGAGGATGAGACCGGGGAATTAATAATGGGAAACAGGGAAATGGCAGAGACTTTGAACAAATATGTTGTATTGATTTTCATGGTAGAAGACACTAAAAGCATCCCAATAATAATAGATAGTCAAGGGGGTAGAGAGGAGGGAAATTAAAACAATCACTGTCATTAGAGAAAAATTATTAAGTAAACCAATGGGTCTAAAGACGGACAAGTCTACTGGACCTGCATCCTAGGGTCTTAAAAGAAGTGGCTGCAGAGATGGTGGAGGCATTGGTTGCAACTAGCAAAATTCCATGCATTCTAGAGAGGTCCCAGCAGATTGGAAAATCGTAAATGTAACGCCCCTATTCAAGAAAGGAGGGAGACAGAAAGCAGGAAGCTATAGACCAGTTAGCCTAACATCTGTCAGTGGGAAAATGCTGGAGTCCATTATTAAGGAAGTAGTAGCAGGATATTGAGAAAATCATAATAGAATCAAGCAGAGTCAGCATAGTTTTATGAAAGAGAAATCATGTTTGACAAATTTGCTAGAGTCCTTTGAGGATGTAATGAGCAGGGTGAATAAAGGGCAACCAGTGGATGCAGTGTATTTGGATTTCCAGAAGGCATTCAATAAAGTGCCACATAAAAGGCTATTGCACAAGATGTGAGCTCACGGGGTTGGGGGTAATACATTCGCGTGGATAGAGGATTAGCTAACTAACAGAAAACACAGAGTTGGGATAAATGGGTAATTTTCAGGTTGGCAAACGCTCTATCCCGTCAAACACAACCAAGAAAGATTGAGGTGTAAAGATAAACTCTGACTGCTTCGGCTTTTAGGAAAAGAGGAAGGCAAGGAATCCAGTCGCAGTAGATTCCAGAGAGAGAGAAAGGGAAAAGGTGGCCATTGCACAGTAAAAGTGAGAAAATTAGTTTGGATCACTTGCATCACCCCCATGTAAGTTATGTAGAAAATGAGCTTGTTCAAATTTATCACTTGCAATGATGGTCTCTGCCTGTGCCACAGTTAATTAGGATTAAATGCTCTCTGCTCTGTGTAGCCTTCCACTTGGAGAAAGCAACAAATGCAAACTGTTAGATACAGGATAGTTCAAGGACACTTGACTATGTCAAAAGATATGTGAATTATTAGTGAGGTTATGTTTGAAATAATTATACATAGTTCTGAATACCCTACTTTCAAAAGGACATTGATGTGTTGCAGCGAGTTTAGAGAAGAGGAGAAAAGGTGATTCTGACACTTCGGAGTCTAAGTTATGAAAAGCAAATCACAGAACTTAATAGCTTAGAAATTCGATCATGCTAGCATGCTGGCAGGAATTGTATGCAGAAATGATTCCTGCGCCTGGATAATTAGGCCTGAGGCGTACACTATATTTGGCCTCGGGCCTCATTTAAATGAGACCGGAGAGCTTTGAAGACCTGCTGGGCATCCCCAGGCTGTTTGCCGTTGAAGAGGATGAAATTTAGATGCAGCAGCCCTCAGATAAATATTGAAAGAGAAAAGGAAGGTGATTAGGAGGGCTCAACAGGAACAGGAGGGCAATCAGCAGGTGAGTAAGCAGCAGATGAGCGGGTTTGGGAGGGGGGCAATTGGGCCATTGGGATGGGAGATTGATCGGGGGGGGAGGCGGCTGGGGTGGGGGGTGGGGGGGGAGGGTGAGCCATGGGCAACAACAGCCCGTGATTTTAATGCGGAGTTAGTTGGGCACTCCTGTAACTCACGACCTCACATTCAGGCAAGTATTTTTTAAACACTTATTGGTGAAATTCATCATTGCCCCGTTTGGGGAAGGTAACATCCGGGAAGTGCGAAACTTAGCGGCAGGGCCTTTCCCTCAATTAAAGGGAAGGGCCCATGAGGGAAGGGTGCACGTTGCTGCTAAACTCCCGCCCAATATGGCTAGAGTTGTTGCCAGCGTCGCACCTGGATGGTAACAGGAAGCGCAAATGCACTGAATTTCTAGCCCTTACTTTTTTGGTAGTGATCTGCAAGACTGCTGACTAGGCCATAGTAGATATGATTTTCCTGAACGCAGCTGGTCCAACCTGTCTGCGTTCAGGGAAACCCAATTTTGAAGAAGGGTCTATACGGGATGGTTTTCTAGACCAATATGTCGAGGAACCAACTAGGGGGGAGGCCATCTTAGACTGGGTGTTGTGTAATGAGAGAGGATTAATTAGCAATCTCGTTGTGCGAGGCCCCTTGGGGAAGAGTGACCATAATATGGTGGAATTCTGCATTAGGATGGAGAATGAAACAGTTAATTCAGAGACCAAGGTCCAGAACTTAAAGAAGGGTAACTTTGAAGATATGTGGCATGAATTGGCTAGGATAGATTGGCGAATGATACTTAAGGGGTTGACTGTGGATGGGCAATGGCAGACATTTAGAGACCGCATGGATGAACTACAACAATTGTACATTCCTGTCTGGCGTAAAAATAAAAAAGGGAAGGTGGCTCAACCGTGGCTATCAAGGGAAATCAGGGATAGTATTAAAGCCAAGGAAGTGGCATACAAATTGGCCAGAAATAGCAGCGAACCCGGGCACTGGGAGAAATTTAGAACTCAGCAGAGGAGGACAAAGGGTTTGATTAGGGCAGGGAAAATGGAGTACGAGAAGAAGCTTGCAGGGAACATTAAGATGGACTGAAAAAGGTTCTATAGGTATGTAAAGAGAAAAAGGTTAGTAAAGACAAACGTAGGTCCCCTGCAGTTAGAATCAGGGGAAGTCATAACGGGGAACAAAGAAATAGCAGACCAATTGAACAAGTACTTTGGTTCGGTATTCACTAAGGAGGACACAAACAACCTTCCGGATATAAAAGGGGTCAGAGGGTCTAGTAAGGAGGAGGAACTGAGGGAAATCTTTATTAGTCGGGAAATTGTGTTGGGGAAATTGATGGGATTGAAGGCCAATAAATCCCCAGGGCCTGATGGACTACATCCCAGAGTACTTAAGAAGGTGGTCTTGGAAATAGCGGATGCATTGACAGTCATTTTCCAACATTCCATTGATTCTGGATCAGTTCCTATCGAGTGGAGGGTAGCCAATGTAACCCCACTTTTTAAAAAAGGAGGGAGAGAGAAAACAGGGAATTATAGACCGGTCAGCCTGACCTCAGTAATGGGTAAAATGATGAAATCAATTATTAAGGATGTCATAGCAGCGCATTTGGAAAGAATTTGACATGATAGGTCCAAGTCAGCATGGATTTGTGAAAAGGAAATCATGCTTGACAAATCTTCTGGAATTTTTTGAGGATGTTTCCAGTAGAGTGGACAAGGGAGAACCAGTTGATGTGGTATATTTGGACTTTCAGAAGGCTTTCAACAAGGTCCCACACAAGAGATTAATGTGCAAAGTTAAAGCACATGGGATTGGGGGTAGTGTGCTGACGTGGATTGAGAAGTGGTTGTCAGACAGGAAGCAAAGAGTAGGAGTAAATGGGTACTTTTCAGAATGGCAGGCAGTGACTAATGGGGTACCACAAGGTTCTGTGCTGGGACCCCAGCTGTTTACACTGTACATTAATGATTTAGACGAGGGGATTTAATGTAGTATCTCTAAATTTGCGGATGACACTAAGTTGGATGGCAGTATGAGCTGCGAGGAGGATGCTATGAGGCTGCAGAGTGACTTGGATAGGTTAGGTGAGTGGGCAAATGCATGGCAGATGAAGTATAAGGGTGGATAAATGTGAGGTTATCTACTTTGATGGTAAAAACAGAGAGGCAGACTATTATCTGAATGGTGACAGATTAGGAAAAGGGGAGGTGCAACAAGACCTGGGTGTCATGGTACATCAGTCATTGAAGGTTGGCATGCAGGTACAGCAGGCAGTTAAGAAAGCAAATGGCATGTTGGCCTTCATAGCGAGGGGATTTGAGTACAAGGGCAGGGAGGTGTTGCTACAATTGTACAGGGCCTTGGTGAGGCCACACCTGGAGTATTGTGTACAGTTTTGGTACCCCACTAGTGGACTGACATATCAAGAAAGACTGGATCAACTGGGCTTGTATTCACTGGAGTTCAGAAGAATGAGAGGGGACCTCATAGAAACGTTTAAAATTCTGATGGGTTTAAGACAGGTTAGATGCAGGAAGAATGTTCCCAATTTTGGGGAAGTCCAGAACCAGGGGTCACAGTCTAAGGATAAGGGGTAAGCCATTTAGGACCGAGATGAGGAGAAACTTCTTCACCCAGAGAGTGGTGAACCTGTGGAATTCTCTACCACAGAAAGTTGTTGAGGCCAATTCACTAAATATATTCAAAAGGGAGTTAGATGAAGTCCTTACTACTAGGGGGATCAAGGGGTATGGCGAGAAAGCACGAAGGGGGTCCTGAAGTTGCATGTTCAGCCATGAACTCATTGAATGGCGGTGCAGGCTAGAAGGGCCGAATGGCCTACTCATGCACCTATTTTCTATGTTTCTATGTTTCTATGTTTCTATATCCTCAAACAGACGTTAGTCCCCCTAATTGCATATACAAAGGACCTAATGCTTGTTTCAGGTGCAGGCTCTGGATGCCTATTTGTTTGCTGTACCAATATGTTGGTCAGCATACTTCCAGATCAAAATGACCGTGCACTTCCTGCCCGCCATTTTAGAAGCTTAGACAATCATTTAGCACCTGAAAAACAAACGCAACCCCATCAAATTTGTAGGTCAATTTATTTTCAGTGCCAAAAACAGAGAGGAGTCATGGAGTCAAAGGTAATCTTATGAGGCCAAATTGCCAATGAGTGTAGTCACTGTTGTGATGCAGGAAAATTAGATGTGCATTCAAAGGGCTAGATTTCACACTTTTGTGCATATCGAACCTGCTCCACCATCTAATACGATCATGGCTGATCCGATCATGGACTCAGGTCCCTTTCCCTGCACGCTCCCCATAACCCCTTATTCCTTTATCGGTTAAGAAACTGTCTATCTCTTGCATAGTTTTGGAGTATCTTGGGCTAGATTTTACACTTTTGTGCATATCGCCCAAAAATGGGTGTTATTTTCGGTGTGGGCGGTAAAAATGGGTTTTCAGATGCTGGCTTCTTGCCCATTCTCAAAGCACCTAGTCTCCATTTTTGAAATTGGACGTTACCACGAGCGATCTGAAATGGACGTTAACATTAAATCTCTCTGACCTTCTGCCGTAATGTGTCACCGTCCTTAGCAACGGTATGGCATCGCTCGATTCCCGCGATTCAGGAGATCAGGGGTCATCATTAAGTGTACAGAAGAGGAGACAGAGAGAGAGGGAGCAGGGAGGAACTGAAAGTGTGTGTGGGTGTGGTGTGTGCTTGTTTGGCTGTTGTATTGTGGAAGGCACGAGGGAGATTCACCAGCAGCAAAAAGCCTACAAAGCACCAAGAACATAGTTGGCACCGACTTTTTGTCCAACAAATAATGCATAACTTGGAAGAGATAGAGCAGGCACTAGAGCTGTTAGCCAGTAACACTGGTGGCAGAGGCCTCCCAGTGATCCCAGAGCGTGGCACAGCACTCCAAGGTGCCGCATCCCCATTGCCAATGACACATGAGAGCCAGCAGCAACATCTTGCTTCTGGCTCAGAGCACGTTCCCATCTCGAGATCGTCCACTCCCATATCTGTCCAAGCAGTGATTCTGCCGTCATCCTCCCCAATGAAGCATCGCCTGAGGAGCTCCTCGGCCAGGTGGCTTGGAGTCAGGAGGGGAAGGGGTAGAGGTGGGGAGGAGAAGCAGGGCTGGGGGGCGGGGGGAGAAGGAAAGTGAGGTATATGACCGCAGATGTTGTCTGGGGCATATTTTTAGGTTGCTGTTGCTATTTTGGTGGGAGGGTCGGGGCAAGGGGCGAGGGGACTTTCTTGTTGGTTTGCATTTGTGTTTTGTTTTGCTAGAAATGGGGACCATTGTCATGATGTAAATGTGATAAATTTGTTGTGGGCTGGGGCGGGTTGGGATGGGATGGTTTTACAGATATACTTATGATTTCAGACAAATGGATGAATTAAATATTTTTTATTTAACATAAACTTGTTGCGCATTGGCTCAGATAGCTGCACCGTTACACACTGATGATTCCTTAACATGAAACCCTATAATTACACTTAACTTGAATCAACTTAAACTTTAACTGTCACCAAGGTGATGCCCAACATTGATATATGACCTGCACATCCAGCAGTGTTGCAGGTTTGTAAATACCACCAGCGTTCTTTCAGAAAAAGCACTCATTTATGAGCTCCTGACGTAAGAGTCTTGGAGCTATATAGCCACCACGGGCCCTTTTCTGCAGGCTACAGGGGGGTGGGGGCATGGCTTCAGCGTCAGCCTGATTGTATGGCCCATGTCAGCATCCACCTCCTTGTCCTGCTCTTCCTCTCTCTCCTGAGGTGGACAGTCAGACTCTTCTGGCAATTCTTGTCTCCTCCTGATAACCAAGTTATGCAGCATGGAGCACAGCACCACGAATTGAGCTACCTGCTCAGGGTGGTATTGGAGCTTGCCTCTTGAGTGGTCCAGGCATCTAAAGTGCTGCTTAAGCACCAATGCTTTTCTCGATGATATTGTGAGTGGCTCTCGTATCGCTTCTCGGCTTCGGTGTGGGTGTCACGCAGGATGGTCATCAGCCAGGTGGTGAGGCCATATCCTTTGTCACCAAGCATCCAGCATTGACCATGTGGTTGACTGGTAAACAAGTCAGATATTGTGCTGTCACGCAGGATGTGAGCATCATGGCTGCTGCCTGTAAATTTAGCTTTCACTGCAATAATAATTTGCTGGTGGTCGACAATCAGTTGCACATTCAGGGAGTGGAATCCCTTGCGGTTCCTGAAAACCTCTGCATCCTGAAAAGGTGCCTGCATCGCGATGTGCGTACAGTCTATTGCTCCCTGCACCTTGGGGAAGTTAGAAATTCGGTAAAATCATAGAGCCCTCTCAGTCTGAGCCTCCCTGGTCATAGGGAAGCTGATAAAGTCCATCCTGCATGCATGCAGAGCTTCAGTGAACTGTCCAATGCAGCAATGTGTGGCATGCTAAGATATGCCGCAAATGTCGCCAGCTGAGGCCTGAAAGGAACCCAATGCATAGAACAACAATGCCGCAGTGACCTTGACCTCGACGGACAGTGCAGCCCTGATGGCGCTGGCAGGCTGCAGATCTCCCCTTATGAGCTGGCATATCTCACTGATAACCTCTTTGTGGAAGCGCAGTCTCCTAAGGCAGGTGGTGTCGCACAAGTTGAGATAAGACCGCTTCTCCCTGAATTTGCGGGGGGTCAGTCTGTTACGTCTTACATTGGGCACATGATCCTGTCGAGTGTACCTTCTGCCATCTCGAGTCTACAGCATGTGCGTGGTCATCAAGAGAAGGTGAGAAATGACAGGCTCCATTCCAACAGCTATCTGTTTTCGACCGATTGTTCACAAAGAATGAATGTCCCCACTAAGACACCCAGTAAATTCCAATCCCCCATAGTATGAAAAGATGTTTGTTCAGATGTTCACATCGCCTCCAAATACCTCCAGGGTACATCCAAACTCCCCCAAGGCTGAAGCAGAGCAGCCTTTTAAATGATGCGACATGCCATTTAGAACATGACGTTCATACCGCTGTGAATAGTTCTGGTTAGTTCAACTTTTTCCCAGCAGCTTTTTTGGCGAGCGAAAATTGTCGGCGAAATGTGTGCAAGGTGCCGAAAGTAAGGTTGGGCGATATACTGGGCGTTAGTTTTGGCAAATGTGATCTTTCCGAAAAAAAACAGTGGGCAGTCGGTATTATTAAATCTCAGTGTTAACTATGTGCCGAAAGTAACGCTGGCCGATATTTTGGGCGTTGGTTTCACCCATTCTGATGATTCCACCCCAAAAAAGTGGGCGGGCGGTATTTTTTCCCAGTGTTATGTACATGACGAGAGTAATGCTCGGTGATAAGTGTCCGTAAAATGGGCGTCAGTTTCTATTTTGTGGCTAAATGGGCGATATCTGGGCGTTACACCACATTTCAGCTTTAAAATGGATGGTAAGTGGGCGTTATGCATGGAAAATAATGGAAAATCTAGCCCATGGTATTTCTTTGTATCTACATGTTTTCTTACACAAGGTTTGCACAGTTTAACTATTCATTGAATAGGTCATTTAAAATGTTGACTAGAAAAAATATAAATTAGGATATTTTATTTGATTTTTGACCTTTAATATATTTACTGTTCCATTTTCCTCCTACCTTTTTGTAATAAAATATATAAATTAACTTCTTTGGAAATAGCAGAGGATCTCCCCTGAGATTTTACAAGTTTTTGAAATAAAACTTAGAAAATTCTGTATGATACAACTTGTATATTTAATATTAGTAATTTCAAAGAGAAATCAGAATATTCTAATCATTGCCTCACTGTATTAATTCAAAATGCTAATTCTACAATTGAATTTTCCATATATTAACGAGTTTGTATTTGCATACCAACTGTAATGATGAAACTTAGGGGCTGAATTTGCAGCCCCTACAGGCAAGGAAAAGGTGTACAGTACCCATAGGGGCCCCGCAAGTTCCAGGATCAGGCATGCACTGCGCATGCGCTGAAACCCGAAACTTGCAATCTGTCAAGAATACTTTGCGGGTAGTGAAGCTGGTGGACATCTGCTCTTGGGGCGGTGATTAAAGGGGAGGATGCCAGGGCTCCAGATTGCTATTTTCTTTTGTCGTCCGAATCTTGGGTCGGCTCGACCATGACGGACCTAGCGTAGTCCGGGCCACCATCAGGCAGCCCGGCACTATGTCATGGGAGCCAAGCTGCTGGCCCAGTCACACACTGCACCAGTAGTGGCCATCTGAGGCCATGCAGAGCACGCAGCGGCCCTCCCTTTTAAGCAAAGTCGATGGGAGCTAAAACTTTTGCTCCTGTAACTCCCTGCGTCCTGCCCCCAAAGGAAGTGGTTTGCTGGCAAATTATTGAAATATCAGTATTCAAAGATCCTGAGGATGGAGAAGTATATTTCGCTTCCTGAATTACCAGGATTTTACCTTGGGGTGAAAATTCCTATATTCCTGAAACATAATATCAATCTATGTCTCATTTGAAGTTAATGAACCACTGAAAAACATTTCATATCTGTAGTTCCTGAGAAAGCAGTATCAATAGTGGTTGTGAAAAAATGTTAGCCAATCATGGTGCGTATACAATAATGATCTATTGGGGTGCAATTGCTCTTTTTCAGAGGCCGTTAACAAACTGGGCGGATGAGACTTTTCATTCAGTAGGGGAGCTACCAGCTCCCGGGTGGCGCTCCACAGATAGCGCCCCGCGACCGGCACAACCGGATATGATGTCATCGCCATGTGTGGTGATGTGGTATAATTATAATCACACCATGATTAGTCTGTGAAAAGTCAGATTTGTTTATTTATTTGCAAGGAAGATACAGATATCTCTTATCAGCAATTCACTGAGCTCTAAAATCCGATCTCAAAAAATTCACTGAGGTGCATAACAGTAATACAGAAATCAAGTAGGTGTGTACATTCACTTACATTATCTTTTTGGTCAAAGATACAGATATACGACTTGTTTTGATAAATTCATGCAGTTTGGACCTTTGGGGACATTCTACATTTCTAGTATCCTTTGTTCTAAGAAATGCAGACTGCTAGGCTTCCTGTTATTCAACATCTAGCCTGACCACAGGTCTTAACGTAGACCTGGTAAAGTGTGTTGCCATGGCCAATTTTAAAACTACTAATGCAGGCTGTTGGCTAAAGCAGGCCCAATTCCTACTTTAATTCCCCCTTTTGGTCCTTGACTACCCAGCTCAAGGTAACCAACATGTCTAAATTCTATACTGCCTTAGGGCCCCCGCCCTGGTTGCGGTGATCAGCCGCTAGGTTTGGGGGGCCTATTGCACATGGAGCTACATGGCTCCCTCATCTAAACTCTGTTTCAATAGCTTACTCTGCTCCTTTACTATAGCTTTAGCTTTGGTTTTATTACTTCGTTTTGAGCAAGCAGCGCATGTCATTCCCAACCAGCATAGAGCCAGAACCAGTTGCACTGCCACCACTATATGTGAGATAATGTGAATCCAAGGGTGGATGTCCACATTCAAGCCCTAATTTCAGGCCTGTTCATACCAAGAAATTTTACGGAGTTCGGTCTCGATCTCCTTTTCCAGCTTGTTTAGTTTCTGTTTCAGGAAATTTTCAGTGATTGTTTTTCGTGCATGAATGTACGTCATTCGTGCACGTCCGATGGTTACGGGTAAGCTGGGGGTAAAGCAAAAATTGGGATTAGTGATATTGCACACTAGTGTGCCATAGTTATACATCCATTGGATGATCATCACACAGTATTCATATCTGCCCCTGGTATGCTGAGTGGGTTGGTTCCGACTCTACCGAGCTTATTTCCAACATGCATCTGATAGTCTGATTAAATCGATATCCATTGTGTTTCCTTGTCCCACCGGGTGAGGGCAAATTGTCAGGCTTCCTACCTGCAGTACTCAATGAGATGCCTCTCATTGTTGGATAGTACCACAGGTCGTCCCTTTCTCTGATCAACCCGAGATTCTCCACCTCATATTGTGGGTATGGTTTTGTATTTCCGATCATCAGTGGGATCACTATTACCATCCCTACTAATGAGGTATGGTTATTGGTGCACCCGCCAGTCACAGGGTAGACCCTTGTCATGCCCTTTAATATGCAGCCGTCCAGGAGTCCTGGGTGCTGTGCTAGCTGGAGTAGGTGGGTGTTGTGGATCCAGTCCGGAAGCCTCCCAGCCTGCATTTGGTCCAGGTTATGGTGCACTTGTCCCATCATCCACCCGCCATAGGCGTGACAGATATCCCGTTTTATCCTGTTCGACGCGTCCCGGTATGCTCGATCAATTAGGCGGTTAATAGTGGCTAGTGGCGGCTTGTACCTCCAATAAATTGTATCTTGGAGGTTTCCTGCCCCAAGTCCACCCCTGTCCCAACATATCCCATGTGCTTCTGGAGTAATATCCGCAAGGTCTCTACTACTCTCGGAGCTTGCCTTTACCGATTGGATATCCAGGGCATTTACAAGGGATGTGCCAGTATTAACTCCAGTCATTACATCATTGACAATCCTCACTTGTGGCACTGGAACCCTGTGTATTCCCAGTATTGGGAGGCCCCCGAGGCGTCCATTGCTTTGCTGAGTACTATGTCTAGCATCCTGGTGTATAGTGCTCGTATCTTGTGGTCACGTTTCTTTAGCAAGTTCAAGTCTGTTAGATTGACTATTACCTGGAGTATTTTGTGATGTACATTATCATACAACTGGATCCCCTCCGCTCGCAAGACCACTCTACTCGAATTATTGGGGATAGACATGCCTCATCATTTCGCACACAAACATACTGTGTAGGCTCAAACCTTTGCGTGGACCTAACGCACATAGTGAAATCATAAGGATGGTATTGGACCAAATTCGGGATGACATCCCAGTCAAATATCCAACAATCTCTCACGATGTCTGATGTGACATCTTCTATATTGATACCCCTGTGACTACCCTCCTTTGTAAGGCACTGCATATAGTTAGCACGTGGTCATATATTTCTACAGGTATCTAATACCTGTGTCATTCCTGATAGATACTCAAACTTAATTTGTACGCATCTCTGATAGGTCCGGAAATTGATCCTTATTTAATTGTTACCACATTCAATGCACAAATTCTTATTGTACCCAATTGCGGCAAAATGTTCGGCCTAGTCCAAGGGGGGGTGGGGGGGGGGTCTCTCTGCCCTCTCGGCGGAATATGCCAGTCAGATAAATTCCATCTCCCACGATGACCTGTTGGTAATTTGAGTCACCTTGATCCTCTAGATGTCGATTTCTCAGAAGGTGTTCTGTTCCGTAGGTCCAAACTATTATCAGAACCACGATCTTCCAGGTCATCCTGTAAATAGGAAAACGGGTGGATGACCTTGGGCTATCCAGTACATGTCAGTGCATCTTTTCAATTGGGACCAATGTTTCCATCGTCCAATGCTCTAAATATCAACACACACGCATGTGTCGCTGCTAATGATATGGGCCGGACCACTGTGGGGCAAATCCCTTTCGGCCCAGTAAACCTTTTACCATTAACTTTTCTCCTACCTGTGGCACATCTGCCGGTACTTTTAAATCCTCATCCTGGTCTCTACCTGCCTTTTAACTGTTTGCGAAGTTCTATTACATATCTATGAATGTGGTCCTTTAATGGACCCAAGTCCACTCCCATCTGTAATTACTCCCTCAGGTAGTCTCATGGCCCTACCTGTCATGAGTTCGTATGCGGTTAGACCCGTTGTATGGTTCTGAGTTGTTCTCAGCCTCATTAATATGGCAGGTAACAGTTCATGCCAGGCCTGTCCAGTCTCTTGGATGGCCTTGGCCAGGGCTGTCTTTATAGTGTGGTTCATCCGTTCCACCATCCCCGAACTCTGGGGGTGGCAAGGGATGTGAAATTTCTGTTTGATGCCTAATGTGGTGCACAATAACTTTACTACCTGCCCTTTGAAGTAGGTTCCTTGATCAGAGTCAATTTGGGTGGGTATTCCCGAGCGGGGAATTACCTCTTCTGCAAGTATTCTTGCTGCAGTCGCCGCTGTGCAGTTTCGGGTAGCAAATGCTTACACCCACCGTGTAAGTAGATCTATTATCACTAGACAGTATTTTCTTCCTCGAGAATTTGGCAGTGGCCCTGTAAAATCAATTTGTATATTCTCTCACGGTTCCCGAGGGCATGGTTGATGAGCCATTCGTATTTTGATGGCCTTCCCCGAATTATGTTGGGTGCACGTGATATATTGCTGGCAATACTTAACAATGTCACGTCCCATTCCTGGCCACCACCAATCTTGGGAGGTAATTATTATCATGGCGTTGCGCCCGGCGTGGTTGATGCCGTGGTGCAATTCCATGAGCATTTTCCTTATGCAGTAGGGGGCTTATACCTATCCATCCTTTCTCCACATGGAGTCCGAACCAGGCGTTCCTCCCTTCCTTCTCCATTCTGCTCTTTCTTCTTACTAACGTCTGCATGTAATTTTTATATCCTCTTCCGTGGTCAGGCTGCATACTGATTCTGCCTTGACTTCGGCAGATATTGCCGCCTCGCGAGCAGCCATGCTTCCTTTCTTAATGTCGTCCACCACCCGCTGATGGACTTTTACCTTTAATAACGGCACCTTGGCGGGTTTACTAACAGCCTCTAGTAACAGCCTAATCTGGCCTTCATGCTTGATGGCCTCACCAGCTGAGGAGACAAACCCTCATCTTCCCCAGGCAACCATGTAGTCAAGTACTACACCGAAAGCATACCTGCTGTCGAGATGAATGTTTACTGATTTTCCCTTCTGCTAATATCAGGGCTTCGGTCAGGGCAGTCAGCTCTGCCACCTGTGCCGATAGTCCTCTGTTTCGTGCCCCTTGCACTTCAGACCCGAGCTTTTAACCTCTTTTTACACTTCCCTCAAGTGTTTCGAAGCACCTTGGGATGCTTTATTATGTTAAAGGCACTATATAAATAAAAGTTATTGTTAAATAATAATAGAAACATAGAAACATAGAAAATAGGTGCAGGAGTAGGCCATTCGGCCCTTCTAGCCTGCACCGCCATTCAATGAGTTCATTGGTGAACATTCAACGTCAGTACCCCATTCCTGCTTTCTCACCATACCCCTTGATCCCCCTAGTAGTAAGGACCTCATCTAACTCCTTTTTGAATATATTTAGTGAATTGGCCTCAACAACTTTCTGTGGTAGAGAATTCCACAGGTTCACCACTCTCTGGGTGAAGAAGTTCCTCCGCATCTCGGTCCTAAATGGCTTACCCCTTATCCTTAGACTGTGACCCCTGGTTCTGGACTTCCCCAACATTGGGAACATTCTTCCTGCATCTAACCTGTCTAACCCCGTCAGAATTTTAAATGTTACTATGAGGTCCCCTCTCATTCTTCTGAACTCCAGTGAATACAAGCCCAGTTGATCCAGTCTTTCTTGATAGGTCAGTCCCGCCATCCCGGGAATCAGTCTGGTGAACCTTCGCTGCACTCCCTCAATAGCAAGAATGTCCTTCCTCAGGTTAGGAGACCAAAACTGTACACAATACTCCAGGTGTGGCCTCACCAATGCCCTGTACAACTGTAGCAACACCTCCCTGCCCCTGTACTCAAATCCCCTTGCTATGAAGGCCAACATGCCATTTGCTTTCTTAACCGCCTGCTGCACCTGCATGCCAACCTTCAATGACTGATGTACCACGACACCCAGGTCTCTTTGCACCTCCCCTTTTCCTAATCTGTCACCATTCAGATAATAGTCTGTCTCTCTGTTTTTACCACCAAAGTGGATAACCTCACATTTATCCACATTATACTTCATCTGCCATGCATTTGCCCACTCACCTAACCTATCCAAGTCACTCTGCAGCCTCACAGCATCCTCCTCGCAGCTCACACTGCCACCCAACTTAGTGTCATCTGCAAATTTGGAGATACTACATTTAATCCCCTCGTCTAAATCATTAATGTACAGTGTAAAACAGCTGGGGCCCCAGCACAGAACCTTGCGGTACCCCACTAGTCACTGCCTGCCATTCTGAAAAGTACCCATTTACTCCTACTCTTTGCTTCCTTTCTGACAACCAGTTCTCAATCCATGTCAGCACACTACCCCCAATCCCATGTGCTCTAACTTTGCACATCAATCTCTTGTGTGGGACCTTGTCGAACGCCTTCTGAAAGTCCAAATATACCACATCAACTGGTTCTCCCTTGTCCACTCTATTGGAAACATCCTCAAAAAATTCCAGAAGATTTGTCAAGCATGATTTCCCTTTCACAAATCCATGCTGACTTGGACCTATCATGTCACCTCTTTCCAAATGCACTGCGATGACATCCTTAACAATTGATTCCATAATTTTACCCACTACCGATGTCAGGCTCACCGGTCTATAATTCCCTGTTTTCTCTCTCCCTCCTTTTTTAAAAAGTGGGGTTACTTTGGCTACCCTCCACTCTATAGGAACTGATCCAGAGTCAATGGAATGTTGGAAAATGACTGTCAATGCATCCACTATTTCCAAGGCCACCTCCTTAAGTACTCTGGGATGCAGTCCATTAGGCCCTGGGGATTTATCGGCCTTCAATCCCATCAATTTCCCCAACACAATTTCCCGGCTAATAAGGATTTCCCTCAGTTCCTCCTCCTTTCTAGACCCCCCGACCCCTTTTATAACCGGAAGGTTGTTTGTGTCCTCCTTCGTGAATACCGAACCAAAGTACTTGTTCAATTGGTCCGCCATTTCTTTGTTCCCCGTTATGACTTCCCCTGATTCTGACTGCAGGGGACCTACATTTGTCTTTACTAACCTTTTTCTCTTTACATATCTATAGAAAGTTTTGCAATCCGTCTTAATGTTCCCTGCAAGCTTCTTCTCGTACTCCATTTTCCCTGCCCTAATCAAACCCTTTGTCCTCCTTTGCTGAGTTCTAAATTTCTCCCAGTCCCTGGGTTCGCTGCTATTTCTGGCCAATTTGTATGCCACTTCCTTGGCTTTAATACTATCCCTGATTTCCCTTGATAGCCACGGTTGAGCCACCTTCCCTTTTTTATTTTTATGCCAGACAGGAATGTACAATTGTTGTAGTTCATCCATGCGGTCTCTAAATGTCTGCCATTGCCCATCCACAGTCAACCCCTTAAGTATCATTCGCCAATCCATCCCAGCCAATTCACGCCTCATACCTTCAAAGTTAGCCTTCTTTAAGTTCTGGACCATGGTCTCTGAATTAACTGTTTCATTCTCCATCCTAATGCAGAATTCCACCATATTATGGTCACTCTTCCCCAAGGGGCCTCGCACAATGAGATTGCTAATTAATCCTCTCTCATTACATAACTCCCAGTCTAAGATGGCCTCCCCCCTAGTTGGTTCCTCGACATATTGGTCTAAAAAACCATCCCTTATGCACTCCAGGAAATCCTCCTCCACTTGCAGGAGATGATTCACCACCGCCCATCCCATTCTGGGATGGCCATTCACATCGATTCGAGACCCATCCATGAGGTCTGGATTCTCGAATGTGATCTCACCCAAATTTCCCGGGGAGTCCTCCCACTCCTGAGATTTACTCAAGGCCACATGTAGTCAGGAGTATGTCCTCCTGATTCCTCAGGTACAATCCACTAACCCCTTTAAACAGCATTGTTTCTTCCTGATGGTTAGTTACTTAAAAGAAAAGAAACAGAGAATCTCTAGTGATTCTGCTTAAGAGCCCAAGGGATATTAATCTTGTAATATGATCCTAAAATTCCTTCTACCCCAAGAGCAAATATTCTCTTCAAATTAAGAAACTCTCCAATATTCAAAAGGTATTGCCCACTGAATTAAAACAGAGTTCACAGCTGCCTGTGAAAGTGTGAACTTCCTTTGTTTCGAAAACCGACAAACACAGACACTATCAATCAATGTCAACTTTCGCCCACAGCTTGCAGTCTTTTCAGTTTAAAAACATAATCTTCCCTTTCAGGTAGTGCGTTCTGGACCTCCACCACCCTCTGGGTGAAGAGATCTTCTGTAAATCTCCCCTCCCTTCTATATTGTCGTCCTGATGGATGCTGTCACCATCACACCTACTGTCAGTTTATTTTATCACTTTCTCAGTCAATAGCCTTCCCAATATGCACGAGTCACTAAAGCAAGGGCTTTTTCCTCTTTTTGTTTCTTTTCCGACTCTCACCACTTCCTTTGTGCCGCGGGTGGGTCGTCTGGTTTCCAATTTTGTTTAATCATTATTTCAATTAGTTTTGGATTTTTGTTTTATCTGCCGTTATTTTTTTTATAAGTACCGTGACAGAGACACCTCTGGTCCCAACTTGAGTTTCTCACTTCCCATGGCTATATGTTGTCAGCGGTATGTCCCTTAATTATTCGCCCTGAGTGAGACCGCTACTTGCAACATATACCAATTATTAATTGCAACGTTACACATATACGCTTCTATATGACGGATTGCAATTGTTTCACCTGGGATCTTCCGCTGACTACTTGAAGTCTCGGCCAGACTTGCAGATTCGGATCACTCAGGCAGCTGACACCAGAGAGATTTCTGCCCTCGTCCTAACTGTGCTTGGTAATTAAAATGTACTCACGCCTTTGACATGGCTTCCATCCGTCGGTGTCCACTGCCCTCTTGAGATCCTGTCGACTACGAAGGGAAAATTCTTTGTAGCTTAATCCTATCTGCGATTTATGTGTACGTGCCATCTCAGCCATTGCAGCTACTTTGCACATTGAATTGTTAACCCCTTAATTCCTGAAGGACGTAATGTCCCACTTCAATTCTTTTAGTTCCTCTATTTTTTTGCTTGTTCAATTCTATGTATTTCAGAAATTGTCATGCTTTAATTATGCCAACTGTATTTGCACTTTTTCTCTTCTCTTTCTCCCACCACTTGTTTTGAGTAGGTGGCTCTCTGGACGGGTCCCAACCATCTTTTATCATTTTATCTATAAGTTCCTGGCAGTCATCGGCGTGAAATCGCGTGAGCGACTCTTTTAGTCCTCAGTCTATTTTACCTCCGTCGGTCATCCCTTGGTCCGAACCGATACTTGATAGTTTAATCTCTTCCGAGTTGGGTAACTCTCTAGATAATTACCATGCACTCAGGTACTTCCTAGACCCGGATCAACTCATCCTCGGCTGTTATCTGGAAAGTTATATTGTACACTCTAGACTTATACAATTATAACTAATTTAATTTACTTCCAACTTGCCGACGTATATCGCTACCACAGTTTCCTGCCGATGGCTTTAATCTATGTAATTACATTAATTATCTTATATTTAAATTGTTCGAACTTATAATACGAGTCTTACTGTTCCGCAGACGTCTTCCAATGTTTGGATTCCCAGGTCGACCAACACGTCCCGTGACAGATTAATCGGATTTTAGAGTGGCAATTTAAAATACTCACCCTGTGATGTTTTGTCCACGGTTGTCTGTTTGCCTTTCAAGAAATCCTGTTTATGATGCCATTTAATGTGGTATAATAATAAATACACCACGAGAAGTTTGCGAAAAGTCAGGGTCATTTATTTACTTGCAAGGAAGATACAGATATCTTTTATCAGCAATTCACTGAGCTCTAAAATCTGATCTCAAAAAATTCACTGAGGTGCGTAACAGTTATACAGACAGAAAGTAGGCGTGTACATTCATTTACATTACCTTTTTTGGTCAAAGATACAGATATATGACTTGTTTTGATAAATTCATACAGTTTGGACCTTTGGGGACTTTCTACATTTCGAGCATCCTTTGTTCGAAGAAATGCAGACTGCAATGCTTCCTGTTATTCAACACCTAGCCTGACCACAAGTCTTAACATTGACCTGGTGACGTGTGTTGCCATGGCCAATTTAAAAACTACTAAAGCAGGCTAAAGCAGGCCCAATTCCTACTTCATGCGGTGACCCTCTCAGCGTCGCATGCTGACCCTTTTCCACACTGCAGGGGAAATTCCCTCATGGCCCATGAGGCTGGCACGAGCGGAAGTTAAAGAGGAGGTCGCCAGCGCCCATACCACCATCTTAATTGTTTTACTGACTCTCAGGTTGGCTTGAGGAACTGCTCCCTAGCGTAGTCCGGGCTGCCATTGCTGCAGGCCCGGGTGGTCTTGTGGAGGCCATCAGAGGCCTTGCAGAGTGCACAGCATCCTTCCCCTTTAAGCAAAGGGGACGGGCGTTGAAGCTCGTCAGCGCTACGTGGAGCATCCGCGTAGTGCTGCAGTACTCGCACCAGCATCGCCCCGGTATCTGCCTCTAAGGGAAGTGGAACGCACAAAATTACACTCCACTTCCTTTGAGGGGCTGTAAGCCCAATTCAGCGGCATGGGTGAGACTTCTGCACCGGGTACTAAAGGTTCCGGCTGCCAATTTCACCCCATAATTTTTTAAACTTTTGTTTAAAATATTTAATTAAATGGCATTTTAATTAATTTTAAATGTGTAATGTATTTATTTATTTACTTCACGTGTTTGTGTATTTTTTAAGTGATCCCCATTCATACTTATGTGAGTTCCATACACTCCCTATAAGTATGAATGGGGGATTCCCTTCTTTTATTGGTTGGGCAAGCTTACATGATCTGAAGAGCACTTTTGAATCACATGCACCCCTGGGATAAGTGGGCCTCTACCCACGGGTACACGGAGAGGCCCAGAGCGTGAATTGACGAACCTCCTGGACCACCAGGTAAATTAGTAGATTTTTTGCAATTCGGAAGCCTCCGATCACAAATTCTACCCCTTAGTTATTAAGAAATTAGGTGGCCATTTAAAGTGAATAGTTACTGTGGGCTATGTTTGTCTATGTGTGCTTGATGTAGCAAAATCATAAACCATTATCTATAAACACATTTAAGATTTTGCTACACACAAAGGAAATCTTTCTTTGTGTGAGACCATTTCTTTTATTGAGTAATTAAGACTTAAGGAACACGGCCCCATTTGTAGAAAATCACCAAGGTTGTAAAGAGGAAAATAAAAGATGAGCAGTCATTAGGGAACCCCAAGCTCTTCTTTTAAAAATTCCAAGATTGTAGAATGAAAGAATGACTGAAGGCGATGAAGAATATCACAGTGTTAGAGCCCTCCGAAAAATGAGTTACAGTGGGAAACTGTACAAGCAGTCCTGATTTTAGTACTATGAGAAAGTAAAGAGATGATAGATGTTGTAGACCCACCGAGTGGACTACTGATGTATATAACAATAAAGCCATGTGCGCTGCACATTTCTACCCGGGAGCCATGTTGTGCAAGTGTTAGCTCTGTCTCAAGATATCACATATTGGTGATGAGGATGCGATTTCTGGATACCCTAGCTGAAATTTTTGTTGGAGGATAATCCTGCCAATCGACGGAGAGACTGTTAGAGGTCTTCGTTTTGCAGAAATGCTTAAAAATCCATGGTAGATTTTGAGCACACGAGCTGAACTGTCGACATTGCCGGAGTCTAGATGATTACGCTTATGGGAATAATAGCGTGCTTGGGTGAGTTCATCATGACCAAGAGACTTTTGGAGTGTATGTGGAGTGGCTAGAAATGTTTTTCACCATGAATATTATCATCAAAGTCCACGATGATGTAAACCAGGCGGTTTTAGAAATGGAACGAGTTATTTTCTTGACTGAAGCAGGCTCTGAGGTGTATGAAACCTTGAGAAATGTGCTGGTTCCCACCAAGCTGAAAGACATGCCACAGAAGGAGATTCCAACAGAAGGAAGTTAGAACAGCACTACAGTCTTGAGCCCTTGGAAATTGCTGGAAGTTATCATTTTGGAATACGCAGTTAATTAAATGTTGAGGGTATCAGTGAGTACATTGTAGCTTTAAAAAGCTATCCATTCACTGTCATTTTGGAAACTTCTACAAAACAGGCAGTCCGATCCAAGACTTCATGGCGAGTGTCAGAGTGCAGAAGGAAGCAAGACCAGTTTACTACAAGCAACATCTGGTACCACACACACTCAAGGAGAAAGTTGAGTGAGAACTCAAAAGGCTAAAACCTGAAAATTATCTCCAAGGAAGATCTGAGGACGTGAGCTACGCCCATTGTTGTTGTACCTAAGTCAGATGATAAGGTAAGGTTGTGTTATAATTATAAGGTAACTGTAAACCAAGTTTTAGAGTGTAATCTACCCAATACATTGCCAAATGTGGAAGATTTGTTCACAACGTTGACAGGTGGCCAGATCTTTTCAAAGTTAGTTCTAACAAACGCCTACCTACAACTTGAGTTAGATGAAGAGTGCAATTTGTGTTTCACTATAAATACTGAACTAGGGCTATACCAGTTAAATAGGCTATCATTTGGAGTGTCCTCTGTCCACGACATATTCCAGGGGATGATGAACCACATTTTGCAAGGGATTGAAGGGGCAGTGTGTTATTTAGATGACATACTTATTTTAGCACCAAACAGGCAAATCCATGATTAGGTGTTGAATGAAGTGCTCAAACAGCTAGAGAAGCATGGAATATGAGTGATTGCTCATGTGTGAGATGTTTCAAAATTCAGTGGATTACTAAGGGCACAGAGTAGACAGTGATGGTTTACATCCAACTAAGGGAAAGCTGGATACAACTATTTTAGTTTAGTTGTATCAGTAATCAAGTGTCCCCCTGACTAAATGAGGGGGGGAGCACACTTCAAAAACTTTTCAAGTTCCCCCTTGTTTTTTTTTGAAGGCACTAGAAATACAAATTATACAAGTGCGCCCTGGCTAAAAGGCGGGGGAGGGGGGCACTAAAACCGATAACTTAAACAAATTAAACTTTAGACATTAAAATCAAATTAAAATTTAGTTACCGGGGGTGATGATGCACTCCAGTCCCTCCGGCGCCCACCTCTCGCGGGAGACCGTATGCTCCATCTCCAGGGACACCCTGGCTCAGATGTAACTGCGGAATAGAGGCAGGCAGTCAGGCAGAGCGGCCCCCTCGACGGCCTGCTGCCTGGATCTGCTGATGGCCCCCTTGGCAATGCCCAGGAGCAGTCCTACGAGGAGGTCTTCTGGCCTGCCCGCTCCCCTCCGCACGGGGTGCCCAAAGATCAGGAGTGTGAGACTGAAGTGCAACTAGAATTTGAGGAACAGCCCCTTCAAATATTGGAAAAGAGGCTGCAACCTCGCACAATCAACAAAAACATGGAACACGGACTCCTCTCGACCACAGAAATTACAGGCGGTATGGGAGCCCGTGAACCGACATAAAAACTTATTGCACGGGACTGCTCCATGCAACACCCTCCAGGCCGAGTCCCCAATAAATAGAGGGAGGACTCCTGCATAGAGTGCACTCCATTGGGGACCCCCGCCTCATCCGGACGGTAAGATGGTGCGCCATGGCGTGTCCGGAAGGCAGACGAGGATGGCAAAGTGGAGAGTGTGCAAGAGCAGCCCATACAGGAATCCCCTCTATGCAGAATTGAAAGGCACGAGGGGATTTCCCAGAGGAGGCTCAAGTTGTGAGGCGCCGGTTCCCAAGAGAGGTTTTCAGTCAGTGTAAAACATGTCAATCGGTGAGCAAGAAACCACCATCAGTACCATTACAGCCATGGAAATGGCCTGCCAGTGTGTGGCAAAAGTTACATGTGGATTTTGCTGAGCTAGAAGGACAGCAATTGTTCATAGTGATAGATAATCATTCGAAGTGGGTAAAGGTGTTTCTGATGCAGATAATAACAACAAGTAAAACACTAGACAATTTGAGAAGATTGTTTTCTTCATAAGGACTTCCAGAGAAATTGTGCTGATAATGGGCTGCAATTTTGTTCAGAGGAGTTCACACAGTTCATGAGACACAGTGTGAAATATGCCAAAATTCCATCATACCACACTGCTTCAAATGGCGTAGCAGAGCGCACAGTAAATATTGGCAAATGTGCCCTCATCAAGCAAATGTTGGATCCAAATCCAAAGAAACATCAGTTGTCAATGGACCACAAACTGGCAAATGTTATCATTACGTATTGGAATATTCCTCATGTCATAAATCAGGTTTTCATTGTTAAAGCCAAACTTGGCACAGTTAGTAGAAGAGAAACAATCAAGGCAGAAAGAGAGTTGTGATAGAGGTTGAGTTAGAAGGAGAAGTGTGAAATTGAACCAGAAGGTTAGAGTGAAGAACCATCACCATAAATGGTTGAAATGGTGACCAGGAAGAATAGAGAAAATACGTGGCCCTTACACATATTTGATTAAGATGTTTGATCATCGAAAGGTTAGGTTTGTTCACAATGATCATATTTTACCTACAGATGTGAAAGGAGTTGAAAGTTGGCATGATTCAATTTATTCTGATGTGCCAGGTAGTCTTATTACAAGTAGAGTATCAGTAGCAAATCCTACACCAGATGTACCAGAAACAAGTCCAAGAAAATGCCAGAATTTAAGTCTGAGTCTGAGTCAGGCAGACAAACAGTCTGAAAGTCTAGAGAGTCCAAATATAGATCAAGGTCAGCCCTTGTGAAAAAAAAAACTCTCCTCAGGCTCAGCCTAGAGTGAGTTAAAATTCAATGACATGAGTGGAAAATTCTGTTCAAGAATGAAGGTATCCTCTTCGAAACAGAAAACCAGTGGTTAAATTTAATCTGTAAATATGGAAACTGGGAAAGTGGACTAGGAAAATATATTAAAGTGTGGGACAGTTGTTGAGCAATGGCAGACATTTAAGGAGATATTTTATAATTCTCAACAAAAATATATCCCAAAGAGAAAGAAAGACTGTAAGAGAAGGGATAGCCATCTGTGACTAACTAAGGAAATAAGGGAAGGTATCAACTTGAAAACAAGGGCATACAAAGTGGCCAAGACTAGTGGGAGGCCAGAGGATTGGGAAACTTTCAAAAACCAGCAAAGAACGAGTACAAAAATAATAGAGGGAAGATAGATTATGAAAGTAAACTAGCATGAAATATAAAAACAAATATGATATTCCACAGGTTATTAAAAAGGAAAAGAGTGGCTAAATTAAATGTTGGACAATTAGAGGATGAGACTGGGGAATTAATATTGGAGAACAGGGAAATGGAAGAGATGTTGAAAAAATATTTTGCAGCAGTCCTCACGGTAGAAGACACTAAAAACAGCCCAATAGTGAATAATCAAGGGGCTATAGGGAGGGAGGAATAATCACTATTACTAAAGAAGTAGTACTTGGTAAAATAATAGGACTAGAGGCGAACAAGTCCTTAGGACTTGCTGGCTTGCATCCTAGGGTCGTAAAGTGGCTGCAGAGATAGTGGATGCATTGGTTGTAATCTACCAAAATTCCATGGGTACTGGGGAGGTCTCAGCAGATTAGAAATCCGCAAATGTAATGCCGCTATTTAAAAAAGGAAGCAGACAGAAAGCAGGAAACTATAGACCAGTTAGCCTAACATCTGTCGTTGGGAAAATGCTGGAGTCCATTATTAAGGACATTTGGAAAAGCCTAATTCAATCAAGCAGAATCAGCATGGTTTTATGAAAGGGAAATCATGTTTGACAAATTTGCTGGAGTTCTTTGAGAATGTAACAAGCAGAGTGGATAAGGGGGAACCAGTGGATGTGGTGTATTTCGATTTCCAGAAGGTATTTGATAAGGTGTCACATAAAAGATTACTGCACAAGATACAATTTCATGGGGTTGGGGGTAATATATTAGCATGGATAGAAGATTGGCTAACTAACAGAAAATAGAGAGTTGGGATAAATGGGTAATTTTCCAGTTGGCAAACAATAACTAGTGGGATCGGTGCTGGGGCCTCAACTATTTACAATCTATATTAATGACTTGGATGAAGGGACCATGTGTAATGTAGCCAAGTGTGCTAAAGATACAAAGATGGATGGGAAAGCAAATTGTGAGGACACAAAACATCTACAAAGGGATATAGACAGGCTAAGTGAGTGGGCAAAAATTTGAAAGATGGAGTATAATGTGGGAAAATGTGAGGTTATCCACTTTGACACAAAAATTAGGAAAGCAAATTATAATTTAAATGGAGAAAAATTGTAAAGCGCTGCAGTAAAGAGGGACCTGGGGTTCCTTGTACATGAAACACAAAAAGTTAGTATGCAGGTACAGCAAGTAATCAGGAAGGCAAATGGAATCTTGGCCTTTATTGCAAGGGGGAGAGAGTATAAAAGCAGAGAAGTCCTGCTACAACTGTACAGGGTATTGGTGAGGCCACACCAAGAGTACTGCATGCAGTTTTTGTCTCCGTATTTAAGGAAGGATATACTTGCATTGGAGGCTCTTCAGAGAAGGTTCACTAGGTTGATTCCGGAGATGAAGGGGTTGATTTATGAAGATAGGTTGAGTAGGTTGGGCCTATACTCATTGGAGTTCAGAAGAATGAGAGGTGATCTTATCAAAACATATAAGATAATGAGGGGGTTCAACAAGATGGATGCAGAGCAGATATTTCCACTCATGGGGGAAACTAAAACTGGGGGGCATAGTCTCAGAATAAGGGGCCGCCCATTTAAAACTGAGATGAAGAGGAATTCCTTCTCTCAGAGGGTTGCAAATCTGTGGAATTCTCTGCCCCAGAGAGCTGTGGAGGCTGGTCACTGAATATAGTTAAAGCGGAGATCGACAGATTTTTGAGCAATAAGGGAATAACGGGTTATGGGGAGCGGGCAACGAAATGGAGCTGAGTCCATGATCAGATTAGCCATGATTTTATTAAATGGCGGAGCAGGCTCGAGGGGCTAAATGACCTACTCCTGCTCCTAGTTCTTATGAAAGTTGTAGAATTTGGAAACATAAAATGGGTTCCATTTGAGAAATGTATATCAAGAGTTGTGTATACCATGCAAGACATGTACAATGATTACTTGCTATGTTTAACTTCTTCAATAAGGAAGGAGAATTTCTACCCTGGAACCATGTTGTGCATATATCACAATAGAGAATATAGGACACTGTATTGCAGTCAAGAAGGAACAAGAAAGGAAAATGGAGAAAATTGATGACTGTCGTAATATAGCAATAGAGAGTGAGATTGAAGAGAGGTTGGAGGCTAAGTGTGAGAGAGGGATCATCCATCAAATTGAAAAGTATTTCTTGCATCCTGTTAAAGATTGCAAGAGAGGTATTAGAAAACTCCTCCAGAGATATGGAATTAATATTCATATATTCATAGACGGGCTTTATGGAGAGTTAAGCATTATTGAGGAGAAGGGAAGTATTCGATAAGAAAGAAAGTCACACTGTTTGCAAGCAAGATTTACAATGGACGAGATGTGAGAGGTCCAATTGAGGTTTAAAGAAATTGCAAAATCAAGAGTGCCAATAGATGAGGAAGGACCAATGTAGAGCCATTGAAGGTAGGTAATGGTAGCTATTGATTAGATTTTCAAGAGTCATGTATAAAATGTCAAGTAGATTTGAACTCCAGACACAGAAGAGGAGGGCAGCGGGCCAAGTGCCTGCCCGTTTCTGCCAATGAGAGGCCTGAGCCATTTCAAGGGCCGGACCTCATTATCATGCAGTCCCGAATGGGTGTTTCACTGAGCTCGCCGGCTCCAAGCTGATGCACTGCTCCAGCCAGCAGGCAGGTAGGTTCAGGATCGATCATGGTGGAGGAGCCCTGGGTGGCAGTGGATCACAGTATTCTTGAGGAGCCTGGAGGAAATAATTCAACTTAACTTTATGGTCCTTTCTGCTTCACACCCAATGCAACCGGTCAGAGCATGCATTGTGAACATAGAAAAGAAACATAGAAACATAGAAAATAGGTGCAGGAGTAGGCCATTCGGCCCTTCTAGCCTGCACCGCCATTCAATGAGTTCATGGCTGAACATGCAACTTCAGTACCTCATTCCTGCTTTCTCACCATACCCCTTGATTCCCCTAGTAGTAAGGACTTCATCTAACTCCTTTTTGAATATATTTAGTGAATTGGCCTCAACATCTTTCTGTGGTAGAGAATTCCACAGGTTCACCACTCTCTGGGTGAAGAAATTCCTCCTCATCTCAGTCGTAAATGGCTTCCCGCTTATCCTTAGACTGTGTCCCCTGGTTCTGGACTTCCCCAACATTGGGAACATTCTTCCTGCATCTAACCTGTCTAACCCCGTCAGAATTTTAAACGTTTCTATGAGGTCCCCTCTCATTCTTCTGAACTCCAGTGAATACAAGCCCAGTTGATCCAGTCTTTCTTGATAGGTCAGTCCCGCCATCCCGGGAATCAGTCTGGTGAACCTTCGCTGCACTCCCTCAATAGCAAGAATGTCCTTCCTCAGGTTAGGAGACCAAAACTGTACACAATACTCCAGATGTGGCCTCACCAAGGCCCTGTACAATTGTAGCAACACCTCCCTGCCCTTGTACTCAAATCCCCTCGCTATGAAGGCCAACATGCCATTTGCTTTCTTAACCGCCTGCTGTACCTGCATGCCAACCTTCAATGACTGATGTACCATGACACCCAGGTCTCGTTGCACCTCTCCTTTTCCTAATCTGTCACCATTCAGATAATAGTCTGTCTCTCTGTTTTTACCACCAAAGTGGATAACCTCACATTTATCCACATTATACTTCATCTGCCATGCATTTGCCCACTCACCTAATCTATCCAAGTCGCTCTGCAGCCTCATAGAATCCTCCTTGCAGCTCACACTGCCACCCAACTTAGTGTCATCCGCAAATTTGGAGATACTACATTTAATCCCCTCGTCTAAATGATTAATGTACAGTGTAAACAGCTGGGGCCCCAGCACAGAACCATTGCGGTACCCCACTAGTCACTGCCTGCCATTCTGAAAAGTCCCCATTTACTCCTACTCTTTGCTTCCTATCTGACAACCAGTTCTCAATCCATGTCAGCACACTATCCCCAATCCCATGTGCTTTAAGTTTGCACATTAATCTCTTGCGTGGGACCTTGTCGAAAGCCTTCTGAAAGTCCAAATATACCACATCGACTGGTTCTCCCTTGTCCACTCTACTGGAAACATCCTCAAAAAATTCCAGAAGATTTGTCAAGCATGATTTCCCTTTCACAAATCCATGCTGACTTGGACCTATCATATTACCTCTTTCCAAATGCACTGCGATGACATCCTTAATAATTGATTCCATCATTTTACCCACTACCGATGTCAGGCTGACCGGTCTGTAATTCCCTGTTTTCTCTCTCCCTCCTTTTTTAAAAAGTGGGGTTACATTGGCTACCCTCCACTCCATAGGAACTGATCCAGAGTCAATGGAATGTTGGAAAATGACTGTCAATGCATCCACTATTTCCAAGGCCACCTCCTTAAGTACTCTGGGATGCAGTCCATCAGGCCTTGGGGATTTATCGGCCTTCAATCCCATCAATTTCCCCAACACAATTTCCCAACTAATACGGATTTCCCTCAGTTCCTCCTCCTTACTAGACCCTCCGACCCCTTTTATATCCGGAAGGTTGTTTGTGTCCTCCTCAGTGAATACCGAACCAAAGTACTTGTTCAATTGGTCCGCCATTTCTTTGTTCCCCGTTATGACTTCCCCTGATTCTGACTGCAGGGGACCTACGTTTGTCTTTACTAACCTTTTTCTCTTTACATATCTATAGAAACTTTTGCAATCCGTCTTAATGTTCCCTGCAAGCTTCTTCTCGTACTCCATTTTCCCTGCCCTAATCAAACCCTTTGTCCTCCTCTGCTGAGTTCTAAATTTCTCCCAGTCCCCGGGTTCTCTGCTATTTCTGGCCAATTTGTATGCCACTTCCTTGGCTTTAATGCTATCCCTGATTTCCCTTGATAGCCACGGTTGAGCCACCTTCCCTTTTTTATTTTTACGACAGACAGGAATGTACAATTGTTGTAGTTCATCCATGCGGTCTCTAAATGTCTGCCATTGCCCATCCACAGTCAACCCCTTCAGTATCATTCGCCAATCTATCCTAGCCAATTCACGCCTCATACCTTCAAAGTTACCCTTCTTTAAGTTCTGGACCATGGTCTCTGAATTAACTGTTTCATTCTCCATCCTAATGCAGAATTCCACCATATTATGGTCACTCTTCCCCAAGGGGCCTCGCACAATGAGATTGCTAATTAATCCTCTCTCATTACACAACACCCATTCTAAGATGGCCTCCCCCCTAGTTGGTTCCTCGACATATTGGTCTAAAAAACCATCCCTTATGCACTCCAGGAAATCCTTCTCTACCGTATTGCTTCCAGTTTGGTTAACCCAATCTATGTGCATATTAAAGTCACCCATTATAACTGCTGCACCTTTATTGCACGCACCCCTAATTTCATGTTTGATGCCCTCCCCAACATCACTACTACTGTTTGGATGTCTGGACACAACTCCCACTCCACCTGGTTGTCTCTCAATATTGCACTCGAGTCCTCTGTAAATCATAAGAACCCAATGTATACGCAGTAATGAGGTGTCTGCCTGAGACCCTTGGCTGACCTGCGAAAGGCCCCAGACAATATGGCGGAGGGCAGGATACAAGCGGGAATAGTGCGGTAAGTTCAGCGCAGCTATTTTAGGGCCTCTACCGTTAGGTAAGCCAAAGTAAAATTGCCCCTTGTATCTTAGAATAATGGAAAAAGAGAAGATGGGCTCCCCTGGTGGCTCAATGAATTATGCAGTTAGTAACCGAGCCACATAAAGCAGTATGGTTCTAGAATGCCAACAGTTGCTCAGTTGGGGTAGTTTTCAATTGACCTCAGTGACTCTGGGTTATCGCAGATGAAACAGAACCAAGCCCAGCGTTGATGCTATTCACAGTCGAATAGGCTGCTGACACTCACTGTCAAGGTTTACACAAGAATCCTGGCACCCACATAATCACATTCAGCAAGGAACCAACATCTTCAGTAAAGGCAGATCAATAATTTGGCAATACACAAAGGAACAGTAGTTTCATTGCATCATCAAAAAAGAACAGTGCAAAGTCCAAGGACCACCTCGCAACCAATTATCTGAAAAGTAGTGCTTAAAGAGATTTAGGCCCAACTACTAATTTCTGACTCACCTATGTTGAGAACCTCAGTAATTTACGAACAGAATCATAACTCCCAAAAACAGGTGGGTTGGGGTCAGAGGTTAAAATGCAAAAACCTGCAAAAGGAATCGGACCCACCTTGAACCCGTCCACTTCCGGTTTTAATAGAGGCGGGATGGGGGTGGGCAACCAATTAGCTTATGGGAAGCCGGTTGGTCATTTAAATATTATAATGAGACTGCCAGCTTTCATTTTAACAACGATTCTGTGTTTCCCAGGCCTCGGGAAACTCAGCTGGGGAAAGAAGGCGAAAAGGGTTGAACACATGAGGTAAGTTCTTTTATAACAATGCTTGTGGGACCGAGGTCATAATGGGCTGCGTCATTGCCCCAACCCTCTTCTCAATCTTCCTCACAGCCATGCTCCACCTCACAGTCAGCAAGCTCCCTGCTGGAGTGGAACTTAACTGCAGAACCAGTGGGAAGCTGTTCAATCTACGCCATCTCCAGGCCAGGTCCAAGACATTCTACAGGATCTTTTATGTCCACCTGAGAGAGAAGGCAGGGCCTCAGTTTAACGTCCCATTCGAAAGACAGCACCTCTGACAATGCAAGATCCTACAAATCCCCTGGGAGGATAGATGCACCAACATTAGCGTTCTTGACCAGGCCAACATCCACAGCATCGAAGCACTGACCACACTTGATCAATTCCGCTGGACAGGCCACATAGTTCGCATGCCATTTACAAGACTCCCAAAGCAAGCGCTCTACTCACGGCAAACGAACCAAAGGTGGGCAACGGAAACGTTACAAGGACACCCTCAAAGCCTCCCTGATAAAGTACAACATCCCCACTGACACCTAGGAGACCCTGGCCAAAGACCACCCTAAGTGGAGGAAGCGCATCCGGGAGGACGCTGAGCACCTCGAGTCTCGTCGCCGAGAGCATGCAGAAATCAAGCACAAGCAATGGAAAAAGCGTGCAGCAAACTAGTCCTATCCACCCTTTCCCTCAACGACTATCTGCCCCACCTGTGACAGAAACTATGGTTCGCGTATTGGACTGTTCAACCATCTCAGAACTTATATTAAGAGTGAAAGCAAGTCTTCCTCGATTCCGAGGGACTGCCTATGATGATGATGATGATGTTCTTTTCCACTCTCTAAAATCCCTGTAACTGTCAGTTCAGTCATCACTTTCTGCATCATCAGATTCAAATGTGTCAGAAGGGAGTTCATGAACATGTTCTGTACTATCTTCTGTTTCAGTGGTTCCTTCACCTTTCTAATCCATTTAAAACCTTGTTACCAAAATAGAAAGCATATTTCTGAAGGCTGTCATTTGTCTTTCTTGATTGGGGGGTCGCTAAATGTTCCCACATAGTATGCCAAGGTCGAATAAAGCCTTATTTTCAGATTAATCCGTTCCATCATGAAGAAATAGCAAATACTGCAATTGATGTGTAAAACATTTCCTATGTCCAATGTTTTAACCATCACCCATCTTCTCCTCGCAATTGTGATATCAAATCCTGTTGGTGCAATAAGATAGGACAAATATTATTAACATACAGGGATATTTATTATTGTCCCTCTGCATTAACATTATTTCAATACCTTAGCGGGTTCTGATAGTTGCTGCTCAAGGTTCTAAAGCAAAGACAAAAATATATGTGGAAACATCTGTTGATTTCTTTAGAAACAACTCTAGCCAGTTATCTGTGGTGACATCGAAGTTGGACCTTTTTGTCTCGGCTGATACTATTGGGATAACTTAGTTGAGGGTGTCAAAGATGGTAATCAAATGTCCAATGCATTGTTCAAATAGCTACAGCACTATTATTAACTCCACCAGCATAGTCTCTCAATGCATTGTGCCACAAAAGATGGCTGTTCAGGTCCTCTATTAAATCCAGTCACAAATCTACTTTTTGTCGTGTTGGTGTGCATTCAGTGGAAACCATATACTTTTTGCAACCCACAATTGTAATTTGTAAAATAACAGCAGTGTTCTCTAGAGTAGTGTAATAACTGTTCTATACAAACACATTTTGAACTGCTGCTGTCTGCCTCTATTGGTCAAATTTCAGTAAAAATGAGTTGATTTTCCATGGATATTTTCTTCAACTGTGTCTCTTTCTCTTCCTATTAAAAGTCTGTTTCTCACCGAGTCTAATTCTTAGGACGGGATTTTCCTGTTTCCCACATGCATGATGCGGGGGATCTCTACAGCCGGCAGGAAACCCGGAGTTCTGGGTTTCCTCGCCACACAGAATGCATGTGACATAATGGGCAAGTGATGTAATGGGCGGGTTCCTTGATTGGCAGGCTAGCTTCCAGTCGGGCGGGCAACGCAGACTGGACACTGCAGTAACACGTAAGTGCTGGGTCCAGGTGAGGTGGGGGGGGCGGAGTCCAATCCTTGGGTGCGGGGCAAGCCCAGTGTGGGGGGTGGGGGGGTCTGATCCCCGACCCCGGGGCTGAGTTGCGATCTCCGGGAGGCGTCCGATCCCCAAACATGGGGCTGTGTCGTGATCACCGGGGGAGGGTCCAATCTCTGTCCCTGAGGGGGGGCGAGGTGGTGGTCCGATCCCTGTTCCTGGGGACTGCGGGCTTATGATGGCAGAGCTTGGGGGAGCTGGGGATTGCAGAGGGAGGGGAGCCAGGGGAGGATTGTTCCCCGAGGCTGAGGCTGCCTCATTACAGCTGCTGGGAATCCCGAGCCCTGGGTAAAACCTGCAAATCAGGTCAAAGTACAGGCTTCAGGCCTCATTATCATATTTAAAAGGCCAACCCGCTTCCTGGCAGCGGATTTGCTGCCTATTCCACTGTCCCGCCTGAGTAAAAGATGAAAGCGGGTGGGTTGGAGGCGGGTTGGGGTCGGGTTTTAGATTTTTACAATCCCTCCTGTGAAAATTCCTCCTTCTATCCTTCTTTTACAGTATTGCTCTCACACATTTCCTCTTGTTGTATTCTCTGTATTTTTCTGTGTTCAACTCTTCTATCTCTCTCTTTCAGTAAATTTCTCTGCCCCTCCAACTCCTCTTTCTTTTATTTGTCGTTCACCATTTCCACATATGACTCAAATTTGTCTTTGAGTGTTTGCGCAATTTGTGTATATTTTTTACTTTTTTCAAAACCAAGGCACACAGCAAGATGGCAGCCAACATGTACCAAGTCAGTGATTGTACCTGAGGTCGGATGTAGACAGGCCAGGTGCATGTCAGTATGGACCATCTGGGAATTGCTGCAACACAAATGGGAAAAAGAAAAATTGAGGACCTAGATCAAGCTAGCAGGAAGTGAGGAGTTCGGACTGGAAGCAAGGATTTTGGGGGCTGGAGTTCCAATCTGTGAGGAACGGAGGAGGCCTGGAGATGGGTGATATGAAACATGGCAGCTCTGAGGGTTGGAAAAATATTCCTTCCTCCTGTAAGAACGCTGGGTTTTGGTATCCTGACAAATATAGACTGAGGAACCAGATGAATCTTTAGTGCCCTCACATTACTTCTTAGTAATGAACCATTGGGAGTTCTACCACCTAGCTTTAGGTCTCGGAGTGAGTGATGCCTGTCCAATATTAACTAGTTTGGATTGAAATGAACTTATTTAACCATCCGTCAATAAGGATACTCACAAGAAGTTAACGCTTTCTTGTCAAATCATCAAAGATGGAGTTAGACCATAAATGTAGTCAATAAATGCACTAACAATTATTTATTGACTACAACAGCACAACTTTAAGTTAAACTTTGGGTTTATGAACTCTTAATAGTTTTGAATAAATGTAGTCAGAGTTATCCAGCAGTTTGAATAGCAAATTATTCATGGACAGACAATATAACATAATTAGCAGATTACACAGACAATTCTAGAAATGTCTCCTCCCTTCCGCCTCCTCTTTCTGCTACTTGTCTTCCACACCTTCCACATACGACTCTAAAATGTAAATAATTAACGGCTTCTGAGTATTTATTATAGCAGAGATCAGAGTCAGAGATTGTTACAATGAGGTTAATTTAGCGTTAAATCTCTATATAGATGACAAGTTAGCAGCATTAGACAGCCAGTATATTGAGTAGCTCTGGGTCTATGAGCATGATTGGCAAAGTTACAGAGCTTATACGGCCTTGTCCTTGTGGGTGGTGTGGCCGAGTCAATCTCCTTCCTTCGCTTCAACATTCTCTCCAACTTGACTATTTGCAGATAAATTGTAAAGGCTTTAACACTCAGGGATGAAATACCTTTGCTTGGATTTGTCTTGTGACCTTCTCTCATTCTTCCATGTCAGCCCACACAGCCCAACTCTGAACCCCAATGTCTGTTTCCAATTTTGACATTGTGGATTAAAGCCTGTGTCTATTCTCCCAACCCCAAACCTAACCCTGACCCCATAATGCATATAACTAACTATGGCTCTATGTCTAGCCAATTGGCTTACTCCATCTCCTCTCACTAATTGATCAACATGGTGCCTTAAGAAGAATATATTGAAAATATAAATATATCCTGCTCCGCAACAGAGCTTCTCTCTCTCTCTCTCTCTCTCTCTCTTTGTCTTTGTATTCCCTCACATGGATTAGTGCTGGCTGGTACCAGGTTACCGGAAAATGGTGAGAACTTGGAATGGGAAACTGAGGATCTTTCTCCTGATTTTAAAATATATAAAGAGGAACTCTCTAACTATGGCAAAAAAAGTAATTAAATCAGGTTGGAAATTCAATTGGAACTGATAAGGAGTGCAGGCAATTTTAACTCCCCACCTCCTACGACAGGTAGGAGAACGTCAAGGGGGTTAGATTGTAAAAATTACAAACCCGACTCCAACCTGCCACAAACGCGCCTACTTGCAGTTTAGCCGCGGTGGGTTTGGGAACTTCCGTGTGATCCGCTCTGGAGTGGGCCAGGATTATAATACTTAAATGAGGCTCCGTTCCTCAGATTTTGGCGGCCATTTAAATTTAACGCTGCATGGTCAGGTTTCCCAGGGCTCGGGAAACCCGTCAGCTAAAGGGAGGCGGGAGCTGCCAGCTGCAGCAGGTAAGGGCTTTTTAGTGCAGAGCTCATGTTTCCCCACTGGCCCCTAATCAAACCGGCTCCCGCAATCTGCCAACCTCGCTGCCGTGCTCCGAGCCCCTCCACTATGTCCGATTGTTTTTGAGTGCCAGGGACATCCCCATGGTTGTGGCCTTCGACTGCAAGCTTTCCTGCTCAGCAGCTGGCCAGGCACTCAATCCAGCCGGCTGATGGGCGAGAAGTGGAATTAAAAAATGCTGATGAGGTCCTTCCATTAAATTTGGCAGGAGCTCCGTTTTCCAGTGCTTCCAGGTTTCCCCCCATGACAAACACGCACCCCTGCTCACTCCCCACCTCCCCGTGAATAACAGAGCCATTGTGTTGGTTCAGCCCAACTTTATCATTTGGCTCAATGTGTTGTTGCTCTAGCTAAATTCCCAACAACATTAGATATATTTTACAGTATTCTAGATTGTTTTTAAATTTCAGATGAAATATTGTAGCCATATGTGCCACTGTTTAAATGCTTTAAACTCAACACTGTTGTAAAAAGGGTAGTTTGTCAGGTTCATTTTCTAACTTTTGAATAGCTTTTCAGGGCAACATTACCTTCACTTAGTGTTGATTGATTAACCTGTCACTTTTCTGTGATCTGATTGGGCCTTTAGAATAGCATGGATCATTCAGATTGCATAACATGGCAATGAGCAATCCAATCTTCGACAGATGGATGGATAGCTAGATAGATAGATAGATAGATAGCTAGCTATAAAGGGTAAAAATCAACTAAGCATCATCATCATTATAGGCAGTCCCTCGGAGTCGAGGATGACTTGCTTCCACTCTAAAAGTGAGTTCTCAGGTGACTGAGGAGTCCAATGTGAGACTTACAGTCTCTGTCACAAGTGGGGCAGACAGTAGTTGAAGGCAAGGGTGGGTGGGGAGCCTGGGTTGACGGAAATCCTTCCGCCGTCTACACTTGGTTTCTGCTTATTCTCAGCGATGGGACTCGAGGTGCTCAGCGACCCCCGCATGCTTTTCCTCCAAGTTGGGCGGTCATGGGCTCGGGATTCCCAGAAGTCGGTGGGGATGTTGCACTTTATCAAGGAGGCTTTGAGGGTGTCCTTGAAGCATTTCCTCTGCCCACCTGGGGCTTGCTTGCCGCGTAGAGCGCTTGTTTTAGGAGTCTCGTGTCGGGCATGCGGACAATGTGGCATGCCAACAGAGCTGATCGAGCGTGGTCAATGCTTCGATGCTGGGGATTTTGGCCTGATCGAGAACATTGACGTTGGTGCATCTATCCTGCTTATGGATTTCCAGGATCTTGTGGAGGCAGCGCTGGTGGTACCTCTCCAGCAATTTGAGGTGTCTGCTGTATATCGTCCACGTCTCTGAGTCATGTAGGAGGACGGGTATCACTACTGCCGTGTAGACCATAAGCTTAGTGCCGGATTTGAGGTCCTGGTCTTCAAACACTCTCTTCCTCAGGCGACCGAAGGCTTCGCTGGGTACACTGAAGTCGATGTTGGACCTCGTCTCGTCGATGTCTGCTCTTGCTGACAGTAGGCTCCCGAGGTATGGAAAATGGTCCATGTTGTCCAAGGCCTCGTTGTGGATTTTGATGATCGGGGGGGCAGTGCTGTCTGGCGAGGTCAGGTTGGTAGAGGACCTTTGTTTTACCGATATTTATCGTAAGGCCCATGCTTTCGTGTGCCTTGATGATGGTGTTGACAATGGCTTGGAGTTCGGCCTCCGAGTGTGCGCAGATGCAAGTGTCGTCTGCATACTGCATTTCAATGACAGAGAATGGGACGATCTTGGATCTGGCCTGGAGGTGGTGGATGTTGAACAGATTCCCATCTGATCTATAATTTAGTTCCACTCCAACGGCGAGCTTGCTCAGGGTGAGATGAAGCATTGCAGCAAGGAAGATCGAAAAGAGCATTGCTTGACCCTAGTCCAGATGTGGTTTGGGTCTGTGGTAGTCCATTGATCAGGATCACAGCTTTCATGTTATCGTGAAGCAGATGGAGGACGGTGACAAACTTTTGAGGGCAGCCTAAACGGAGGAGAACACTTCATAATCCCTCACGGTTGATAGTAAGAACAATCACTCACCAGAGAGGGCTCAATTTTCCCCAAAGCTTTTTTTTTGGCATCTTGAAGAGTTACACCCGTTTTATTGGGGTACAAGTACACCAAATAAAAATGTTCTAAGTTTCCTCGTTGGATTTCTTCATTTTGGCATGGCCTAAACTGACCTTTAGTTTTGGGGGTGGAGCCTTGATCTGCGCCAAAAAGGTCGGGTTGTCACAGTAACCAGACACAATGCGAGCTGAGGCTGCGAATTGAAACATGCAGCCAACTCCCAACACATTAAAACACATTGCATCAACTTAACAACACATTAAAACACATTGCATCAACTGAAAAACACATTAAAATATATTGCAACAACTTACCTCTAATTAGTAAAATCAGTCTCACTTCCCTGCCCTTAGCCCGGACGAAGGGTTTGCTGGTCTGCTTGCCGAGCCTGCCCCGAGCCCCTTGCTGATGTCAGTCCAGCTCCAGCTCCCCCACACTCCGCCCCCCACCCCCCAGCCCCGTGTGCCTTGCTGGTCCCACTCTCCCCTACCCCACCAAGCCCCAAGTGCCTTGCCGGTCCCAGTCCCCCGCTCCTAGCCTGGCCAAAGGGCTTTCTAGTCCGTTCCCCCGCCCGACCCTGGCCCCAAGTGCTTTCCCGGTCCGCTCCCCCGCCCCTAGCCCAGGCCGAGTGGCCTCTCGGTCCGCTCCCCTTCCCCTATGCCAGGCCAAATGGCCTCCCAGTTCGCTCCCCCTCCCCTATCCTAGGCCGAATGGCCTCCTCCCTCCTGGTCCCCGCACCTAACTACACCCAAAAGGCTTCCCCCCACCCCCTCTCTCCCCCACACTCCCTTCCACCCCCCACCCCTCTCTCCCCTCTCTCTTACCTTTCCTGCTGCTGCTGTCCGGGTATCTGTTGCACTTACCTGCGCCGATTTCCTTACCTGCACCGATTTCTTTAACTCTCCAGAAGGTTTTTCTGCAGAGGTCTAAGCAGAACTGGAGTAACTCTCAGCTGGTCAATCTTGCCTAAATGACCAGAATTGGCATAGATGGCAGGTTACGCGCCCTTTGGCTTAAAAAAATACCTAAAAAAATTGCAACTAACTGAGTTACGCTGGTGCAAATTGATTGGGGAAACTGTGGTTTTTTAACTTAGGCCAAATAAAGCAGCCTGCTCAAAAAAAATGGCACAAATCACTGGGGAAAATTGAGCCCAAACACTTGCATAAATTTAAATCTGTATAAATATATGGAAAACCCAGAAATACAGAAATGAATTTTAAAAATGATTTGCAGGTACCTTGCAATGACTTCAGACTACTGGCATGATGTAACTGCAATAACATTAATCATAATAGAAAATACAATATAAAATAGCACCAGAAAAATCCAAATGTCACAAAAAAAATTGGGGCCAGATTTTGCTGTCAAAATAACAGTGAGGCTAATGGCATCGCCCCTATTTATGCATAAATGATACTGTAACTTCAGGCGAGGAGCAGATGCAGTTCAAGTCAGATATCCAAATGCTGCTGTCCCAGTTTCTCATGGAGGGGAGAGCGGCAAAAAAATGGGGATACCGCCAAGAAAACTCGGTGGCAGCCGGCGGTAGGACCATCAATTTCGAGCCCATAGAATACAAAAGCTTAATAAAACATTGGTTCAGGCTTAATTCTGGGCACCGCAATTCAGGAAGGATGTGAAGACCTTAGAGAGGATGCAGAAAACATTTAGGAGAATGGTTCCAGAGATGAGGAATGTCAATTATGTGAAGCTGGGGGTTTTCTGCTTAGAGCAGAGAAGGTTGAGAGGAGATTTGATCGAGGTGTTCAAAATCATGCTGGGTCTAGACAGAGTAAATAGAGGGAAACTGTTCCTGTTGGCAGAAGGGTCGAGAACCAGAGAACACAGATTTAACGTGATTAGCAAAAGAACTAAAGGCAACATGGGGAAACCTTTTTTCGCAGCAAGAAAGGCTAGTCGATGCAGATTCAATTGTAACTTTCAAAAGCGAATTGGCTAACTACCCGAAGGAAAAAAAAATTGCATGTTTACGGGGATAGGGCAGAGAGCCGGTACAGGCTCGACGGGCCGAATGGCCTCCTTCTATGCTGTAACCATTCCATGTTTCAGGACCTGATTTGGTAGTGAATTCACCCACTCGAATTTTCACTTCCTTCTCAGTCTTTCCGCTGTGTATTTCTGAATCCTTCAATCTGATTGGGTAAGGAGATACACAGTTGCTTTACCTGTTTGCTCAAGACCCAGATGCCCTGCTTCCCTCACTGTGCCACTATCGGTTTGCACTTCCAGCAACTTTGTGGTCAAAACAATTTTAAGCAGAAGGGTGCAGGGATACATGCCATTAGATGCCCTGCTACAGCAAACTCTGGCCCAATAATATACTGAATAAAATGGATTGTAACTTGATCCTTGATGCAAGTTACCCAGAATTTACTGCCAGAAATAACCAAACTTCTGAAACTGTTACATTCCAGTCTCAGACGGAAGAACCAGTTGTTCCACAGGCTCTGCATAATCATGCACCATGATGTTATGATCACAGGCAAAGCAGCATTTCTCCCCAGTATAATACATAAATATACAGTGGCCTGGAGTTTCCGCATCATTGCCCTAGTTTTTGCAGTGTAATTGCCCCGATTGTGGCATAACTGGCAAAGAATTTTAACCGCAAATATCATTCTTTTTTTATTATTCGTTCACGGGTTGCGGGCGTTCCTGGCAAAGCCAGCATTTATTGCCTATCCCTAATTGTTCTTGCCAATTTCAATTAAGAGTCAACCACATTGCTGTCATGTATAGGCCAGACTGGGTAAGGATGGCTAAAGGACAGTAGCGAAACAGGTGGGTTTTTTAACAACAATTTCATGGTCACCATTACTGAAATTAGCTTTTTATTGCCAATTTATTTAATTAACTGAATCAGCTGCCCTGGTGTGATTTGAACTCACGTCTCCAGATTATTAGTCCAGACCTCTGGATTATTAATATTGTAACATTACCACTATGCCACCATTCCCTCAATGCAAATTGAGCTTCCGTGATCTTTTGTGCTAGTTTTAAAATCATTGCGCTGGAAGAAGGCCCCAACCACAAAACGCGCAATTTTCCCCCACCCGGGTGATTTAATCACCATTGAGAGTTGCCACTAATTGCACTCATTTACAGGCCTTCGAGGCATCTCCAAAAATTAAGTTGAATCATTTAGGCACAAGGACACTAATAGCTATGTTTTGAATGACTTTGAATGATTTTAAAAAATTTACTAAGGAACTGGCTACTGTACGCCAATTGAACTAGAAAATAGTTTTGTACATTTTTGAAAAGTCATTTTCATTCATTTAAAATCGGTTTAGTCACAGGTGGTGGATTGAAACTGTGATTTAAAATACTTATTTTGTGATTAAGCCTAGTTTCAGTTGTGTTAATCGAATTGCACTGGGTTACCACTCTTAAATATATCAGTGAATATTTTTTAAACCATCATTTTTTTTTATTACATTATAAAATGCTGCCCGATTGCACTGGTTCATAGCAGATTTTTCATTTGCTGATATGCAAATGAGTTTGAGCAGAACTGCGGGGAAAATAAACGTGTTTCAATTTGGGCGCAATTGTGAATGGAATTTGCGCCATAATCGCCGATTACGCTAAAGCGGAAACTCTTCCCCATGAAGGCCTTTTAATGTTTTTCTTAATTTGTACTGCAGCTAATAAAAGTTAACTATTCTATAGATGTAATGTTGCATAGGTTCTAGTACAATATGACTAGGTTGTGGTTATTCATTATCAAGTTGGCACCACGAGTAGTTTAAATGTTACCCTGGGACCCGCTTCCTCCTTTAAAAGGACTAACAGATGACTAGAATTTGTCCTCTTCTCTGAAATGTGTACGTGCTATAAAAGGTGAGTTCAGTTGATACCTTCAACCAGTTGCGTAGAGGAGCATATTTCTCTTCTAGATATTGGGGCAGAAATCCCGGCCTCCCTGGGTCCACACTGAGTGTGTCAAGTTCTGGCTTGACAGATCGTCCGTATCCCCACAGCCAGGACATTCACATGGACAAGATTGCGGTATTTACCCATTTCTTGCCCAGCGAATGTCCTGAAAACTCTGTGCCTCCTAATAGCAGGCGCATCGCCTACTTTTACATAAGAACATAACATAAGAATTAGGAACAGGAGTAGGCCATCTAGCCCCTCGAGCCTGCTCCGCCATTCAACAAGATCATGGCTGATCGAGCCGTGGACTCAGCTCCACTTACCCGCCCGCTCCCCATAACCCTTAATTCCCTTATTGGTTAAAAATCTATCTATCTGTGACTTGAATACATTCAATGAACTAGCCTCAACTGCTTCCTTGGGCAGAGAATTCCACAGATTCACAACTCTCTGGGAGAAGAAATTCCTTCTCAACTCGGTTTTAAATGGCTCCCCCGTATTTTGAGGCTGTGCCCCCTAGTTCTCGTCTCCCTGACCAGTGGAAGCAACCTCTCCGCCTCTATCTTGTCTATCCCTTTCATTATTTTAAATGTTTCTATAAGATCACCCCTCATCCTTCTGAACTCCAACGAGTAAAGACCCAGTCTTCTCAATCTATCATTATAAGGTCACCCCCTCATCTCCGGAATCAGCCTAGTGAATCGTCTCTGTACCCCCTCCAAAGCCAGTATATCCTTCCTTAAGTAAGGTGACCAAAACTGCACGCAGTACTCCAGGTGCGGCCTTACCAATACCCTATACAGTTGCAGAAGGACCTCCCTGCTTTTGTACTCCATCCCTCTCGCAATGAAGGCCAACATTCCATTCGCCTTCCTGATTACCAGCTGCACCTGCAAACTAACTTTTACCAGAGTAAGAGTTTTAAATCATGCAAAAACATATAAAAATAAAATTTGTAAAATACATTTTAATGTTAAAAACCCTGCCTACTCAGGTAAGTTTATTTTTAACACTAATTACAAAACTTTTTTAAAAATTGGAAAAATATATTTTATTTCTAAGATATCTATTAACTTTAATTTCAAGTAATTTTAATTATGTGAGGTGTGTTTTTTATTTTTTATTATGGTGTTTAGTGTGTTTTTATTTCTCATTAATAGCAATGAGAACTCGTAGATACGGAGTCCTCATTGATATCAATGCGAATGCTGTGGAATACTTTATCTGATTGGTTGAGCAGTCACACGTGACTGCACCGTCTGCATTGGTACCTGGAGGATGAGAGCGCACTTCACAGTGCGGGAAGAGAAGGCCTCCCCAACGGAATCCCTGGCGCCTCCGGGACCACCAGGCAATTGCAGAAAAATTCTCCGGTCGGAGGCGTTCGTCCGAAAGAAGCTTCCGACCGGAATTTCAGGGCCATTAGCACAGATCCGATAATATTTGCCAATCCAAAAGAAAATCATACAGAATTTCTTGTGTTATCTGGTCAAGGAAAAGTATCCTTGGGCAACATCTTTTCGTTAAGAGAGGCATTTTATCTTTCCTCTCTATGCCTTAAGTCATCACAATAGCAACTGAAGAACACAGCAATTTACTTGCTTTTTTGGAATGTTAACTGTTACTGATTACCCACAAATATAGACATCCATCAGCCATAATTGCAGTAGATCAAACAATAAATTAAAAGTAGATGACACTTCTTAAACCTTTTCTTCTAATTTACACCACTCGGCCTTTTTACTCTCTGGTTTTAATTAAAATCTCCACCACAGTATTACTGATTAACGTTGCCATAGAAGCATTGGGTAATTTTCAGTCCATTGAAAATTGAGGCACTTTAGACAATTATGTGAAATTGTGTGCATCTACTGACTTCCCAACAGAATTCTAACATGTTGGGGTAGATTGTGACTTTGTGCGCTGGTGATAAATGAGTGATAGTGAGTCGATAGTCCATTTTACATCTCTCCCGATTTTTATTCCCATTGAAGTCAACGGGAAGATGTAAAACAGGCTGTTGACTCGCTATCTCCCGATTTATACTCTCGCACAAAGTCAAGATCTATCTCATTGTATCTTAATTTATCCCTGTAATACGCAGATACACATTCATATGATCACCTTGCATAACTATGCAACAGTGATAACTAATAAAGCATAGAATCATAGGGCCCAAATTTAGTGAAACACAAGTTCCGCCCATTTATCAGTGGTCCCTGGGGTGGTGCGTCATGTTTTACCACCCGGTACCGCTGGGGCCGAGTGGGCCGGAGCTTCATCCCACTTTTCTCGGCGGTAACTGAAGCGGGGTGCAGTGGGCGGTGGCGGAGTGCAGTGGGCGGTGGCCGGCAGGGAGGCCTTGGGAATCTTCAGCTCCAGAGTTGTACGCGCGACTGTCAAGCTCCGCCCCCTGAGAGGCACCGACGAGAAACCAGAGACTGCTGACCTGATATCGCTGTGGGGGGGTGGGAGAGATCACTGTGGGGGGGTGGGGAGAGAGATCACTGTGGGGCGGGGGGGAGAGAGATCGCTGTGGGGGGGTGGGGAGAGAGATTGTTGTGGGGGGGTGGGGAGAGAGATCACTGTAGGGCGGGGGGGAGAGAGATCGCTGTGGGGGGGTGGGGAGAGAGATTGCTGTGGGGGGGAGAGAAAGATTGCTGTGGGGGGGTGGGGAGAGAGATCACTGTGGGGGGCGGTGGAGATCGCTGTGGGGGGGGGGGGAGATCGCTGTGGGGGTGTGGGGAGAAAGATCACTGTGGGGGGGGGAAGAGAGATCACTGTGGGGTGGGGAGAGAGATTGCAGTGGTGGGGGTGGGGTGAGTGAGATTGCTATGGGGCGGGGAGAGAGATTGCAGTGGGGGGGGTGAGAGAGATTGCTGTGGGGCGGGGAGAGAGATTGCAGTGGTGGGGGTGGGGTGAGTGAGATTGCTATGGGGCGGGGAGAGAGATTGCAGTGGGGGGGGTGAGAGAGAATTGCTGTGGGGGGGGAGAGATCGTTGTGGGGGAGTGGGGAAGATCACTGTTGGGGGGGATGTGTGCCAAGATCGCTGTGGGAGGGGGAGGCGGGGAGAGCCTGGGGGATGACAGAGACTGGGACTTGAGAGAGATTGGGGGGTGAGAGAGACTAATAAAAATTTTTATCATAGTTCATTAATAAAGGAGTAACTAATGCTTTATTAGACCATTTATATCATTGCCTAACACTAGAAAATACTACAATCCATTAAAAAATACATCAAACTGTGGAGAAGTATAAAGATCTGTGTAATATTAAACAAACCTGTCAGCTCTGTGTCCATACCGCCCACTTAAGATCCACTTAAAAGCACTTTCTCCAGGACGGTATGCAGTTCCGGCGGTATGTTGGCGGTATGCCATGAAACTTTCACTTTTGGTCGGTTTGTGGACGGTCTACATGGGTGGGCAGTGTGCAGGCCGCCTGATGTTATGTCACTCATGAAACTTCCGCTGGGCGGTATGTTGGCGGTATGTACCTGTTTTTTGACGAAACTTGTGTTTTTGGGCATTAAGTGGGCGGTAAGCGGGAGGTAGTGGACGGTATGTCAATGAGTTTTGGGCCCGTAGACATTTACACCACCACAGAAGCCATTCGAATGATCGTGCCTGTACTGGCTCTTTGAACGAGCAATTGTGCTTAGTCCCACACCCCATCTTTTTCTCTGTAATCCTGTAAGTTCCTAGTCAAGTTCTTTCTAGCCTCCGTAAACTTGAGGTCATTCAAAACTCTGCTGCCCATGTCCTAAATCACAACAAGTCCCATTCGCCCATCACACCTCAGTCTTGAATATACGCACTCTGGGGTAGAGAATTCCAAAGATTCCAAAGATAATTGCTCCCGTTTAAGCAACACCTCGATTTAAAAATTCTCATTTGTTATGTATGCAACCAGCATTCTACCGCCACCAGAGGGCGTATCTGTTGGAGTCCCAAGGGATCCCAGCATCCCTTGGGAGCACTGTATACAAGCAGGCCTCCCATGCTGTATCAGTACTCTGGAGTCAGAATAAAGAGACTAAGGTCATACTTACTCACGTCTACAGTACTTAGTCACATTGCTTCATTCGAGACATAACAGCTGGCGACGAGATAACAAACCATCACGCGAAAATGCAGAGAACTTTTGGTATCCTGGAGAAATTATCAGAAGGGGATGATTGGGAGGCCTTCGTTGGAGCAATTCGACCAATACTTTGTGTCCAATGAGCTGGACGGAGTGTGAACGTTGCCAAATGAAGGGCGATTCTCCTCACCATCTGCTGGGCAACATCCTATGACCTTATGAAGAATCTTCTTGCTCCGGTGAAGCCAACAACCAAATCATATGAAGAACTGTGTACGCTGGTCCGGGAGCACCTAAATCCGAAGGAGAGCGTTCTGATGGCAAGGTATCGATTTTACACTTGTCAACGGTCTGAAGGCGAGCTACGTTGCCGAACTAAGGCACCTTGCAGGATTATTGCGAATTCGATGGATTCCTGGAGCAAATGCTAAGAGACTTTTTTGTGCTTGGCATTGGCCATGAGGTTATCCTTCGCAAACTATTGACTGTTGAAACACCGAACCTGAGCAAAGCCATAACGATAGCCCAGGCATTTATGTCCACCAGCAATAAGACCAAACAAATTTTGCAGCATAAAAAGTTTCGGCAAGTACTGTACACAAAGTAACATTGTTTTCAGGCAGGAACGCATATGGCAGAATGTACATGCCTGCAGCTGCCCGACCTCAGATGACTCAGAGTCCGCCATCAAGCGTTAATATGAGACAATTGACACCTTGTTGGTGCTGCGGAGGTGATTATCGAGCCCAGCAATGCCGCTTCAAACACTATGCATGCAAAGGCTGTGGAACAATGGGACACCTCCAACGAATGTGCAGACGAGCTGCAAACCCTGCAAACCACCACATTGCAGAGGAAGACCGATCCATGGCGGATCAAACTGAATAGAGACTCAAACCGGGGAGGCAGAAGTGTACGGGGTACACACCTTCACCACGAAATGTCCACCGACCATGTTAAAAGGTGAACTGAACGGAATTCCAGTATCCATGGAATTGGACACGGGTATGAGTCAGTCTATCATGAGCAAAAAGGCCTTCGACAGACTGTGGTGCAACAAGACACACAGGCCCAAGCTGAGCCCTATTCACACCAAGCTGAGAACTTACACTAAAGAGCAAATCCCTGTAATTGGCAGCGCAGCAGTAAAAGTCTCCTATGATGGAGCAGTGCACGAACTACCACTATGGCTTGTACCAGGAGGTGGCCCCACATTGTTCGGCAGAAGTTGACTGGGAAAAATCCGCTGGAACTGGGACAACATCCGAGCGCTTTCTTCCGTCGACGACACCTCATGTGCCCAGGTTCTGAGCAAGTTTCCGTCGTTGTTTGAGCCAGGCATCGGAAGTTTCTCGGGGGCGAAGGTGTAGATCCACTTGATTCCTGGTACACGACCCATCCACTACAAGGCACGGGCGGTGCCATACATGATGTGAGAGAAAGTGGAGATCGAGCTGGACAAGTTGCAATGAGAGGGCATCATCGCGCCGGTGGAATTCAACAAGTGGGCCAGTCCAATTGTTCTGGTCCTCAAGGGCGATGGCATGGTCAGAATTTGTGGGGACTATAAAGTAACGATTAACTGTTTTTCGCTGCGGACCAGTACCCGCTACCCAAGGCAGACGACCTATTTGCGACGCTGGCAGGAGGAAAGATGTTCACCAAATTGGACCTGACCTCGGCCTACATGACACAGGAGCTGGCAGAATCTTCGAAAGGCCTCATCTGCATCAACACACACAAAGGTCTGTTCATCTACAATAGAAGCCCGTTTGGGATTCGATCGGCCGTGGCTATTTTTCAAAGGAATATAGAGAGTCTGCTAAAGTCGGTTCCGTGCACCGTGGTTTTCCAGGACGACATATTGATCACAGGTCGGGACACCATCGAACACTTGCAGAACATGAAAGAGGTTCTAAATCGGCTAGATCGTGTGGGACTCAGGTTCAAACACTCGAAGTGTGTTTTTCTGGTGCCAGAGGCCGAGTTGTGAGGGAAAAGAATCGCGGCAGATGGCATCAGACCCACCGACGCCAAGACGGAGGCCATAAAGAACGCGCCGAGATCACAGAAAGTGACGGAGCTGCGGTCGTTCCTGGGACTCCTCAGTTATTTTCGTAATTTCCTAAACTGGTTAAGCTAGAACCTCTACACGTGTTGCTACGCAAGGGAGATAATAGGGTATGTGGGAAATCACAAGAGACAGCTTTTGAGAAAGCGCAAGATCTGTTATGTTCCAACAAACTGCTTGTCCTGTATGATCCATGTAAACGTTTAGTGCTAGCTTGCAATGCGTCTTCGTACGGGATTGGGTGTGTGTTACAATAAGCAAACGAATCGGGAACATTGCAACCGGTCGTTTATGCGTCCAGGAGCTTGTCCAAGGCCGAAAGGGCCTACAGCATGATTGAAGAAAAGCGCTGGCATGCGTTTACCGAGTAAAAAAAAAATGCATCAGTATCTGTTTGGGCTTAAGTTCGAGTTAGAAACTGACCATAAACCGCTCATATCGCTATTCTCAGAGAGAAAAAGGCATCAATACCAATGCCTCTGCTCACAACCAAAGATGGGCACTCATGCTCTCTGCAAATAACTATGTAATTCGCTGCAGGCCAAGCAGGGAACTGCGCTGATGCCCTCAGTTGGCTACCATTGCCCACCACCGGGGTGGAAATGGCACAGCCTATAGTCTTGCTCTTGGTGATGGATGCATTTGAAAACGAAAAGTCACCCGTTACGACCCGCCAGATAAGGACTTGGACCAGCCAGGATCCTTTACTGTTCGTTGTAAAAAACTGTTTCTTCCATGGGAGCTGGTCCAGCATTCCAGCGGAGATGCAGGAAGAGATCAAGCCATTCCAGCGGCGTAAAGACGAAATGTCCATACAGGCGGACTGTTTTTTGTGGGGTAATCGCGTGGTTTTGCCCAAGAAAGGCAGGGAAACATTCATATGCGACCTACACAGTACCCACCCAGCCATATTAATGATGAAAGCTATATCCAGATCCCATGTGTGGTGCCCGGCATCGACTCAGATTTGGAGTCTTGCGTGCGCCAATGCAACACTTGCTCTTAACTGAGCAATGCACCCAGGGAGGCATCGCTATGTTTGTGGTCATGGCCCTCCAAACCGTGATCTAGGATCCACATAGACTTTGCTGCCCCATTTCTAGGCAAAAATGTTCTTGGTTGTTGTGGCTGCTTATTCAAAAGGGATTGAGTGTGTAATAATGTCTGTAAGCACTTCCACTGCCACCATCGAAAACCTACGAGCCATGTTTGCCACGCAGGGCCTGCCTGATGTCATTGACAGCGACAATGGGCCAATCTTCAAGCAATTCATGACCCGCAATGGGATCAAACACGTCACATCTGCCCCGTTCAAGCCCGCATCCAACGGCCATGCAGAACGGGCAGTCCAAACAATCAAGCAAAGCTTGAAATGTGTGTCGGAAGGCTCCCTGCAGACTTGACTGTCCCGAGTCCTGCTCAGCTACCGCACTAGACCCCACTCGCTCACCGGGGTTCCCCCAGCCGAACTGCTCATGAAAAGGATGCTCAAAACAAGGCTCTATCTTGACCACCCTGATCTCCATGATCACGTCGAGGGCAGGCGGCATCAACAAAGCATGTACCATGATCGCGCAAATTTGTCATGCGATATTGAAGTCAATGACCCTGTATTTATACTCAATTTTGGACATGGTCCCAAATGGCTTGCTGGCACTGTCATAGCTAAAGAAGGGAATAGGGTGTTTTAGGTCAAACTCGCAAATGGACTAACTTGCAGAAAGTATTTGGACCAAACCAAACTGCGATTCACAGACAGTTCCGAGCAACCTGAAGAGGACACCATCAACTTCGACCCTCCGACACACACACAAGTGACAGCCGACATCACGGTTGACCACGAAGCTGAACTCACCATCCCCAGCAGCCCAGTAAGGCCAACTGCGCAGCAGCCCAGTGAAGGCCCGACCAACTCACCTGCACCTGTGTTTGTACCGAGATGATCGACTAGTGAGCAGAAAGCCCCAGATCGTCTCACCCTGTAAATAAGTGTACTATTGACTTTGGGAGGGAGTGATGATATGTATGCAACACTACATATCCAGCATCCTACTGCCACCAGAGGGCACATCTGTTGGAGTCCCAAGGGATCCCAGCATCTCTTGGGAGCACTGTATATAAGCAGACCTCCCATGCTGTTCCAGTACTCTGGAGTCAGAATAAAGAGACTAAGGTCACACTTACTCACGTCGACAGTACTCAGTCACATTCGAGACATAATAGCATCCTCATTTTCAAATCCCTCCATGGCCTCACCTCTCCCTATCTCTGTAATCTCTTCCAACCCTACAATATTCTGTGATATTTGCACTCCTCTAATTCTGGCCTCTTGAGCATCCCCGAATTTAATCACTCCACCATTGGCGGCCTTGCCTTCAGCTGCAAGGCCCTCAACTCTGGCGTTCCCTCTCCAAACCTCTGTCTCTCTCTACCTCTCTTTCCTCCTTTAAGATAATTCTTAAAAACTCATTTGCCATAATGCTCGATATGTGACTCATGCCAAGTTTTGTTTGATAAAGCTCCTGTGAAGCACCTTGGGATGTTTTACTACATAAAATATACTATATAAGTACGTTGTTATTGTTCTGGTGACTTGCTAGGCATGTACTCACCACACTCATGTGAAACCAGTAACCCTCCTCTGCGATATTCTGGGATGTTGCCATTCAGAACTCTTTTGACTCCAAAGGCCTTTCACATGGGTATAAATGTATAGATCTCTCTCTGTAAAATGGGCTTTAGACTTGGTACCACATGTAAGACCAACGTGTAACTTTGTGATAAGGATCATGTTTTTAGACATTCAATTTTGTTCTAGAAGTTTCTAGACATTCATCATGGTATCGACATATGTTCTGAGGCCTGATATCAAAGCTTCAGGTCTGGCACTAATGCAATAAGTTGATATCAAATGTGTAGCGACAGAGGGACACAGGAGACAGAGAGAGAGGGAGAAGAAGGAATAAAGGATCAGAACCATGACCACAGACTCAGTGGAGCCTCCACAGGTGCATTACTCAGTTGCATGCATGTGTTGCACTGATGCACGCATGACTCCAAGTCCGAGTCAATGCCGGGCCACCAAACTTGAGACCTGGCAATGGCCTTCATCATGACAATGCCTGGGTGGGTACTGTGTAAATCTCGCACAAAAGTTTCCCTGCCTTTTTTTGGCATAACAACACAATTACTCCATAACAGACAATCAGACTGAATAGACAATTCATCTTTGCAGTGGCTATAAGGCTTAATTCCATTCTGCATTTCCCTGGGAATAGCAGACCAATTTCCATTTAGGACACACCTTTTTACGCTTGACAGTACAGGATCCTGGCTGGTCCAGGTCCTAATTTGGCAAGCCGTGATGGGTGATCCCTCGCTCTCGAGGGCATCCATGACCAGCAGTAAGTCTGCGGGCTGCGGCATTTCCACCCCGGTTGTGGGCAATGGTAGTCGGCTAAGCACATCAGCAGTTTTCAGTGCCTGGTCTGTGGCGGATGACATAATCATAAGCGGCTAATGTCTGCCCATCTTTGGATGTGGGACAAGGCATTGGTGTTTATACCTTTGCTCTCAGAAAACAATGAAATGAGTGGCTTGTGGTCTGTTTCAAGCTCAAACCGAAGCCCAAACAGGTATTGATGCACTTTCCTAACCCCATATACACATGCTAAAGCCTCTTTCTCTACCATACTATAGGCTCTTTCAGCCTTAGACGGATTTCTAGACGCGTATGCAACTGGTTGGAGTTTGCCTGATGCATTGGCTTGCTGGAGCACACAACTTACCCCATACGATGAGGTGTCGCAGGCCAGCACTAACCACTTACATGAGTCATGGTGTATCAGTAATTTATTGGAACATAGTAGGTTCCTGACATTCTCAAAGGCTCTGTCTTGAGATTTGCCCCAAACGCAGTCGTTACCCTTTCTCAGCAACATGTGTGATGGCTCTAGCAACATGCTCAAACTAGGTAGAAAGTTACTGAAATAGTTGAGAAGACCCAGGAACGAACGCAGCTCCGTCACACTCTGGAGTCTGGGTGCATTCTTGATGGCCTCTGTCTTCCAGTCCATAGGCCTGATGCCGTCTGCTGCAATCTTTCTCCCCAGGAAGTTGACTTCTGGTGCCATGAAAACGCACTTGGAGCGTTTTAGCCTGAGTCCCACTCTGTCCAGATGACGTAGAACCTCTTCCAGGTTGTGCAGGTGTTCGGTGGCGTTGTGACCGGTGATCAGGATGTCATCTTGGAACACGATGGTTCTCAGGAGGGACTTCAGCAAACTCTCCATGTTTCTCTGAAATATGACTGCCACCGAGCAAATTCTGAAAGGATATCTGTGGTATATAAACAGTCCTTTGTGTGTGTTGACAGACAGGAAGCAAAGAGTAGGAGTAAATGGGTACTTTTCAGAATGGCAGGCAGTGACTAGTGGGGTACCGCAGGGTTCTGTGCTGGGGCCCCAGCTGTTTACACTGTACATTAATGATTTAGATGAGGGGATTGAGTGTAGTATCTCCAAGTTTGCGGATGACACTAAGTTGGGTGGCAGTGTGAGCTGCGAGGAGGATGCTGTGAGGCTGCAGAGCGACTTGGATAGGTTAGGTGAGTGGGCAAATGCATGGCAGATGAAGTATAATGTGGATAAATGTGAGGTTATCCACTTTGGTGGTAAAAACAGAGAGACAGACTATTATCTGAATGGTGACAGATTAGGAAAAGGGGAGGTGCAAAGAGACCTGGGTGTCATGGTACATCAGTCATTGAAGGTTGGCATGCAGGTGCAGCAGGCGGTTAAGAAAGCAAATGGCATGTTGGCCTTCATAGCAAGGGGATTTGAGTACAGGGGCAGGGAGGTGTTGCTACAGTTGTAGAGGGCATTGGTGAGGCCACACCTGGAGTATTGTGTACAGTTTTGGTCTCCTAACCTGAGGAAGGACATTCTTGCTATTGAGGGAGTGCAGCGAAGGTTCACCAGACTGATTCCCGGGATGGCGGGACTGACCTATCAAGAAAGACTGGATCAACTGGGCTTGTATTCACTGGAGTTCAGAAGAATGAGAGGGGACCTCATAGAAACATATAAAATTCTGACGGGGTTAGACAGGTTAGATGCAGGAAGAATGTTCCCAATGTTGGGGAAGTCCAGAACCAGGGGTCACAGTCTAAGGATAAGGGGTAAGCCATTTAGGACCGAGATGCGGAGGAACTTCTTCACCCAGAGAGTGGTGAACCTGTGGAATTCTCTACCACAGAAAGTTGTTGAGGCCAATTCACTAAATATATTCAAAAAGGAGTTAGATGAGGTCCTTACTGCTAGGGGGATCAAGGGGTATGGCGAGAAAGCAGGAATGGGGTACTGAAGTTGAATGTTCAGCCATGAACTCATTGAATGGCGGTGCAGGCTAGAAGGGCCGAATGGCCTACTCCTGCACCTATTTTCTATGTTTCTATGTTTCTATGTTGATGCACGTCAGTTTTTTTGAAGATTCGACCAGCTCCTGTGTCATGTAAGTGGAGGTCAGGTCCAATTTGGTGAATGACTTTCCCGCCGCTATCGTGGCAAACCGGTCATCAGCCTTGGGTAACGGGTACTAATGCTGTATCGAGACTTGGTTGATCGTTACCTTGTAGTCACCACAGATCCTGACCGTACCATCACTTTTCAACACTGGGACAATTGGACTGGCCCATTCGCTGAACTCGACTGGTGATATGATTCCTTCCCATTGAAGTCTGTCCAGTTCGATCTCGAACTTCTCCTTCATCATGTACAGAACCGCCCGAGCCTTGTGATGGACGGGTCTTACATCCGGGCCGAGGTGGATCTGCACCTTGGTTCCCGTGAAGTTGCCGATGCCTGGTTCGAACAACAAGGGAAGCTTGCTCAGCACTTGAGCACACGAAGCGTTATCCACTGATGATAAGGCTTTAATATCATTCCAGTTCCATTAAATTTTCTCAAGCCAACTCCTGCCGAACAGCTTTGGGCCTTTGCCTGGAACGATCCACAACGATAAATCATGCACAGCTTCATCGTACGATACCTTTACTGCCGTGCTGCCAATGACTGGTACGAACTCTTTAGTGTAGGTATGAAGCTTCGCATTGATTGGGCTCAGTTTGGGTCTTTTTGCCTTAGTGTCTCACAGCTTTTCGAAAGCCCTCTGGCTCATTATTGGCTGACTCGCACCCATGTCCAATTCCATGGATACTGGAACCCCACTTAATTTAATTTCCAGCATTGTCGGAGGACTTTTGGTAAAAGAATGTACTCCATACACTTCTGCATCCTGTACCTCAGGTTGAGTAGCCTGTGCCGCTTGATCCATGCTGGATCGATCATCCTCAGCCACGTGATGTGTCGCAGCACACTTGCTCAGTTGAGGACACATTCGCTGAAGGTGCCCGATTGTTGCACAGCCTCTGCACACGTATTGCTTGAATCGGCATTGATGGGCCCAATGATAGCCCCCGCAACGCCAACAAGGCGAGATGTGATTCACCCCCGGTGGCGGACTTTGATCAGTTGCAGGTCGTACGAACGCGGACGAGTAGGCCCTGCCACGTGCAGCTCCGCCTGCTGATGATATTATTTTATGCACAGTACTTGCCGGTGAGTTTCGATGCTGGGAAGATATCTTTTTCGAGTTTTCGTCCGTGGACATGCATTCCTGGGCAATCATGATGGCCCTGCTCAGGTCTAGAGATTCAGCAGCCAGCAGCTTTCGAAGGATGACCTCATGGCCAATGACAAGCACGAAAAAGTCCTGCAGCATTTCTTCCAATGCAGTTCCGAAGTTGCACGGCCCACCGAGACATCTCAGGTCGGCGACAAATTCCGCCACGTCCTGGCCCTCAGAGTGATTGTGTGTATAGAAATGATACCTCGCCATGATGATGCTTTTCTTCGGTTTAAAGTGGTTCTGAACCAGCGTACACAATTCATCGTAAGTCTTATTCATTGGTCGAGTCAGTGAGAGTAGATTCTTGATAAAGCCATAAATTTTTGACACACAAACGGTGAGGAGAACTGCTCTGCGCTTAATTGCGTTATCGGTTCCTTCCAATCCGTTGGCTATGAAGTACTAGTTGAGGCGATCAGTGAAATCCTCCCAGTCTTCCCCTTCCACGAATCTTTCCAAAATTCCAACAGACATGGTTGCATGAAAGTTTGTATTTTTAACTCGTCGGCAATTGTTAAGTATCGAATAACTCCATGAGGCTAAGCATGGTGAGTTAGTACAGGCATGACATTACTACAGTTTATTTATTCTCAAAGTGAGGATTCAACATGGCTGCCAACATTATATACACGGCTTGCACGTGTCTGCCAGTGACCATTAGGACTCCGACAGTCGCACCCTCCGGTGGCAGTTAACATACATAATAGCTTTATAACTTGGTCCAGGGCCATTATTATCGACAGTGATACACTCAGGCACAGGGATGATCAAGGAGATTTGCACATGTTGTACTTGCGCGCATAATTTGCTAACCTTAATGCAATTACACACACAATTTTGAGATCTTTTAGACCGCATATTTGCTTTGTGCCTAAATTGCATGTGTCTCTGGGAGCAAATACACAGGGAATTCCAGGCCCTTCTACTCAAAAAAAGATTTTATCTTCATGCCTCATGCAATGTTGTTGATGCAGAGAGAGAGAGGGAGAGACTTTGATGCACACACTATCTTGTTTATGGGATGGTTGGCGCCTCGAGGTCTCATGCTTTGTGGAAGAACAGCTGGGGCCTTACAGATTAGGAGTTGGCCATAAGCCACATGCACCCATGTTTGTTCAATAGTATAAAGGAACGGAACTGTCTAGTAGCTCTTTGAACTTCACCTTGGACCGTGATTCGCTAGCGGTGCCGAGACCCCCAAGGCTCCTGACCAGCTGTCATTGCGGCGTTCCCGACGGGCCGAAGGCCATGAGCTTTGTTGCATCTTATCATACTTCTCTTTTCTTCGTAAACTGTATTATGTTTCTTTTCTCTCAGTAAACAGAGTTTTATCTTTACTTCATTTGTCTTGTCTCTTATTTAACGTTCATCCAGATCCCAAACCTGGATCTATTATTATCGACCCAAAACATTTTGGCGTCACGAACTGGATCTGGTAAAATGTTTAACAGAAAAGACAAGAAGCAGTCTCCTCTGCGGGAGAGAAGTATAGAATACAGGGATGGAGCACGAGGGATGAGGGTTTTGGCTCTCTTGCCAATGTGCTAGCCCGGTTTGGACCCCCGCAACATTGGGATATGCAGTTATTGGAACAGAGCAAAGATAGAACCGTACACCACGCGGTACTGTCTTTCCTGGAGGAAGTGGGCTTCCCGTAGGAGAAAAATAGTCCCGCACAAATGGGATGGATTTTGTTGACAGCCTTAAGGGCGATGTGTAAACAACTTGAGGAAAGTGAGGCAGAAAACCGACAGTTAAAAGCAGCTGTTAAGGTTTTGGAAAGTCAAAACTCGACTCTGACTGAAGCGGTCCGCACTGCACAAGAACGGGCGGACAAGGTCAATGAACAATCAGAAACTTTAATATGCCGACTGGCGACAGTACAAAATAAAAAGAAAGCCAGATGACGGAAATTACAGATGGATTTGAAATATATCCTTTGTACTGCACTGATTTGCTGCTGCATGTGGTATGGACTTGCTAAATCAGATCCCAGTGGGTGTTTAAAAGCCAATGCAAAATCATGTGGGGAATGTATACAAGCTGGAAAAAATTGTGGGTGGTGCACCAAAAATATCTGGTACTCTTCTGACTCAGAATATGAGTGGACAGATGGAGAGGGGGGGGGGGAATGGGAGGAAACTAAAGACACTCCCCCATACGCTCTGAGCATGGAAGCTAGATCCCTTATTACAAATAAGACAAAACAGCAAGATGGGGAACAGCCGGTAACCACTAGAGGGGTGCGTGACTTCACCACTAGTGAGTTACAAGAAATAGGGTCTCGATTTCGCCAAAAACCCGGGGAACCATTGTCAGAATGGCTAACCTGGATTTGGGACCAGGGAACATCGGGTGTAATACTTAACCCCGAAGAGTTAACAAAAATGGGGACTATGACCATGGACCACCATATCACAGCAGTGCTACGGAACGTCCAGAGCACAGGTTCGCTATGGGACATGGTTACTATAGGGGTCCAGCAAAAATATCCCTCTGCCGTTAATTGGGAAGAGGAGGTAAAACCTTGGAATACTATGGCAGAGGGTGCGATACAGTTGCGCAACATGGCAACAAAGGGAGGATTTTCTCACCAACAATATGGGGGGTCAGATCAGGAGCTCTTTACGGCAGGAATGCGGAGCAGGCTGATGAAGAGTGGCCCTCCTATGATGAGGGGTATGCTACTCGCATTATTGGGACCAGCCCAAGGGCAGCGGGTGGGGCATGCTTGCCTATTGTTCGGACAGTTAGAGGATGTAGAGTCGAGAATGGCTAATGTAGAGGGGGATCGGGAATAGCGACAAAGTTCGATCTCTGGGAAAGATACAGGGTCAGGAAAGACAAATAAAGAATTACGCGGAAGGACATGTTCGCGGCTTTACTGAAGGCAGGGGTCCCCAAGGAAAAAATTGATGGAATCCCAACAGGAGCGATGTATTCTATGTGGAAGCAACACTGCGTCCCGGGAACAGGGAAGGCTGAAAGGAGGGAGGTAAGGCAGACTAAGTCGGATAGCGATAAGTTTGCGGATGCAGAGAAACCACCTTCCGCTAGCCTATACCCCAATGTAGAAGAGCTGTGGAAGGCTAGTAATCCCCTCGGCTAGGGGTGTGGCCAGGATCCGGGAGTACTCCCCGTTAGAACCACATCAACCCAAGCTCCCGGGGATCTGAGGCCACACATTCCGATTACGATACATTGGCTGGAGGGGAAAATACAAAGAGATGTTGCTTTACTAGACACAGGAGCAGAAGCTACTATTATCCATGGAAATCCTAGGAAACATACAGGGACCCGTATGGTGATTAATGGGTTCGGAGGGGCAGAAATGCCCGCTGTCCGAACAACTATCAGAATGGCATTGGGAAATGGGCCTTCGCGCTGGGTAACGGTCTTAATATCGGCAGTAAAGGAACATATTATTGGGATGGACCTTTTAAAGGGAACCACACACAACACCTCATTCGGGCGATTCTCATTCGGTATACGGGCGATCACTGTGATTGCAGGGGAAGCAAAGTGGGAACCAGTGATAATACCACTGCTATCGCGTATAATGACTATGAAACAGTACCGAATACCTGGGGGACACAAAGAAATAGGGGAAACTATACAAGGGCTCTTGGAGGCGGATATCATTAGACATGTGGTGTCCCCCTACAATAGCCCTGTTTGGCCTGTGCAGAAACCCGACAAAAGTTGGAGGATGACTGTGGACTACCGACAACTGAACAAATTTGCCCCTCCCCTGGCAACCACTGTCCCAGATGTAGTAACTCTATAACAGAGCGGCTTTCTGAAGAAGATGCGGAGTGGTATGCGATAATCGACCTGGCCAATGCCTTTTTCTCCATTCCAATAGCGGAAGAATCCCAGGACCAGTTTGCATTCACTTGGGAAGGGAGGCAATACACGTTTAAACACCTATCTCAAGGTTACCTACATAGCCCTACCCTATGCCACGGATTGGTGGCCCAGGACCTGGACATGTACACATTGGCTCCTAATATCTCACTGGCACACTACATCGATGATGTACTATTAAGGGGTCCCACCGAGGCAGTGGTGTCAGAAGTCCTAGCTACTTTAGTCCAACACATGCGAGACAGGGTCTGGGAAATAAATCCGAAGAAGGTGCAGGGCCCTAGCCAGACTGTCCAGTTTCTGGGGATCCAATGGTCTCGGGGTGAGCGCATCATACCTGAGCCTGTGAAGAAAAAAATTCAAGAAATGGCCACCCCCATGAATAAAACTGAGACACAACAGTTTGTGGGACTACTGGGTTACTGGAGGAGACACATACCTCACCTCGCGATGTTATTAAAACCGCTGTATGCCGTAACACGAACAAAGGCCCACTTCGAGTGGGGAAGGAACAGCGGGTGGCTTTTGATGCAGCCAAAGAAGCTGTAGCTCAAGCTTTACCCTTAGCCCCGCGAGTGGCTGGACAGCCTTTTGAGCTACAGGTAACCGTTACCAATGATACTGCAGTATGGAGTTTGTGGCAGGTTCAACCATTAGTGTTTTGGTCTACAAAATTGACAGATGATGCTACTCGTTACACTCCATTTGAGAAACAATTATTAGCATGTTATTGGGCCCTAACAGAAACAGAAGGACAGAAAGGAGACAACAAAGTTAGTTTAAGACCAGACCTACCTATATTATCCTGGGTCCTCTCAGAAAATGAGACACATAAGGTCAGGCAAGCGCAGCAAAGCTCCATAGTGCGCTGGAAATGGTATATCGCAGACAGAGCAAGTAAAGGAAAAGAAGGAATCTCCCGAATCACCCGTATTCAGCATGTGGCTGAATACCCACAAACAGCAGAGAGTGAACTTACGTTTCGTCTGTCAGTTTAACCCAAGAGTCATCGATCTCCTGGGGCGTGTCTTTTGAACAGTTAATACCTGAAGAACGTAGCCATGCCTGGTTCACAGATGGCTCAGCGGTCTGGCAAAATGGCCTTCGGTGATGGTGAGCCGCTGCCTTCAATCCAGAAACCCAGACAATTGTGCATGATGAGGGCGTGGGAGGCTCCAGCCAGCTAGCAGAACTAACAGCTGTATCCTTGCGTTAGAAGAGGAACAGCAACAAGTACACATATATACTGACTCATGGGCAGTAGCCAATGGCATGGTGAGCTGGATGCGAAACTGGCATGAACATAACTGGCAAATAACTGGGAAAGACTTGTGGGGAAAGCACCTATGGGAACAAATATGGTCCAAAGCCCAGAAGCTGAAAATAACTGTATATCATGTGGACGCTCACATGAAAAACACTTCAAAGACCTCTGAATATAATAACACCGTTGATAATATAGCCCGGGTAAGGGCTGTCAAAGAGGCGGAAGAGGAAGAATATGGCATAGGCAAGTGGGCCCACCACAAATCTGGACATTTGGGCATTCAGGTTACGATACAATAGGCACAAAATAGGGGGTTATATTTGACTATGGATGGTGTTAAACAGATCATAAACACCTGTGAAATTTGTCAAAAGGTGAAGCATTTTCCCCTACAACAACAACCGGTGCCCATATTAAGTGAGGGACTCAACCAGCACAAATATGGTAAGTTGATTATGTAGGATCTTTACCATTGCAACAACAGTTCCAATATTTGCCAATGGCTGTTGATACCTATTCTGGACTTTTGATAGCTTATCCAGTGACTAAAGCGAATCAACAAAGTACGATTAAAGGACTGGAGAATTTAATCACATACTACGGTGAGCCAGCAGAAGTATAGTCCGATAATGGGTCGCACTTCACAGGTCAAACAGTGCAACAGTGGGCGGTAGACAATGGGATCTATTGGATGTTTCACATACCTTACTATCCGCAAGCTGCAGGATTAATAGAACGCATGAATGGACTACTTAAGCAACAGATTGAAATATTAACTCCCACTAACGCATTGCAAGGATGGTTAATGGTCTTTCCACAAGCAGTGCGCAATCTGAATCACTGACCATTGCGGGGCGGATCTCCCATAAGCCACATGTTAGGCTAAGTTAGTGTCCCTACTGTTGAAAAAGAAAATCAGACTCAGGACACAGTTTGTGAAGGAGGAAAAGTGTGGGTGCAGTACCCCCAGAAACCCTTACAAGCAGGGGAAATCTTAGTGAGAGGAGAAGGAAACACTTATTGGGTCCTCCTGATTGGTCAAGATATTCCTCTCTGTGTTGACAAGGGTAAATTGACTAAACGGGGCTGAATTAATATACTTATGCTTCCTCCCACAGGAATTCTGCCCAAAATGGCGACTTACCAACTCGTGCAGGCAAGTCTCTGTGTCTCGTTATCTGTGACTGTGCTACTTCCATTCTCAAACACAGCATGGGATGGCCGCATAGGGTGGCGGTTAGCTAACACTGATCGTACGCAAGACAATTTTACCTCTCCTTCCGGGCAAGCCTGCACTATAGCACTTGTGACGCATGCAGGTACTGGGGAGGCCCAGGACAGGTGCTATTAACAGTAAGCACAGGGGCCAACATCACGTTATCAATCAAGTGGCAAAAAGATATGACAATGATATGCAATGTGCACTCCAATGTGTCGTTATTGCACAACGTCACATGGTTAAGGATTTGGGCCTGCAACATTACGTCAAGCAATGACACTATGTCAGACGAAATTAAGTTAAATGCGTCTCTATAGTATGGATGTACAAATGCCTCCGTAATCACTGGTAGGGGGATTATGGGCCACTTATGGTCAATGCGTGTAGTTAAGCATTCGAAGAACCCCATGGATCATTTGCAACGACTACACTCTACATGTACACCTGTGCTTACATCCCCACCCATATTAAATCTCACACTACAAGTCCGGTATGCAGACAAGCCGTCTGACACTTGTAATATAACAACAATTAAAGCAAATCTGAAAATGTCAGTGAGACAAAGGCGTGATATATTAGCCATCATATTAGGAGACGTAGGAACAGGAATAGGAGCATTAAACTCTATGGATATCGAGATCAAAACAAAATATAAAAGGTAGGGAGAGTCACTGGAGATGCAATTCGATTGCGAAATGCATGGGACAGAGGTCTCACAGGACAGATGTTTTCTAGCTGGCTGTCGGACGTAATGCAGTGGGAACACATCGATAAAACTACTCAAGAGATAGGGAATGTCACCGGGCGACAACAAGAATTAGGTCATCACACACAATGCACGTTTGAAGAAGTAACCTGGCAACTACTAAGGGCCGAGTTAGAACGTATTGCCATGTCAGGGCATGCAAATAGTTGGAGCAAAATATTTCACTTCGGCAATAGAAATCTAGGGGTAAAACCTGATATGCAACATACACATTGTGATGACCAGGGGTGTAACTTTACTATGAGAATAGTCAATATCACAAAAAACAACATTTGGTGCCAGTTTATAGTGCTTCCCAAAATCTGTATGGCCAAAATCTGTGGGTACCCGAGTTCAAGGGTGGATGGATTGATGCTAGCAATAGAACTCACCAGGCTCAAGATTGTCAAATATGGCCTTTCGGTATGGTGTGTCCTTTGAATGGGGAGAAATTACAACATGCTGCGGTGCAGAGGGACCTGGGGGTCCTTGTGCATGAATCCCAAAAAGTTAGTTTGCAGGTGCAGCAGGTAATCAGAAAGGCGAATGGAATGTTGGCCTTCATTGTGAGAGGGATGGAGTACAAAAGCAGGGAGGTCCTGCTGCAACTGTACAGGGTATTGGTGAGGCCGCACCTTGAGTACTGCGTGCAGTTTTGGTCACCTTACTTAAGGAAGGATATACTGGCTTTGGAGGGGGTACAGAGACAATTCACTAGGCTGATTCCGGAGATGAGGGAGTTATCTTATGATGATAGATTGAGTAGACTGGGTCTTTACTCATTGCAGTTCAGAAGGATGAGGGGTGATCTTATAGAAACATTTAAAATAATGAAAGGGATAGACAAGATAGAGGCAGAGAGGTTGTTTCCACTGGTCGGGGAGACTAGAACTAGGGGGCACAGCCTCAAAATACGGGGGAGCCAATTTAAAACTGAGTTGAGAAGGAATTTCTTCTCCCAGAGGGTTGTGAATCTGTGGAATTCTCTGCCCAAGGAAGCAGTTGAGGCTAGCTCATTGAATGTATTCAAGTCACAGACAGATAGATTTTTAACCAATAAGGGAATTAAGGGTTACGGGAAGTGGGCGGGTAAGTGGAGCTGAGTCCACGGCCAGATCAGCCATGATCTTGTTGAATGGTGGAGCAGGCTCGAGGGGATTGATGGCCTACTCCTGTTCCTAATTCTTATGTTCTTATGTTGCATACACCTGTGTTTGAACCATGCTCCCTACAGCATACAGCGGGAACATGTATTTGGACACTTGTACCATACAATGATACAGTTTTACATGAAATCGGACAGAATCATGTTTGTATTACTAGTGTCTATCCCATTTATCTTGACGGTGCCCATAAAGATCCTCATCTAAAATGCTTGCTTTAAAGATGTGTATACCATATATGACCTTCATTCTAATAGGTCATATCGGTTGGGACGATGGAAAAATGTTGTGCGCCATCGCACCGTCCTAGGCATTACTAACCTTCCTCCCACTGTAGACCTAACTCGTTTAGCTCAATTTCTAAAAGATAACCAAAAGGTCACTGACGAATTGAGCAAATGAGGGCGTACTCTTCATACTCTGCAAGTTGCTATGAGTTACAGTGAAGGCGCCTTGATCAGAGTTACGACAACAGTCACTGACCTTATGGTACACCATTGGTGGGACATCTTTTATGGATGGTCCCCAAAAACATCCGCCGCTTTGAAGCTGTTAATACATCCTATCGTTGTTTCACTCGTCGCGTTATTACTGATATTACTGTTTGTTTGTATTCTTTGGTGTAGATTGCGGGTGTTGCTTGCACATACTCAACATGTAACTGATGCATTACGCTTTCAACTCGATTATATTACTTAGAATGTCTAAATATCAAGGATGGATTGTAATGTATAGGGTTAATCACATAGGGTTAATTATGATATTCCGACATTTACAGTGTGCTTTATCTTCATGCTTCATGGAATGTTGTTGATGCAGAGAGAGAGAGAGAGAGAGAGAGAGAGAGAGACCTTGATGCACACACTATCTTGTTTATGTGACGGTCAGCGCCTCGAGGTCTCATGCTTTGTGGAAGAACAGCTGGGGCCTTACAGATTAGGAATTGGCCATCAGCCACATGCACCCATGTTTGTTCAATAGTATAAAGGAACGGAACTGTCCAGTAGCTCTTTGAACTTCATCTTGGACCGTGATTCGCGAGCGGTGCCGGGACCCCCAAGGCTCCTGACCAGCCGTCGTTGCGGAGTTCCCGACTGGCCGAAAGCCGTGAGCTTTGTTGCATCTTATAATAATTCTCTTTTCTTCATAAACTGTATTATGTTTCTTTTCTCTCAGTAAACGATGTTTTATCTTTAGTTCATTTGTCTTGTCTCTTATTTAACATTCATCCAGATCCCGAACCTAGATCTATTATTATCGATCCAAAACACTGGGGAAGTGCTTCTGCAGTGTCAGACCTACTTGAGGCGGCCTTGCTGAAGGGAGTATAGCTCTGTTGATTGCAAATTTGACATTGATGTACTCCAAACTGGCACAAATTTGTCTTCAAATTCATGGTGGAATAACAACATTATCTACCATAGATGTTATTAAGCACTACAAAAGCGACCCTAATTATTGCCAAAGTAAAATTTATGTAAAACGTTTTACAAAGATTTTCTTTTGAACTGGGTGAAATCATGGCTTTCAACTTTGCATTAAACTAGCAACGGAAAATTTATATAACGCGTTAAGTGCTCAAATACTACTGTTGTATAATATGATTTCAACCTGTTAAGTGCTTACATTCCCATTATGCTGTATTTAGAAAGTATCATCTGAACCACAAATTCACTTTGCGCAACAGTATTTCTACGACATTATTTTACATGTTGTTACAAAGACAACAGGTTGTTGATTAAAATAACATAGTATAAGGGTCGTTGACCCGAAAAATTAACTTTGTTTTTCTCTTCAATGATGCTGCCTGAGCGGTTGAGATTTACAGCATTCTCTGCTTTTATTTCAGATTCCAGCATTCACAGTATTTTGCTTTTGTATTAGTAGAAGAGTGTGTTGTTAATCCAGAAGCAAATAAATCTTGACTGGCTGCTTTCCCAAAACATTAAATTATTTGATGGAAGATTTGGATGTGTAAAGACTCAAGTCTGGATTTTTCTCCGCAATCCCTCCCAATTTCCCTCCCGAACCGCTATCGAGACCACCGCTGGCTAATCCTTCCACACATGCTATATGCAAATGCCAACAGGGCCCAGATCGCTATCCTATTTCCCTCATGACTGCCAGGTAATCCCTGGGATAGCAGCAGGAAGGCTTCTATCAGAGTCTTCTGATGGCGGGAAAGGGCCTTGTAGTGATCTACCCTCCCACCATTTCACACCCAGCATCTACCTGCTAAAGCCTTGGTCTCGATGGAGGCCTTCAGTGGAATATTTGTTGTAGTGTTTGAGGCTCTTCTGCTCCATTAATGTGTCTCATGTTTCTTCTGTTGCTGCTGTCCTCCACTTTACTACTCTGACTGGGCTCATGATGTGTGATGGGCCTGGAAAGAGAAGAGAGAAACAGGTGGTGGCAGTTAGTGTAAGGGTTAGCAGACACAAATGAATTGGAGCTCACAGCAGCACAACTCTACATTGCAGAGTGTGTGAGGGAGAGTGTTCAGAGAGGAGAAGAGGAGAGTAAGATGGCCAAGCAAAGCATATCCTCCAGCCTTACCAGTTGCAATGCTGCTGAATCCCTCCCCCAGCCCTTTGTTTCAATTCCAGGCTCTTCCATTGGGGACAGCCCTCCTCCTTTGCATGCCAGCTCCCTGGTATTGTGTGTCAGCTTGTCCTGCAAGAAGGGAAGTGTGTGGTCTGCTGAAAGTTTGTGAAGTTGTGCACATCAGGGTAGGATTGTGCATGAAAGATGCCATAGGTGTGGGGAAGTAACAACAGTAATTGTGAGGACAGTAGCAGTTGCAGATTGTGCAAGTAACAGCAGAGGAGGTTCAGTGAAGTGCTGCCCCGATTGGAGGAGATTGATGGGAAGCTGATGATAGATATCTTGTGAGTGCTGGGGCCACAGGTAGTGAAGGATTAAACAGAGATATGTGAGCAGTGGTCTCACCTTAGCAGCAATGGTCAGATCATTGAATGTTTTTTTGCATTGCAGCTAGGTATTGGGTGTTATGCTCCTTGCATTGACCTGCTCTGACACCTCTGGCCAATAGTGCTGAGTTATTCACGTTGGAAACCTTCTCTCCTCAGCTGCAAACTGCATTTCCTTCCTTCTGGTATCTTCCTCCACAAGGAGCTCCAGAGCAATGTCAGAGAATTGTGGCACCATTGTAGCACTCGTTCTGCTTGCCTTCTCCACTTCGCAAATTCAATACATTCCAACAACACTTCCCCTTTAAGAGATTGTAAGGGTTTCTGATACTAGTCCCCCATTACACACAGTTCTTTGACTTCAGGATTTATAAGAACAAAATACACACGGCACTGGGTTTTGGCTCAACCTTAGATTTGTTCGTTTATTGAACATACACACAATTACCTCCCCAGTATAAATCCCTATGATTTATATTGGAATAACAAACCCCAAAATACAAACCCCTACACAAGGATAATTTGCATCGACACATTATGACATAGTAAAACCCTTCCGCGATTCGACTGTTACATATAAAATGACTCAGACTTCATCACAAAACCCTTCTATAATTTGACTGAAACATACAATCATCCCTTCATCGGTTATTTCCTGATGTTGATTGTAGGCCCGGACCGTAGTTACCAGCTTGTCGACTGTCCAAAACACACTGCTCTTCTCTCTTCGAAGAAGTTCTTCTTTATACAAAATCCAACTTGCAATATATTGAAACAGATTTCCTGTTGACCTCATGTGAATGGTGGCAGTCTGTTCCTGTGCTGTATTGAATGTGTGTATGTCTCTAGCAGAAACACTCTTGATTCTAATTGTTTAGGGTCATTGTCCATGAATACCTTGATTACAGCCTGTTTGTATGATAAAGTCTTTCTGACAACACAACCTCCCCAAGGTGACTGTATATGTAAATGTTGGCTTAGAGTAGCATTCGTATTCAAATGGCTCATGGATCTGACCCATTGTCCCGGCCTACTCTGACACCAGCCTGTCTGGGGCCATGGTCCACAGTACAGTCTTTTAACAATGCAACATCTGAAGGGAAACGAATGTGTGAATGTTCTTGTATCTTTTCCAGACAGAAAACATTTGTATAACTATCTGTGCCATTATGGATTGTCCACTCTCTTGAGAGTTTGTGGTTTTCGGCTGCAATGTTTAAATTAACCCCTTACTGCCCAACTCCTTTTGTGGGCTGTAATGCAGTTCTGGGTTTTTATATTTCATAGTCCCATTTTTACCTTTGTGGGGGAGAAACGGATCCTACAAGATGTAGAATGTTATTAAATAGCGTCACTGCCCCCACCCTGCCCCGAATCAGTGAGTTGCCAGTAAACATAAGGACATAAGAAATAGGAGCAGGAGTAGGCCATTTGACCCCTTGAACCTGCTCCACCATTTAATGGCTGATATGATCATGGACTCAGCTCCACTTCCCTGCCCGCTCCCCATAACCCTTTATTCCCTTATCGCTCAAAAATCTGTCGATCTCCGCCTTAAATATATTCAATGACCAGCCTCCGCAGCTCTCTGGGGCAGAGAATTCCACAGATTTACAACCCTCTGAGAAGAAATTCCTCCTCAACTCAGTTTTAAATGGGCGGCCCCTTATTCTGAGCAGTGTGAGTAGCAATGACAGCTCGACAATCATAATCAAATGAGGTACGAGCACAAATTTGGCTGGTGCCTTTAATCAACGTCACTAGGTACATGGAGCGATCTGTCTGCCCGCTTTATACACACTTTTGCCACATAATCAGATGTGTGCACAGTGACCCTGAATTTGCAATCGGTATGACCCCGTACTCTGTCATATCACCTTTGAAACTGACCGCAAGCCCATGCAGAAAGTCCCAAGTTGTGGTCAGCTCCAAAACTGGCTGCCCTGTGCCCCGCCAACTCCCCTCACCACAGCCTGTTGACATCATAGAACTTCACACAAGGGGATCCCTATTAAGTTCTGTTGAATTCAAGATTGGAAAACCTAAATTTCTCGACACAGGGATTGTGATATCCCTGTGCGGAGCATATGTCAGGGTCAGCCATGATCTTATTGAATGGCGGAGCAGGCTCGAGGGGCTAGATGGCCTACTCCTGTTCCTAATTCTTATGTTCTTATGTTCTTATGTCAGCAGCGAATGCCTTCGCTTTGCTGCTGACCGCAAATTCTGGACCAATATAAAATAAATGTATATATCAATGCATTACATCCACTCCATTATTCTTACATAAACGCAGCTTCAATAAAATGGGTCCCAATGACCTTTGGGCAAATTAATTACCAACTGAGAATTTATACACTCAATAACATAAACTAATGAAGGGGTGATCGTCAACTATGGCAGATGCAAACAACAGGTGGAAACGAGGCAAGGAAAATTGGGCATGTTGTACAATGGGCAGATGATCCATTGCTTCCTGTTTTGTGTCCCTACTGCAGTTGGATTTCACCCTCACTAGTTTTCAAAATGCATACAATTTAAATATTGCTATTGTTTTACTAGGGGGGCAAAGTTCCATTGCGCCCCATTTGGGGGCAGTAACATCCTGGAGATGGGACATTTTGCGCAAGGTGTGCAAGTCCCACCCCGCTCGAAAATTTGGGTTACTGACCCCGAAAGGAAGTGGAGCGCAAATTAATTAACGCGTTCCACTTCCTTTCTATGGTGGTAGTGCGGCGGACGGGTCGGGAGCGGGATGCAGCGATACGCACTAGGCCATGTAACGTTGCCGCGTGGGAGGGACTCTTCTTTTCATTAAACGGGAGGACCCAAGCTGCAAACACTGCCCAGATGAAAGGGTCTCTATTTACCACCGGGAGGTGCTGTGGCCGTGCCAACAGCCCTTTAAGTAACGCCCCATGGGTGGCCTGCAGCTCGGTTCATGTCCCTGAGGATGTCGCTGGCATTGCCCGGTACAGCTTCAGGAACGCTCTCCAACTTTTATCCCGGGGCTATAGTGGGGTGCTGCGCACGGTGATGATGTTGACATCACCTGCGCAGCGGAGCGAGGAGCTACGGGTTACCGCTGCCGTGCCCGAGCGAAAAGTCATTTGCACCGTGTTAGCGCTCCTGCGGGAGGCACAAATGCCCTGAGGCCTAGGTTTCCATGCAAAATGCAACATCGTTGAATTGGAAATGTTTTATTCCACTGAAACTGAGCAATGCACAGATGTTATATTTCAATTATCATCACCATAACGAAACAATAAGGAGGGATCGATTGTGCAAAATTGCTTAATTTGATTATTTGGCAAAAGATAAAAAGGATCCATTTTTTAATGGATATTTGTACTGCCGTGTAACACAAATTCCTGAGGGTAAATTCAGCAGCAAAGGTTTTTTATGAGTGATCTTAAATCCTCACATACCCAGCTAGAATGGATTCTCGGTGGTAATGCCGTCAAATTTTTAACTTTTCGCCTTTCTTTCTGTTTAAGCAAATACCCTTATATAACTGTGAGGGACAACGATGAAAAAGAAATCGACTTCAGTAAACCTGATACTGCAATCATTTGCTAGAAATTGGTATTCTCATAAAATTAAATAAATAATCAGGTGCTTTCCCATTTGGGTAATAGTTTCTAGGGGCTAGAATTTCCATAAATTCGGCCACCGCCGGATTGCCACCCAAAAAACCGCTAAGATTATTAAATTAACACCGGCGAAGAATTGCACAAAAAAAGGAAAAAATTCCACCTGGAGGGAAAAATGTGTCTTACACACACATTCTCAGTGAAAAACGTGTCCCTGGACAAATTGGGTGGTTCTTAATCAAATTGGGCGGTAATTACTCAAACTTAGTCCAAGGCTGCGGGTTGAGCCTAGGGAGGGGGGAAAACACAAAAAATATGTTTTCCAAAAAATAAAAAATCAGAAAACATTCTCAGGCACCTTTTCCACTTAATCGCTGTAAAAGAATTTTAAAAGAATTATGAAAAACCCTTTAACTTATCTTCATTTGCAGGGTTACTCACCTACCACCCAGCTCCGGCTGCTTTCTCCTGGCGATTTTTTTCTACTCACCTACGGGACACCGCTGAGACCAAACTTGGGCGGTAGCATTTTTTTCGGCAGTGCACGCCGGCGGTCCGCTCCCCAGTGGTATTTCAAAACTGCTGGCGGAACTCTTTGTGAAAATTTGTGGAAATTCTCGCCAGTTGGTTTTCCACTAAAAACGAGCAGTACCACCGAAAAACCCGGCAAAAATGGAGTGGAAATTCCAGCCCTGGGTGCGTTAAAGAGATGAGTTAAAACAAAAATCTGAGATTTCCTCCATTGCTGGACCATTTCCCTTTTGGGGGAAGGGAGGAATTCCCAAAGCTTGAAACTTGTAAATTTTGCAATTTTTCAATGTACAATTCTATATTAAATGAGAATAATAAAATTGACCTTTTATCTTCATTCCTTGTACTTTGTCTGGTTTAAATGGATAAACTACTGCAGTCCATTCTCCATAGCGGTTTGAGGTCACTTCAGAGAGCAGTTACAAGTCAACCAGTTTGATGTGAGACTGGTGTCACTCGAGGCCAGACTGGGTAAGGATGGCAGGTTTGCTTCCCTAAAGGACATTAGTGAACCAGTTGGTTTTTTCACAACAAGCTGACAGCTTCATGGTCACTTTTACTGATACGAGCTTCCTACACCCAGATTTTTAAAATTTAATTCAAATTCTCAAGCTGTAATGTTGGGATCTGAACTGAGAGTCTCTGGATTATGTGGACAGAAACACTTCTTGTAGAATTTAACCATACATTGCAAGAAATTTTATTGGATCATGTACCATTCACAAGCAAAAACCAGAATGCAAACAGACCAGTGGGTCAGTGAAAGAACAGCTCCTCCATATTGAAGTACCCCCAAGAGGAATTTTTATTGTAAGGTTTGATATGTAAAGTTTTTTTGGATGGTGATGATTATGTCACGCCTAATAACTTAGAGCCGGTTAAATTATTTGGGATGCTATAGAAACACAACGAAAATTCCAAAATAAAATTAAAAAATAATGGCTTAATATTCTGTGCTAAGCAAACATGAACCCAATTTCACTCTTCAGAAAATATGTGCCATATGATTCATCCCAAAATGAGATTCACTTACAAAGCAAACCTCACCTTAATTAACTTGGATTAGATAGAGGGCTTCATCAAGGAAATTTAATAAGAAGACCAGTGGCCTAATTAAATGCAACAAAGGATTATCTCACCAGGGAAATTCTACTTCATATTTGTCTCTTTTTTTTAAGAAGTACTTTCAAGAGCGACCTTCCTCTGTGAACACAAATCACTGCTGCAGGCATTGCAGAGCTTTGTGGAATTTTACCTTTATTCTACAGCATTTCATTTCCTACTAGACTCTGGTAGAATGTTTTGGAATGATAGTAGAACACTAAATAACATGTTAAAAACATCACATTATTTATTCATATTTCAAATGGGAGTTAAGATATTGGAGAATCACATTCTAGTAATAGTAGTCACCATAGGGTGACTGTACAAGGTAATAAGGGGTTGATATTGCCCCGTGCTGAGTTTGGAGAGCATAATTGGGAAGTGCCGGCCCCGGTGCAGAATTTGGCATCTTTGAGGAAAAAAGATTACTCATTGCACTATTCGGTCAGCGCTACGCTCAGCACAACAGCGTAGCGCTGATGACGTCAGTGTGATGCAGATGTGCCGCATCACACTAACACGTCACAACATCCCTCCCCTCCCCTGTGAACTCTGCAGCCTCTGTAGTGGTGCCCACTGGGCCACCAGGGAGGGTGTCAGCTGGGCCAGTGGCCTGGCACCCAAGAGGGCGTGCCGGTCTGCACATTGGTGGGCCGGTCACAGCAGCGGCTGCCATTGTCAAGCCAACTGAAAAGTTGTCCGACAGAAAAAAATGTCGGCCACCGCGGTACCACCTCCCCTTTAAGGGTGGCCGGGCGCCAAAGCCACCACAGCTTCTCACACCTCGCATCATGTGGAGAAACTTCCCCTGAGGGTCGCAAAGGGGCCGGCGGGGCGATAAGGGGTTGGCATGCACGGCAATGACGACATCGCCGTGTGGGCTAATCGCGAGAAGCAACTCCCCAGGGGCAATTTCACGCAGGTCGATGTGGCCACCACGCCCTCGTGCTAACTTTTTAGCATTTCGTTACCGCTGGTCGGCAGCACTAACTGACCCTGTGCAAAGGGGACAATTTTGGTCCTAATTCTCTACTGCAGGGTACAAGCCAATGTACAGCCATTTATCAAAATCTGTTTGCGTATTGTGCCAAATGGAATCCTTATGGATAGTATAATGCTTCACTCTATCCAACATTTTTGAGAATTATTTAAATGTTTCAAAAACTAGTTATTATAATAGTTCAATTCAAGTGAGGACTGTGGAAGGAGTTGGTTGAGAAAAGTATAACAGAGAAAGAAGGACTACTTAAAAATTAAAAGAAAATGATTCATTTTTAATGCTAAATGTATTACCATTTTTACCTATAAAATGCATTGTATGTACTTGCTGTCAGTAGCAGTTGGCATTTTCAATGTTTTACTAGGGATAAGCAATTACGTACAAGCATCTAACTCCATTTACAGAACTTTTGAAGCTCTTATTTTGTTAAATGGAGCATGCAAAATCATAGAATTTACAGTTTGATCTGACAGGCAACACTAACATTTTTTGTGTCACTAAGGGCTTTGAAAGATTATGAACTAAACAGGTTGTTTGAATATGGCTGGAAGCAAATGTTTCATTGCATTCAATTTGTAATAAGGAAAAATCACCTCCCAACCTGACTTGATCATTCATTTGTGGAATGTTACAAGCAGATTACTGGATTAAGTGCTGCCCTTGAATTACTACATGGGAATATTCTAAAAAACATTTCCTTTTGATTGTGATCTTGTAGTTGTGGCAAACACTAAAATTCAAGTGTGAGTTTTAACAAACCTAATTGTAATTGTGCATTTAGATTGCATCTGCAAGCCTAAGCCTCCTTCTCAGAACCACATTACATTTTCTCCCAGTAGTTAAAATGTAATATTTAGACAGCACGGATGGGAGCATCTAGAAACATTTAAATCAACTTCAGGTTAGTTTATGAATTGCTCATGGAGGGTCCAAGGGAACTCTCAACACTTTTTAATCTACATTTGACACCACACTGGAGTTATACCCTAAGTAGCGTCAAGCGAGGCAGTATAAACTGGTGATATGAGACTATCTCCTTTAAGGAGGGGGAGTCTCACACCACTGTGCTCCAATTCCAGAACCATAGTGCAACTTTAGCATTGCTACAAAGTGGAAACTGCTTTGCAACAATGATAAAGTAAAATTGGGCCATAATTTGCAGCGCCTGTGGGTGCGTACGAGGTGCACATGCACTCGTAGGGGTCGCGCAACTTCCAGGTTTAGTCATGCGCTGCTCATGTGCTAATCCAGAACTTGCGATCTGTCAAGAATCATTTTTACAGGGTTTCCATGGGCGGAGAGTTGGGCTATTTGTCGAACTTCTTTCTGCCCAGCGAGTGCCCATGAAATTCTTACGCGTGTTTTAAAAAACAGAAAAATAAAGTGTTATCAATAATTTATACATTATAAACCCTGTGCAATAAGGTAAGTTTATGTTTAGCCCCGTTAAAACATGTAAAGAAAAAGTAATTACATTTTAATTTTAAATATTTAATTAAATGCCACTTTAATTAATTTTAAATATGTAATTTAAAAAAAAAATTATTTGCTGTGTAGAGGTATTTTTTATGTGATCCCCATTCATAGTTAGAGAAGTTCCATACACTTCCCATAAGTATGAATGGGGATCCCCTTCTTTTATCAGTTGGGCAGGTCCACGTGATCCCAGGGGCGCTTGCGAACCACATTCGCCCCTGGAATACGTGGGCCTCTTCGCAGGCCTATGCATAGAGGCAAGTGTCCGAAACTCCAAGACCATTAGGTAAATTCAGAGATTTTTTGCAGGTCGGAAGGCTCCGGCCACAAATTCAGCCCCAATATGAGACACCTACCATTACTCAAATCTGTCTATTTACAAAACACTATGCACTGGATTTTCGGTTGTCCAACGCCTCAGTTAGCGGCCAGAGGGGGCGTAAATGGGAGCATAAGAGATTACTAACCGGGAGCACAACATTTTTGCCCTGACCAAAAATTTATTAGATGCTCACTGGAAGCGCAAACCAGTAGCGCCTGGGTGCTGATGATCAGTGCAATCTTGACGTCAGTCCTGGTGCAACGTGCACGCTTGTGCCCTGGTCGCTAAATTAGGTGCGGTCGCCTCATTTAGCACCCGCCAATAACAATGTCTCGAAAAACAATTGGTCCAGGCTTGCAGAGTCGTTAACCAGTGGCTACTTAAAGGTATGAGAAAGCGTTTCCCTTGGAGGTCAGTCAGTGCAATGTTTACACACAGCATGGTGGTGAGCCTCCCTGTTTGCAGCAGCAGACAGCCATAACAGTTCAGCTTGAGAAAAACTTATTTCTAAAACTTTAATGGGGACATTATGTAAGGTTTACACATCTTTACGATGGAGGCACAGCAAGAGCCCATGGCCTAAAATAGTTTAAAAGAAACTGTTGGGCGGGAGAAAAGGGCGCCAGCCTGGGGCAGGTGGGGACTCATCACTGATGAATGCAATTTCTGCAGTCAGGAGCTAGACCTGATTAAACATCGAGACAAAGCATTTGATGCAATCAAGCAGAGGAACCCCTGGATTGATTGGCCAGAGGGGGAAAAACGGTTCCCTATGGAGACTACATCTGCCAAAACCCAGGACAACAAAGGATCGCACAAAGTGTGCATTTTTGGATAATGGAGCACAAAAGATAAGGAGATATCTTTTGCCCTGTTGACTCTGTGTGCAAATTGTGGCTATCCAAACCCATCAATACAGCCATCCAAACAGATCGTCACAGCCATCAAGACTGGTCCAGATGCATTAACTGAAAAGCAGCCCAGCAGGTGATGTATTCACCAAATGGATATATCTGTAAGAGCTGAGAACAGCAGCTCATGAAGAAGAATAAGAACAAGAACTGATCGAGAAGGAAAATATCAGATCGACAAGCAGAACGAGAAGGAGGGAACATCGGAGAGGGACAGCAGATCAAAGGAACAATGACCACGAGCCTATAATCAACAACAGCAGCAACTCGCTGGATGGGTGATTGTATATCATCGGTCAATTCTCTAAGAAGTCTTGTTCTGTAAATTTTAGTTGTTTTTTGTGTAATAAACTAACAGTTGGGTTTAAGCCTAAACTTTGCGCTACGTGGAGTCATTCCTATAATTCCCGAGGTCTATGAATCAGAGTAGAGTGTAAAACAAACACCCTACAATCACTAGTTCGCCAGCGTCGCATTGTACATGCTCTAGCAAGGCGTTGTGAAGAGAGAAGGGCTGTTGTCCATGTCGGCAGCCAAAGGAGGAGAGCCCTTAGATGTTGGGGCAGGAGGCCTTACCCCCCAAGGCTTTACCGGCGGCAACGCTCATACCTGGACCTGTCCAAGGAGCAGTGTGTCAGAAGGCTGCGCTTCCGAAAGGAGGTCGTTACAGAAATATGTCATCTCCTGCAGGAAGACCTGCAGCCTCACATTGGCACCAGGACTGTGCTGCCTATCACAGTGAAGGTCATGGTAGCACTCACCTTCCAGGTTGCATCAGGGGACATATGCAGCATCTCACAATTTGCAGCACATCGCTGCATCCGCGATGTCACACAGGCTCACCACACCTGTCGAATGGAATCATTACCTTCCCGATGACCAGGATGAGCCGCATGTGGGTTTGCCAGGATAGCGGGCTTCCCGAGGATGCAAGGAGCAATTGACTATACACACGTGACCTTGCGAGCACGATTCCAGAATGCAGAGGTATTCAGAAACAGAAACAGATATCACTCCCTAAATGTGCAGCTGGTATGCGACCACACACAGCGTACCTCGCAGTCAATGCTCGCTATCCTGGAAGCGCACATGATGCCTTTATCGGCAAGGTTAAAGCTGGCTGCTCGGGAACAAGAGATACGGCCGAGCCACCTGGATAATGACCCCCTCTCCGAATCGAGCTGGAGAAATGCTACAATGAGAGCCATGCCGCCACCCGCAACATCATAGAGTAGACAGTAGGGCTGCTGAAGCAGCGATTCCGATGCCTGGATTGCTCTGGAAGTCGCCTTTAATACTCCCTTCAACAGGTCTCACTATTCATGGTGGTGTGCTGCATGCTGCACAACTTGGCCATCATATGGCCAGGCCTTGCCAGTGCGGATCGCAGGGCCACCTCAGGAGGGCGAGGAGGAGGGGGAGGATAAAGAAGAGGCTCAGGAGCCTGCTGACACCCGAATGAACACCAACACGATGAGGACCAGCAGCATCCATGGAGGAGGCAGCGTGCCAATGTTGGCAGTGGCAGGCTATTCGGCGGCGGCTCATAAGGGAACACTTTGCTTAACTAGAGCGAGCTGAGAAATGCAGCTAATAATGAGCACGTATTGTAGCACGATAATGCCACCTCTTCATTACAAGTCAACAGTTATACACCAGAGGCTGAAGGAAACATTCAACGTTACATTTTATTGCAAACACATCCCTCAAATAAACCCCAAAACCCCACAACACTCAAAGAAAACACAATGGGGCACCTGTTCCTTCAAATAATATAACAGCTGAATAACATTTACAACATATGTACACAGACTCCAGCCTTCAAAGAAAACAAAATGGAGCACCTGCCCCTTCAATTAATACAACAAATGAATAACATTTACACCTTTTCTATATAGGACCCATGGGCACACATTTCACCTCCCTCACCTACTATTCCTCCTCAATGGGTCCTCATTTCCTGCAGCAAGGTCGCTTGAGGGCTGCTATGTGTCTGAGGGAGACAGGACAGATGGTCTAGTACGACGCCCTGGGCCAATTCTGGGCCTGGAATGCCTGGCTGCTGACAGGCCCGCCTGAGAATGGGCGGCAGCAGTATGTGATGGCTGGGGTGCAGACCACGGCAGGTGCAAAGGTGGAATTGGGAGACCGAATGGAGAGAGGACATCACGTTCCATCAGGACCAACGGCCTGCCAATCCCCCGGGGCAGAGCCTCAGTATCTGGAGCAATCCGGTGGAGTGCAGATTGTTGGACTACTTTGGCACCATTACCTCTCCATTGGACTGATGGAGCCCGAGACATGATGGCAGCAGTCAGTGATTGCGTGGCATCAATTTGACCCTGCATCAGAGCAGACAGCACTGATGACATGGCAGAATGCAGGTGTTGCATAGTCTCGGCCTGCAGCTCAATGGTTACTGCCATGTCAGCCATGGCCGGTGCCATCATGTCTTGAATGCCATGGTCACTTGTGGCATCGAGCATCCATTGAAATTGACCAAGGATGGGCTCAATGGGTTCCCGAGCCACAAATGCCAAGGTTGAGACGGCCTCCACCGCACTCAACGCAAGTGCATCGATGCATGGTGAAATCCTCGCCAATGCACCCATGAGCTCGCAGTGCATCTGCATTGACTCCCTGGACATAGCCTCCAAGTCCAGGTGCTCATCTGCCTGTCTGTGAGCAGTACTCATGGGTCAACTTACCCTCTGGAGAACAAGTCACTGAGCTCCCCTGCTGCAAGTCATTGGGGCCAGGAGCCTCAGGTTCAGCCAAGCCCGGAAAAACAGCCTCTTCAACAGAGGTGCTCTCCTATTCGATGCAACTGTGGACGTCTCGCCCTGACCTGGCACACTGTTCTCCACCTCCTCCTCCTCATCTTCCCCGTCATCTCAATAGGTCAGCTGATGGGCAGGCTGCCGTTCTTCTGGCTCATCATCTGTAAGCACAAAGCAACAGAAGTGCGGTTATCAGCTGGGGAGGGGGCAGGAAGGCAAGAAGATGGGGGGCATCATTATTTTGGTTGAAACATCTTGCAAGGCATGTGGTCTCAAGGTGGTCTCAAGGCTAGGGTGACTCACACAAAACGGCCATCTCATTCACATACCGTCACTGTCGAGCGGGGCTCTGCCTCCCCGCTCTCCACCGCCACGACTGGAACGTCTATGAGGGCGTACACTCACTCCTCAACCCCGGTTAGGTCCTGCAGATAAGGCTAGCCCCCTCCCCAACGATGCAGCTCGTGCATATTGTGAGCGAGTTTGACCTGCAATGAAAAAGACAAAATGTTGTTAGTGGCTGTGTAGGTGCTGGTGTGCCACATGTGTCTACAGAAGGGTACTCGCAAATAATATGGTGAAGTGTGCCTATCGGCATTTCAGCCTGCATGGCATCGCACAGTGAATGTGTGAACAGTGGGTCTGGGGCACAAGCAACTACCAGTAATTATGAGACTCAGGACTGGGACCACATATGAAAAGTTGAAAGGTGCTAGTCGGTGCACTCAGGCTGAGTAAGGAGCTAGAAGCTGAGAGACGCTTGAATGGGCAGGGCATGTCGGGTGAGGCGATAGAGAGGTCTCAGGCTGGCTTCAGCAAGGAGGACCATGGCTTGTTAGAGATAGAGAAGGGGTAGGCAGTGCAAAGTCTTTAAATTGTATGAGAGAGGGAGGTTCACATCAAGGCATTGGTTGGTGAATGGAAAGGGTACTCACCCTGATGACCCTAGTAAGGCAGTTGAATCTATTGTGACATTGGGTCACTGTTGTGGGCACCGCGCTCCGGGCTGTAACGTGCTCAGCCACCTCGCTCCAGAGCCTCAAATCACGAGGCGCTGGTATTCGTCCCCCTCCAGTCTGGAGAGCACCTGTCGAAATCTCGACCTCAGAAAAGAATGACTCCGACACTTACAGCTCCGATAGAAGTTTCCCTTTTAATTTACTTGCTCGCAAGGGGTAGGTTTCACTCAGTCAAGGGCTAAATGAACACCTCCGCAATGGTACAGCTTCACAAGATATTTATACAGTAAAACCCAAGTTCTGGCCTCTCCCTGTGTATTGCTCTGTCTCACAGTCAGTGAATACAGATAAAGAGTTAATTACTATATCCTGGTCCTGAAATGGTGTCAAGATATTTCCTTTTGTCAGGGTTATCAGAAAGCCAAACGGCCATTACTCCATGAGTCATAGGTAATGGGCTATCACCTGTCTTGTATTGTGTCAGGATTATCCAATTTCCTGGTCAGTTTACCTGTTTGCTTCAAATGGATGAGGTAAAGGAAAGAGATAATGGCTAGAAGATAAGGGTGGGGTGACATGGAACTCCTGTAGTGTAGACAATAGGAGAGCACCATGGGGGGTTACTTGTCTCAGCATGACTTATCTCCTAGCTGTCTGATAACCATCAGCCATCTAACAGCAGGTTTAGCTGTTTAAAATAAGCTGGCTGCTAAAATGCAGAAAGTTCTGGAAGGGCCAGGACTCCATTTTAATCAAAAGGCACACAAATACCGTATGGTATCAGCTTAGATAAAAATACTTTCCACATTCCCCCATTTTGTCCTTCACAAGGACAACTCAATCCATTCTGATCTTGTACAGTCTCTCCATTTCCATTTCTTTTAGTTTCATTACTCACTAGGCATATTATACCCTCAGGATTTCTTATTCTGGGAGTAATGCTTAGGAAGGGAGGCTGATGGTTATTATCATAATTGGGCTGGTACCATCCCTGGAAGACTGTAAGTTTATACCCTGTCGACCTCCATTCTGTTTGCTCCTTCGTTTCTGGCCCCTTAGTTAGTTTTGTCCTGTTTTGCACTGTCAACCATTCTACCATTTCTGATTCGTTAAAGGGGACAGATCTCAGGGGAATACCCCCCTGGAGTGGACAGGTACATGGGAACATATCCAACAACTCGACAAGTTTCTTTCTTGAGCATACCTATGACTCAGTGCCATAAATACGTTTACGTGCAATTCCCTTCGGTGGTGGGTCTGTACCCCTGGTGTAATCAATAATGCGAAGTAAAACCCTGTCAAGCCCAGCACCATCAGTCCCCATAGTCCATACAGTTCCTTATTCAGTCTTCCTTTTTTCTGTTCCTCTGATTCCTTCGTCCCTTCCTCCTGGTCGGGTGCCCGTTTGCAATGGGATGCGTGGATCCATGTTGGTCTTTCCTTTACCTTGATTGCAGTATTGGTCGCCAGCAAGACCTGGTATGGTCCTTCGAATCTTGGCTGTAGACTGCTTTTCCTTTTAAAATCTTGATGTAAACGAATTCCCCTGGCTCCAGGTTATGACACTTCCCTTCCGCTGGCTTGACTTGGGCTTCCTTTACCTGTGAATGAAAGCTGGAAATACATTTGGTTAGTGCAATACAATAATTCAACATATTTTCCTTCATTTTGTGGATGTCCATCTGTTTTGCAGTAAATGGTGCTGTAAAGGGTAGTCGTTGGGGACGTCCCATAACTATCTCATGTGGTGACAGGCCTGTTGTTCTGTTGGTTGCAGATCGCATTACCATCAAAGCTAAGGGCAGCAGTTCTGTCCATTTCAGTCCAGTGTCATTGCATAGTTTTGCCAGCTTATTTTTAAGCATTCCATTATATCTTTCAACAAGTCCAGCTGATTGTGGATGATAACTGCAATGAAAACGTTGATTAATCTGTAAAGCTTTACACATTTCTCTTATGACAGTTCCCGTGAAATGTGACCCGTTATCACTGGAAAGCTTAGCAGGGATTCCGAAGCGCGGTACAATTTCTTTTAACAAACATTTAGCAACAGTAGTGGCATCGGCCTTTTTACATGGAAAGGCTTCAATCCATCTAGAGAACACATCTACAATAACTAATACATACTTGAATCCCATACACATAGGTAATTCAATAAAATCCATTTGTAAATGTACAAAAGGCCCGACTGGATTTGGGTGGGAGGCAGATTCTACTTTTTCCGTCTTACCCGGATTCATTGTCTGACAGGTAACACAATTTTCACAGATTTGTTTTGCAATTGCCGAAATACCTGGTGCATACCAAGTTGCCAAAATATAATCTGCCAATCCCCCTTTGCCTGCATGTGTGAATGTATGAACACATCGGGCAATCCATGGAAGTAAGGATCTAGGGGCCACCACGCGGCCGTCATGGTGAACCCATATTCCTTCTGGATTTTTATAACATTGATCCTTCGTCCAGGTCACCACCTCCTCCGTACTGGCCTGTGTCTGAAAGGCCAGCACGTCATTAATAGTGGGTGGCGGGTCTGAGCAATTATTTTTCCTTAGTGGGAACAATGACACCTGCATCCCCCCTTTCGACAGAGCTGCTGACTTAGCTGCATTATCAGCTCTACAGTGTAGATATTAACTGTGTGTCCTTCAGCCAGAATACAGGCTCGAGTTAACGCAAACAATTCGGCTTGTTGGGCTGAAAAGGAGTCTGGAAGAGAGGCTGTTTCGACAACATTAAACTGAGTTACAATTGCATAAGCCGCTCTAGGTTGGCCCCTATCATTTCGTAAGGCTGATCCGTCAACATAGTACACTAGATCAGGGTTACACATTGGTACATCTGTTAGATTGATATGTGGTTTAGTCACTAATTCGGGTTACCATTTCACATGAATGGGGTTCGCCGTCGTCTTCCGTGGGGAGTAGAATGGCTGGATTTAAGGTAGTACATCTTTTGATGACAAGGTTCGGATTTGATAACAGTTCGACCTCGTATTTGGTGGTTCTTGCGGAGGTTAGGTGTTGGGTGGCACATTTAGTAAGTAAAATCTCGACAGAGTGTGGGATATACAAAATGGTCTGATGATTTAGAGTTATTGTCGCCTGTTGCATAGCATAATAAGCTGCTGCCAACGAAGGAAGACATCCTGGTAGTCCGCGTGCCACTGGGTCTAGTTGGGTACTGAAATACGCTACCGGTCGCTGCCTGTCCCCATGTAACTGAGTCAAAACAGATTGTGCAAAACCCGACTTGTGATGCACAAATAAGTTGAATAGCTTAGTGTAATCTGGTAATCCCAAGGCTGGTGCTGAAGTGAGGGACTGCTTAAGGTTCTGGAAAGCATTCCGGGATACTTCATTCCACATCCTTTAAACATTGTGAGAATATAGTAGATTCATTCACAGCTCGTAGGTCATGGACAAACCTCCATTTGTGTGGGCTTCTGAACTGGACAAATCTGTGTGTTACACGGACTTCTCATTTATGCTTATAGTGATTCACAGATCACAGAATGTAAAGTACTTGTTTTCTAATCTTATTAAAAGGCTTCCAAACCCAAGATTTTTCCAATACACTCAAAATGTTGATCAAGGAAATCACCTGAAATATCTCAAAATCCCAATTCAATTATTGTACTGCCACTCTTTATCCAAAAAAATCCTCCTACTGAGTTAGAAGCTTTTGTACCAAGATTTTACACCAAGGACAATGAGAGTGTACTCCCCCAGCCTGCACCTCGAGAGACCCACAAAGGCTTTTTTTAAAAAAAAAGGCTTTACAACTTTTAACCACCGGGACCATGTCTCAACAAACCTATCCTTTGTGCATTTCCTAGCTCCGTAACCTCTCATCCGAATAAATCCACACCTGCGCTTCTAACTTAAAATGTCTTAAACTTCCCACATACAGGACAACACTATGAAGGGTTAAAAAACTTCACTTTGTTTGAAAAAGTGGGTGGAGCTAAAACAAACAGGCAGTTCCACAACCTTTCCAAACAGGTTTCCAGACACAAGGAAAAAAGACAGAAGCACTCTCATTCAAAGACAAGACATTCACGCACTCTCATTCAAAGACAAGACATTCACAAGTCTTTCTCCATTCAATAAAGCTTTTTCTTTTACTAGCTTCATTTTTTTTTTCATAAGTCACTATCAGGTTCTCTTTTTTTTTTCATTTGATTTACTTCCTCTGTTAATTTTACATGGGCTTGAAGAATCGGAACCCAGGCCTTTTCTATTACTTTCCTTTTTTTTTTCCTGGATCTCTGTTTATAAGACATTCCTCTAGACAAGTTGTTCTCTCTAAATTAAATGAACCATCGGGTGGAAATGGCCTGTTTTCACCCTTAGTCCACTTTACTGGTTTTTGTTTCTTTGGTCAATTGAAGACTGACCACAATTCTGGAGCATGACATAGGCTGGTGTGCCTTTTGTGGTGTTTTAACTTGCTCCGGCACCTATTCTGGATGATTTAAGATTTTCCACAGTTTCTGATCTCACAATCCTTTCGGCCAACCGAGTTCTCTACGCCCACTTCTCCTGGCCGTTACGTGGCCTGAAAAGGCTCTTAATTCGGGCTCAGTCTGGGTGTGTGAGATATGTTGGCACGAACCAACCGTAGTTGATCAATCAGTTACTGTTTCTTTTCTTAATCAATCCTTGTGTTTTTTTTTTCCCCGAATCACAACTTTCCCTAGTGACTCTTCCCGTTTCTCTAATGGCAATGACTCATAAAGGTATTGCACACAACAGTAATACAAGGACAACAAACAATATTCCCGTGAGTACACAAATCATAACCTCTAAACAAATTCTCAGTCTGCGTTGTACGCCACTACAGACCGCGTCCTTAACTTATCCTAATAACAGCTGATAAAACTTAAGGTTCCGTACCCAAACTCTTTGATCGATTGCGCTCTTTTTTTTTTAATAGTCTTATCACATAAGAACCCCTTCCGAATTAAAAACAATAATAATCTTATCACATAAGAACCTTCGATCGATTAGCGCTTTTTTTTTTTAATAGTCTTATCACATAAGAACCCCTTCCGAATTAAAAACAATAAAAATCTTATCACATAAGAACCTGGAACCCTTTTCGATTGACTAGCGCTCCCTTACCTACTGAAACCTTCCCCGGGCTGTCTCGAGGTTTTTTTTCAGAACCTGTTCTCTTCTGCTGGCGAGCTGAGAAAGAAATGGTTATAAAAAAAATACCTTTAACTTTTAAATGCCGAGTCTTGTAGATGCAGTACCTCAGCTGTGGACAACAGATTACATCTGCGATTCAACAGTGAAGAAACCTCTTGTGAGCAAAGGCTCACCTTGTTTGGCCACCGAAGCCTTTCACTGGAGAGGCACTATGCCTGTATCCGTTTTACTCACAGAACAGAGAGTATGCATCTCGGTGGAACCTCCAATAACTGTCGAAATCTCGACCTCAGAAAAGAATGACTCCGACACTTACAGCTCCGATAGAAGTTTCCCTTTTAATTTACTTGCTCGCAAGGGGTAGGTTTCACTCAGTCAAGGGCTAAATGAACACCTCCGCAATGGTACAGCTTCACAAGATATTTATACAGTAAAACCCAAGTTCTGGCCTCTCCCTGTGTATTGCTCTGTCTCACAGTCAGTGAATACAGATAAAGAGTTAATTACTATATCCTGGTCCTGAAATGGTGTCAAGATATTTCCTTTTGTCAGGGTTATCAGAAAGCCAAACGGCCATTACTCCATGAGTCATAGGTAATGGGCTATCACCTGTCTTGTATTGTGTCAGGATTATCCAATTTCCTGGTCAGTTTACCTGTTTGCTTCAAATGGATGAGGTAAAGGAAAGAGATAATGGCTAGAAGATAAGGGTGGGGTGACATGGAACTCCTGTAGTGTAGACAATAGGAGAGCACCATGGGGGTTACTTGTCTCAGCATGACTTATCTCCTAGCTGTCTGATAACCATCAGCCATCTAACAGCAGGTTTAGCTGTTTAAAATAAGCTGGCTGCTAAAATGCAGAAAGTTCTGGAAGGGCCAGGACTCCATTTTAATCAAAAGGCACACAAATACCGTATGGTATCAGCTTAGATAAAAATACTTTCCACACACCCCAGCGACTCTCCACTGCCTCCAGCAAGGCATCAAGGGCGGAGGGTGAGAAGCGGGTAGATAGCTGGCGCCTTCTTGCTCCTCCATTTCAAAGTTCTGGAGACCCTGTGGAGCTGGAACTACGCATGCGCGAACTTGAGTTGCCACGCTTTTAAGATTCGGCTCTTGCCAGGGTCTGACTCAGAGTTCCATGCATGCACAATGGGTGCACCACATTTACTGACCAAACTTTTGTAACATCTCCCAAGCTGTAGTGTGAAATAGCTGATTTTGTGTCCCTATCAGTTCTTTCACTGATTCTGACGAATTTCTGGCCGGAGGGCGCAAAGGTTTTCAAGGTGCTAAAATTAACCGCTCCGCCTGGGTTACCGCTCCAAGTTAGGCGGGACTGAATTTCTCCCCCTATATGATGAAATCTTTAATGGTTAGTTCTATTTGGATAGGTTTTAGTAACTGTATCTTAAAACAAAATTAATGGAAAAGAGGTAATTATTTTTTTTAACTCAGCAAGTTATGAGATTTTATTTTTATTTTCCACTGTATCAGTCAAAGTGGTTTGGAGTCATGTCCGATCTCTCCTGTCAGATACATATGTTTAGTAAGCAGAGCATAAAGATTTTCTGCATCAAATAGGGTTTAGTCAGACAAAATAATCAGTTTCATAGTTTATCATAGGAACATAAGAATATAAGAACATAAGAATTTGAAGCAGGAGTAGGCTATTTGGCTCCTCAAGCCTGCTCTGCCATTTAATAAGATCATGGCTGATCTGATCATGGACTCAGCTCCACTTCCCTGCCCGCTTCCCACAATTCTTCACTCCGTTATCACTTAAAAATCTGTATCTCCACCTTAAATATGTTTAATATCCGAGCCTCCACACCTCTCTGAGGCAGAGAATTCCACAGATTTATGACTCACTGAGTGAAGAAATTCCTCCTCATCTCAGTTCTAAATGGGTGACCCTTTATTCTTAAACTATGCCCCCTAGTTCCAGATTTCCCCACAAGTGGAAACATCCTCTCTGCAGCTATCTTGTCGGGCCCCCTCAGTATCTTATATGTTTTAATAAGATCACCTCTCATTCTTCTAAATTCCATTGAGTATAGGCCCATCCTGTTCATTTTTTCTTCATAAGTCAACCCCTTCATCTCCGGAATTGTTGTATATGTGGACTTGTATTTACTCTGTACAGCCACCAGAGGGCTCATTCCTCAGAGTCCCAAGGGATCCCATAATCCCTTGGGAGCACAGGTATTTAAGAAAGCTTCACAGGTTGGAGAGGCACTCTGGAGACCTGCAATAAAAGACTAAGGTCACACTTTACTTTGAGCTCACAGTATTCAGTCTGACTCTTTCTCCATACACAACAAACCTAGTGAACCTTCTCTGAACTGCCTCCAATGCAAGTATATCCTTCCTTAAATAAAGAGACCAAAACTGTACACAGTATTATAGGTGTGGCCTCACCTATACCCAATACAGTTGTAGCAGGAATTCTCTGAGTTTATACTCTATCCCCCTTGCAATAAAGGCCAACATTCCATTTGTCTTCCTGATTACTTGCTCTACCTGCATACTAACTTTTGGGTTTCATGCAAAAGGACCCCCAGATCCCTCTGTACTGCAGCATTTTGTAATTTGTCTCCATTTAAATAATAATTTGCTTTTTTATTTTTCCTGCCAAAATGGATAATCTCACACTTTCCCACATTATACTCTAGCTGCCAAATAGTTGCCTACTCACTTAGCCTATCTATATCCCTTTGCAGATTTTTTTATGCCCTCCTCGCAATTTGCTTTCCCACCCATCTTTGTATCATCAGCACACTTGGCTACATTACGCTTGGTCCCTTCATCCAAGTCATTAATATAGATTGTAATTAGGTGGGGCCCCAGCACCTATCCCATTAGTTACCATTTGCCAACCAGAAAATGGCCCATTTATCCAGACTCTCTGTTTTCTGTTAGTTCACCAATCCTCTATCCATGCTAATATATTACCCCCTACCCCTTGAGCTCTTATCTTGTGCAGTAACCTTTTATGTGGCACCTTACCGAATGCCTTCTGGAAATCCAAATATACCACATCCACTGGTCCACCCTCTTATCCACCCTGCTCGTTACATCCTCAAAGAACTCCAGCAAATTTGTGAAACATGATTTCCCTTTCACAAAACCATGCTGACTCTGCTTGATTGAATCATGCTTTTCCAAATGTCCTGCTACAGCTTCTTTAATAATGGACTGCAGCATTTTCCCACCGACAGATGTTAGGCTAACTGGTCTATAGTTTCCTGCTTTTTGTCTGCCTCCTTTTTTAAATAGGGGCATTACATTTGCAGATTTCCAACCCACTGGGACTGCCCCAGAATCCAGGGAATTTTGGTAGATTACAACCAATGCATCCACTATCTCTGCAGCCACTTCTTTTAATTTATTTTAATGAGATCAGCCATGATCTCATTGAATCGCAGTGCAGGCTCGAAGGGCCGAATGGCCTACTCCTGCACCTATTTTCTATGTTTCTATGTTTCTATGTAAGACCCTAGGATGCAGGCCATCAGGTCCAGGGGACTTGTCCACCTTTAGTCCCATTATTTTATCGAATACTTTTTCTTTAGTGATAGTGATTGTTTTAAGCTCCTCCCTCACTATAGCCCCTTGATTATCTATTATTGAGAAGTTGTTAGTGTCTTCTACCGTGAAGACTGATACAAATTAGTTGTTCAAAGTCTCCGCCATTCCCCTGTTACCCATTATTAATTCCTAATCTCATCCTCTAAGGGACCAACATTTACTTTAGCTGCTCTCTTCCTTTTTATATCCCTGTAGAAGATCTTACTTTCTGTTTTTATATTTTTTGTTAATTTACTCTCCTACTCTATCTTCCTTTTCTTTCTAATTTTTTTAGTCGTCCTTTGCTGATTTTTAAAAATGTCAAAATCCTCTGGTCTCCCACTAATCTTGGCAACATTGTAAGCCATTTTTTCAATTTGATACCATCCTTTTCTTCCTTTGTTAACCTCAGATGGTTCTCCCTTCTCTTACAGTCGTTCCTTCTCACTGGAATATATTTTTGTTGAGAGTTATGAAATATCTTAAATGCCTGCCACTGTTTCTCAACCGTCTTACACTTTAAACTATTTTCCCAGTCTACTTTAGCCAACTCTGTCTTCAGACCTTTGTAATCACCTTTATTTAAGATCAGGACACTGGTTTGAGATTCAACTTTCTCATCCTCCAACTGAATTTAAAATTCAACCATACTGTGGTCACTCTTTCCTCGAGGATCCGTTACTATGGGATAATTTATTAATTCTGTCTCATTACATAGTACCAGATCCAATATAGCCTGCTCTCTGGTTGGTTCCGCAACATACTGTTCAAGGAAACCATCCCGGATACACTCTATGAATTCTTCCTCAAGGCTACCTTGGCCAATTTGATTTGTCCAATCAATATGAAGATTAAAATCGCCCATGATTATTGCCGTACCTTTCTTACAAGACTCCATTATTTCTTTATTCATACTTCATCTAATAGTGTAGCTAATGTTAGGGGAGTGTAGCTATTGTTAGGGGGTCTGTAGACTATGCCCACCAATGACTTTTTCCCATTATTATAGAAACATAGACATAGATACATAGAAAATAGGTGCGGGAATAGGCCATTCGGCCCTTCGAGCCCGCACCACCATTCAATATGATCATGGCTGATCATGCAACTTCAGTACCCCATTCCTGCTTTCTCTCCATACCCCTTGATCCCTTTAGCTGTAAGAGCCACATCTAATTCCCTTTTGAATATATCTAACGAACTGGCCTCAACAACTTTCTGTGGTAGAGAATTCCACAGGTTCACAATTCTCTGAGTGAAGAAGTTTCTCCTCATCTCGGTCCTAAAAGGTTTATCCCTTATCCTTAGACTGTGACCCCTGGTCCTGGACTTCCCCAACATCGGGATCATTCTTCCTGCATCCAAACTGTCCAATCCCGTCAGAATTTTATATGTTTCTATGAGATCCCCTCTCATTCTTCTAAATTCCAGTGAATATAAGCCTAGTCGATCCAGTCTTTCTTCATATGTCAGTCCTTATTTCTTATCTCCACCCTAACTAATTCTACATCTTGATCTTCTGAGCCAATATAATTTCTCACTACTGCACTGATTTCATTCTTTATTAACAAAGCTACCCCACCTCTTTTCTTTTCTGTCTATCATACCGAATTGTCAAATATCCCTGAATATTCAGTTCCCAGTCTTGGTCATCTTGCAACCACGTCTCTGTAATGGCTATCAGATCATACCCATTTATATCTATTTGTGCCATCAATATATCTATCTTGTTACGAATGCTACGTGCATTCAGATAAAGAGCTTTTAATTTTTTCTTTTTACCATTTTTCCCTGCTTTGACCCATGATCAATAGATAATACTGGTACAGTCTGAAAATACAAGAGGGATTATACATTAGATTTAAGAAGGATTTGGATTTAGTCCACAGTAAAATGAGATGATGACAGTACTTTCAAAATTTAATTTTTTAAATATTGGCAGAACCACTATTGTTTTTCACATCTGAAATAGAAATAATTTATTAGCTGAAGATTTGAAACTAAGTTTTATCAGCAGGAAGTCAATACTGATTATTTTCAGACTGCAGGCAAATTGTAACATAGCTCAGATCATTATATACTGAAGGAAAATTATTAGCATTATCTTGCCTTTACCCAAAACTGAGAACAGACCCAGAGATATTTGTAAAGCTGATTATATGAAGTATTTATTTTTCCATATGTAATTGGAATAAAATTGTTGAAAACCTTTTCTCTGAAAATTCAACAATAGTCCATAAAGTTCAAATTACCAGTTAGGAAGATGTTATGAAGGATTAGAATAAAAGAGGGAAGTCAGTCTTCTCAGTACATTATTCTCTCTTTTTCTCTGCGATACTTTTTATGCTGTTTCCTCAAATGAGCTGATCAAATCTTTGAGACCAATTAGGTTGCCATGACATTTTGCATATGAACAGTTCTTAATGTAACTATGTCACTAAGCAGGTATCTTTGCTGTGCAGTGCCCATAACCCTGGGAGTTCAATCTCTACTTATTCTGGTCTCAATTAATTTAAGATAGAAGTGAGTGGGTAACCTGTGGCTCTTGCTCATGACAAGCTGGAGGATTTGGAAGATATCGTTGGCCTGCTGTACTGATGGAGGTGGTATGATTATTGTTGGGATTCTGATGTGCTATAGAACGTTGATGATGAACATGCTTAGTATATGAGTTCTTGCAGTTCAGAATTTTATGCTGTAATTAGAATCATAAACTCATAGAATAGTACAGCACAGAAGGAGGCCATTCGGCCCATCGAGTCTGCGGTGGCTCTTATGAAGAGCAATTCAGTTATGCTCACTCCGCATCTCTTTCCCCATACCCCTGCAATCTTTTCTCCTTCAAGTATTTATCCAATTCCTTTTTGAAGGCTACAAGTGAATCTGTATCCACCACCCGATCAGATAGTACATTCCAAATCCTAACCACTTGTTTTTCCTCAGGTCACCTCTGATTCTTTTGTCAATCACCTTAAATCTATGCCCTCTCATTTTGACCCTAACATAAGAACATAAGTAAAAAGAGCAGGAGTAGGCTACATGGCCCCTCGAGCCCGTTCCGCTATTCACTAAGATCATGGCTGATCCCCATTTTCCTTGATTTCCCTAGAGTCCAAAAATCTATCTATCTCAGCCTTAAATATAACTAACAATTAAACATCCACAGCCCTCTGTGGTAGAGCATTCCAAAGATTCATAATCAATGTTCCCTCTAATTTCTTTGGGTGCTCCTTTAAAGGGCTGTGCGCCCATTCAAATTTCCGTGCAAGCATGGTTTTTCCACTGTAAAGCTGGCAAGCAGCCTGCGTGGGACCTCCAGATAGCTGATTGGCTCACAACCCTTGAGTAAAGAAATCTCTCCTTATCTCAGTCTTAAATGGCTGACCCCTTATTCTGAAACTATGGCCCCTAGTTCTAGACACCCCAGCCAGGGGAAACAACCTCTCAGCATCTATCCTGTCAATCCCCCTAAGAATCTTATATGATTCAATGAGATCACCTTGCATTCTTCTAAATTCCAGAGAATATAGATATCGACCCATTCTCCTCAATCTCTCATCATAGGACAACCCTCTCATCCCAGGAATCAATCTAGTGAACCGTTGTTGCTCTACCTCTAAGACAAGTATATCCTTCCTTAGATAAGTAGGCCAAAACTGTGCACAGTACTCCAGGTGTGGTCTCACCAAAGCCCTGTACAATTGCAGCAAGACTCCCTTACTCTTGTACTCCAACCCCCTTGAAATAAAGGCTAACATGCCACTTGTTTGCTGTACCTGCATGCTAACTTTCTGTGTTTCTTGCACGAGGACAGCCAAATCTCTCTGAACACCAACATTTAATAGTTTCTCACCATTTAAAAAAATTCTGTTTTCCTATTCGTCCTACCAAAGTGAATAACCTCACATTTCCCCACATTATAATCCATCTGCCAGCTTATTGCCCATTCAGTTAACTTGTCTATATCCCTTTTCTGGTGTTTTATGTCTTCCCCAGAGCTTACTTTCCCACCTAGCATTTTATCATCAGCGAACTTGGATAAATTACACTCGATTACTTCCTTTAAGTCATTACATAAATTGTAAATCGCTCAGCCCCAGTGCTGATCTATCCGGTACCTCATTAGTTGCAGCCTGCCAACCTGAAAATTACACGTTTATCCCTACTCTCTGTTTTCTGTCCGTTAACCAATCCTCTATCTATGCTAATATATTACCCCCCAACCCCATGAGCCCTTACTTTGTGTAACAACCTTTTATGTGGCACTTTATTGAATGTTTGTTAGAAATCCAAATATACTTTATCAACTAGTTCCCCTTTATCTATCCTAATTACATCCTCAAATAACATTAATAAAATTGTCAAACATGATTTTCCTTTCATAAACTATGTTGAATCTGCCCAATTATGTTATGATTTTCTCAGTGCCCCGTTATCACTTCCTTAATAATGAATTCAAGCATTTTCCTGATGGCTGATGTCAGATCCAAACCTTGAACCATTGGAAAGGTTTTTCTTTATTTACTCCATATAAATCCTTAATGAATTTAAACACTATCAAATCTCCTCTTAGCCTTCTCTGCTCCAAGTAGAATAACCCCAGCTTCTCTAGTCTATGCACATAACTGTATTCCCTCATCCCTGGGACCATTCAAATGAACCTCTTCTGTAGCCTCCCCAAAGCCTTCATGTCCTTCCTAAAGTCTGGTGCCCAGAATTGGACACAATACTTCAGCTGGGGCTGAACTAGTGTTTTATATAGGTTTAGCATGACATCCTGGTTTTTATACTCTATGCCTCTATTTATAAAGCCCAGGATCCCATATGCTTTATTAACTACTTTGCGAACCTATCCTGCCATCTTCAAAGATTATTGCATAAGCATCCTACGGTCTCTCTGTTCTTGCACCCCCTTTAGAATTGTACCATTTAGTGTGCATGGTCTCTTCTCGTTCCTTCTTCCAAAATGTATAACCTCACACTTTTCTGCATTGAATTTCAGCTGCCATGTGTCTGCCATTCCACCAGCCTGTGTATGTTTTCTTGAAGTCTATTATTATCTTCCTCACTGTTCGCTACACTTCAAAGTTTTTTGTCATCTGCCAATTTTGAAATTGTGCCCTGTACCCTGAAGTTCAAGTCATTAATGTATATCAAAACCAGCAGTGGTCTTATTACTGAACTGTGAGAATATCACCGTGTAACTCCCTCCAGACTGAAAAACAGCCATTCACCACAACTTTCTGTTTTCTCTTAGCCAATTTTGTATCCATGCTGCTATTTCGTCTTTTATCCATCTTTATGTGTTGGAATTAGTTTTTTCTTTGGTTGCTGGACGTGATGTGTTTGTTTTAATCCATCTGGTATTTTAGAATGCTGTAAGTGTGTGATACAGAAATACAAATAAAAATTATGCCGGCCTTAAAGTTCCTCAAGGGCTTTTCCGGTCTCGGACCATAACTCTGGAAGATTCCTGATTAAAGGCGACGGAAGCCCTGTTTGTCACTCACAAGGCAAATAACAGCCAGGGAATGAAGCTATGGGTGGGGAATATCTAATCTGGGAATTCAGCTCCTTATGCTGAAGTGGGACCCAGTGCCTCAATTACTAGCCTCCACAAGGGCGTATGTGAGTCCCACTGATGTGGTCAAGGCCTGGAAAGCTGCATGAATCCTGGAGAAAGGATTTTTATTTTAAATTTAAGGACGGATTGAGCACTTTACCAAGGAGTTCGAGCGAGCTATTGCCAGGGGAAGGCCTGGGTGACGCAATCACCACAGGCAGCAGGCATCAGAGTTTCCAGCAGCCATGGGCATGTGAGTGCTGCAGATATGCCCCAATGCAGCGCTTGTACCTGTCTGTCCCAGGAAAATAGATGCCTTCCTACCTAGTGACCCCATAAGCTCCAGTGGAGTCAGCGGTGCAGGGCATCAGTGTTTGAGAACCATGGATATTTGACCCCCAAATATTTTGCAAGGAAAGGATGAGAAAAACAAAGCAGAGAAGAAAGTAGGAATGGTTTGGAGAGTGAGAGTGAATTTGCTGTAGTTTAATTAGTAGTTGGATGAATAAGAGGAGTTGAAATATCAAGAAATGAGGGTGCGGAATGGAAATGGAGGTGAGGACTGGTAGTGGAAAGTGTTGTGGTGTTTTGGTATAGATTCATTGAAGTCATTGTTGATCGTGTATAATTGTAATAATTCTGATCCTTTAAATCCACATTTGTAGTGGTAAGTTAGGAGCACCATGCAGCACAATACAATTTAGAGGCATATCATTTTTGAGCTGAACCGTTTTCATCCTTGATCTACCCATTTTTCATTCCCTGAAGCTTCCAATGCTCACATACAAATGAATTGGATGTCTTAAGTCTCATATTTTGTAGCCTGTACGACCCATTAGACAAAATGTCCGTCAGGTTACCTGCTGATAAATGAAGTGCAGCCTTCTCAGAAACTGACCTCGGAGAGCTGGTTCTAGCTGCTTTGGAGGTAGAGGAACATGAAGGAGAGCAGCAAGAGGACCATCATTGAGTAGGCTCTTCACTGACAGCTATAAAGAGTAACAGGATTCAACATTCCAATAAGTGTTCATATCTGTTTAACAGTGTTGTCATCACTATCATTAGTCCTTATTCCCCAACCTTCAAATAAATTACAAATCCTCCAATCCAGTACCAGTCCTACATTGTCACATCACATCAGGCTTTTTTGGCTCGACATGACCATGCATGTCTACATAATATGAATGAATAATTGAATGTGACATAAATGCACCTTTTCCTGTATGACTATAATCTGCATGAATAGTTGAATATGAAATAAATGTGCATTCTCCCTGTTTGCAAGCAACTCAAAACTGAACACAAAGCTGACCCACCCTTTGATCTTACTGTACTTTCTGTGTGTGTGTGTAAATGGTCCCTTTCTTTTCCTGTTCTAATGCCTCTCTTAGGTTAGTATTGTGAGAGGTGATTGGCTGCTCAAGTGGTACAAAAGAACTGCAGAATCTCGAGAAGAGTATAGAAAGTGCAGGGGTGAAATTTAAAAGGAAATTAGGAAAGTAAAGAGAGAGCATGAAAACATTTTGGCAAGTAAAATCAAGGAAAACAAAAGATGTTTTATTAATACATTAAGAGCAAGAGGATTACTAAAGAAAGAGTAGGGCCTATTAGAGACCATAAAGGTAATCTGTGTGTTGACGTGCAAGAAGTAGGTATAGTTCATAACGAACAATTTGCATCTGTTTTCATAAAAGAGAGAGGCAATCAGGGAGGAGGAGTGTTAAATATTAGATGAAATAAACATAGTTAGAGAGGAAGAATGAAGGGGTTTAGCAGCTTTGAAAGTAATTAAATGCCCAGGCCCAGATGAAATATATCCCAGACTGTTAAGAGAAGCAAAAGAGGAAATAGCAGAGGCTCTGACCATCATTTTCCAATCCTCTCTGGCTACAGGCATGGTGCTGGAGGACTGGAGGACTGCTAACATTATACCTTTGTTTAAAAAGAGAGAAAGGGATAGACTGAATAATTACAGGCCAGTCAGCCTAACCTCGGTGGTGGGAAAATTATTGGAAAAAATTATGAAGGACAGGATAAATTTTCATTTAGAAAGACAGGGATTAATCAAGGTCAGTGAGCATGGATTTTGTTAAGGGAAGGTCATGTCTGACTAACTTGATTGAATTTTTTGAGGAGGTGCATTTGATGTAGTGTGTATAGATTTTAGCATGGCTTTTGATAAGGGCCCACATGGCAGATTGGTCACGAAAGTAAAAGCCCATTGGATCCAGGGCAAAATGGCAAGTTGGATTCAAAATTGGTTCAGAGGCAGGAAGCAAAGTAGAATGGTTGATGGGTGTTTTGTGAATGGAAGGCTGTTTCCAGTGGGGTTCCACAGGGCTCAGTCCAAGGCCCCTTGCTCTTTCTGGTATATATCAATGATTTAGACTTGAATGTAGGGAGAATGAAGTTTGCAGATGATACTAAAATAGGCTGTGTGATTGATAATGAAGAAGAAGAAGACTGCAGGAAGATATCAATGAACCAGTCAGGTGAGCAGAACAGTGGCGAATGGAATTCAATCCAGAGACCTGCGAGGTAATGCATCTGGGGAGGGCTAACAAGGCAAGGGAATACACAGGGAAATGGTAGGACAAGGAGAAGTGTAGAGGAACAAAGGGACCTTGGAGTGCATGTCCACAGATCCCTAAAATAGCAGGCCAGGTGGTTAAAAAGACATACAGAATTCTTGCTTTTATTGGCCTGGAAATTCAGGCCTCCCTGGGTCCATACGGAATGTGTACGGACCCGGGAAGGCATCGCAAAAGCCGGTTTTCAGTGCAAAATGCGCATGCGCTGAAAACCGGCTTTTCCGATGTGTCAAGCTTCAGCTTGACAGATCCTCCGTGTCTCGGGAGTGAGGCCATTTACATGGGTAAGATTTCGGTACTTACCCATATCTTGCCCAGCAAATGTCCTGAAAACTCTTGCACCTGGTAAAAGCAGGCGCATAGCCTACTTTTACAGGCATCAGAGTTTTAAAACATACAAAAACATAATGGGGCTGAAATTGAGGCTGGAGGCTTCCCACGGGCAATTGCCTCCGACCTGAAACATTTCAACGAATTTACCTGGTGGTCCCGGAGGAGCGTGGGCTTCCGTTGGGGAGGCCTTCTCTTCCCGCGCTGCGAAGCATGCTCCCGTCCTCCTGATTCCCACGCAGAAGGTGCAGTGACATGTGACTGCTCAGCCAATCAGGTACAGTATTCCACAGCTTTCTCATTAATAGCAATGAAAACTTCATATCTACGAGTTCTCATTGTTATTAATGAGAAAAAAAACAAACACACTAAACACATATAATAAAAAATAAAAAACACACCTCACTTAATTAAAATTAATTGAAATTAAAGTTAGTAAATACCTTAGAGAAATGTTTTTTTCCGAGTTTATAAAAAGTTTTTTTAATTATGGTTAAAAATAAATGTAAAGTAGTGGGCAGGATTGTTAAAAATAACATGTATTTTTTCAATTTAATGTTATTATATTTTTGCATGTTTTTGAACTCTTACGCCCGTAAAAGTAGGCTATGCGCCTGATTTTGAGGACATTTGCTGGGCAAGATATGGGTAAATACTGTAATCTTGTTGATGTAAATGTCCTTGCACCCGATATGTGTTGGATCTGTCAAGTTCCAGCGTTGGAACCTGGAGGACGGGTGAGCGCTTCGCAGCGCGTGAAGAGAAGACCTCCTGACTGGAATCCCACGCTCCTCTGGGACCACAAGGTAACTTCGAAAAAATTCTCCGGTCGGAGGCATTCGTCTGAAAGAAGCCTCCGACTGGAACTTCAGGGCCATTAGCCGAGACATAGAATACAAGAGCAGGGAGGTTATGCTTGAACTGTATAAAACACTAGTTAGGCCACAGCTAGAGTACTGCATGCAGTTCTGATCACTCTATTACAGGAAAGATGTTATTGAACTAGAGAGGGTACAGAGGAGATTTACGAGGATGTAGCCTGGACTGGACAATGTTAGCTTATGAGGAAAAATTGGATAGACTGGGTTTGTTTTCTTTGGAACAGAGGAGTTTGAGGAGCAACCTTACTGAGGTGTATAACATCAAGAGGGGCCAAGATAGAGTGGATAGTAAGGACCTATCTCCCTTAGCAGAAGGGTCAACAACCAGCGGGTATAGATTTAAAGTAATTGGTAGGAGGTTTAGAGGAGATTTGAGGGGAAATTACTTCACCCAAAGGGTGGTAGAGGTTTGGAACTCACTGCCTGAAACGGTGGTAGAGGCAGAAATCCTCACCACATTTAAAAAGTACTTGGGTGTGAACTTTAAGTGCTGTAAACTACAGGGCCACAGACCTAGAGCTGGAAAGTGGGATTAGGCTGGATAGCTCTTTGTTGACTGGCAGGGACACGATGGGCCGAAATGGCCTCCTTCCGTGCTGTAAATTTCTATGATACTATGAAAAGGCTCTTGGGACAGAGGCTGCCCTTATGGCAAGGAGTTGTTACAAGCTCCATATCTGGAGCATCTGTCTGGGCAGCCTGGTGTCAGCTCTTCCACGTCACTTGCACAATGCACTGATGAAGAAAATTGGCTACTGACATGTGCTGCTTCGCTGAGAAATGGCAGCCTCATGAAGGTGGCCTCCAAAAACAACAACATAAACTTGCATTTATATAGCACCTTTTACATAGTAGAATGTCCCAAGAGCGTTAACAAACAAAATTTGATACCGAGCCACGTAAGGAACTATTAGGGCAGATGACGAAAAAGCTTGTTCAAAGAGATAGGTTTTAAGGAATGTCTTAAAGGAGGAGAGAGAGGTAGAGAAGCAGAGAGATTTAGAGAGGGAATTCCAGAGCTCAGGCCCTCGGCAGCTGAAGGCACGGCTGCCAATGGTGGAGTGATTAAAATCAGGGATGCACCAGAATTGGAGGAGCGCAGACATCTTGGAGGGTTGTAGGGCTGGAGGAGATTACAGAGATAGGGAGGGGCAAGGCCATGGAGGGATTTGAAAACAAGGTTCAGAATTTTTAAATTGAGGCGTTGCTTAAACAGGAGCATAGGGATAATGAGTGAACGGAATTTGGTACGAGTTAGGATACGAGCAGCATAAGAACATAAGGACATAAGAAACAGGAGCAGGAGTAGGCCATACGGCTGATCCGATCATGGACTCAGGTCCACGTCCCTGCCCGCTCCCCATAACCCCTTATTCCCTTATCGGTTAAGAAACTGTCTATCTCTTGCATAGTTTTGGATGACCTTGGGCTAGATTTTATACTTTTGTGCATATCGTCCAAAAATGGGCGTTATTTCTGGTGTGGGCGGTAAAAATGGGTTTTCAGACTGCCGGCTTCTCGCCCATTCTCAAAGCCCCTAATCTCCATTTTTGAAATTGGGCATTACCGCAAGCGATATGAAATGGGCGGCAGCGTTAAATCTCGCTGACCTTCTGCCGTAAAGTGTCGCCGTCCTTAGCAATGGCATGGCAACGCTCGATTCCCGCGATTCAGGAGGTCAAGGGTCATCCTGACATGCGCAGAAGAGGAGACAGAGAGCGAGGGAGCTGAGAGGGACTGAAAGCGTGTGTGGCTGTGGTGTGTGCTTGTTTGGCTGTTGTGGGAGGCATAGGGAGATTCACCAGCAACAAAAAGCCCACTAAGCACCAAGAACATAGTTGGCACCGAGTTTTTGTCCAACAAATAATATATAACATGGAAGGGATGGTGGAAACCCTGCACCCCAAAGTGCTGCAGCCCCATTGCCAACCACACATGAGAGCCAGGAGCGACATCTTGCTTCTGGCTCAGAGCACGTTCCCACCTCAGGACCGTCCTCTCCCGTATCCGTCCAAGCAGCGGTTCAGCCGTCATTTGCCGCCCCCCCCCTCAATGAAGCATCACCTGAGGAGCTCCTCGGCCAGGTGGCTTGGAGTCAGGAGGGTTTGTTTCTACAGAAATACTAATGATTTCAGACAACTGTTCGGTTTAAATGTTTTTTATTTAACAAAACTTTGTTGTGCATTGGCTCAGATAACTGCACCATTATGTGCTGGTGATTCCTTAACATCAAAGGGTATAATTACACTTAACTTTGATCAACTTAAACTTTAACTGTCACCAAGGTGATACCCACCATTGATGTATGATCTGCACACCCAGCAGTGTGTCAGCCTTGTAAATAACACCAACATTCTTTGAGGCAAAGCACTCATTGATGAGCTCCTGACATAAGGCTCTTGCAGCTATCATGCCACCATGGGCCCTTTCATGCAGTCAATGGGGGGGGCAGGGGCATGGCTTCAGTGTCAGCCTGATTGTCTTGGCCGATGTCAGCATCCGCCTCCTCATCGTCCTCTTCCTCTCTCTGGTGAGGTGGACTGTCAGACTCATCAGGCAAGTCTTGTCCCCTCCTGATAGCCAAGTTATGCAGCATGGAGCACGCCACCACGAATTGAGCTACCTGCTCAGGGTAGTATTGGAGCTCGCCTCCTGAGTGATACAGGCATCTAAAGTGCTGTTTAAGCACTCCAATGGTTTTCTCCACAATATTGCGAGTGGCTCTGTGGCTCTCATTGTATCGCCTCTCGGCTTCAGTGTGGGTGTCACGCAGGGGGGTCATCAGCCAGGTGGCAAGGCCATATCCTTTGTCACCAAGCATCCAGCATTAACCTTGTGGCTGATTGTTAAACAAGTCAGATACAGTGCTCTCACACAGGATGTGAGCATCATGGATGCTACCCGGAAATTTAGCATTCACTGCCATTATAATTTGCTGGTGGTCGACAACGAGTTGGACATTCAGGGAGTGGAATCCCTTGCAGTTCCTGAAAACCTCTGCATCCTGAAAAGGTGCCCACATCGCGATGTGTTTACAGTCTATTCCTCCCTGCACCTTGGGGAAGTTTACAATTCTGGTGAATCCTAGAGCCCTCTCACTCTGTGCCTCCTTGGTCATAGGGAAGCTGATCAAGTCCCTCCTGTGTGCATACAGGGCTTCAGTGACCTGTCCAATGCAGCAATGTGTGGCATGCTGAGATAGACCGCAAATGTCACCAGCTGAGGCCTGAAAAGAACCCAACGCATAGAACAACAGTGCCGCGGTGACTTTGACCTTGACGGACATTGCAGTAATGATGGTGCTGGCAGGCTGCAGATCTCCCCTTATGAGCTGGCATACCTCAGTGATAACCTTTTTGTGGAAGCGCAGTCTCCAAAGGCAGGTAGTGTCGGACAAGTCGAGGAAAGACCGCTTGTCCCTGTACTTGCGGGGGTATAACGTCTGGTCCTCCTCATCAGTCTGGCACATCTTACATTGGACACATAATGCTGTGGAGCGTACCTTTGGCCATCTCGAGTCTGCAGCATGTAATTGGACATCAAGAGATCAAGAAAGGGTGAGACAGGACAAACCCCATTGCAATAGCTCTCTGTTTTCCACCGATTGGTCACAAACAATGAATGTCCCAACGAAGACACCTATTAAATTCCAATCGATCACATTATGGTCCAGATGTTTGTACAGATGTTCACATCAACTCCAACAACCTCCAGAATACATTTGAACTCCCCTGAGATTGAAGCAGAGCAGCCTTTTAAAGGATGCGAGATGTGATCTAGAAAATGGCGTCCATAACGCTGTGATTAATTCCGGTTAGTTCCACTTTTTCCGGGCGTTTTTTTGGGCGAGTGATATTGTGAGCGATATGTGGGCGAGGTGGTGAAAGTGACCTGAGCGATCTCATGGCTGCTAGTTTCAGCAAATATGATCTTTATGGCAAAAAAAAGTGGGCAGGGTATGATTGAATCTCGGCGTTAATTCCGCACGGAAAGTAATGCTGGCTGATATTATGGGTGTTGATTTCGCCCATTCTGATGATTCCGCCCCAAAAAAGTGGGCGGGCGGTATTATTTTTTCCTGGCGTTATGCATATGGGGAAAGTAACGCTCGGCAATAAGTTTCCGAAAAATGCCCGTCAGTTTCCATTTTGTGGCTAAATGGGCGATATATGAGCGTTATACGTCATTTCAGCAGTAAAATGGATGTTAAGTGGGCGTTAAGCATGAAAGAAAAAGTGGAAAATCTAGCCCCTTATGTTTATGGAGGGTGGCACATACAAATTCAGCCAGGAGTGCATTGGGATAGTCAAGACTCGAGGTAACAAAGGCAAGGGCAGAGTCGGACGATGTTACGGAGGTAGAAATAGGCAGTCTTAGTGATGGCGCAGATATGTGGTCGGAGGCTCATCTCGGGGTCAAGTACGTCAGCAAGGTTGAGAACAGTCTGGTTCAGCCACAGTCACTTGCCAGGGTGAGGAAAGGATTTGGTGGGTAGGGGACGGAGTTTGTGGAGGGTACCGAATACATTGGACTGGATTTTGACTTTCCCGATTTCGGGCGTTAATCGCAGCAGGGCGGTAAAGATACTGCCCAAAAAAAGTTTGCGCCCTTGGCTGGGAAATTTGGCAATAAATGAGGATCCATAATCGGGGGCGTTAAATCAGGCATGACACAACGGACTTTGTGTGCCTGAGCCGAGAATCGTGGCATTAAAAATGTTTCGTTGTTGTTTAGTGGCCTGCAACATAATGTCATTTTTTGTATGATTTTATTTTCGTTGGTGGAGTTTTTGTGACTTTGTTGCAGTAAAATTTATGATTCATCACCATTGGTGTCTTGTGAATCATTCCAACATTCACCGGAGATGTGCCTTTATGGGGGCGCATAGTGTGTCCCAGTATTAGCTCCATCCTTCAGTTTCCTCCATTTAGGAGAGCCAGTCCTTTACGAGCTGGCGACGTGCGACCCTTGGTCTGGCAGCACCTCCATGCTGCATGCCCCGTGGATGGTGTGGCTATCCAATGGGGGCCTCGCCAGGCTCCTCTTCATCATCCTCCTCCTCCTGAGGTGGGCCTGCAATCCCCACTGGCAATGCTCCTCGTGATAGCCAATTTCTGCTCACCAGTACTGGATGTTGGACAAGCAATTTGACAATTTAGAGACAGTGGAAGGGTTGAGAGAGGTAATGGTGAGATAGAGGTGGGTGTCGTCAGCGTGCGTATGAAACCTGACGTGTTTTCAGATGATGTTGCTGAAGGGCAGCATGTAGATGAGAAATAGGGTGGGGGGGGGTGGTGGGTGGCGTGGTGGGTGGCAAGGATAGATACTTAGGGGATACCAGAGGTAATAGTTCAGGAGTGGGAAGAGAATCCATTGCAGGTGATTCTCTGGCTATGACTGGATAGATAAAAATGCGGTCCCATCCAGCTGGATGACAGTGGAGAGGCATTGGAGCAGGATGGTGTGGGCAGGCAGGTTCTGTAGACAAGTCGAGAAGGATAAGGAGGGATAGTTTACCATGGTCACAGTCACATAGGATGTCATTTGTGACTTTGATAAGAGCTGTTTCGGTACTGTGGCGGGGGCAGAAAACTGATTGGAGGGGTTCAAACATGGAGATGTTTGCAACGACGGAGGGGTCAAGTGTTTTTTTTGAGGAGAGGGGTGATGACGGCAGATTTAAAAAAGATCCAACACTCATCACTGCACTCGGCCTTGTGTATCCATTGTTCAGCAGCTGGCTGGCCTAACGATAGCAAACAAATCCTGAAAGACAAAGCAGACTGCACCCGAGCCTCAAGGATCTGAAAGCCAGCACACACATTGATTGACTGGTCCTGGGCTGCATCTGAGGTGGGGGTTACTGCAGATTTCACTCAAGCAGCCATATGCTCTATTGATTATCGCAATAAAGAAAAAGCTTTCTTGATGTTACCACAAATGAGCACTGCAGATTCCAAATTCACAGTTACTGATTCACAATTTCAAGATTACTCCTGGTGCCACGAGCTCGTGAGTACAGAAATAGGAGGATAGAGCAGATGAATGCAAGGCTGCACATACTGACTTCAGAGCCTGCATGAAGGTGTGATGTTCTTCAAACATCCTTAAAACATGAGAAAGAACATAAGAAGGTGCTTTGCACAGAGCAGTCTTAAACAGAGTGCACTTAAACAGTGGTTTATTGGGAATTTGGAAAGAGTGGGAATTCGGAGAAGAGGGGGAAGAAAGTCTATTAACTAGAGAGGTGGCAGGGCAGCACAGTCTTGTGGACTGCACATCCTGTGGCATGTGGGAAGTCCTGGATGCTTTGCGCAGCCTGGACGACCATGTGTGCAGGAGGTGTCTCCAGCTACAGCGACTCGAGTTTCGGAGCTTGAGCGGCGAGTGGAGTCACTGCGGTGCATCCACGAGACTGAGAATTTCATGGATAGCACATTTTAGGAGGCGGTCACCCTGCAGCTTAAGAGAGTGCAGACAGAGAGGAAGTTGGTGACCACCAGACAGAAGAGGAGTACTAGGCAGGTAGTGCAGGAGTCTCCCGAGTACATCTCGCTTTCCAACCAGTATTCTGTTCTGAGTACTGGTGAGGGCGATGGTGCCTCTCGGAAGTGCAGCCAGAGCCAAGTCCAAGGCATCACGGGTGGCTCAGCTGCACAGAGTGAGGCGGAAGACAGGGGAGAAGGAAAAAGAATGGAAGTGCAATAGTGGTAGGGGATTCAATAGTCTGTGGGCGCAGAAGTGACTCCAGGATGGTATGTTGCCTCCCTGGTGCCATGGTCAAGGATGTCACCGAGTGGCTGCAGGGCATTCTGGGGGGTCGTGGTCCATATTGGTACCAATGACATAGTTAGAGATAGGGATGAGGTCCTGCAGGCAGCATTTATGGAGCTAGGAGAGAGATTAAAAAGCAAGACCTCAAAAGTAATTTCAAGATTACTCCTGGTGCCACGAGCTCGTGAGTACAGAAATAGGAGGATAGAGCAGATGAATGCAAGGCTGCAGAGATGGCGCAGGAGGGATGGCTTTAGAATCCTGAGGCATGGGACCGTTTCGAGGGGAGGTAGGATCTGTACAAGCCAGATGGGTTGCACCTCAACAGAGCCGGAACCAATATCCTCACGGGGGGGTTTGCTAGTGCTTTTGGGGAGGGTTTAAACTAGCTTGGCAGGGGGATGGGAACCTGAGAATAGATTCAGTAGGGAGAGGAATAAAGCTGGAATTGGAAAACAAAGTGTAGAGATTGAATTTGTAGAACAGAGGAAACAAGGGCTAGAAGGTAATCAACAAGGAGGTCTGGCTGTACTAAATGGTATATACTTCAATGCAAGGAGTATAGCGGATAAGGCAGATGAGCTGAGAGCACAGGTACTTGTGAGTATTTTGTTATACCTATTATAGAGAAATGGTTAACTGAGGGGTAGGTATGGCAGCTCAACAATACTAGTTACAGGATCTTCAGATGAGATAGGGGGGGGTAAAAAGGGAGAGGGGGTTGCGATATTGATTAAATAAAGTATTACAGCTGTGAGGAGGGATGATATGTTAGAGGGATCAACAAACGAGGCCATATGGGTCGAACTGAAAAACAACAAAAGGGCGATCACACTGCTCGGGGTGTACTATAGACCCTCAAACAGTGAGAGGGAGATAAAAGAGCAAATATGTAGGTAATGCATTTGGGGAGGTCTAATAAGGCAAGGGAATACACATTAAATGGTACAACACTGAAAAGTGTAGAGGAACAAAGGGACCTTGGGGTGCAGGTCCACAGCTCCATGAAGGTAGCAGGCCCGGTAGATAAGGTGGTTAAAGAAGGCATACGGAATACTTGCCTTTGTTAGCCAAGGCATGGAATACAAGAGCAAGGAAGTTATGCTTGAACTATATAAAACACGAGATAGTCCTCAGCTGGAGTACTGTATGCAGTTCTGGTCGCCACATTACAGGAAAGATGTGATTGCACTGGCAAGGATGCAAAGGAGATTTACAAGAATGTTGCCTGGACTGGAGAATTTTGGCTAGATTGGAGATGCTGGGTCGATTTTCTTTGGAACAGAGGAGGCTGAGGGGAGACCTGATTGAGGTGTATAAAATTATGAGGGGCATGGATAGGATGGATAGGAAGGACATGTTTCCCTTGGCAGAGGGGTCAATAACAAGGGGGCATAGATTTAAAGTAATTGGGGGGAGGTTTAGAAGAGATATGAAGGGAAATTTCTTCACCCAGAGGGTGGTGGGGGTCTGGAGCTCACTGCCAGAAAGATGGTAGAGGTAGGAACCCTCACCACATTTAAAAGATACTTGGATATGCACTTAAAGTGCTGTAACTTACAGGGCTACAGACCAAGAGCTGGAAAGTGGGATTTGGATGGATAGCTCTTGGTCAGCTGGTGCGGACATGATAGGACGAAATGGCCTCCTTCTGTGCTGTAAATTTCTATGGGCTAGATTTTTGGCACATCATCGCCTATTTAGTACCCATTTAGTGCCCATATGAATGCTGAGATTCAGGCTATTGCCCATTTTTGATGAAAAATGGAACTAGTGCCCAATTATAGCCCATTTATCACCAACGTAACAGGAATGAGCTGCATCGCCTGGCTTATTTAAAAAAAAATATGACGTCATCCTTGTGCAAGGCCAAGAATACTGATTATAATGGAAACTAGCGCCCGATTATACGCCCAGATGATTGCCGGGCGCTATTTTTGGCATTTCGCCCATAATTCGCCCAAATGATCGCTGGCCCAAAAAGACGGAGAAGAAAAGTTGCAATCACCTGATCTTAACTTGGCACAGCGGACGCCATTTTGTAACTCAGGGAATCTTTCATAAAAGGCTGCTTGAAGTGCTAGTCAGGGGAAGCAATTTGTGTATGATTTTAAGGGCATTTTTGACTTTTGCCAATCATCAAATCACATTTGCATCTGTTGAGGACAGAGTAAGGGCATTTATAGTGATTTATAGTGATGTGGCCTTAAATTTCTCAACCAATATTGATGACTAATTACATGCTGCAGAATAGAGATGGGAGAAGGTTTATTGAAGAGCATTATGTGCTCAATCAAAGAGGTAGCAGTCTGCTCACAAGGAGGAGACACTACACCCAACGCATTTACAGGGATAAGCGATCATACCTGGACTTGTCTGATAACATGTGTGTTAGAAGGCTGCGATGCTGAAAGGAGGTCATCAGTGAGATATGCCAGCTAATTAAAGGAGAACTGCAGCCTACCAGCACCATCAGGACCGCACTGCCCGCTGAGGTTAAGGTTACTGCGACACTTTCCTTCCATGCATTGGACTCCTTTCAGGCCTCAGCTGCCGACATTTGTGGTATCTCTCAGCACATCACACATTGCTGCATTCGACAGGTGATTGAAGCCCTTTACGCACACAGGATAAAGTTTCCTATGACCAGGGAGGCCCAGACTGAGAGGGCTTTGGGTTTCCCGAGAATAGCAAACTTCCCTAAGGTGCATGGAGCAATAGACTGTACGCACATTGCCCAGAGCAGGTCGTTGCAGTTCATTGCGGTGTGCTGCATGTTGCATAACCTAGTTATCAGGAGAGAACAACAATTGCCAGATGGGACCGCCGGTCCACTTCAGGAGAGAGGGGAGGCGGAAGAGCAGGACGAGGAGGAGGATGAGGATGTCAGGGAGGACAATCAGCCTGGTGATGAACCCATGCTCCCATGCACCCCCACCACCGCTGCCCACACCCCGCCCCACACCACTGGAAAAGCCCCATGGTAGTTTTACACAGCTGCAAAACTCTTTCATCAGCAAGTCATAAATGAATGTTTTGTGCGAAGTTACGTTGGTGACAGTTACAGTTGCGTTACGTTCCATCCTGGCCTGGCCTGGCCGTTGTTTCCAACCATTGTATTGATATTTTACCTTATGCTATTAGAAGACACTTCACTACAATTGTAAACTTAAATTAAAACATTTAATAATTTAACAGGTAATTTAAAAACTGTTTTAACAAACATATATAACACCCCCACCCCCCCGCAACCCCCAACAGTGAACAACATTTTTATCAGAGCAATATAGCAACACCCTCCAACAATTCCCAACAGTCAACATTCAACAATTTTTTAAAAATTTGCACCGCTCCCCCCACCCCCACCTGCGGCCACGCTTTCCTCTTGTACCTTGACCCCCCCCCCTTGTCGTAACCCCCCATTTCCCAAGTACTCTCTAATAATGGGACCAAGACGTCTTGCAGCAGAGCACCTCAAGGGCTGCTGCTGTGGGGGGGTGATGTCGGCAGAATGACCTCAGTGGATGGAGGAGAAGACATTTGCGAAGAACTGTCTTCTGAGTCAGAAGGAAGTTCTTCCTCCTGTCTCGCATCTGTTGTGGTGGTTGGTGGTATGGTACCTTGGTGTGCAGTGCCGTATCCCAAAACTATCGCATGCCGCAAGGCATCGACAGAGTCGGTTGTTCACCCTATTGCCGCAACTATCTGCTCCATGCCCTTCGTTATTCTCGCAGACAGTGTGGCAATTTTACCTGGAGGAGCTCTCGACCTATGTCAGTGCTTGCCCTTGATTGTGACACCATGTCCTCATTGACCCATCGCAGCGCATGACTACCTCATCGACTAAACCTCTGCAGGGTCTGCATGGGCACGGGACGCTTTGGAGTGGCCTGCTGCAAGCTGCTTGGCCCCGCTACTTCATCCATTGAGGATGACGTGGCCATAGTTACCACAGATGAAAAATCAGGCTCTGTTTCATCCTCCTCCTCACTTTGGTGTTCGTCACCCATGGTGATGACGACCAGCAGCGGTACAGGTGTTGGTGCAGGGGCCTGCCTTTGTGCCTGGGGAGTCTGGGGAGCTGGAAAACATAATTGAGGTTATTAGAAGAGAAGGTGAGACATGAGAATGCTTGCGCTGCGCTGGCATATGTACGAGAGGCGTTACATATGATTAACATAGTACAGGAGAGTACAGAAACTGCATGCATAGCATTATGTCATTCATATATTATAATGAAATGCCATTAAATTACTTTAAATTACCACTGGTAAATTACACATTATTCATGTGGCGCAACAATGGGATCTGCACCGCCACGGGTGGCAGAACGATTATGGGTGCCCACTAATACTGCAGCACGTTCTTCCAGGTCAGTCAGAGGGTGCAGTTCAGTAAGTCCTCCTCCAGTCCGCCTCTGCTTGGCATGATTCTTAAATATCTTCCTCTGCAAATGTGATGAGAACATGGCATAAGCTAATTGACTCGGTACTATTACGGAAACACAACAGATATTGTAATCCACAATTAATCACCCCACATTCTATTCATCGTTAACGTTATATGCTAATATGGTTTGTATCCACAATGTATTCATGATTATAACATCAACGTTCAGAGAAAATATTTAATAAGATTATGTTTAGTAACTAATGCTTGACACCACACATTTTGCGTACAATCTCCACGAAAGGCCCCATCCACGGGCCTTGCCATTTGGCATCTGAGGGGAGGTAGGTGGTTTATTTAAATCGATGGAGGTCACCCGGGTGGGGAATCAGGAACACTGGTGAGCTTGGCAATGACAGGACTGTAATGGGAGGGGACACCGTGTCCATGGACTGTGCTCGGAGACCTCCGTGTGGCCGGAGCTAATGTCCTAAAGTGTCCCAGGGCAGACAGTGAGCCAGAGCAGCTCTCCGAGTCCAGGCTGTGTCACTGTGTGAGTGATAGCAGCCAGAGAGACTCATGCAGTCTGGGTAAAGGTGACCGGACCCCTCACTGCTCAGTTGTGCCCCAGTCCAAATCTTAGCAGGGAAGCTGCCCAAGATTACCCCAGCTTAATTACAATCTGGCAGATTTACATTCCAATTAGTGAGTCAGTGCATCATTACAATTTAAAATGTAATAATTGAATACTTACTCTTGCCGATGCAACCAGATTGTTCCACCGCCTACAGCACTGGTCTGCCTCACGACTATCGTGGGCCACCGATGAGACTACGGTGGCAATATTACCACATATGTTTTGATATGTGTGGGGGGGCAGGTTTCCCAAGTTGGTTAATTGGCTCCAACGATTTTCTACCTCATTAACTAGGGCTCATTGGCCTCATCAGAGAAGCTTTCGCCCTCCTTCTCCCTGACAGCTCCTGCTGTATTCTACTATTGCTCCATTGGTTTTACATTTTTCACCCTCCACAAACTTATTTTCAGCTTCCTTCTCTCTCCTTCCCTCTTTCCCTCGCTTTCAGTCTTCTGAGCATGCGCAGATGACCCCTGAATGACCGAATCGCAGGAAAAGTTATTTGCTGGAAAAAAATGCGCATGCGCAGAACAGCCATTGCTATGGACACCAGCCTTGCATGACTGAATACATCGCTAAGGCTCATTTCACACCGCTAAGGCTAGCGTCCAAATGAAAAAAGCAAAACTAGCGGTTTTTAAAATGGGCGATATTCCAGCGATCCTGAAAAATAAAAAAACCACTAAGACTGAAAATATCGCCCATTTTTGGGCGACAGTGATCATAGTGGAAAGTCTAGCCCCATGATTCTATGAAGAAATAGGAGAAGGAGTAAGCCATTCGACCCCTTGAGCCTGCTCCGCCATTCAATAAGATCATGGCTGATCTGATCTTGGCCTCAACTCCATGTTCTTGCCTGTTTCCCACAACCCTTGACTCCCCTATAGTTCAAGAATCTCTGGTTCAGCCTTGAATATATTTAATGACTCAGACTGCACAGCTCTCCGGGTAGATAATTTTGAAGATTCATGACCCACTGAGAGAAGGAATTCCTCCTCATCTCCGTCTTAAATGCCCGACCCCTTATTCTGAAACTATGCCCCCTAGTTCTAGATTCCCCCATGAGGGAAAACATCCTCTCAGCATCTACCCTGTTGAGCCCCCTCAGAATCTTATAAGTTTCAATAAGTTCACCTCTCCTTCTTCGAAACTCCAATTAGTATACGACCAACCAGCTCAACCTTTCCTCATAAGACAATCCCTTCATCCCAAGATTCAACCTAGTTAACCTTCTCTTAGCTGCATCCAATGCAAGTATATCCCTCCATAAATAAGGAGACAAAAACTGTATGCAGTACTCCAGGTGTGGTCTCACCAACATCCTGTACAGTTGTAGCAAGATTTCCCAATTTTTATACTCTATCCCCCTTGCAATAAAGGCAAACATTCCATTTGCCTTCCTAATTACTGAGATATATTCTTCATGAAATCACTCGCAAACACAGTCTACAAGATGGCTCCAACACACCATGTGACTTTTATTGTATTTACAGCTGTGGTTGCATTACCACAATAGTCCACTAGGTAGTCCAGTAGGTGGAGCTCTATATTACATTTCACCCTTCTTAATGAAGAAGTAATCATAACAAAATAATCAACATACATGGTTATACACAACAAAAGATATAGGGCTAGACTTTCGCCTTCATTGTTGCTGATTTTTTCAGCGGTACAGCTGGTTTTCCGACCGGCGAAAGTTTCCAGTTAAGTTTCTTCATGGTATCGCCCACATCTGAAGACACCCACCGGGACCAAACTGCCCACGTGCAACACCGAGAACAACCGCCAGGGTGTAAGTTTAGCCTCAACCGCCGACTTCCAGATCGCTGAGAGAACCGCCCTGTAAAAGCTGCAAAGAAAGGTAAGTTAAAGGTTCTTTATTTTTTTTTTTATTTTAAAATGGCGATTAGGTTTAAAACTGTCTTGGGAATGATTTGTACATTTTTTTTTTAAAGGAACATTTTTAAAAAGTTTTCCCCTCTCCCTAGGCCCAACCGCAGCCTCGGACTAAATTTTAGTACTGACCGTCCATTCCGGTAATGACCGCCCGTGTTGCTAACTTTCCACTTACCTGGCGAGAAAACCGGTGACAATGAGTGTGCAACACACAATTTCTTGCTGGGTGATTAGTTTTACTTACTTTAAACATAAAAATGGAAATTCTTGCCAGCTTTTCTCACTGAACATTAGTGGTTCTTCTCCACGGGCAATCGGGCATTGAGGGCCTTTAGGGAAAGTCTAGCCCATGGAATTATTTTGCCAAATGTACAAATCAAACTTACCACTGGTTTTCTCTTTTGAAGAGGATACCTTCTCTCTAGAAGGGCTCCTTCCAAAATTGGTATCGAACTTACTCATTCTAGGCTGAGCCTGAGGAGAATCTTTCTCCAAGGGTAACCCTTGATCTACATTTTGATTCTCTACAACTTCAGATGGTTTGTCTGCCTGACACGGACTCAGACTTAAATTCTGACTTTCTCTTGGACTCGTTTCTAGTACATTTGATGTAAGATTTTCTACAGGTACTGTACTTGTAACAAAACTATCTGATGAGTCAGCAATAATCGAATCATTCCAACTTTCAACTCTTTCCACATCTGTAGGTAAAATATGATCAATGTGAACAAACCAACCTTTCCATGATCAAACACCTTGACCAAATATGTGCGAGGACCACATGTCTTCACCACTTCCTAGTAACCACTTTAACCTTTTATGGTGATGGTTTTTCACTTTCACCTGATTTAATTTCACACTTCCCTCTCTTACTCTACCTCTATCAATCTACCAATTGGCTTTTACACTCCTTGAATGCTGCATCGCATTCTCCTGACCACTTCCAATGGACCTGTTTTTTCAATGGATGTAATACTGTAGCCAAATTTGGTAGTAATTTTCCATAATAATTCAAAAGACCAAAAATGATCAAAGTTCAGTGACATTCTTGGGAGTGGATGCATTACTAATTGCATCCACGTTTCCCTTGGTTGGATGTAAACCATTATTGTCTACTCTGTGCCCTAAGTACTCCACTGAGTTTTGAAATACTTGCAAGCAGACACTTGTACTCTGTGCTTCTCTAGCCGTTTGGGTACTTCATTCAAAACATTATTATGGATTTGCCTGTTTGGTGCTGAAATGAGTATCTCATCTAAATAACATACTACCCCTTCAATGCCTTGCAAAATCTGGTTCATCACTCCGTGAAATATGGTGGGGGCGGAAGACACTCATGATGGTAGCCTATTAAATTGATACGGGCCTAGATGAGTATTTATAGTCAAGCATGACTTGGACTCCTCGTCTAGTTCAAATAGTAGTAAGTAGGCATTTGTAAGATCCAACTTTGAGACGATCTGACCACCTGTCAGCGTTGTGAACAAATCTACATTTGGCAAAGTATTGGGGAGATTACCCTCTAGAACTTGGTTTATGGTTACTTTATAATCACCACACAACTTTACCTTACCATCTGACTTAGGTACAACAACAAGGGGAGTAGCCCAATTACATAGACTTATCTTAGAGATAATGTTCTCAATCTCTCGTCTTTTGAGTTCTTGCTCAATTTTCTCCTTGAGTGCATATGATACTGGACATGCTTTGTAGTAAACTGGTCTAGCGTTTTTCTGTACTTTGACACTCGCCTTGAAGCCTTGGATCAGACTGCCTGTTTCATAGAACACCTTTGGATACTCCTTGATGACATCATCCTTCGATGCGAATTTTGTTTTTACACAAAAAATCTCATTCCAATCCAGCTTCAGTGATCATAACCAATTTCTACCTATTAAGGCAGGCTTGTCTCCCGCCAGCACTAAGAGAGGCAAGCTCTGAAACTGATCCTTGTATTTCACCGGTACAGTGATACGTCCTACCACAGGGATTTGCTCTCCTCAGTAGCCTTGTAGCTCTACCTTCGACTTTTCCAATGGAAAATCACTCAACCTGTCGAGATATACCAGGTCCAGTACTACACTCACAGATGCACCTGTGTAGATTTCCATGAGTATTCTAGTTCCTGCAATTTCTACTTGGTTGCCAATACTTCACGAATCATTGTTAGATACCCTCTTGCTCCTGGTAACTTTTATCTCCAGAAACTCCTCATCCTGTTGCTTCTCTTCAATGCTATGTAGCATCTCATGATTTCTACTTATAGTACTGAAAGTTAGTTTACTCTTCAGTCGGCATGCCTTCGCAAGATGTCCAGTTTTCTTGCAGAAGAAACACTCTGTTTTCACATAGGGACAACATTGAGCGTTGTGTTGTCCCAGACACCAATAGCATGACTTCAATGCACTGTTACCATGGCCAGTTGCTGAGGCCTTGGGCCCAACTGCCTTAGTTACAGGTTGTCAACAATTTTCTTCTGATTGCTTAATTTTTCATCCCACAAACAAAGCTGTTATGCAATGCTCGGTCCTGAAAGTTTTAGAAATGACTTTGAATGGATAGCTTTTTGAATGCTACAATTTACTCACTGATACTCTCATCATGCAGTTGATCTCGTGTTCCAAAACAATAACTTTCAGCAATTTCCAGGGGCTCAGGACTATAGTGCTGTACTAACTTGGTTAGAATCTCCATCAGTAGTGTATCCTTTAGCTTGACGAGAACAAGCACATTTTTCAGGGTTTCATACATCTTGGGGCCTGCTTCAGTCTGGAAAATAGTCCATTTTCTTTCTAACACCACCCGGATACAGTTTTCATCATCATGAACTTCGCCGATAATATTTGCAATGAAAACCATTTCTAGCCGCTCCACATACGCTCTGAAAGTCTCTCGGTCACGATGGAACTCATCCAAGTGCCCTATTATTCCCATAGGCACAGCCATCTGGACTCTGGCAATGTCAACAGTGTGTTTGAAATTTACTTTGGATTTTTAGCTGTGCTGCAAAACAAAGATCCGTTCAAAGTCTCTCTGTTGTTTGATAGGAATCATCCAGCAACACAAATTTCAGCAAAGGGGTCCGATTATCCTATCCTACATCGCCAAGGTGATATATTCTTTATGACATCACTAACAATCACAGTCTACAAGATGGCTCCAATACATTATGTGACTTTTATTGTTTTCACAGCAGTGGTTGCATTGCCACAGAAGTCCACTAGGAGGAGCAGTAGTCCACTAGGCGGAGCTCTATATTACAATTACTTGCTGTACCTGCATGCTAACTTTTTGTGTTTCATGTACGAGGACACCCAGATCCCTCTGTACCGCAGCATTCTGTAGTCTCTGCATTTAAATAATATTTTGCTTTTCTATTCTTCCTACCAAAGTGGATAACCTCACATTTTCACACATTATACTCCATCTGCCAAATTTTTGGCCACTCATTTAACCTATCTATATCCCTTTGCAGACTCTTTGGACCCGAAATTCACCGTCCCCAATGGGACGGCTATCGCTGTCAGGTACATTTCCCTCCCCGAGCCATATACAGGTCGGGGAGCATTTCAGTGGTGTGCACTTCCGCCGCAAATGGCACGGTGAAGCCACTGTAAAGGAGGCTTTCCAGCAGAAAGGGAAGCAGCATGCAGGCTGCTGAAAAGGCACCAGGACAGCGAAATTCACCGAGGAAAAGGTAGGACTTTGCCTAGCAGTGCCCCCATGAGGCTTTCAATGCAGTGCTCGAACGCAACACCGCTGGGGTCCTTTGGTAGGTGAAAATATTATTACTTATTATTATTTTTATTTCATTTTTCAGCATGCATCCGCAGTATTTATCTTTTGATATAGTTTGATTAATTATTAGTGTTTTTATTTCATTTTCCATCATGTGCAGTATTTATCTTTTCATATAATTGTATTAATTGTTTTGGTTCCATTAAACCTGCTGAGTGCTGTTCAGAGTTTGCACATACCCCTGTACTTTTGTACAACTTTCAGGTCTGACGCTTTAGTGGAATCCTGTGAGCTGCAGAGACCTGCTTGGCAGGGTTCACCCCACGGATGGGAGGAGTGTTGGGAGGGCGACACATAGTATACTTGGTCAGATGCAGGATGGCATGCAGGAGAAGGAGTTGCTGTCAACACCGTGCAGACAGGCAGCGGGCAAAGGTGGCAGCAGCCATGATTCGTTCATTCTGCACCAGACCAGTGTGCCCGCCGTCTTCACCGGCCCGAATCAGGATTGCGGTTGGCTGCTTGGGGACAAGGGATACCTCCTGTCTACTTGACTGCTCACTCCTCTGTGGAACCCCAGGACCATGCCAGAGCATGCATACAATGACGCTCATTGTGCCACCAGGTGCATCATCAAGCAATGTATAGGCATCCTTAAGCAGAGATTCTGGTGCCAGGACCACTCTGGTGGCACCTTGCAGTACTCTCCTCAATAGGTCTCCATCATCATCATGGTCTGCTGCATGCTGCACAATCTGACCATCATGAGGGGACTGCCGCTGGAGTACCAACAGTACCACCTGAGGAGCAGGAGGAAGAGGAAGAGGCACAGGAGGAGGAGGAGGAGGATCCCGTTTGTCCTAGAGCTAGGAGGCGTGACCCATTGCCCAGCTGGAAAGGCTGGGTACAGACTGGCCCGCACACTCCTGGGAGCGTGCATCCTCACAAATATGGAGGTGCGTGACATCTCCCCTGCAATCTCCCTCCGTGCCAGTTCTCCCCACGTCAGGAAACAGTGTTCTTCTTCTGTCCTCCACACTGCCCATCAGTGTCTCCAGCTCCATATCAGTGAACCTGTTGGCTCTCCTTCTACCTCTTACACCAGCTATCCTTCCAGACTCCATCCCCCTCAGGACCTTGCTGCAAACCCTGGCCAAAACCCTTAGCTGCGGCTGCATTTCTCAGTGGTGATAACGCTCAAATTAAAACAGCCACACCGTTGAAAAATCCACTTTGGAAGGGTTCATTAGCAATCAAACCCATTTGTTCACTCAGAGAAGGTTCACTAGGTTGATTCCACAGATGAGGGGGTTGACTTATGAAGATAGGTTGAGTAGGTTGGGCCTATACTCCTTAGAGTTCAGAAGAATGAAAGGTGATCTTATCGAAACATATAAGACAATGAGAGGGCTAGACAAGGTGGATGCAGAGAGGATATTTCCACTCATAGGGGAAAATAAAACGAGGGGTCATAGTCTCAGAATAAGGGGCCGCCCATTTAAAACTGAGCTGAGGAGAAATTTCTTCTCTCAGAGGGTTGTAAATCTAAGGAATTCTCTGTCCCAGAGAACTGTGGAGGTTGGGTCATTGAATATATCTAAGGCGGAGATACTCTATCCCCCTTGCAATGAAGGTCAACATTCCATTTGCCTTCCTGATAACTTGCTGTACTTGCATACTAACTTTTTGTGTTTCATGCACAAGGACTCCCAGGTCCCTCTGTACTGTCCAGCGGTATTGAATTTCGGGCCCTTTGTGTCCTCCTCACAACTTGCTTTCCCACCTATCTGAATATGCTGAATATGGGATGGCCCAGCCATGAAAAAAATTCAGTGCTAATGGCCACAAAAGGTGGGGGGAGCACCAGCTTTAAGAAATATAAGAAACATAAGAAATAGGAGCAGGAGAAGGCCACTTGCCCTTCGAGCCTGCTCCGCCATTTAATAAGATCATGGCTGATCTGATCATGGACTCAGCTCCACTTCCCTGCCCACTCCCCATAACTCCTTATTCCCTTATTGCTCAAAAATCTATCTATCTCCGCCTTAGATATATTCAATGACCCAACCTCCACAGCTCTCTGGGACAGAGAATTCCTTAGATTTACAACCCTCTGAGAGAAGAAATTTCTCCTCAGCTCAGTTTTAAATGGGCGGCCCCTTATTCTGAGACTATGCCCCCTCGTTTTATTTTCCCCTATGAGTGGAAATATCCTCTCTGCATCCACCTTGTCTAGCCCTCTCATTGTCTTATATGTTTCGATAAGATCACCTTTCATTCTTCTGAACTCCAAGGAGTATAGGCCCAACCTACTCAACCTATCTTCATAAGTCAACCCCCTCATCTGCGGAATCAACCTAGTGAACCTTCTCTGAACAGCCTCCAATGCAAGTATATCCTTCCTTAAATACGAAGACCAAAACTGTATGCATTACTCCAGGTGTGGACTCATCAATACTCTGTACAGTTGCAGCAAGACTTCTCTGCTTACATACTCTATCCTCCTTGCAATGAAGGCCAACATTCCATTTGCCTTCCTGATAACTTGCTGTACTTGCATACTAACTTTTTGTGTTTCATGCACAAGGACTCCTCTGTACTGTCCAGCGGTATTGAATTTCGGGCCCTTTGTGTCCTCCTCACAACTTGCTTTCCCACCTATCTTTGTATTGTCAGCAAACTTAGCTGCATTACACTTGTTCCCTTCATCCAAGTTATTAATATAGATTCTAAATAGTTGAGGTCCCAGCACCGATCCCTGTGGCATCCCAGCAGTTATAGTTTTCCAACCTGACAAAGATCCATTTATCCTGACTCTGTTTTCTGTCAGGCAGCCAATCCACTCTCCATGCTAATATATTACTCCAAGCACTGTAAACCCTTATCTTGTGTGGTAATCTTTTATGAGGCATCTTATCGAATGTCTTTTGGAAATCCAAATACACAACATCTGCTGGTTCCCCTTTATCCACCCGGCTCATTATATCCTCAAAGAATTCTAATGCATTTGTTTTCATAAAATCATGTTGATTCTGTTTGATTGTGTTATGATTTTCTAAATGCCCTGTTACTACTTGCTTAATAATAATATTTTTTTGAGGATCCATGAAATATGAGTCACCTGATTCTGAAGTCATGGATAGCTTTCTCCTTGGTCTCTGCTGGGAAGTTGGCACATTCGCATCTTCTCCTCAATCCTCTGTCTTCCTCATGCTCTATGAATCATAAGAACATAAACATAAAAACATAAGAAATAGGAACAGGAGAAGGCCATTTGGCCCCTCAAGCCTGCTCTGCAATTTAATGAGATCATAGCTGATCTGTTTCAATGAGATCACCTCTCATTCTTCTAAACTCTAGAGAATATAGGCCTAGTCCACTGAATCTCTCCTCATAGGACAATCCCCCCTTCCCAGGATTCAGTCTGGTGAAGCTTTGTTGCACTCCCACTATGGCAAATATATATTTCTTTAGGTAGCGAGACCAAAACTGTGCACAACACTCCGGGTGTGGTCTCACCAGGGCCCCATATAATTGCAGTAAGTTCTCTTAATTACTTGCTGTACCTGCATGTTAACTTTCAGTAATTTGTGTACAAGGACACTCAGTTTTCTCTGAACACCAACGTTTCCCAATCTCTCACCGTTTAAAAAGTACTCTGCTTTTTAATTTTTTTTCTACCAATGTGGATAACTTCACATTTCTCCACATTATATTCTATTTGCCATGTTCTTGCCCAGCCACTTAGCCTGTCTGCATCCCCTTGAAGCCTCTTTGCATCCTCTTCACAACTTACATTCCCACCTAGCTTTGTATCATCGGCAAACTTGGATATATTACATTTGGTCCCCTCCTTCAAATTGATATAAATTGTGAATAGCTGATGCCCAAGCACTGATCCTTGCGGTACCCCACTAGTTACAGCCTGCCAACTCGAAAATTACCCGTTTGTTCCTACGCTCTGTTTTCTGTCCATTAACCAATCCTCAATCCATGCTAATATATTACCCCCAATCCCACGAGCCTTAATTTTACAACCGGACTTGAGTGGATTTGAGTGAGGGTTGGGTTATTGTTTCAGATTTTTTGAATTTGAATCTCTGACCTGACCCCAACGCATCCATTTTTGGGAGTTAAGATTCAGCCCTAAGTGTCCTTGAACCAGAAACATCAGTCAGAATCTCCCATCAAATAAATTAATATATCTAGCTCCTTCTCGAGAAAAGCTGCAACTTGTAACACACACGGGGCAAAAACATTTACTGAAAATCTATTGAGAAAAGTAGAATTTAAGAGGCAGAGACTCTAAATACAGCACATAGTGCACATGATCTGAGTAGTGTTTTAATGAAGCAATTGCACAAAATATCTGGGGGAAAAATTCACCTGTTTCGTGCCTCCCATTAGTGCCTGCGGCGGGGGTGGGGGTGGGGGAGGTAACGGGACGCTAAGGGGTGACCAACCGGGTGCGGCAAATTCAGCGACGCCCACGAACGTCCTTGGCGGTTTTGCGCATGCGCAAGCACTTATTGCTTCGCTCTCTTATGCCCCATAGATCATGACATCATTACTGTCCCAGATGTGATATTCGCTCCCGTCCCCTGCAGCATCGTCGGGCGATGTCACCTCGGCTGGCCGCTTGGGGAGCGATATTTAAAGGCAGTGGTGGTCAGGTAAAGCAAACTTTATTATTCTTCCCAGTCTGCTAACTTCTGATTTCTTTTCACCCCGCGATTCCTCAGCCCTACACTCTCTTATAGTGCTTGGGACTGTTATGCATGTAGCACAGGTCCCGTGGCCCAACAAGGACAGCATGAAGATTGATTGAACCGATCATTGGCCCTTCCCTTTAAGTGAGGAGGGGAGCCTCCAAAGACGACAGTGCTGCAGGGAACATTGTTCAGCGCTCTGCCGCTACCGCCCCCTCACTCACTTTAGTGCTCTGAGGAAAGTGATAACATGAGCGCTCCACTTCCCTCTTGGAGAGCAAAAGCAGAAGTTCCAGGAACAAAAAATCATTTTCGCCTGGCGATACTTTTGCGATCCTTCAAAAGTTATCACCCCAAATGGGGCATTATATTGAATGTAGTTGCAACAATTTGTGAAAACTATCAGAATGAAGGCTCACTAGACCTTTAGTGGATCCAATCTTAACTGGGTTGTGCTTTGTGAGTGGCAGGGGGAAGAGTTTTGGTCGGGCCCTGCACGCTGTGCAATTTTAATGTCACAGTGATGTCGTTTTTTTTCCATCAAGTTCTCCGCCCGAAAGCCAGCTTGATCGACAGGCTTGGCTTCCCATGTGGTGGGGAACACTCCAGAGGAAGCCACAGCGCAGGAGCAAGTAGGAAGCATGCAGCTGGGTTAATGGTAGCATGTGGTGGGCGGCTGGGGGGGGAGAGTCTGCATATTGGGCAGGATGTGGTCTGTAATATAGAGCTCCAGCTAGTGGACTACTGCTCCATCTAGTGGACTACTGTAGTAATGTAACTAATGCTGTATATAATAAAAGGGCCATAAGAACATAAGAAATAGGAGCAGGAGTAGGCCACTTTATGGTTGATCTGATCATGGACTCAGCTCCACTTCCCTGCCCACTCCTCATAGCCCTTTATTCCCTTATCGCTTAAAAATCTGTCTATCTCCGCCTTAAATATATTCAATGACCCAGGTGCAGATTCGTGGTTGAAATTGTTGAAATCCAATTTTTTAACACAGATGCTGAATTGGTTCCGAAACTCACCCACTGGAAACCAATGGGTGCCTAATGCAAATATTCCAGGTCCAATAATGGGACTTTAAATGGGCGGGACCTCCGTCCCACCTAACGGCCAAACCAGGTTCCATTTTCCTCCGCAAACCACTCCATCTGAGTCCCATGGAATGCCTGAGGGAATTTGGCCCCTACATTTTGATGCAATCCCAGCAATCTTTGGATTCTACAATGTCTGTGAGCTTTGCATTTTTAATATCAAAAGGATGTTACATTTTCTAAATTTTAATGAGAAACATTCTATATTTGCCATTTAGGCAACCCCCAAGAGTGGGTGTTGGGCTGCCTGTTGGCAGCCCGGCTGAACCAGTGGCCACCATTGTTGGGCCGATTCAGGAGCGGTGCACCCTCCTCTTTAAGGGCCGCCGTACTGCCCAGCCACTGGCAGCTTCCTGCCGTGCAAAGTTGTCGGCGGAACTGACCAGCAGTGGCCATGCAGCCGCAGGGCAATTTCCCTCATGGGACAGGAAAGTGGTCGCTGACAGGCAGTAAGGGGTTGGCGCACAGCCAGCAGAATATCGGAGTGCTGGGCAGGGTGGAAACACAGGACATGGCAGAAACCTGTTCTCACCACCTCCAGCTCAGCAGCAATTGCGAATGGGTCGCCCCACCTCCTGCCCCCGTTCGGATAGGCCTTATCGTCCCTGTCTGGAGTAAAAATAAAACGCGGAAGGTGGCTCAACCATGGTTAACAAGGGAAATTAAGGATAGTGTTCAATCCAAGGAAGAGGACTATAAATTGGCCAGAAAAAGCAGCAAAGGGACTGGGAGAATGTTGTACTACAGTAGAGGAGGACAAAGGGTTTAATTAGGCAGGGGAAAATAGAGTATGAGAGGAAGCTTGCTGGGAACATAAAAACTGACTCCAAAAACTTCTATAGATATGTGAAGAGAAAAAGATTAGTGAAAACAAACATAGATCCCTTGCAGTCAGATTCAGGTGAATTTATAATGGGGAACAAAGAAATGGCGGACCAGTTAAACAAATACTTTGGTTTCCACGAAGGAAGACACAAATAACCTTCCAGAAATACTAGGGGACCAAGGGTCTAGTGAGAAGGAGGAACTGAAGGATATCCTTATAAAGCAGGAAATTGTGTTAGGGAAACTGATGGGATTAAAGTCCGATAAATCCCCGGGGCCTGATAGTCTGCATCCCAGCATACTTAAGGAAGTGGCCATAGAAATAGTGGATGCATTGGTGATCATTTTCCAACAGTCCATCGACTCTGGATCCGTTCCTATGGACTGGAGGGTAGCTAATGTAACACCACTGTTTAAAAAAGGTGGAAGAAAGAAAATGGGTAATTATAGACTGGTTAGCCTGACATCAGTAGTGGGGAAAATGTTGGAATCAATTATTAAAGATGAAATAGCAGCGCATTTGGAAAGCAGTGACAGGATCAGTCCAAGTCAGCATGGATTTATGAGAGGGAAATCATGCTTGACAAATCTTCTGGAATTTTTTGAGGATGTAACTAGTAGAGTGGACAAGGGAGAACCAGTGGATGTGGTGTATTTGGACTTTCAAAAGGCTTTTGACAAGGTCCCACACAAGAGATTTGTGTGCAAAATCAAAGCACATGGTATTGGGGGTAATGTACTGACGTGGATAGAGAACTGGTTGGCAGACAGAAAGCAGAGAGTCGGGATAAACGGGTCCTTTTCAGAATGGCAGGCAGCGACTCGTGGGGTGCTGCAGGGCTCAGTGCTGGGACCCCAGCTCTTTATAATATACATTAATGATTTAGATGATGGAATTGAGTCTAATATCTCCAAGTTTGCAGATGACACTAAACTGGGTGGCGGTGTGAGCTGTGAGGAGGACACTAGGAGGCTGCAGGGTGATTTGGACAGGTTAGGCGGGTAGGCAAATACATGGTTCATCAGTCATTGAAAGTTGGCATGCAGGTACAGTAGGCGGTGAAGAAGGCAAATGGTATGTTGGCCTTCATAGCTAGGGAATTTGAGTATAGGAGCAGGGAGGTCTTACTGCAATTGTATAGGGTCTTAGTGAGGCCTCACCTGGAATATTGTATTCTGTTTTGGTCTCCTAATCTGAGGAAGGACGTTCTTGCTATTGAGGGAGTACAGCAAAGGTTCACCAGACTGATTCCAGGGCTGACATATGAGGAGAGACTGGATCAACTGGGCCTTTATACACTGGAGTTTAGAAGGATGAGAGGGGATCTCATAGAAACTTATAAGATTCTGTCGGGACTGGACAGGTTAGATATGGGTAGAATGTTCCCGATGATGGGGAAGTCCAGAACCAGGGGACACAGTCTTAGGATAAGGGGTAAGCCATTTAGGACTGAGATGAGGCGAAACTTCTTCACTCAGAGAGTTGTTAACCTGTGGAATTCCCTGCCGCAGAGAGTTGTTGATGCCAGTTCATTGGATATATTCAAGACGGAGTTAGATATGGCCCTTACAGCTAAAGGGATCAAGGGGTATGGAGAGAAAACAGGAAAGGGGGTACTAAGGGAATGATCAGCCATGATCTTATTGAATGGTGGTGCAGGCTGGAGGGGCCGAATGGCCTACTCCTGCACCTATTTTCTCTGTTTCTATGTTTCTCTATCCCATTACCTCGGCGGTAACAGGCCTTTAAAGATGGTGGCAATTTCCCCTCCAAAGAATCATAGAAACTTACAGCACAGAAGGAGGCCATTCGGCCCCTCATGCCAGTGCTGGCTCATTGAAAGAACAGTTATGCTTAGTTTCACATCCCTGCTTTTTGTCCATAACTCTGTAAGTTCTTTATCCTCAAGTACCTGTCCAACTCCCTTTTCAATTATTTATGGAATCGGCTTCCATCACCTTTTCAGTAGAGCATTCCAGATCCCGAAAACTCTATGAGAATATTTCTCCTCATCTTCCCTCTAGATCTTTTTTTCAATTATGTTAAATCTATGACCTCTGGTTATGGGTCCACTTGCCAGAGGGAATAGCTTTTCTCTGTCTATTCTGTCAAAACCTCTCATCATCTTGAAAACTTCTACGAGATCACCTCTTAACCTTTTCTGTTCCAAGGAGCACAATCCTAACTTTTCCAACTTCTCTTCATAACTGAAGTGCCTCATCTCTGGTAACATCCTGATAAACCTCCATCTTTCCTGAAAAGTAGTGCCCAGAATTGTCCTCAATACTCCAGCTGAGGCCTAACCAGTGATTTATAAAGTTGTAGCGTGAACTTTTTGCTTTTATTTTCTATTCCTCTGTTTATAAACCCCTGCAACTTATATGCTTTTTTAACCTTATCAACTTACTGTGCCATCTTTAAGGCTTTGTGTATATGGTTACCAAGGTCTCTCTGCTCATCTACATTTTTCTTAATCGTGCCAATTATAGTACACTGTCTTTCCATATTAGACCTCCCAAAGTCCATCATTTCACACTTCTCCACATTGAACTCCATTTGCCATGCTTCTGCCCATTTAACCATCCTGTCTATACCATCCTGAAGCCTATAACTATCCTCATTACTATCGACTACTTTGCCAAGTTTCATATCATCTGCAAACTTTATGATGCTGCTCCCTGCATACGTTTATAAAAATTGAAAAGAGTAATGGATCCAAAACTGACCCTTGGGGAACACCACTGCAATCCACCTCCCAGTCTGACAAACATCCATCCACCATTATCCTTTGCTTCTTGTCACTGAGCCAATTTCGTACTACTTTCCCCTTGGGCTTTCATCTTCTTAATAAGCCTCCTGTGTGGCACTTTGTCGAATGCCTTCCGTAAGTTCATATATGCAATATCTACTGCATTACCTAGATCGAATTCAATCAAGTTATTCAGACACAATTTGCCTTTAACAAATCCATTCTGCCTCTCCTTGATTAGCCCATGCCTTTCCAAATGCAAGTTTATTTTGTCCCTGATAATGGTTTCCAATAATTTCCCCACCACCGATGTTTGGCTGACTAGCTTGTAGTTTCCTGTTTTATCTCTCTCCCCTTTCTTGAATAGTAGTGTAACATTAACATTTGAAAAAGGATAAGTATTTAAAAAGAAAGAATACGGGGTGAAAGAGAAATTACATTATAATAGGCAGCTGCAGTTGAAGACCTCTAGTACCAGCTTGGACATGATGGGCTATGACAACTCCTGCTGTGCTCTAAATTCCATGATTTTGTAAAAGAAGGCAAATGTTCCCATTACAAACATATTAAATGTTATAAGGACACGTTGTAAAGGAACCCAAAGAGCTGTGAGATCAATGTGGGATCCTGAGAGCAGATTGCTACCATCAGTCATGTGGCACAGTGCCATTCACCAAGGCAGGTGCCACTTTGAGAGACATATTGAAGCTGCACAGCAGAAAAGGAAAAAAAGGAAAAAAAGGAGAAAAAAAACTGTCAACCACACTGCAACAATAAGTTTTGAATTTAAACTGCTTGTCTTGTTATCAAACTAGGGTGCCACAGAGGATTTGTGAGAGGAGGCACGTCTTGCCAACATCCTAATTAAGATGTTATTGTCACTCTGACATATCGTAGCCAGCAGTCATGATTTATTAGAGATTGACTTTAAACACCTGCTTTGTTCATCAGAAATACATAATTGGAATTTTGGGCATGAACTGTGCAATTTTCTGACCAAAGTGTGCCTTAATTTTCAATATTTTCTCCATGTAGGTGAGATTCCTCACTGTGAGAGTGAAGTCAATGAATTATCCTTATTTGTCACCTTTAGTGTTAATTGTTCATTTGAATTTCCATTGAGCTGAGCTTTCGCCACCTCCATTTTCTGCAATCAATTTAGTATATATGTCATAGAAAAATTAAAATATTATCGATGATATCAGCTTTTCTTATTTTTTCATTTTGTCTTTAGAAACCCGAAGGTTTGAATATTCACATAGCTGAAGATTGAATTTGGTGATCCCGATTTTAATTGATGATAACACGATGGGCCCAAATTTGGCCAGGAGTTGCTCCGGTTTTTTTTGAGCAACTTGATTTTTCTGGAGTATCTTAAAAATCCCCATTTTGCACATTTAATTTTCGCCAGTGTTACTGAGTTAGTTAGGATTTTTTTAGTTCAGTTTAGCTTTTTTTCAAAAGGGGGCGTGACCAGCCACCTACGTCTGTTTTGACCATTTAAGCCAGTTTGGACAGCTAATGGTTGCTCCAAACTAACTTAGGCCAGCGTTTGTTGCCCCTTGTGGCCGCACAGAAAAGCCCTGCGGAGAGTGAAGAAATCAGTGCAGGTAGCCAGAGATAGGCGGGGGGCGGGTGGGTGAAGGGGGGGGGAGGGGTAGGGAGGCGGGGGAAGCTACTGCTCGAACTATTTTCCCATATTTTGATACTTTGCTTTCCTTGAAACAACTCTTCATTAGTTCACAGAGGACATTGCAAAGCACCAAACACCTTCAAAACAACATTAAAGAAGCATAAAAACCGTCGAGAGAGGCGGGAGTCGAGAGAGGCGTACTTGTGCAGCTCCAGCTGAGAGAAGTCAAAAAAGAAGTAGAAAGAAATCAAAAGGTGACGTCACAACCAACGTGGTAAGTGATTGGCTGCTGATTGGTGAGTAGTTTTTCTTTTTCTTTATCAGTAACTTTTAACATTGTTGTCGGCAATTTAAGTGTATCTAAGGGTTAAGTCATGGCAGGACAGCTCGGTCACGTGATATGCTCCTCCTGTACCATGTGGGAACACGGGGACAACACCAGTGTCCCTGACGACTACATGTGCGGGAAGTGTGTCCACCTCCGGCTACTGACGGTCCGTGTTGCGGAGTTGGAGCTGAAGGTGGATTCACTCTGGAGCATCCACGATGCTGAGAATGACGTGAGTATCACGTGTAGCGAGTTGGTCTTACCGCAGGAGAAGGGTCCACAGCCAGCGAGGGAATGGAAGACCAGCAGGAAGAGTAGTGCAAGGAAGGTAGTGCAGGGGTCCCCTGTGGTCATCCCACTGCAAAACAGATACACTGCTTTGAGTGCTGTTGAGGGGGATGACTCATCAGGAGCGGGCAGCAGCAGCCAAGTTCATGGCACCGTGGCTGGCTCTGTTGCACAGGAGGGCAGGAAAAAGAGTGGGCGAGCGATAGTGATAGGGGATTCAATTGTAAGGGGAATAGATAGGCGTTTCTGCGGCCGCAACCGAGACTCCAGGATGGTATGTTGCCTCCCTGATGCAAGGGTCAAGGATGTCTCGGAGCGGGTGCAGGACATTCTAAAAAGGGAGGGAGAACAGCCAGTTGTCGTGGTGCACGTTGGTACCAATGACATCGGTAAAAAAAGGGTAGAGTTCCTACGAAATGAATTTAAGGAGCTAGGAGCTAAATTAAAAAGTAGGACCTCAAAAGTAGTAATCTCGGGATTGCTACCAGTGCCACGTGCTAGTCAGAGTAGGAATCGCAGGACAGCTCAGATGAATACGTGGCTTGAGCAATGGTGCAGCAGGGAGGGATTCAAATTCCTGGGGCATTGGAACCGGTTCTGGGGGAGGTGGGACCAGTACAATCCGGACGGTCTGCACCTGGGCAGAATCAGAACCAATGTCCTCGGGGGAGTGTTTGCTAGTGCTGTTGGGGAGGAGTTAAACTAATATGGCAGGGGGATGGGAACCAATGCAGGAAGATAGAGGGAAACAAAAAGGAGGCAAAAACAAAAGACAGAAAGGAGATGAGGAAAAGTGGAGGGCAGAGAAACCCAAGGCAAAGAACAAAAAGGGCCATTGTACAGCAAAATTCTAAAAGGACAGAGGGTGTTAAAAAAACAAGCCTAAAGGCTTTGTGTCTTAATGCAAGGAGTATCCGCAATAAGGTGGATGAATTAACTGTGCAAATAGATGTTAACAAATATGATGTGATTGGGATTACGGAGACGTGGCTCCAGGATGATCAGGGCTGGGAACTCAACATCCAGGGGTATTCAACATTCAGGAAGGATAGAATAAAAGGAAAAGGAGGTGGGGTAGCATTGCTGGTTAAGGAGGAGATTAAGGCAATAGTTAGGAAGGACATTAGCTTGGATGATGTGGAATCTATATGGGTAGAGCTGCAGAACACCAAAGGGCAAAAAACGTTAGTGGGAGTTGTGTACAGACCTCCAAATAGTAGTAGTGATGTTGGGGAGGGCATCAAACATGAAATTAGGGGTGCGTGCAATAAAGGTGCAGCAGTTATAATGGGTGACTTTAATATGCACATAGATTGGGCTAACCAAACTGAAAGCAATACGGTGGAGGAGGATTTTCTGGAGTGCTTAAGGGATGGTTTTTTAGACCAATATGTCGAGGAACCAACTAGGGGGGAGGCCATCTTAGACTGGGTGTTAGGTAATGAGAGAGGATTAATTAGCAATCTTGTTGTGCGAGGCCCCTTGGGGAAGAGTGACCATAATATGGTGGAATTCTGCATTAGGATGGAGAATGAAACAGTTAATTCAGAGACCATGGTCCAGAACTTAAAGAAGGCTAACTTTGAAGGTATGAGGCGTGAATTGGCTGGGATGGATTGGCGAATGATACTTAAGTGGTTGACTGTGGATGGGCAATGGCAGACATTTAGAGACCGCATGGATGAACTACAACAATTGTACATTCCTGTCTGGCATAAAAATAAAAAAGGGAAGGTGGCTCAACCGTGGCTATCAAGGGAAATCAGTGATAGTATTAAAGCCAAGGAAGTGGCATACAAATTGACCAGAAATAGCAGCGAACCTGGGGACTGGGAGAAATTTAGAACTCAGCAGAGGAGGACAAAGGGTTTGATTAGGGCAGGGAAAATGGAATATGAGAAGAAGCTTGCAGGGAACATTAAGACGGATTGCAAAAGTTTCTATAGATATGTAAAGAGAAAAAGGTTAGTAAAGACAAACGTAGGTCCCCTGCAGTCAGAATCAGGGGAAGTCATAACGGGGAACAAAGAAATGGCGGACCAATTGAACAAGTACTTTGGTTCGGTATTCACGAAGGAGGACACGAACAACCTTCCGGTTATAAAAGGGGTCGGGGGGTCTAGTAAGGAGGAGGAACTCAGGGAAATCCTTATTAGCCGGGAAATTGTGTTGGGGAAATTGATGGGATTGAAGGCCGATAAATCCCCAGGGCCTGATGGACTGCATCCTAGAGTACTTAAGGAGGTGGCCTTGGAAATAGTGGATGCGTTGACAGTCATTTTCCAACATTCCATTGACTCTGGATCAGTTCCTATGGAGTGGAGGGTAGCCAATGTAACCCCACTTTTTAAAAAAGGAGGGAGAGAGAAAACAGGGAATTATAGGTCAGCCTGACCTCAGTAGTGGGTAAAATGATGGAATCAATTATTAAGGATGTCATAGCAGCGCATTTGGAAAGAGGTGACATGATAGGTCCAAGTCAGCATGGATTTGTGAAAGGGAAATCATGCTTGACAAATCTTCTGGAATTTTTTGAGGATGTTTCCAGTAGAGTGGATAAGGGAGAACCAGTTGATGTGGTATATTTGGACTTTCAGAAGGCGTTCGACAAGGTCCCACACAAGAGATTGATGTGCAAAGTTAGAGCACATGGGATTGGGGGTAGTGTACTGACATGGATTGAGAACTGGTTGTCAGACAGGAAGCAAAGAGTAGGAGTAAATGGGTACTTTTCAGAATGGCAGGCAGTGACTAGTGGGGTACCGCAAGGTTCTGTGCTGGGGCCCCAGCTGTTCACACTGTACATTAATGATTTAGATGAGGGGATTAAATGTAGTATCTCCAAATTTGCGGATGACACTAAGTTGGGTGGCAGTGTGAGCTGCGAGGAGAATGCTGTGAGGCTGCAGAACGACTTGGATAGGTTAGGTGAGTGGGCAAATGCATGGCAGATGAAGTATAATGTGGATAAATGTGAGGTTATCCACTTTGGTGGTAAAAACAGAGAGACAGACTATTATCTGAATGGTGACAGATTAGGAAAAGGGGAGGTGCAAAGAGACCTGGGTGTCATGGTACATCAGTCATTGAAGGTTGGCATGCAGGTGCAGCAGGCGGTTAAGAAAGCAAATGGCATGTTGGCCTTCATAGCAAGGGGATTTGAGTACAGGGGCAGGGAGGTGTTGCTACAGTTGTACAGGGCATTGGTGAGGCCACGCCTGGAGTATTGTGTACAGTTTTGGTCTCCTAACCTGAGGAAGGACATTCTTGCTATTGAGGGAGTGCAGCGAAGGTTCACCAGATTGATTCCCGGGATGGCGGGACTGACGTATCAAGAAAAACTGGATCAACTGGGCTTGTATTCACTGGAGTTCAGAAGAATGAGAGGGGACCTCATAGAAACATTTAAAATTCTGACGGGGTTAGACAGGTTAGATGCAGGAAGAATGTTCCCAATGTTGGGGAAGTCCAGAACCAGAGGTCACAGTCTAAGGATAAGGGGTAAGCCATTTATGGCCGAGATGCGGAGGAACTTCTTCACCCAGAGAGTGGTGAACCTGTGGAATTCTCTACCACAGAAAGTTGCTGAGGCCAATTCACTAAATATATTCAAAAAGGAGTTAGATGAGGTCCTTACTACTAGGGGGATCAAGGGGTATGGCGAGAAAGCAGGAATGGGGTACTGAAGTTGAATGTTCAGCCATGAACTCATTGAATGGCGGTGCAGGCTAGAAGGGCCGAATGGCCTACTCCTGCACCTATTTTCTATGTTTCTAAAATAAAAAATAAAACTTAAGTCCTACCTTCTTAACTCGGCCGCCAGAGGGACTGGACTTCTCTCCGAGGGACGAATTAGTTGTAACCTAGTACCAGGAAGAGCACCAGTCCTCTAAATCCCTGGACGTGTTACAGATGGTGGGTGTGTATCTTTTGTAATAGAGTCTGTGATCTCCTTTGACCTTGAGACAACACACTGCCAGGGGTGCTTTCACTGATCGCTAGCTTTGGTGCCCCTGTATCGACTTGGGTGAACTTTCTAGTGAGGCTCTGAAACGACTGCAGAAAGTTTCATTGGTTTTCTCTGGTGCATACAATTTTTCAAATTCCAAGCCAAGCAGAACGAACAAAGACTTGAGGCGTTGATATTCTTTTACAGCCGTAGTCAAGTTTCAGGCTTAAATTCCCACTTCATTAAAATGAGACAGAAGTCACTATAGCGGAAGCACCTCAGCAGCAGTATCAGTACTAAGCTTAGCGGGTCGTCCCTTCGGCCAGGGATAGGGGTGGCGAACATTGCTCCCACTCACAGCCTGCAGGACGTGCTGGGAGGGTGAGGAGCTACTGCGCATACGTGCAGACTCCATTGCGCATGCCGGCACGGTTTTCAGCGCAGGGCTGTAGCTCCGCCCCCCACTCCATGAGAAACTCCGCGCCAGGACCCGGGTCACACAGCAGAGCGGCCAGAATCGTTAAACTGATATGGCAGGGGGATGGGAACCAATGCAGGGAGACAGAGGGAAACAAAAAGGAGGCAAAAGCAAAAGACAGAAAGGAGATGAGGAAAAGTGGAGGGCAGAGAAACCCAAGGCAAAGAACAAAAAGGGCCACTGTACAGCAAAATTCTAAAAGGACAAAGGGTGTTAAAAGAACAAGCCTGAAGGCTTTGTGTCTTAATACAAGGAGTATCCGCAATCAAGTGGATGAATTAACTGTGCAAATAGATGTTAACAAATATGATGTGATTGGGATTACGGAGACGTGGCTCCAGGATGATCAGGGCTGGGAACTCAACATTCAGGGGTATTCAACATTCAGGAAGGATAGAATAAAAGGAAAAGGAGGTGGGGTAGCATTGCTGGTTAAGGAGCAAATTAAGGCAATAGTTCGGAAGGACATTAGCTTGGATGATGTGGAATCTATATGGGTAGAGCTGCAGAATACCAAAGGACAAAAAACGTTAGTGGGAGTTGTGTACAGACCTCCAAACAGTAGTAGTGATGTTGGGGAGGGCATCAAACATGAAATTAGGGGTGCGTGCAATAAAGGTGCAGCAGTTAGAATGGGTGACTTTAATATGCACATAGATTGGGTTAACCAAACTGGAAGCAATACGGTAGAGGAGGATTTCCTGGAGTGCATAAGGGATGGTTTTTTAGACCAATATGTCGAGGAACCAACTAGGGGGGAGGCCATCTTAGACTGGGTGTTGTGTAATGAGAGAGGATTAATTAGCAATCTTGTTGTGCGAGGCCCCTTGGGGAAGAGTGACCATAATATGGTGGAATTCTGCATTAGGATGGAGAATGAAACAGTAAATTCAGAGACCATGGTCCAGAACTTAAAGAAGGGTAACTTTGAACGTATGAGGCGTGAATTGGCTAGGATAGATTGGCGAATGATACTGAAGGGGTTGACTGTGGATGGGCAATGGCAGACATTTAGAGACCGCATGGATGAACTACAATTGTACATTCCGGTCTGTCGTAAAAATAAAAAAGGGAAGGTGGCTCAACCGTGGCTATCAAGGGAAATCAGGGATAGCATTAAAGCCAAGGAAGTGGCATACAAATTGGCCAGAAATAGCAGAGAACCCGGGGACTGGGAGAAAAATTAGAACTCAGCAGAGGAGGACAAAGGGTTTGATTAGGGCAGGGAAAATGGAGTACGAGAAGAAGCTTGCAGGGAACATTAAGACGGATTGCAAAAGTTTCTATAGATATGTAAAGAGAAAAAGGTTAGGAAAGACAAACGTAGGTCCCCTGCAGTCAGAATCAGGGGAAGTCATAACGGGGAACAAAGAAATGGCGGACCAATTGAACAAGTACTTTGGTTCGGTATTCACTGAGGAGGACACAAACAACCTTCTGGATATAAAAGGGGTCGGAGGGTCTAGTAAGGAGGAGGAACTGAGGGAAATCCTTATTAGTCAGGAAATTGTGTTGGGGAAATTGATGGGATTGAAGGCCGATAAATCCCCAGGGCCTGATGGACTGCATCCCAGAGTACTTAAGGAGGTGGCCTTGGAAATAGTGGATGCATTGACAGTCATTTTCCAACATTCCATTGACTCTGGATCAGTTCCTATGGAGTGGAGGGTAGCCAATGTAACCCCACTTTTTAAAAAAGGAGGGAGAGAGAAAACAGGGAATTACAGACCGGTGAGCCTGACATCGGTCGTGGGTAAAATGATGGAATCAATTATTAAGGATGTCATCGCAGTGCATTTGGAAAGAGGTAATATGATAGGTCCAAGTCAGCATGGATTTGTGAAAGGGAAATCATGCTTGACAAATCTTCTGGAATTTTTTGAGGATGTTTCCAGTAGAGTGGACAAGGGAGAACCAGTCGATGTGATATATTTGGACTTTCAGAAGGCTTTCGACAAGGTCCCACACAAGAGATTAATGTGCAAAGTTAAAGCACATGGGATTGTGGGTAGTGTGCTGACATGGATTGAGAACTGGTTGTCAGACAGGAAGCAAAGAGTAGGAGTAAATGGGGACTTTTCAGAATGGCAGGCAGTGACTAGTGGGGTACCGCAAGGTTCTGTGCTGGGGCCCCAGCTGTTTACACTGTACATTAATGATTTAGACGAGGGGATTAAATGTAGTATCTCCAAATTTGCGGATGACACTAAGTTGGGTGGCAGTGTGAGCTGCAAGGAGGATTCTATGAGGCTGCAGAACGACTTGGATAGGTTAGGTGAGTGGGCAAATGCATGGCAGATGAAGTATAATGTGGATAAATGTGAGGTTATCCACTTTGGTGGTAAAAACAGAGAGACAGACTATTATCTGAATGGTGACAGATTAGGAAAAGGGCAGGTGCAAAGAGACCTGGGTGTCATGGTACATCAGTCATTGAAGGTTGACATGCAGGTACCGCAGGCGGTTAAGAAAGCAAATGGCATGTTGGCCTTCATAGCGAGGGGATTTGAGTACAAGGGCAGGGAGGTGTTGCTACAGTTGTACAGGGCCTTGGTGAGGCCACACCTGGAGTATTGTGTACAGTTTTGGTCTCCTAACCTGAGGAAGGACATTCTTGCTATTGAGGGAGTGCAGCGAAGGTTCACCAGACTGATTCCCGGGATGGCGGGACTGACCTATCAAGAAAGACTGGATCAACTGGGCTTGTATTCACTGGAGTTCAGAAGAATGAGAGGGGACCTCATAGAAACGTTTAAAATTCTGACAGGGTTAGACAGGTTAGATGCAGGAAGAATGTTCCCAATGTTGGGGAAGTCCAGAACCAGGGGACACAGTCTAAGGATAAGGGGGAAGCCATTTAGGACCGAGATGAGGAGGAATTTCTTCACCCAGAGAGTGGTGAACCTGTGGAATTCTCTACCACAGAAAGTTGTTGAGGCCAATTCACTAAATATATTCAAAAAGGAGTTAGATGAAGTCCTTACTTCTAGGGGAATCAAGGGGTATGGTGAGAAACAGGAATGGGGTACTGAAGTTGCATGTTCAGCCATGAACTCATTGAATGGCGGTGCAGGCTAGAAGGGCCGAATGGCCTACTCCTGCACCTATTTTCTATGTTTCTATGTTTCTATGTTAGTAAGTTTTGTGCCGCCATTTTGAGCGCACAAAGTCAGTGCATCTCGGGAGAGTGCGCCGGAAAAAGGAAGGGGTTGGGGAAATTTGGGCCCTATGTTAGAAGAGTTAATTCAAATTGGCTTGCTTGCCATGTTGGAAATGTTCAGCTGCAAAATGAATCAATATGACACCATTATAGCCAAGAGATTTAGATAAGCAGAATCAAAGAAGGGATTACAGTGAAAGAAGTATGGACATCCTGCACACAGATCTCTTACAATTAGATTTCGCGTCTGCATTCTGAGCCTATGCAATATTGAACAGTCTCACAGATGACGTAATGCCAGTTCTTTTCTGATTCGCCTTACTTGGTAATTATATCTTGACATAAAACAAATTATTTGTTCTGTTTGTATTCATAAAATACTCAAACAAATATTTACACTATGGCCTGGATATTAACAGGGACAGGTTACGTCGGCGGGAGAGGGGGCAGAGTTTCAGATGGGAATCTCAGATGTCTGGGTTTTAACTCCACAGCTTATGTCTTCTGTCGCTGACAGGTTCTTTGCCCGGAAGTCAGCCTGATTGACAAGCTTGGCTTCCAGTCGGGCAGGGAGCACACCGGAGCACGCCACAGGACCAGACAGGTCCGATTCCTGATCCCAGGCTGGGGGGGATCTGATCCTGGGGGTGTTCCGATCACTGACCAATGTTGGGAGGTGGGGTCCAATCCCTGACCCCGGGGAGGCGGCGGTCTGATCACGGGAGTGTTCCAATCACTGACCCTTGTTCGGGGTCTGATCATAGCAGGGGTGGGGATAGTCTGAATATTGGGATAGGGGGGCAGTCAGATTCCTGACCCCGGGGGGTTGTCCAATCCTGGAGGGGTCCGCTCCTTCCGCTCCCTGACCCCGGCTGTCTTTGTATGGGGGGGGCGGGCCTGATGGGGTTGAGCTTGGGAGGCTGGGGGGGAAGCACTCCTGCTCTTCCTGGCCCACAAGGAGTACTGTAAAGACCCTTAACTTCTCCCCGAAGCTGACCTCGTCTCCTTTGAGCCGCCAAGTTTCCCGAGGCTTGGGAAACCTAGCAGGCCACAGTTAAACTTGAAAGACAGGATAAATCAGTTGCTGCCAGCCCCAATAAAATACTTAGGTTGCCAACCAGCCTCCTGGGAGTGGGTTGGCTGCCGCAACTTGTCCCACCTCAATTGAAAAAGTGGATGGGTTGGAAGCCGGTTAGTGTCGGGTTGGAGATTGTTTAAATTTTAACCTCTGACCGGACCCCAACCCACCCATTTTTGGGTGTTAAATTCCATCCCAATGTACTTCTGCTAATCAATTAGAGTTTTTGTTTATTTAGCAGACTAAGCATTTGACCTGTTAATGATCATTAACAGGAAATGTGGAAAAATCAGTGCTCTATTTGAACTTATTTGTTTATATTTTACAATGAAATAATCAGCATTAAAATAAACTGAACAAGTTACAAATCTTTTTAATGTAATTTATATTGGAGGTCGTATCCAAGCTATTTAAAGTACATTGAAGGTGTTATGTATTTAAGCCCTTGTAACCTGCATCACACCTGTCCACCAGAGGGCCTACCTGTTGGAGTGCCAAGGGATCCCAGCATCCCTTGGGAGCACAGTATATAAGCAGGCCACCCACGAGGTACCTGCACTCTGGAATTGTAATAAAGGAGCTAAGGTCACACTTGCTCATTACGCACAGTACTCAGTCTGACCATTTAATATGAATGTAACAATTGGCGATGAGGTAACGAACAACTGCGCGAAAATGCAAAGAACAGTCGGCATCCTGGAGAAATTCTCAGAGGGACACGATTGGGAGGCCTTTATGGAGAGACTCGACCAATACTTTGTGGCCAACGAGCTGGAAGGGGACGAGAACATGACCAAACGAAGGGCGATCCTTCTAACTGTCTGTGGGGCAACAACCTATGGCCTCATGAAGAATCTCCTGGCCCTGGTAAAACCAACAGAGAAATCCTACGAAGAACTATGTACGAGCTGGTCCAGGAGCACCTAAATCCTAAGGAAAGTGTTTTGATGGTGAGATATCGGTTTTACACTTGTCAACGATCGGAGGGCCAGGAAATGGCGAGCTACGTCACCGAACTAAGACGCCTCGCAGGTCATTGTGAGTTTGAGGGATTCCGAGAGCAAATGCTCAGAGACTTTTTTGTACTGGGCATCGGACATGAGACAATCCTTCGCAAGCTGTTGACTGTAGAAACTCCGAATCTGAGTAAAGCCATAATGATAGCCCAGGCATTTATGTCCACCAGCGACAACACGAAGCAGATTTTGCAGAACAAAGAAGTTTCGGCCAGTACTGTACATAAAGTGATGTCGGTCTCGAGCAGAAATGTACAAGGCAGAACGTACACGCCGGCTGCTGTGGCCCGACCTCAATTGACCCAGAGTTCGCCATCATCTGTTAATGCGAGGCAGTTAACACCCTGTTGGCGCTGCAGGGGTGATCATCGACCCCATCAATGCAGCTTTAAGCACTATGTGTGCAATGGCTGCAGAACAATGGAACACCTCCAACGAATGTGCAGGTGAGCTGCAAACCCTGAAAACCAGCACGTTGCAGAGGAAGATTGATCCACAGTGTATCAGACGGAATTGGAAACTAATACTGAGGAGGCAGAGGTATACGGGGTACACATGTTCTCGACGAAATGCCCACCAATAATGTTGAAAGTTCAACTGAACGGTATTCCAGTGTCTATGGAGCTGGACACGGGGGCAAGTCGGTCCATAATGAGTAAAATGGCCTTCGACAGGCTGTGGGGAAGAAGGCACACGGGCCCAAGTTCAACCCCATTCACACCAAACTAAGGACTTACACAAGGAACCAATCCCTGTAATTGGCAGTGCTGAAGTCAAAGTCTCCTATGATGGAGCAGTACACAAACTCCCGTTGTGGATTGTGCCAGGGGATGGCCCCACGTTGTTTGGCAGAGCTGGCTGGGGAAAATCTGCTGAAACTGGGACGACAGCCGAGTGCTTTCGTCCATCGACGACACCGCATGTAGCCAGGTTCTAAGCATGTTCCCTTCGTTATTCGAGCCAGGCATTGGAAGCTTTTCGGGGGTGAAAATGCTGATCCATTTGGTTCCAGGTATGCGACCCATCCACCACAAGGCTCGGGCGGTACCGTACATGATGCGTGAAAAAGTGGAACTTGAGCTGGACAGGCTGCAACGTGAAGGCATCATCGCGCCGGTGGAATTCAATGATTGGGCCAGTCCAATTGTTCTCGTACTCAAGGAGACGGTTCGAATTTGCGGGGACGATTAACCATTTTTCGCTGCAGGACCAGTACCCGCTATCCAAGGCAGACGACCTATTCGCGACCCTGGCTGGAGGGAAGGTGTTCACCAAGCTGGACCTGACCTCAGCCTACATGCCGCAGGAGCTGGAGGAGTCTTTGAAATGCCTCACCTGCATCAACATGCAAAAAAGGTCTGTTTATCTGCAACCAGTGCCCGTTTGGGATTCGGTCGGCCGCAGCGATCTTCCAGCGGAACATAGAGAGCCTGCTAAAGTCGATTCTTTGCATAGTGGTCTTCCAGGAAGACATATTGGTTACAGGTCGGGACACCTTGCAGCACTTGAAGAATCTGGAGGAGGTTCTTAATCGGTTGGATCGCGTGGGGCTCAGGTTGAAACGCTCGGAATGTGTTTTCCTGGCTCAGGATGTCAAATTCTTAGGAAGGAGAATCGCAGCAGAGTGCATCAGACCCACCGACGCCAAGATGGAGACCATCAGAAACATGCCACGACCACAGGACGTGATGGAGCTGTGGTCGTTCTGGGATTCCTTAACTACTTTGGTAATTTTCTACCTGGGTTAAGCACCCTGCTAGAACCCCTACATGCGCTACTGCGCAAGGGAGATGACTGGGTATGGGGGAATTCACAAGAGGCTGCCTTTAAGAAAGCCAGAAACTTATTGCGTTCTAACAAACTGCTTGTCCTGTATAACCCATGTAAACGATTGGTGTTAGCTTGCGATGCGTCGTTGTCATCCGGGGTTGGGTGTGTGTTACAACAGACTAATGAATTGGGAATTTTGCAACTAGTTGCGTATGCATCCAGGAGTTTGTCCAAGGCCAAAAGGGCCTATAGTATGGTTGAAAAAGAGGCTCTGGCGTGCGTTTATGGGGTAAAAAAAATGCACCAATACTTATTTAGCCTCAAGTTCGAGCTTGAAACTGACCACAAGCTGCTCATATCACTATTCTCGGAGAGTTAAGGTATTAATACCAATGCCTCTGCCCACATCCAAAGATGGGCACTCACGCTGTCGGCATACAACTATGTAATCCGCCACAGACTGGCCACAGAGAACTACGCAGATGCTCTCAGTCGGCTACCATTGCCCACCACCAGGGTGGAAATGGCACAACCTGCGGACTTGCTCATGGTCATGGAGGCTTTTGAGAACGAGAAATTCCCCGTTACGGCCCGACCAGCCAGAATCCTTTACTGTCCTTGGTAAAAAAACTGGGTCCTTCATGGGAACTGGTCCAGTGTCCCAGTGGAGATGCAGGAAGTAATTAAGCTGTCCCACAGGCGCAAAGATGAGCTGTCCCTGCAAGTCGACTGTCTTTTGTGGGGCAATTGTGTAGTCTTGTCCAAGAAAGGAAGAGACAAATTTATTTGCGAACTGTGCAACACCCACCAGGCGTTGTAATGATGAAAGCCATAGCCAGATCACATGTGTGGTGGCCTGGCACTGACTCAGGTTTAGAGTCATGTGTGCACCAGTGCAACACTTGTTCTCAGTTGAGCAATGCATCCAGAGAGGCACCGCTAAGTTAGTGGTCATGGCCATCCAAACCATGGTCGAGGATCCATGTAGACTATGTGGGCCCACTCCTAGGCCATGTGTTTTTGGTTGTCATGAACGCTTACTCAAAATGGATTGAATGTGCAATAATGTCTGTAAGCACATCCCACATCCACGGTCACCATTGAAAGCTTACGAGCCATGTTTGCCATGCACGGCTTGCCTGATGACCTAGTCAGCGACAATGGGCCGTGATTCACCAGTGCTGAATTCAAAGAATTCATGACCCGCAACAGGATCAAACATGCCACATCTGCCCCGTTCAAGCCCGCATCCAACGGCCAGGCAGAACGGGCAGTTCAGACCATCAAGCAAAGCTTGAAACGCGTGTCGGAAGGCTCCCTGCAGACCTGGTTGTCCCGAGTACTGCTCAGCTACCGCACCAGACCCCACTCACTCACCAGGATTCCCCCAGCTGAGCTGCTCATGAAAAGGACGCTTAAAACAGTGCTCTCTCTTGTCCACCTTGATCTACATGATCACGTGGAGGACAAGCGGCATCAACAAAGTGTGTACCATGACCGCGCAAATTTGTCACGTGATACTGAGATCAATGATCCTGTGTTTGTGTTCAATTATGGACATGGTCCCAAATGGTTTGCTGGCACGGTCACGGCCAAAGAGGGGAGTCGGGTATTTCAGGTCAAACTGACCAATGGACAAACACACAGAAAACACTTGGACCAAATTAAACTGCGGTTCACCAACAGCTACGAAGAACCTGAAGAGGACACCACCAACTTTGACCTTCCAACACACACACACAAGTGACAACTGACATCACAGTTGACCACGAAACCGAACTCATCATCCCCAGCAGCCCGGCAAGGCCGGCTGCCCAACAGCCCAGTGAAGAACTGACCAACCCACCCACACTAGCATTTGTACTGAGACGATCGACAAGGGAGCGCAAAGCCCCAGATCGCCTCACCTTGTAAATAAGTGTACAGTTGACTTCACGGGGGAGTGATGTTATGTATTTAACCTCTTGTAACCTGCATCACACCTGTCCACCAGAGGGCTTACCTGTTGGAGTCCCATGGTGTGGTGTATGTAGCACACAAATCACTGACTCCACACGGTCTGGTGTAAGTCTAACTGCTGTGACCTTCGTCCTTTATTGTTCAGCTCCAGAGTGCCTCCCAGGTGTGGTGGTCACCCTTATATAGTCCTTGTTACAGGCACTACCAGGGTTTCCCACCGCAGCGCCCTCTGTGGTGCGGCATAGTACTTACATTACATTTGAGGTACTGGGACGATACACACATCATTACATAATATCACCTTACTCCCCCACATCTGGACGCAGGACAACGATACACACATCATTACATAACATCACACTTGTCCAATGGAAGGCAGGTGGGCATAGACAGTGCGTTAGTATGGTACATATTATCTGGTACATTAACTGGTTATTGACTGGTAGCGGAACCTTGATTTCCTTGTTAGCCGCTATCATTAATTGTACTTCATCCATTATTTTACACAAATACAGTGGCCATTCAGCATAAAAAAGGTAATTCTTATTATAAATTGACTATCTCACATTAACATTGCTCATTTTAGACTCACTCTGCCTAACAGAAGTCCTTTGTGGGGACCACCTCTTTGTAAGGCCCTTTTAAGACTCCCGGGTGCATTGCCTCTTTAAGGCGCCATCTTTGATGCAGGAGGATTCCACGAGGCTTCTCCTTGGGTGCCGCCATCTTTGATGCTCTGCAGCTCCGACACGATGCTGCCGCCATCTTCTTCTCCGCCGCTCCGAATGTCCTCCGCCGTCGCAGCCTCCGCTCCCCTCCGCTGCCACCTGACTTGCCGCCTCTCCTGCGGCCGTCGTGGCCTCTCCAGCGGCCGCACTTACCGCGTCCCCCCTCGGCCTATGTAGCGGCCTCCCCTGCGGCTGCCATGGCCGCCGACCGACGCTACCAGCTCCTCTGTGGAACCCTTCCGAACCGCCGGCCCCTGGATCCCTCAGCACCCCGCCCGCAGCGTCCCGCCGGCTCAACCCCCACCCCCCCTTGGGCCCCTCTGTGCAGGGCTGCTTGCCTGTGGGGGCTGGGGCTGCAGGATCTCTGTGTGAGATCCGGGCCTGGGACTTGCCTGTGGGGGCTGGGGCTGCAGGGTCTCTGTGTGAGGTCCAGGCCTGGGACTTGCCTGTGGGGGTTAAGGTGCAGGGTCTCTGTGTGAGGTCCGGGCCTGGGGCTTGCCTGTGGGGGGATTGAGGCTGCAGCTCCAGCTTGGTCGGCGCTGCTCTCTGGGGACCCGGGGCACGGCAGCACCCCGGGTAGCAGCAGCCTGTGGAGTGGTGAAGTCTTCCCAGCTCCCACGGACCGTCCTCATCCACCTCCGGCCGAGGAATGTCGACCCATCGCCTGCAACGACCCACAAAGGTAAAGCGTGCGTCTCGTCCCGATGGGATACCTGCACCATCGCTCTGCCGAGAACAGGTATTAGTTCCCTGGTGTAGGTTAAGCAGCTTCGCCATGACCGGGACCAGCTTGGGTCGTGCAGCTGGGTTAATCCACAGTTTATCAAAAGTTCTCCGACTCATCAACGACGGACCCGAGCCCGTGTCCACTTCCATACTCACAGGGACTCCGTTGATTTTTACTTCCCTTATCACTGGGGGCGAATCGTCGGTGCACGTATACAGTCCAAACACCTCATCTTCTTCTACCTGCTCCTCGCTGAACAGTGGATCATCCCCCATCTCCTCAGCCACACGGTGAGTCCGATTTCTTTTACACATACGCTGAAGGTGGCCTTTAACGTGGCAGGTATTGCACGTGTACTCCGCAAACCTGCACCGGTGAGCCCCATGGCTTCCTCCACAGCGCCAGCATGGTGCTGCTTGATTGGCCCCCCTCAGCAGACTCTGAGCTCCAGGATCCCGAGGTCCGTGCTCTCTGCCCCGGGCAGAGCCACGTTCTGCAGTTTTGTCCATGGTGGGCGCTATCCTGTGGACAGTGCCTGCCGGGTTCGAGACTGTGTGAATCATTTGCTTGGTGCTCGGCTGATGGTGATGGCCTTTGTCAGAGTGACTGTGGGTTCCGTGGCCAGCAGCTTGTGAAGGAGGCCCTCGTGGCCAATCCCCATAACAAAAACGTCCCGCAAAGCCTCGTCAAGGTGTGCCCCAAAATCACACGGCGCTGCGAGTCTCCTGAGGTCCGCAGCATATTTGGTGACATCCTGGCCCTCAGATCTGCAGTGATGGTAAAATTTGTATCTGGCCGTGAGGATGCTCTCCTTTGTTTTCAACTGGTCACGAATAAGTTCAGTCAGCTCCTCGTATGACTTGTCCCTGGCGCTCCCAGGTGCCAGCAAATCCCTGACGAGACAGTAAACCTCATCTCCACAACTGGAGAGCAATATCGCCTTACGCTTCTCTCTCATTGCGTATGTGTCCTCCGTCAGGTCATTTGCTGTGAAGTAGTACTCGAGCCTTTCCGTAAAGGCCTCTCAATCATTGCCCATGGTAAAATCCTTTAGCGAGCCCAGAGTAGCCATGGTTGCGTGGAGTTCGTCCGCTTCCTCGTTGCCAATGTGGTGTATGTAGCACACAAATCACTGACTCCACACGGTCTGGTGTAAATCTAACTGCTGTGACCTTCGTCCTTTATTGTTCAGCTCCAGAGTGCCTCCCAGGTGTGGTGGTCACCCTTATATAGTCCTTGTTACAAGCACTACCAGGGTTTCCCACCGCAGCGCCCTCTATGGTGTGGCATAGTACTTACATTACATTTGAGGTACTGGGACGATACACACATCATTACATAACACATGGGATCCCAGCATCCTTTGGGAGCACAGTATATAAGCAGGCCGCCCATGAGGTACCTGCACTCTGGAACCTAAATAAAGGGGCTAAGGTCACACTTGCTCATTACACACAGTACTCAGTCTGGCCATTTATTATGAGTGTAACAGAATGCACCTTTATTCTCAGATGAGTAAGAAAATACTAAGTCTGAAACAACTGTACCACAAAAACGTGAACTTAATTGTGTCTTCCAGAAAGGTCATTTTACCAAAGGCTAAAAGAAGTAATTTGTATGATCCACTGGTATGTAGTTGTTTGCATAATAGAAAATAAAGGTCAGCTGCTATACTTTGGTGACAACCCATGCATGCCATTTTAATTTTTGAACATCGGTTCATGCTTGACTTATTTTTCAATTCATCTGTCACCAACCAGAACCTTACCAAACACCTAATAGTAATAGACTATAAATGAATATGCTCAAAATGTACAATATATCTGTTTGAAGTCATGACTTCAGAAAACAACGACATTGCCCTCTAGAAGGCTGCTATTTTCCCTTTACACAATGGCTATAGTTTAGCTTTCTAAATAATTTGAACCATTTATACAGGTATTGTGAAGATTGGTTCCTTAGCAGGAAAATGTTCTCTTTATATGTGATTATTCAGGCTGTGTAGCTCAAAAACAGAACTCTTCAATTGTTTAAAATTCATTATACTAATAATACACTTGTACAGTATGTGGCTGTTTTGATTTTGGGCATATAAATTCACCAGAGCAGATGCATGGAGAAAAATTGGGCAGGAAGCATTGCATATGCATAATCGAGCCCTTCTGATTATCCATCCATTAATTTAAATGAATGAAAAATCAAACAGACGTGAGCTCTTTTTCATTCTATTGTCCTTTATATTTATTTGTGAAATGTCAACTAAATTTTTAAAAACTTAGTAGATGATTATGGTAACTTTTTAAATTATTAAATATTACTGAAAGCTAAAAAGGAACAATAATGATAACGAAAATATCCAAATTCAATTGTTCGAGCATACATCAGCCTCGACAAAGGTTGACATGTCGTCTGAATTTTTGCAAACACTTTCAGAACTATTTTTCTGCATTCTGATTCCCCATTTAGTTGCCCCCTTCTCTGTTCTACTAACCTTCCTGCAGCCATTAGATTCCAAACTGTTGGGAAATGTCTGGCTGGTCTGAGAGAGGGAGGTCAAGTCATTCAATTCAACGACAAGCAACTTATATATTGTGTTTGTATATATGTTTATTGGCAGATGGTTTTGAGTTTAGAGACACAGGCTTAGAAATTCCTTCCTTACTTTAACACCACCCATTTTGGCGTTATCCTGGTGAAAAATGGCAGCCGCCACACTAACTCTGGTGCAGGACTCAGCGGCCACCATTTTGGTCAGGGCCTTAGCCAGCGCTGGCCCTAGAGATGCAAATATGGAGAGTGTGACCTCAGTTGGCATCACGTTATGCGAATTTCGATCTTAGTTCTGAATTCAGCGCTGGGTCCTAAGCTTGCTCTATAAAGTGAGCATTCAACAAATTGACAGAGACTTCTTAATCGGACCTACACATCTTTCAGAAAAGTTTGCATTTAAGCTTTTGGACAGGATTTTATTTTTTTTTTTATTGAAGTAGTGGCTTGGAGCTAAAAGTTTTTTAAAGTGTGCATGGAGTATTGATGGATGCTTGCAAGGCCTCGGATGGTAAAGGAAAGCCTCTGAGAAGACAGAAAATACTCAACAGGTCAGGCAGAATCCATGGAGAGAGAAACAAAGTTAGCGACTCACGTCGCGATGCTGCCTGACCTGCTGAATATTTCCAGCATTTTATGCCGTCATTTCAGATTTACAACATCCGCTTGCAGAGGGATGAGTAAGACGCAGAAGAGGAGGCAGCAGAAGGAAGGATGCAACCCAGACAGCCCCTTTCTGGCTGGGAAATCCGGGATGGAATCATCCATTTGCAGTACCAGTGATCACAACCCCAATTCCCCTTTCAATATTTGTCCCACCCATTACCTTCCCTCTGTTGCTGACCATCACAGCATCCTCTTGGCCACAATGCTGAAATAAAAGCCACCACTTAGCAAATTTTCCAATCGAACTTTATCCATTTATGCATCCAATATGATATGAAGAAATCAACTCATCATATTTTCATAGTAACTGTCTTGCGTGTGCCTTTGCCTATCCTACTGATATCACGCAGTGTTACCCCAGTGGCTGCAGTATGGCTGGTGGAAGGCTGCTGACTTTCAGTGGGGGACACTGCCTTGCTGGTCGACTTTGAGGAGCGGATAGCTGGGAGTGTGAAATTGAGTGACGGTGTTGTTGTTTTTTTCTTCTTCTTTGAAATGAGAAAGACACAAAGGTGGAGTTGAAGTGAGGGCCCCTCTGCTGGCCAAGGGCTCAGCCATGCCCCTGCCAAGAATGTCCAGCACCATCTCCTCCAAAAAGGGGTGAGGTGAGGTTACGAATGGGAGGTGCACCTTGTGTTTTTTTACAGACTGTTGGTCGGTGAGTGATTGGGGGTAGGGGAGTCATGCATTGAGAAGTGTGTGAGACTAGTGGTGCAGTTGGTAGGAGACGGCCTTTGAAGATGCATTCACTGAGCTTGACCACTGGTCTGAGTCATGAAGCTTTTTTGGGCACCACAGCTCAGTCATGGGGGTGACACTGCTGGGATTGTGGTCCCACATTTTTCTTTCTGGAGGGCCTCCTGGTCCTGGTCGGTAGAGGACGTCTCTTGTAGTGTTGACCCCTTGGTACAAAGCTGGAGTGCTGTGTCCGAGACCCTGGGTGTCCCTTTCCTGGCTTGCTGAGCCATTTGTATTAGTGCTGAAGCACTTTTTCCAATTTCTAGCTGCGGAAGGCAATTCAGTTTTAAGAGCTGAAGACTATTATTTGGGAATTATTTTTAATGTTTTTTTTTTCAGAAGGCAGTTGAGCTGTAAGAGCTAAAAACTGCCTATTTTTACTTGATTTTATTTTTTTAATTTCAGGAGACAGTTCCCCTTTAAGAGACCAATTGATTTCTGAAATGACAGACTTACTTTAAGAGATGGCTGTTTTGCTGCAATGATGCTATGACCACGCTACATTGGAGGCTCCTGCCGGGTCTAACGCCAACAGAACGGTGTTTCACAGTAATTTAGCGTTGGTGCCAATTTACTGGTCCTGCTAGCGCCACCACTTTTGATGGCTATTAACACCAGTCCATAATGGCAATGGCAGGTTTTTACTGATATCCAATTTCTAGGCCAGATATGTCAAGTTAATTGGACATCCTTTGTAAATCATTTCTCAGCCTATGTTGAAATTGGGTTGTTTGTCGACAGTCATCAACATCAATAAATAAATAGGCTAGAGAACCTCCATCAGCAAAAAACACATAAACATTCTTACTTAGGGATCTGGGCCTAGAAATTTGTTTGCCCCCGAAAACATGCACGAGGTAGCGATGTGCTAGCCACCCGTGCCCCTTCAGAGGGCTGCAGGCAACTTCATGCTGCCTGCTCATTTCCATGATTGTGGCATTCAGCTCAGTGCTGAACATGCTGCTGCCTGGCTGAACGCTCAGCAGGGGGCCCCAGTTCGTTCGAGGTTAGCACCAATGAAAGTGAGCCTGCATCACTTAAAGGCAGTCTGCACCTCTTAAAGAGGAGATGTATTCTGCCTGCAGCAGATCAATGAACTGGCTGAGGAAGATAGTGGAAAGGAATTGCTAGTGATGGCACAACAGGGGAGAGAGCATGCACCAAGGTTCACCATTGCCACACTGGAGTCCTTGGTGCAGGAGGTCAATAGAAGGCAAGATGTCCCCTTTCCACAGGGGACCAGAAGACCCTCCAGGCAACAGAGAAAAGTACAGTGGGAGCAGATAGCCAATGTGATGAATGCCAGTAATGTAGCCCTGAAGATGTGGACATAGTTCAGGAATGAATGACCTCACACATGTGGTCCAGGTCAGTGAAATCATCTTCAAATGGCATATCCCACAAATTGCAACACGAGCCTCACACACTGCTTAACTCACCAACCAACAATATTTATCAATCACGACTCATACCTCACATCTCACATGCTACATCTCACCCTCACACACTTGCCACTGCTGCAGGCTTCACACCCACATCTCACAGCTTGCACACACTGTCAGCTATTCAACCATGACAGGCACATCCCCCAAGTACATTGCACCACACTCACTGACACAGTTCACTTTCTCATGCAGGAAAAGTAGGCGCATAACCGGTGCCAGCAGACGCTAACCAGCAGGAGACAGACTTGCCTGCATCACCTCACCCACATGGAGAAGACGGTGTGGGCCATACTTGGGAGGGGTAACGCTGAGCCAATGGCCAGCGGTAGGGCTGAAAGAATACAAGATGCTGGTATTCTCATACGTTATCCCCCTTCTCACATGCCACTTCCCCCTCATCACACAACTTCTTCTGATTTACAATCTGCACGTGGTGTAAGCAAGCACCGTTTACTTTTTCCACCTCTCCCCACCACAACCTTTTCTCATTTCAGAGACAAAAGCAATCCAACCTGCCCAGCCAGTGGTTCAAGAAGAAGAGGGAGAGGAAAATGATGAAGAAGAAGAAACATCATCTCTCGGTATGACAGTTACAGCCACCAGCTCAGATACTGGCACAGTGTGTAATTTAGAGGGTAGTATAAAGCTGGGATCTGCACATGGTAAGTCATTGGGCATGAGTGGGCTGCAGCCAGGGCAGGGAGAAAGGGTAACGCAGGTGCCAGCTCCCTAGAGGGCGAGGTCGCATATGAGTTCTGTTGCAGAGGATTCAGATGAGGACTTCAATGGGACAGTCTACAGATGAATGCTGATGGGTATGCACAACATTATGCTTGGCACAGTGCCAGGCCGACCAGAATGCCTGAGTGCAATGTCAAGGAGCATGGAGGAGTCCGGAACCAACCTTGCACAAGGCTTTGCGCAGAGTTTGGAGCCCATCCTTTCCAGCTTCCAATGCAGCACAACCACAATCCACCCTATGTCTGATATCTTCATCTGTCATCCAAGCTCAGTTTGCTGCCATCATGGCTAGGTTTAGTAGTGTGGAAAGGGGCTTGCAGGGTGTCACAGCAGTCCAGATATCTATCCTCCAAAAGATGGCTAGGAATGCTGAGGGACTATCCCAGGTGGGCAGTTGCTCTGTACCTGCTGTCCTCTCTCAGGATGACAGCACTTTTCCTCCCACTATTGCCACTTCACCAGTGCCCTTGCTGTTACCTGTCAGCCGGCCAGCCTAGACTGCTGCCATCCATGCAGAGGTGGTGCAGTCCACAGCCGGGCCTTCTATGCTCAGACCTGCTCAAGGTCATCCTCCAAGGCCATCTGCAGACTCTTCCACTGAAAGTTAGCCGCCTTCCAGCTGCCATTCTGCAGCCACTGGGAAAGCACTTCATAGGAGCACTGGGGCAGGCAACAGCACACTGAAGCTAAGCACTAAGAGAATGCACAAGGGTGATTAGTTGACTTTATTGTGTTATATTGGATGGATTGATGGATAAAGTTGGATTTAAATGTTTATTTTGTGGTGGCTTTTATTTCAGCATTTTGACCAAAAGGATGCTGTGATGGTCAGTAACAGAGGGAAGGGAAGGTGTGGGACTATTGCTGAACGGGGAATTGGCATTGTGTTCACTTGTACCTCAGTCCGGTGAGCTGATCACGGACTGCCTGGGCAGAAAGGGGTTGTCTGGGTTACCTCCTCCCTTCCACTTCCTCCTCTACCGTTTTCTCCTCTTCCACATCCTCCTCCTCCTCTTCCTCGTCGACCTCCTAATCAGCTGGTTATCGTATGCCTGGTGGCAAGAGTTATGCCCTCATGATGGGGAGGTTGTAGAGCTTGCAGCAGACTACAACGAATCTTGAGATGTGCTCTGGTGATTCCTACAGGGCTCCTCCAGAGCATCCAGGCAGCGGAAGCAATGTTTAAGGATGCCAATGGTCTGCTCTATCCGATTCCATGTAGCAGCATGTCGCTCATTGTACACATGCTGCTCACATGTGGTTGGTTTGCGGAACGGAGTCATGAGCCATATGGTCAGTGGATATCTCTTGTCATCCAGTAGTCATCCTCTGGGTTAATGTGGCGGTTCAGAGATGGATGGAACAGCAGACTGGCACAGGATAAAAGCATCATGATTGCTGCTCGGATACCGAGCATTCATCATCATGATGTGCTGAACATGGTCGCACACCAACTGCACATTCAGCAAGTGGTAACCTTTGCAGTTGTGGTACATTTCAGCATTTATATGTAGTGCCCGCATAGCCGTGTGTATGCAGTCGATGGTCCCCTGCACCCTGGGGAAGCCCGCTATTCTGGCAAAGCCACGTGCACCCTCCGTCTGCTTTTCTCTGGTCAGAGAGAAGATAATGATATCCCCTCTCCTGTCACCTCTTATGCAACAGTGGACAGCGAACTGGGCGATTTACAGATGTTGCCTACTCCAACCTGGAAGGATCCCAACACAAAGAACTTCAGGGCCACGCTTACCTTCACAGCCACTGGCAGCGCTGTCCTTGCCCTGGTGTGAGGCTGTAGGTCTGGTTGCAAGACGTGGCAGAGTTCTGTGAGCACCTCGTTCATAAAGCGCAGACACCTCACACGCTGCTCCTGGCTCAGGTTGAGGTAAGAGAATTGTTCTCAGAAGATCCTAGGTGGGTAAGGCCTCCTGCTGAGAGCCCTTCTCTCCCCTCTTCCACCTTCCTCTACGAGCAGCTTGCCTCTTCCGCGCTGTCTCTGCTCCATGTTCCTCATGCTGCAGGCCAAGGGGGATGACAACTAGAGCATCCATGACAGGGAGCAAGAGGTCTGTCCTAAACCCTTGAAGTCAGAAGAAAAACCTACTCCACTTGCAGCTCACCAACTTTAAGCAATCTCACAGAGCCAGCAGAGATTAATCAGCAACTCACCTGAGAGTGATTGAATATCCCTTTAAATAACGTTGATGGGGGTCCTTCCAGCTGCTGAACACATGTTCAACTGTACGAGGTTAACACAGAGTGTTGTTCCAGTGTTGAGGACGAAAATGGCAGGGCTAGCGTCAAATCAGCGTTGCATGCTGATTGAGGTCACAATTTGCCTATTCTACATACCTGCAGTGCACGCTTCCAGTGCCGATGCAACGCCTTCACCAAAATGGCATCTGGCATGGCCCACAAGAGAATTGTGTATGCGTAGCTCGGATGCCATTTTCGACACAAAACGGCACACACAATGCACAAACAACAGGCGCTACGCAATCGAAGTTTTAGCCCCTGTGTTGCGAATGTTCTTTTTTCTGAAAAGGAATATTTAAATTTATAAATACTGTAAATCTACAGCATGTCATTGGGCTGGATTTTATTGTGCAGATGTGCTGGAAACAGGGTGAAGGTGGGGCGGGGGGCATGGGAACCCAGAAATATGTGCAGTATATCTGTGAATGGGTTTTTAACACTGCAACTTAATTAACATCTGATTTGCAGGTTTACCATCTAATTAGCGGTAGCAGGAGTGATGACAACACAGGTGACGTGATCTCAACTGCAGTATTTAAAGGAACACACCAAACATGAAAGGTGAAGCAGTTGGAATTAGGAAAGAGAGAGAAAGAAATGTTGTAATGGGCAAAGCCTGTGCCCCTGCTTCACCGATGTTTCGCTGGATGTGCTGCTGGGGGCTGTGAGGAGCCGGAGGTAGATACTCTTCCCTAGCAATGGGAGAAAGAAGGCTGCTGCTGAGACAATGACGGCGTGGTTGGAGGTTGCCAAGGAGGTCAGCAGTAGGAGCATATTGCCACACTCCTGGATCCAATGCAAGAAGAGGTTCAATGACCTAAGCAGAGTAGGAAAGGTGAGAGCAGTGGCACATTCACCTACATCCTTCTGTGTGTATCACACCAACCTCCTCACTCTGCCTTCTCAAGCCTACTCCAGCACATCACTCCTCACACCAATATAACTTGCAGGTGCATCCATCCCTCTCTGTCAATGCACTTCCTCACATCCCCATCTATCCATTCACCACTAACATTCACCTTCATCCGTATGCAATATCAAGCCTCTCCTTCATAGTCCCCCTCAACAAATGGTCTCCATCTATTGGGTAAGCACATGCCATTACTCGCACTATTGGGTCTCTTCTTTCCTTCCTTGCAGGAGAAGACAGCACATAACACCAGGGAGAGGCAGAGAACCGGAGGTGACCCTCCACAGATTTCACAACTAACAGCTGCAGAGGAGGAGGCACTGAAGATCAGCAGAGTCTCGGCGAGCCTGACTGTTGAAGATGTGGTGATGGGGGTCTCCCAGCTACCTGGTGATAGAATTAAACATCAGGCAGCCACATGGCATACCACACTCTGTCATGTTAACTTGATGCCAACAGCGAGAAAAATATGATCATGTGCCTAATGATAACTTCAAGCATACTTACCTTCACAGTACTTATTCATGTCTTTTATCTCCAACAGGGCCTTCAGGTGGTCGAGGTCGCTGCCCCCAATTCATCGGAGGAGCTCAATCCCTCTGAGGGTGCACCATCACAAGACTTATGCAGACCTTGCATCAGCTCAGGTAATCACACGTTGTTGGGACTAGTTATAGGATAGATGGGTTTTCACATCGTGACTCGGACTTCACAATCGAGAAAGAGTATATGGTGGAGTCAGGGATAGCATTGCAGAGTCTGCGTCAGAGAGCGCAGGACTCTCCAAGCTCTGCTCAGCTGGATGCAGATGCTGTACCATGGGGGATGTCGATGCAGAGGATACTTCTTGTGCAGCAACAGAGCATGTGTGATGTACTGATAAGCACACCAAGCGCATTGTGCATGATTGCAGAGAGATTGGAGGAGTCCGCCTCAAGCATGAGTGGGATGGTGTCACAGGCTGTTGCGATGATGTCTTCTTCCATTTTTTGGATTGGCCAACTGCATGAAGCATCAAACTTGGCAATCGAATGAGTGTATGCAGGCCTTCAACAAGGGCTTGCATTGTTATATATGCAGACTATAGATGTACTCTGTGTAGTCACTGTATAGTTGCATAAGATGGAGACTTGTTTACCTGATGTATGTCAATAAGGTTTACACTGTGTATATACTATGATGGCACCACTAGAGGGTGCAACTGGTGGAGACCGGGTTTCCTGTCCTGGTGGCAGGGGCTGTATAAAAGGGTAGCCACCATGCAGCTGCCTAACTCTGGAGTTACGAACAAAGGACCAAGGTCACTACAGTTTGAGTACAACACATTGCCTCGTGGAGTCATTCATAAGTACATTACAGACATAACAACTGGTGATGAGTATACGGACTTTCACAAAATTATGGCTACCTTTGGCACACTAAAAGACTTCACAGAGGGTGATGATTGAAAGGCTTGAGCAATATTCCGTGGCAAACGACCTGGCAGGGGAGATGGATGCATTGGCGGAGAAGCGCAAGGCTATACTGCTGACTAGTTGTGGGCCCGAGGTCTACCGCCTCATCAGGGACTTGCTGGCACCCATGAATGCTAAGGGTAAGACATACGATGAGCTGACTGAACTAATTCACACCAACTAAAACCAAAACAGAGCATCCTCACAGCCAGGCACAGATTCTACACTCACCGCAGACCTGAGGGCCAGGAGATTGCAAAATATGCTGCCAACCTCAGGAGACTTGCGGCACCGTGTGATTTTGGCACGCACCTCAATGAAGCATTGCGAGATATCTTCGTTATGGGAATTGGCCACGAGGGCCTCCTTCACAGGCTATTATCTGCCGACACCACAGTCAACCTGCAGAAGGCCATTAGCATCAGTCAGGCGTTCATGACCTCGACCTTCAGCACCAAGCAAATTATTCATCCTGTGGATTCAAACCCGGCAAGTACTGTACACAGAATGGTACCTTTCACAGACAAGACTGTAGGACATGGCTCTGACCAAGGCAGAGAGCACAAACCTCAGAGTTCCAGAACTCAGAGTCCGCCGAGGGGTGCTAATCGAGTAGCACCATGCTGGCGTTGTGGAGGAAACCATAGGGCTCACCAGTGTCGGTTTGCTGAGTACGCATGCAAAGCCTGTAACACGAAGGGCCACCTCAGCGTATGTGTAAAATAAATACGACTCACCATCTAGCAGAGGAGTCGGTAGATGACTTTGAATCCAGCGGTGAGTATGATGATTTGGCTAGAGAGGCAGCTCAGCCCCAAGAAGAAGTGTATGGAGTGTATACCTGCACCACCGATTGTCCTCCAGTGAAGATGGAAGTCGAGATAAACAACGTTCCAGTCTTCATGGAAGTGGACACGGGAGCGAGCCAGTCAGCGATGAGCCTTTGAGAGGCTATGGAATGAAAAACGACCCGAGCTGGTTCCAGTACAGGAAAAGTTGTGCACCTACACCAAGGAGCTGATCCCAGTCCATGGTAGTGCGGATGTAAGTGAAATCCATAATGGCGTGATGCACAGCTTACCTCTGTGGATTGTTGCAGGTGATGGTCCAATGCTACTCAGAAGAAGGTGGATGGGAACGATCCAGTGGAAATGTGAAGACCTCTTCACTCCAACAATCAATGTCCCCCATGCTCAGAAGCAGAGCAAAACCTCACCTTCGCTTGGGCCAGGCACCAGAGAACAGAACAGCACAGCACTTGAGGCACAGACCATCCATCATGACTGCGTGGCAATGATCCGACCGGAATAACCCAAAATTATCTTCCCAGCTCCAGTGGCAGGACTCCTGGGGAGGAAGATCGAATTCACAGGCACTCTCCCAGCTTTTGTGGCAGAATCACGGGAGAGAAGGATCAAGGCAGTCAAACTCGAGGACAGAGGCAAGATGGCGTCCCTGCTGCAGCGAGGTGCAGCGTGGCTGAAAATAAATATGGCTGCGGCAATATCACGAGGTGCAACACTGAGGGACCAACACGTGGTGTCTAACAAAGGATTTGATTGGGGTAAAGCCAGCAGGGTTCTCTTGAAGGAGACCTGCAACCAACTGAACTTAAAGAGACATTGTATGCATGGCAATCAATGTAATGAACCAATTAAGATTGTGAACAAAATGTTGTTGTGAGATGTCGGTACTATCCCTAATGTAAAGAACAAAATGTTGTTGCGAGATAAAACATATTTAAAGTAAAAACCCAAAAGCATAACTAGTTCACAGAGAGAGAGGCCCTAGCATGATTAGTTAAAATATTGAATTTGTTTGTAATTTAGGCTAGTTGTATGAAATAAAATCATAGATAAATTAGAGTAGCATGTTAATTATATACTGGAATCACTACTATTAGAAGATTCAAGAGATGACTACCCTTTCAAATCATTACTGCAAAAAGCAGCGATGGTTTCTGAGAATATTGTATTTAATTAAGTCAGCCTTCTTGGGAAATCAGCTAAACTCTGTTAAATATGATTATTAATTTACAGATTAAAACACATGGATTATGACTTTCTCAACGCATATTTTGTAAATTAAACTTTACACAATCCTCAGCCCAACACCGAAAACAATAATAATATGTCGCAGATCAGTTATTGTATAATATATACCATTATCCGAATAAGCAGTATCAGCTTGGTATCACTCTCACCTCAGAGTCAAAAGGTTGTGGGTTCAAAGCCCACTATGGACTTGACCACATCATTTAGGCTAAGTGAGTGCTGCACTGTTGGAAGTGCCATTTTTCAAATGGGGCATTTAACCCAAACCCAGTCTGCCAGCTCAAGTGGATCTAAAAGATGACATAGCACAATTGAAAGAACAAATGGGTGATCTTTTTATAATTTTATATTGCAACCTAGGTGTCATATTTGACCCTGAAATGAGTTTCCAGCCACATATCCGCAGCATAACTGAAACCTTTTTCCACCTCTGTAACATCGCCTGCCTCCGCCCCGCCTCAGCTCTTCTGCTGCTGAAACCCTCATTCATGCCTTTGTTACCTCTCGACTTGAATACTCCAACTCACTCCTGGCTGGCCTTCCACATTCCACACTATGTAAACTTGAAATCATCCAAAATGCAGCAGCCCATGTACTAACCCGCACCGTCAAGATCACCCATCACCCCTGTGCTTTCTGACCTATATTGGCTCCCAGTTAAAAACGCCTCGATTTCAAAATTCTCATCCTTGTTTACAAATCACTCCATGGACTTGCCCCTCCTTAGCTCTGTAATCTTTTTCAGCCTCACAATCCCACAAGATGTCTGTGCTCCTCAAATTCTGGCCTCTTGAACATCCCTCATTATAACTGCTCAACCATCGGTCGATGTGCCTTCAGCTGCCTGGGCCCTAAGCTCTGGAACTCCCTCCTGTCATGTATGTAACCTTCATGTAACAACACTGCAATACTGTATATACTTGAGAAATGCATACATTGACCATAGGGGATGAACTTGTGGGAGACACTCCTCACCTGGTCATCCAGGTATATAAAGGGAGGTCCCAGGCAAGGTCATCACTTCTTGGTCCTGTGAATAAAGGTGCAGGTCACAGAGTGACCTGGTCCATAGAATGTGCCTCGTGTTGATTTGTGATATTGTGTAAGGACGAGAAACAGGAATCAAAGACTCACGAGAATGGCCACCGCTAGCACAGAGGAATGGTACTGTGTTGGTGAGGACTGGGACAATTTCATTCAGAGGCTTCAGCAGAGCTTTGTCATGAAGGACTGGCTGGGAGATGCAGCGGCCGACAAGCGAAGGGCTCATTTACTGACCAGCTGTGGATCTAAGACTTACACGCTCATGGAAGACCTGCTAGCACCCGAGAAGCCAGTGGACAAAACCTTTGAAGAGCTCAGCAAACTAATCAGTGAGCACCTCAAACCGGCGAGCAGCATACACATGGCACAACAAAGATTTTATACCCACCGAAGTCGGGAAGGACAGAGCATACCGGACTTCGTTGCGGGCCTCCGGCGCTTGGCCAGCCTCTGTAAGTTCACAGGCGCCTGCAGGGGGGAGATGCAAAGGGATTTCTTTATTGAGGGCATCGGGCATGCCGGTATTTTCAAAAAGTTAATTGAGACCAAGGACTTGACCTTGGAAGCGGCGGCGTTGCTGGCTCAGACTTTTATGGCGGGGGAAGAGGAAACCAAGATAATATACGCGCGCATCCCTGACTCCAAAGTGGCGATGGATCAGGGGGTCAATATCATAAACGCGACTCAGAGCCCAGCAGGCAGGCAAGGGCAGTTTGACACATCCTAGGCAGCAATAGACCCCAGAACAGGTTTTCAACACAGACAATGGGAGGCTGAACGGACATTTACGCCATCCCAGTGGACAATGCGTTCTGGGATGGGGCCATTGACACCCACTAACAGGGTGCTAAAGAGCAGTCAAAGGGACAATCAGCGAGGAATACCTGGTAACAGCTCTTTTGTTCACAAAAATGGGAATCTCAGTTCATGCTGGAGGTGTGGGGGCAGACATGCTGCTCAGACTTGCAGGTTTCAACAGCTCGCCTGCAGAAATTGTAACCTCACTGACCATTTAGCCAGAATGTGCAGGAAGCCTGTGACCAGGCTAATTTACGAGGCGGATGGACCAGAAGAGGGGTCTGCGAGGCAGGATGATGCGTGGGGCAAATCAATGGACGCTGAAGTTCATCGGGTTCATGTGGCAAACATTCACAGCTCATATACCAAAATGCCACCTATGATGATGAAGGTCCTATTAAACGGCATCCCGGTATGCATGGAGCTGGACACGGGGGCCAGCCAATCACTCATGAGCGCTCAACAATTCAAAAAGCTATGGCCACTCAAAGCCAGCAGACCCAAACAAGAACACATTGAGGCTCAATTACAGACATACACCAAAGAAATCATTCCAGTGCTAGGCAGTGCAATGTTAGCTGTCACACACAATGTATCAGTGAACCGGCTGCCACTCTGGATTGTTCCGGGAAATGATCCCGCACTGTTAGCGGGTAGCTGGTTAACTGAGATGAACTGGAAATGGGGGGAATGTGCACGCAGTGTCATCTGTGGAGCGAAGTTCATGCTCACAGGTCCTACAGCAATTTGAGTCGCTATTCCAACCTGGCGTAGGGACGTTCAAAGGTACCAAAGTAGTGATTCGCATCACCCCAGACGCCAGAACAGTGCACCACAAAGCCAGAGCTGTGCCATATGTGATGCGGGAGAAAATTGAAAATGAATTAGACTGTTTGCTGAGAGAGGGCATCATCTCGCCCGTTAAATTCAGTGACTGGGTGAGCCCCATTGTTCCCGTCCTAAAAGCGGATGGCTCGGTCAGTATCTGTGGCGACTACAAGGCCACAATCAACCGGGTGTCCCTACAAGACCAATACCCGCTTCCGAGAGCAGAGGATCTTTTGCCACGCTGGCAGGCGGCAAACTGTTCACCAAGTTGGACCTCACTTCAGCCTACATGACCCAAGAACTGGCCGACGAATCCAAACTACTGACCACAGTCACCATGCACAAGGGACTGTTTGTTTACAACAGGTGCCCGTTTGGCATTCGATCAGCGGCCGTGATCTTTCAAAGAAACATGGAAAGCCTGCTCAAATCCATTCCTGGAATGATCGTTTTCCAGGATGATATCCTCATCACGGGACACCGAGGAACACCTCCACAAGCTGGAAGAGGTGCTACGCTGACTGGGCCGGGTAGGCCTGCGACTCAAGAAACCTAAATGTGTGTTTTTGGCTCCCGAAGTCGAGTTTCTGGGCAGGAGGGTTGCTGCAGACGGGACTCGGCCTACCGAATCCAAAACAGAGGCGATTCGGCGAGCGCCCAGGCCCGGCAACACATTGGAGTTGCGTTAATTTCTGGGACTCTTGAACTATTTCGGGAACTTTCTACTGAACTTAAGCACATTGTTGGAGCTGCTACATGTGCTCCTGCGTAAGGGTTGCGATTGGTTTTGGGGGGACTGTCAAGAACGGGCTTTCAATCGGGTGCGTAACCTACTCTGTTCAAATAAGTTGTTGACCCTGTACAACCCCTGTAAGAAATTGGTTCTGACATGTGATGCATCGTCCTATGGGGTTGGGTGCGTCTTGCAGCAGTACAATGTTGAGGGGCAACTCCAACCTGTGGCTTATGCCTCCAGCTCGCTCTCTCATGCAGAACGTGAATATGGGATGGTTGAAAAGGAAGCACTCGCATGTGTCTATGGGGTGAAAAAGATGCACCAGTACCTTTTTGACAGGAGGTTCGAATTAGAAATGCACCACAAGCCATTAACATCCCTGTTGTCAGACAGCAAGGCTGTCCATGCCAATGCATCAGCTCGCATAGAGCGATGGGCTCTCACGCTCACTGCGTATGATTACACCATCCGGCAACGGCTCGGCACTGAAAATTGCGCTGACGCGCTCAGCAGCCTTCCACTGGCCACCACTGAGGGGGCAGCGGAGCAAAGCACTGAGATGGTCATGGCCGTTGATGTCTTTGACAGCGCAGGCTCCCCCATCACAGCCCACTAGATCAATATCTGGACCAACAGAGATCCCTTCCTGTCTTTGATTAAGAAATGTGTCCTGACTGGGGATTGGGTGCCCGCACACGGAGCATGCCCTAAGGAGGTCAGACCGTTTCACAGGCGGATGGATGAGTTCTCCATCGAAGCTGACTGCCTACTATGGGGCAGCCGGGTAGTCATGCCCCAGAGGGGCAGGAAAGCTTTCATCAAGGAACTCCACAACGAGCACCTAGGCATCGTGCTGATGAAGGTCATTGCCCGCTCACACGATTGGTGGCTGGGAATTGATTCAGACCTGGAACACTGTGTTCGCAGTTGCACGACGTGTGCTCAGCTGGGAAATGCCCCCAGGGAGGCCTCGCTCAGCTCGTGGCCCTGGCCCACCAGGCCACGGTCACGCATTCACATAGACTACGCGGGTCCGTTCATGGGGAAAATATTTCTCATCGTGGCCGATGCGTACTCGAAATGGATCGAGTGCATCATTTTGAATTCGTGCACGACATCCACCACTGTGGAGAGTCTACGTGCGGTCTTTGTGTCCCACGGTTTGCCGGACATCCTTGTTCGCGATAATGGCCCATGTTTCACTAGCTACGAATTCCGAGAGTTCATGTCAGGTAATGGCATCAACCATGTCAGGACTGCACCATTCAAGCCGGTCTCCAACGGCCAGGCGGAACGTGCGGTCCAAATCATAAAACAAGGCATGCTCAGGATTCAAGGTCCCTCCCTTCAATGCCGCCTATCGCGCCTCCTGCTGGCCTATAGGTCCCGACCGCACTCGCTCATGGGGGTCCCGCCCATGGAACTCCTTATGAAACGTACACTCAAAACTCGGCTGTTCCTCATTCATCCTGTCTTGTCCGACATTGTTGAAGGCAAGCGCCAGTCCCAAAATGAGTACCATGACCGAAATTCAAGGGGGAGATGTATAGAAATTGGTGACCCAGTATTTGTTCTCAATCATGCTTTGGTGCCCAAATGGCTTGAAGGTACTGTAATAGACAAAGAGGGGAATAGGGTCATCGTGGTTAAACTTAACAATGGGCAGATATGCCGCAAACATCTGGACAAAGTAAAAAAAAGGTTCAACATGGACTCTGAGGAACTTGAGGAAAATCATGAGATGGTATTCACACCACCGCCAGTGAACGAGCAACAAGAACATTCAGCAGCATGCACAGTCCCTGCGGTCAGCCCGGACAAGCCGGAATCACCACAGGGGACAGACACACAGGCCAAGGCTCAACAGCCAGAGCCCCAACTGTGGCGCTCCACGAGGGAGCGCAGACCACCCAAAAGACTTAACCTGTGATCCCAATAAGACATTGGGGGGAAGGTGATGTCATATATGTAACCTTCATGTAACAACACTGCAATACTGTATATACTTGAGAAATGCACACATTGACCACAGGGGGTGAACTTGTGGGAGACACTCCTCACCTGGTCATCTCGGTATATAAAGGGAGGTCCCACGCAGGGTCATCACTTCTTGGTCTTGTGAATAAAGGTGCAGGTCACAGAGTGACCTTGTCCATAGAATGTGCCTCGTGTGGATTTCTGGTATTGTGAAAGGGCTTTACACCTCCCTAAACCTCTATGCCTCTCTACCTCTCTTTCCTCCTTGCAAACACTCGTTAAAACCTACCTCTTTAAACAAGCTTTTATTCATCTCCCTTAATTTCTTCTGTGGCTCGGTGCCAAATTTATCTGTTTGTCTGTAACACTGTTGTGAAGCGCCTTGGGACGTTTTACTACGTTAAAGATGCTAGACAAATAAAAGTTATTGTTATTATTATCTTCTAGAGCCCTGGTCAACATTTCTCCATCAACCAATATCACCCCAAGTACCGGTTTCTCTCCCTTCCCCATCTCTCCAGCAAATACTGATTCTGACTGGGGGAATATTCCATCGGCCAGTGGACCTATCCAAGACACCATTATTTGTATGTCAACCTTGACAGTGAGTGTTGGCAAGGTAGTCAACATACTTCCAGCAAGAGTCATGTGATAATAATCAGGAATGAGAATCTGGCTGATTTCCCATTCCCTAACCTGGGGCATTGAGTCCTACTCAATTATGCGACTCAGGCTAAGACCAGCTTCCTCAGCATGCACTGGGACATTTCTGATCTGTACTGTAAATGGTTTCCTCTCCAAGGGACCGTTCCCATTTCTTTTCAAAACCACCGTCATCAGCCTCCCTCCTCAAAAAAAACATTGTAACTCTTTTCCTTTGCACATTATTACCCCTTGTGAAAAGACCCTGAATGTGTTATCATCTCCTAAGTCCGTGCCCATTTATTTGAATCTTTCTAATTCAGTTTCTACCCATTCCACAGCACCGAAATGGCCCTAACCAAAATTACAAATGCTATCCTCTGTGACTGTGATTGCGATACACTATCCCTCCTCATCCTCCTCAACCTCTCTGCAGACTTAACACAGTCAGCATATCATCCTCCTCCAACATCTCTGCTGCATGGATCAGCTCAGTGGGAATGTTCTAGCTTGGTTCCACTCTTACCTATCTAATCATAGCTAGATCATTGCCAACAACAGCTTAATCACATACCTCACACCACTATTTCTGAGTCCAGCAAACATCTATTCATGACCGCTCCTCTTTCTCATCTGCAAGATGCCTCTTGGCAGGCCTTCCAATACCCAGTATAGCTGCTGGTATGAAGCAAGCAGTTTTCTGCTCACTACTGTGGCCTTGAAGTCCTCAGCACTGTCCTCCTCAGCAACAGTGGGAGAGGACATCACCATCCAGTCCTTGCTACCAGTACTTGATGTTGTTCCCTACTGCTGTGTGCTAATTCACTGTCTAACCCAGCCAGGCTGTCAATCTCTGTGATTGGGGGTGATGCATTGCTTGATGGTGCCTCCTCGGAAGGATTCTCCTCCTCTGAGATATCTTCTTCTGTGGGCTGCAGTTGTTGAGAAGGACCTCGAGGAAAGAGAAAAGGGACAAAAGTTAGCCAGGCACTGAGAGGCTGCAGAGTAGCGGATAACAGACATCATAATGCAGGTTGATATTGTTAAGCTACATGATTGTGCATTTTTCTGAGTATCATAAAGAGGTGATTGTCAGAGACCCTGTTCAGATTAGGCCCCAGCATAAAAAATATTTTATTGCTACAGCTCTGGTGGGGTCACTGATTCCCAGCACATGCTGCTCTAGCCTGGAGTGGTTCATGATGTTGGTTGCTCCTCTCCAGGTTGAACTCCTCTCCCTTGTGTTATGCGCCATTTTCTCATGCAGAGGGAGGGAGCGAGAGTTAGTGAGTGGCTACAACAAAGGAGAGTGCACATGTGTGGAGCTTCAGCTAGTTGTGCATCTGCTGGAAGGAAGAAGAAACAAAATACAAGCAGCATGGGGAACTGTTGAATGGAAAACAAATGGCTGGAATGTAAAGTGTGAAAGGACTCATCAAACGTGTTCTCTTTTAAAAATGCATTCTCAGGATGTGGGCGTTTCTGGCCATCCCTAGCAGTTTGATGCAACTCAGTGGCTTGCTAAGCCACTTCAGAGGGCAGTTAAGAGTCAACTATATTGATATGGGCCTGGAGTCACATGTAGGCCAGTCCAGGTCACGATGGCAGGTTTCCTTCCATAAAAAACATTAGTGAATCAGTTGTTTTTTTCCAACACTCTAACAGCTTCATGGCTACATTTTACTAGCAACAGTTTTTTAATTGCAGATTTCTTTTAAACTGAATTCAAATTCTCAAACTGCCATGGTGGGATTTGAATTTATGTTCACTATGTTATTAGTCGAGACCTTTGAGTTACTAGTCCAGTAACATAATCATTACGCAGGGGCAGGGGTTGTGGGGGGATTGGTTCATAACACTGTTGGCGGCTGCTGTGAAGGCAACAAGCAAGATGTGAGTGTGTGTTTGGACTGAGAATGAGAATAATAGGTGGTATAGTGTGGTGATGTGATGGGTGGCGAAGGATGTGATGCAGGTTGTGGGATTGGTTCATAGTGCTGGGGCAGGGGTTGTGGGGGAAATGGTTCATTGTGCTGGGGCAGGGGGTGTGGGGGGAACAGTTCATAGTGCTAGGGCAGGGGTTGTGTGGGATTGGTCATAGTGCTGGGACAGGGGTTGTGGGGGAATTGGTTCATAGTGCTGGGGCAGGGGTTGTGGGGGGATTGGTTCATAGTGCTGGGGCGGGGGTTGTGGGGGGGGGGAATGGTTCATAGTGCTGGGGCAGTGTTTGGGGGGGAGTGGTTCATAGTGCTGGGGCAGGGTTTGTGGGGGGGGAACAGTTCATAGTGCTGGGGCAGGGGTTGGGGGGGAATGGTTCATAGTGCTGGGGCAGGGGGTAGGGAAGGACTGTTGCCAGGTGTTATTGAGAGAGGTGGAGAAATGAAGAGCTGTACTCCTGCACCAAGATAGTTTCAGCTGAAAGGATATCCTGAGAGTGATGCTCCTGGGGCTGATGACCTCAGGCACCTCCAGGCCTGGGGAATGTTTATTATCCTGGGAAAGAGAACTTCCATCCTCAAATTCATCTCTAGAGCAGGAATGCTTCAGGAAACCTAGGATCTTGCTTCCGACTCATCTTGCAGTCTGCAGCTCGAAAAGACAACAGTGTCAGTAAACCACTTGGGAGGTGAATTCACACTTTAAATAAGCCCCTGGAGACCCACCATAAGTTACACACAGAAAGTGGACGTACTTCCCATTCCCGACATGATTGGGTAGGAAACCTGCCAGTCAAATGAAGCCCGGGTGTTAAAATATCCTAGAGCTAAAATGTAGGTGAGCGAGAGGGTTTGGCAAATCAAATTGGCAAAGGTGGCCTTGAGGATCAATTCATAGGGCTGGAAATTCAACAATCTTGCACCCGTTTTTTCAGTAATATTTCGCCGTTTTTGGCAAAAAACGTTGATCCACTCGTTTCGCCAAAGTCTTGCGCCGGCAGTTTTGAAATACCACTGAAAAGCAGACCGCCAGTGTGCAAGACTGGAAATACTGCTATTGTCCTAGTTTTGTCCTTTGGGGCACTCGTATTCTGGGTGGAAAAAAATGCCCGAGACAAGCCTGCGTTGCCCCAAGAACAGCAGTAAGTATGAAGACCTGCAAAAAAGGTACGTTAAAGTTTTTATTTTTTAGTTCTTTTGCAGCAATTCGCTAGTTAAGTGTCCTGTGAATGTTTTGTGATTTTAAAATTTTTGTTTGTTTGACATTAACATAGAAAATAGGTGCAGGAGCAGGCCATTCAGCCCTTCTAGCCTGCACCGCCATTCAATGAGTTCATGGCTGAACATGAAACTTCAGTACCCCCTTCCTGCTTTCTCGCCATAACCCTTGATCCCCCGAGTAGTAAGGACTTCATCTAACTCCCTTTTGAATATATTTAGTGAATTGGCCTCAACTACTTTCTGTGGTAGAGAATTCCACAGGTTCACCACTCTCTGGGTGAAGAAGTTTCTCCTCATCTCGGTCCTAAATGGCTTACCCCTTATCCTCAGACTGTGACCCCTGGTTCTGGACTTCCCCAACATTGGGAACATTCTTTCTGCATCTAACCTGTCCAAACCCGTCAGAATTTTAAACGTTTCTATGAGGTCCCCTCTCATTCTTCTGAACTCCAGTGAATACAATCCCAATTGATCCAATCTTTCTTGATAGGTCAGTCCCGCCACCCCGGGAATCAGTCTGGTGAACCTTCGCTGCACTCCCTCAATAGCAAGAATGTCCTTCCTCAAGTTAGGAGACCAAAACTGTACACAATACTCCAGGTGTGGCCTCACCAAGGCCCTGTACAACTGTAGCAACACCTCCCTGCCCCTGTATTCAAATCCCCTCGCTATGAAGGCCAACATGCCATTTGCTTTCTTAACCGCCTGCTGTACCTGCATGCCAACCTTCAATGACTGATGTACCATGACACCCAGGTCTCGTTGCACCTTCCCTTTTCCTAATCTGTCACCATTCAGATAATAGTCTGTCTCTCTGTTTTTACCACCAAAGTGGATAACCTCACATTTATCCACATTATACTTCATCTGCCATGCATTTGCCCACTCACCTAACCTATCCAAGTCACTCTGCAGCCTAATAGCATCCTCCTCGCAGCTCACACTGCCACCCAACTTAGTATCATCCGCAAATTTGGAGATACTGCATTTAATCCCCTCGTCTAAATCATTAATGTACAATGTAAACAGCTGGGGCCCCAGCACAGAACCTTGCGGCACTCCACTAGTCACTGCCTGCCATTCTGAAAAGTACCCGTTTACTCCTACTCTTTGCTTCCTGTCTGACAACCAGTTCTCAATCCACGTCAGCACACTACCCCCAATCCCATGTGCTTTAACTTTGCACATTAATCTCTTGTGTGGGACCTTGTCGAAAGCCTTCTGAAAGTCCAAATATACCACATCAACTGGTTCTCCCTTGTCCACTTTACTGGAAACATCCTCAAAAAATTCCAGAAGATTTGTCAAGCATGATTTCCCTTTCACAAATCCATGCTGACTTGGACCTATCATGTCACCATTTTCCAGATGCACTGCTATGACATCCTTAATAATTGATTCCATCACTTTACCCACTACTGAGGTCAGGCTGACCGGTCTATAATTCCCTGTTTTCTCTCTCCCTCCTTTTTTAAAAAGTGGGGTTACATTGGCTACCCTCCACTCCATAGGAACTGATCCAGAGTCAATGGAATGTTGGAAAATGACTGTCAATGCATCCGCTATTTCCAAGGCCACCTCCTTAAGTACTCTAGGATGCAGTCCATCAGGCCCTGGGGATTTATCGGCCTTCAATCCCATCAATTTCCCCAACACAATTTCCCGACTAATAAAGATTTCCCTCAGTTCCTCTTCCTTACTAGACCCTCTGACCCCTTTTATATCCGGAAGGTTGTTTGTATCCTCCTTAGTGAATACCGAACCAAAGTACTTGTTCAATTGATCCGCCATTTCTTTGTTCCCCGTTATGACTTCCCCTGATTCTGACTGCAGGGGACCTACGTTTGTCTTCACCAACCTTTTTCTCTTTACATACCTATAGAAACTTTTGCAATCCGCCTTAATGTTCCCTGCAAGCTTCTTCTCGTACTCCATTTTCCCTGTCCTAATCAAACCCTTTGTCCTCCTCTGCTGAGTTCTAAATTTCTCCCAGTCCCCAGGTTCGCTGCTATTTCTGGCCAATTTGTATGCCACTTCCTTGGCTTTAATACTATCCCTGATTTCCCTAGATAGCCACGGTTGAGCCACCTTCCCCTTTTTATTTTTACGCCAGACAGGAATGTACAATTGTTGTACTTCATCCATGCGGTCTCTAAATGTCTGCCATTGCCCATCCACAGTCAACCCCCTAAGTATCATTCGCCAATCTATCCTAGCCAATTCACGCCTCATACCTTCAAAGTTACCCTTCTTTAAGTTCTGGACCATGGTCTCTGAAATTACTGTTTCATTCTCCATCCTAATGCAGAATTCCACCATATTATGGTCACTCTTCCCCAAGGGGCCTCGCACAATGAGATTGCTAATTAATCCTCTCTCATTACACAACACCCAGTCTAAGATGGCCTCCCCCCTAGTTGGTTCCTCAACATATTGGTCTAGAAAACCATCCCTTATGCACTCCAGGAAATCCTCCTCCACCGTATTGCTTCCAGTTTGGCTAGCCCAATCTATGTGCACATTAAAGTCACCCATTATAACTGCTGCACCTTTATTGCATGCACCCCTAATTTCCTGTTTGATGCCCTCCCCAACATCCCTATTACTGTTTGGAGGTCTGTACACAACTCCTACTAACGTTTTTTGCCCTTTGGTGTTCTGCAGCTCTACCCATATAGATTCCACATCATCCAAGCTAATGTCTTTCCTAACTATTGCATTAATCTCCTCTTTAACCAGCAATGCTACCCCACCTCCTTTTCCTTTTATTCTATCCTTCCTGAATGTTGAATACCCCTGAATGTTGAGTTCCCAGCCCTGATCATCCTGGAGCCACGTCTCCGTAATCCCAATCACATCATATTTGTTAACATCTATTTGCACAATTAATTCATCCACCTTATTGCGGATACTCCTTGCATTAAGACACAAAGCCTTCAGGCTTGTTTTATTAACACCCTTTGTCCTTTTAGAATTTTGCTGTACAGTGGCCCTTTTTGTTCTTTGCCTTGGGTTTCTCTGCCCTCCACTTTTCCTCATCTCCTTTCTGTCTTTTGCTTTTGGCTCCTTTTTGTTTCCCTCTGTCTCCCTGCATTGGTTCCCATCCCCCTGCCATATTAGTTTAAATCCTCCCCAACAGCACTAGCAAACACTCCCCCTAGGACATTGGTTCCAGTCCTGCCCAGGTGCAGACCGTCCGGTTTGTACTGGTCCCACCTCCCCCAGAACCGGTCCCAATGCCCCAGGAATTTGAATCCCTCCCTGCTGCACCACTGCTCAAGCCACGTATTCATCTGCGCTATCCTGCGATTCCTACTCTGACTATCACGTGGCACTGGTAGCAATCCCGAGATTACTACTTTTGAGGTCCTACTTTTTAATTTAGCTCCTAGCTTCTTAAATTCGTTTCGCAGGACCTCATCCCTTTTTTTGCCTATGTCGTTGGTACCAATGTGCACCACGACAACTGGCTGTTCTCCCTCCCATTTCAGAATGTCCTGCACCCGCTCCGAGACATCCTTGACCCTTGCACCAGGGAGGCAACATACCATCCTGGAGTCTCGGTTGCGGCCGCAGAAACGCCTATCTATTCCCCTCACAATTGAATCCCCTATCACTATCGCTCTCCCACTCTTTTTCTTGCCCTCCTGTGCAGCAGAGCCAGCCACGGTGCCATGAACTTGGCTGCTGCTGCCCTCCCCTGATGAGTCATTCCCCTCAACAGTACCCAAAGCGGTGTATCTGTTTTGCAGGGGGATGACCGCAGGGGACCCCTGCATTACCTTCCTTGCTCTACTCTTCCTGCTGGTCTTCCATTCCCTATCTGGCTGTGGACCCTTTCCCTGCGGTAAGACCAACTCACTACACGTGATACTCACGTCATTCTCAGCATCGTGGATGCTCCAGAGTAAATCCACCCTCAGCTCCAATTCCGTAACGCGGACCGTCAGGAGCTGGAGGCGGATACACTTCCCGCACACGTAGTCGTCAGGGACACCGGAAGTGTCCCTGAGTTCCCACATGGTACAGGAGGAGCATAACACCCGACCGAGCTCTCCTGCCATGACTTAACCCTTAGATACACTTAAACTGGTAATAACAATGTTAAAAGTTACTGACCAATATAAGAAGAAAAAGAAAAACTACTCACCAATCACCAGCCAATCACTTACCCCCTAGGCTGTGACGTCACCTTTGTTTTTTTGCCTTCTCCCTGTAGCTGCACCGGTACGCCTCTCGCCGACCCCGGACTCGCGCTGCTCCGAGCTCCCGCCTCCTCGACTGACTGCTCGAACTGCTCGACTCCCGCTGGCCTTTATAGGCCTCTCGCCGACCCCGGACTCGCGCTGCTCCGAGCTCCCGCCTCCTCGACTGACTGCTCGAACTGCCCGACTCCCGCTGGCCTTTATAGGCCTCTCGCCGACCCCGGACTCGCGCTGCTCCGAGCTCCCCCCTCCATAAGCCCAACTCGCAGCGGTAACCAACCTCGGACTAAAGTTGGCGAGGATCGCTGTTTCTGCCGCGAATCCTCGTGCAACGCTGATTTTTATCGCTGGGCGCATTTTTTAATGAAACTTAGGCCTTTAAAAAATGGCAGTGTGATTAGCGGTATTTTTGGCGAAAAATGTCAAAAAAATACCGCAGTCACCAAAAAATAAATTTCTAGCCCTCTCAGAGTGTATTCGGGATGGGTTATTCGAACAATACATTGTGGAACCAACCAGGGAGCAGGCTATTTTAGATCTGGTAATGTGTAATGAGATAGTATTAATTACTGATCTCACAGTAAAGGATTCTCTCGAGAAGTGTGATCATAGCATGTTAGAATTTCAAATTCAGTTTGAGGGTGAGAAACTTGGGTCTCAAACTAGTATCCTGAACATAAATAAAGACAATTATGAAGGTATGAAGACAGAGTTGGCTGAAGTGGACTGGGAAAATAGATTAAAGGGTAAGATGGTAAAAAAAGCAATAGCAAACATTTAAGGAGATATTTCATAACTCTCAGCAAAGATATATTCCAGTGAGAAAGATAGCCTCTAAGAGAAGGATGAACATCTATGGCTCATGAAGGAAGTTAAGGATGGTATCAAATTGAAAACAAAGGCATACAATATTGTGAAGATTAGTGGTAGGCCAGAGGATAGGGAAAATTTTAGAAACCAACAAAGGACGAATAAAAAAAATATTAAAGAGAGTAGATAGATAGATTATGAGAGTAAACTTGCAAGAAATATAAAAACAGACAGTAAGAGCTTCTACAGGTATATAAAAAGGAAGAGAGTTGGTCCCTTCGAGGATGATACTGGGGAATTAATAATGGGAAACAGGGAAATGGCAGAAACTTTGAATAAATATTTTGTATCGGTCTTCACGGTAGAAAACACTAAAAACATCCCAATAATAATAGATAATCAAGGGCTATAGGGAGGGAGGGAAGTTAAAACAATCACTATCACTAGAGAAAAAGTACTAGGCAAACTAATGGGGCTAAAGGTAGACAAGTCCCTGGACCCGATGGCCTGCATCCCAGGGTCTTAAAAGAAGTGGCTGCAGCGATAGTGGATGCATTGGTTGTAATCTACCAAAATTCCCTGGATTCTGGAGAGGTCCCAGTGGATTGGAAAACCGTAAATGTAATGACCCTATTCAAGAAAGGAGGGAGACAGAAAACAGGAAACTATAGAGCAGTTAGCCTAACATCTGGCATTGGAAAAATGCTGGAGTCTATTTTTAAGGAAGTAATAGCTGGACATTTAGACAATCAAAATACAATCAAGCAGAGTCAGCATAGTTTTATAAAAAGGGAAATCATGTTTGACAAATTTGCTCGAATTCTTAGAGGATGCAACGAGCAGGATGGATAAAGGGGAACCAGTGGACGTAGTGTATTTGAATTTCCAGAAGGCATTCGGATCGGTGTCACATAAAAGGTTACTACTTAAGATAAGAGCTCACGGGGTTGGGGATAATATATTCGCATGGATAGAGGATTGGCTAACTAACAGAAAGCAGAGAGTGGGATAAATGGGCCATTTTCTGGTTGGCAAACGGTAACTAGTTGGGTGTCACAGGGATTGGTGCTGGGGCCCCAACTATTTACAATCTATATTAATGACTTGGATGAAGGGACCGAGTGTAATGTAGCCAAATTTGCTGATGAGACAAAGATCGGTGGGAAAGCAAGTTGTGAAGATGACACAAAGAATCTGCAAAGGGATATAGATAGGTTGGATGAGTGAGCAAAAATTTGGCAGATGTAGTATAATGTGGGAAAATGTGAGGTTATTCACTTTGGTAGGAAGAATAAAGAAGCAAAGTCTTTTTAAATGGAGAGAGACTACAAAATGCTGCGGTACAGAGCGATCTGTGGGTCCTTGTACATGAAACACGAAGAGCTAGAAATTGGCCAGAAGTGCGCCCGTTTTACTGCCATTTTTTCACGTTAAAAGTGTGTTTTTAGGCACTAAAACATTTTTCTGACATTTTTCAATATTGGCCAGCAGTTTACCGCCGGTGGTAAAAAATTACCGTCTGCCTTTTCTTGGGACCATTTTTGTGTTGTCACTCAGCATCAAATGCTCCGATACTGCCGTTTTTGAAAAATTGGACAATACTGTCATTTGTAAATACTGTGAAAAAACGGGCACAAAGTGCAAATCTTACCAGGTCGGATTCACGACGAATCCGGTGCTAACATCGCCATCTTGAAAAACAGAGCTACAATTCAGTGAATGAAAGCATTTGGAGGAAAGGTTGCATTTTACACTTTCAGCTTTTTGTGAATTTATACTTCGTATTTAAGAACATTTAAGCACACTAAAAAGAATGGGGCCTATGCTATCTCTGCCATTATTGCTGGCAGTTTTTTCGATGGAGCAGAGACCTGGAAGAAGGCTTATTGAACAGCATTATCAGCGAAATCCAAAGAGCTTGCAGACTTATGGGGAAGAGGCCTTACCCCTCCACGAGTTTTCAGGGAACAGCGCTCATACCTGCACCTAGGCATAGTGCGATAGAAGGCTGCGCTTTTGAAACGAGGTTGTCACAGAGGTATGTCAGCTCATAAAGGCAGACATACAGCCTACAAGCATGAGGAGGACTGCACTGCCCGTCGAGGTGAAGGTGACTGCGGCACTTGCCTTCTATGCAGCCGGCTCCTTTCAGGCATCAGCAGGGGATATATGCTCCATCTCGCAGCACGCTACACATCGCCAGGTGACTACTGCACTGTATGCACGCAGGAAGGACTTCATAAACTTTCCAATGACCAGGGCGGCACAGAATGAGAGGGCTCTAGGCTTTGCATAAATTGCTGGCTTCCCGAAGGTACCGGCTGCCATTGACTGTACGCACATTGCCCTGGGAGCACCTTTAGACAATCCAGAGGTTTACTGAAACCGAAAGGGATTCCACTCACTGAACATACAGATTGTCTACGACCATACTCAGCGCATCATAGCAGTAAATGCTCAATTTCCAGGGAGCATCCATGATGCTTTCCTCTTGCCAGAGCTGGATGCTGGGGGACAAAGGTTACGGGTTCGCTACCTGGCTCATGGCCCCCCTCCTCAACCCTCAGACAGAAGCCGAGTATCACTACAATAACAGCCATATAGCCACACACAACATCGTCGAGAAGACAATTGAAGTGCTGAAGCAGCGCTTCCGATGCTTGGACCATTCTGAAGGCTCCATGCAATACTACCCTGAGCAGGTTGCTGAGTTCATTGTGGTGTGCTGCATGCTACACAACTTAGCCATCATGAGGGGACAGGATTTGCCACTGGGGACTGCAAGACCACCTCAGGAGAGAGAGGAAGGAGCAGGAGGACGACGAGGAACGCATTCTATCACCATCTCCACGACGACAATGGAGGAGGGCTTGTGGAGCTTTCCACACTGCAAAAGCCTTATGTCAGCAGTAGATAATTCAACACTTTGCATGAAGGCTGAAAGGCATGTTTCCTCATTGACTGCCCACCCTATCCCACCATGTTGACTATTTCCCCCGTTAATCTGCAAATGAAACACTGCATATGTTTGGTTTAGGTGAAAAAATAAATTTAAAATGTATTAAACATTTGTACAGTTGTACATTAATTAACTTTGTAAACATTGATTTAGTAAGTTCAATAACATTTTTGAATGTTATAACTTTTGAAATGTAAACTTTACTTAAATAACAGCAAAACAACAAGAACAAAATAACAACCCCTGCACCAAACATCCTTAGCTGCAGCAACCTTTACTCCCTTAACTTGGAACCCCCTGCCCCCATCGATTGTTGCCCCTACCCACGTTGGGTCAAAGATATTTTGCAGCAACGTGCACAAGGCGCTGGTGTTGTTGAGAGAGAGACGTAGGAGACGCCATTGGACCCCCTGGAGAAGCTGGGGCTGTGGAAGGCCCTGTTTCTAAGTGGCAAGGCTGTTGCTCAGCCTCACCACTCACTGGCGCTGTCAGTCTGGGTGGCATGACACTGGGGACGGGAGTGCCATGTGTCGAGACCATCAATTGTCACTGGGCATTGACAGCCTCGGTGTTCTGCCTTGTTGCAACTACAAACTGCAAAAAACCCTCCATTATGTCCACAGATAATGCTGCAATGTTTGCGGAGATCCCACCCATGACCTCGAGGAGCTGTCGGCTGAGTTGGATGCTCTCCCCAGACAGTCCCACCTAATCCATTTGCTTATCTGCCTGCATTTTGGCAGAGCGTATTTGCTGACTCAGCCTCCAGGCGGATGTCATACGGGCTTCTGCTCTGGGATGTGCTTTGCTACAACCCACTGGGACCCAGCACCTCAGATATTGGATAACCACAGAACGTGGTGTCCTCATCCGACTAACTGATAGGCTGGAGCTGAAGTGGTTTGTGCCTGCGTGGGCTCCCCCACTCCCCCCTCACCCCACCATGAAACTTTGTTCCTCCTCCTGCGCCTCCTCCTGTGGAGGTTCCTCAGCAGGGCTAAGGTCGGCGTCCTCCACCATGGCATCTGTTCAGCTGGGGGTTTCCTCTGCTGCATTTGATGACTCGGAAGCCACATCTGCAAAATAGAAAACAACAGACGACTGGTTAGCAGCAGGGGAGGGGGAAGAGTGACATCAGTAGGCTCACATAGCACGGGCTCATTTGAAGGACCACCACTATTGCATTACATGTTGACGACTGACATACATTGCATGAATTGAACCCTAGCCCACAGACAGTACATCGCATAAACCGAAGCCTAGCCCACAGACAGTACATCGCATCAACCGAAGCCTAGCCCACAGCATGTGTAAAGTCCTTAGTCTCAATGGCACAAAACCCACACGAGGCACATTCTATGGACAAGGTCACTCTATGACCTGAACCTTTATTCACAGGACCAAGAAGTGATGACCCTGCGTGGGACCTCCCTTTGTATACCTGGATGGCCAGGTAAGGAGTGTCTCCCACAAGTTCACCCCCTGTGGTCAAGGTGTGCATTGCTTAAGTATATACAGTATTGCAGTGGTGTTACATAGAGGTTACATATATGACATCACCTCCCCCCCCCCCCCCCCCCCCGCGCCCCAAAAGTCTTAGTGGGATCATAGGTTAAGTCATTCAGGTGGTCTACGCTCCCTCATGGAGCGCCGCAGTTGGGGCTCTGGTTGCTGAGCCTTGGCGTGAATGTCTGTCACCTGTGGTGATTCCGGCCTGTCCGGGCTGACCGCCGGGACTGTGCATGCTGCTGAATGTTCTTGTTGCTAGTTCACTGGTGGTAGTGTGAGCACCATCTCATGATCTTCCTTGGGTTCCTCAGTGTCTATGCTGAACCTTTTTTTTACTTGGTCCAGATGCTTACGGCATATCTGCCCATTGTTAAGTTTAACCACGATGACTCTGTTCCCCTCTTTGTCTATTACAGTACCCTCAAGCCATTTGGGCCCCACGGCGTGAGTGAGGACAAATACGGGGTCATTTATTTCTATACATCTCCCCCTTGAGGTTCGGTCATGGTACTCATTTTGGGACTGGCGCTTGCCCTCAACTATGTCGGTCAGGATTGGGTGAATGAGGGACAACCGAGTTTTGAGTGTTCGTTTCATAAGTAGCTCAGCGGGCGGGACCTCCGTGAGCGAGTGTGTTCGGGACCTATAGGCCAGCAGGAGGCGCAATAGGCGGCATTGAAGGGAGGGTCCTTGAATCCTGAGCATGCCTTGTTTAATGATTTGGACCGCACGTTCCGCCTGGAGGCTGGCTTGAATGGTGCTGTCCTGACATGGTTGATGCCATTGCCCGACATGAGCTCCCAGAATTCGTAGCTCGTGAAACATGGGCCATTATTGCTAACAAGGATGTCCGGCAAGCTGTCCGTTGCAAAGATCGCACGTAGACGCTCCACAGTGGTGGATGTCGTGCACGAATTCAAAATGATGCACTCGATCCATTTTGAGTACGCATCTACCACAATGAGAAACATTTTTCCCATGAACGGGCCCGCGTAGTCTACATGAATACGTGACCATGACCTAGTGGGCCAGGGCCACGGGCTGAGCGGGGCCTCCCTGGGGGCGTTACCCAACTGGACACATGTTGTGCACCTGCAAACACAGTGTTCCAGGTCTGAATCAATTCCCGGCCACAAAACATGCGACCGGGCAATGGCCTTCATCAGAACGATGCCAGGATGCTCGCTGTGGAGTTCCCTGATGAATGCTTCCCTGCCCCTCTGGGGCATGACTACCCGGCTTCCCCATAGTAGGCAGTCGGCTTGGATGGAGAGCTCATCCATCCGCCTGTGAAACACTCGACTCCTCAGGGCATGCTCCGTGTGCGGGCGCCCAATCCCCAGTCAGGACATATTTCTTAATCAGGGATAGGAGGGGATCTCTGTTTGTCCAGATTTTGATCTGGCGGGCTGTGATGGGGGAGCTTGCGCTGTCAAAGGCATCGACAGCCATGACCATCTCAGCGCTTTGTTCCGCTGCCCCCTCGGTGGTGGCCAGTGGAAGCCTGCTGAGCGCGTCAACGCAGTTTTAGGTGCCCGGCTGGTGCCGGATGGAGTAGCCACAAGCAGCCGGCGTGAGAGCTCATAGCTGTATGCGGGCTGACGCGTTGGCATTGACAGCCTTGCTGTCTGACAACAGGGATGTTAACGGCTTGTGGTCCGTTTCCAATTCGAACCTCCTGCCAAAAAGGTACTGATGCATTTTTTTTTACACCATAGACACGCGAGTGCCTCCTTCTCAACCATCCCATATCCCCGTTCTGCTTGAGAGACCGACCTGGAAGCATTAGCCACAGATTGTAGTTGGCCCTCAGCATTACTCTGCTGCAACACACACCCAACCCCATATGACGATGCATCACATGTCAGAACCAATTTCTTACAGGGGTCACACAGGGTCAATAACTTATTTGAAAAAAGTAGGTTCCACGCCCGATTGAAAGCCCATTCTTGACAGTCCCCCAAAACCAATCACAACCCTTACACAGGAACACATGAAACGACTCCAACAACATGATTAAGTTCGGCAGAAAGTTCCCGAAATAGTTCAAGTGTCCCAGAAATGAACACAACTCCGATGTGTTGCCGGGCCTGGGCGCTCGTCGAATCGCCTCTGTTTTGGATTCGGTGGGCCGAATCCCATCTGCAGCAACCCTCCTGCCCACGAATTCAACCTCGGGAGCCAAGAACACACATTTAGACTTCTTGAGTCGCAGGCCTACCCGGTCCAGTCGGCATAGCACCTCCTCCAGGTTGTGGAGGTGTTCCTCGGTGTCATGACCCGTGATGAAGATGTCGTCTTGAAATACAATTGTTCCAGGAATGGATTTCAGCAGGCTTTCCATTTTTCTTTGAAAAATTGCGGCCGGTGATCGAATACCAAATGGGCACCTGTTGTAAATGAACAGTCCCTTGTGCGTACTGATGGTGATCAGTAGTTTAGATTCGTCGGCCAGTTCTTGGGTCATGTAGGCTGAAGTGAGATCCAACTTGGTAAATAGCTTGCCACCTGCCAGCGTGGCGAAAAGATCCTCCGCTCTCGGGAGCGGGTATTGGTCTTTGAGGCCACCCGATTCATAATGGCCTTGTAGTCGCCACAGATCCTGACAGAACCATCCGCTTTTAGGATGGGAACAATGGGGCTCGCCCCGTCACTGAATTCAACAGGCAAGATGATGCCCTCTCTCAGCAAATGGTCCAATTCGCTCTCAATTTTCTCCCGCATCACATACGGCACCGCTCTGGCTTTGTGGTGCACTGGTCTGGCGTCCGGGGTGATGCGTATCACTACTTTGGTACCTTTGAACGTCCCGCGCCAGGTTGGAATAGTGACTCAAATTGTTGTAGGACTTGTGAGCACAAACATCGCTCCACAGATGACATTGCGGCACGTCCCCCCATTTCCAGTTCATCTCAGCTAACCAGCTCCTCCCCATCAGTGCGGGACCATTGCCTGGGACAATCCAGAGCGGCAGCCAGTTCACTGATCCATTGTGTGTGACAGCTAACGTTGCACTGCCGAGCACTGGAATGATTTCTTTGGTATACGTCCGTAGTTGTGTCTCAATGCATTCTAGTTTGGGTCTACTGGCTTTGTGTGGCCATAGCTTTTCGAATTGTTGAACGCTCATGAGTGACTGGCTGGCCCCCGTGTCCAGCTCTATGCGTACCGGGATGCCGTTTAATAAAACCTTCATCATCATAGGTGGCATTTTTGTATATGAGCTGTGAATGTTTGCCACATGTTTGCAATCATCAAAAAGAGCTTGGCCAATTTTACGTGTTTATTTTTTGACGCTATTTCGACGCTTAAAAAAAAGACGTTAAACGCGATTAGTGCCAAATAAACGGCGATAGCGCTATTTGGCCAATTTCTATCCCTAGGGTCATAGTTTCAGAATAAGCGGTCGCACATTTAAAACGGAGATGAGGAGAAATTACTTCTCTTAGAGGGTCATGAATCTTTCTCTACCTCAGAGAGCTGTTGAGGCTGGATTATTGAATATATTTAAGGTGGAGGAAGACAGATTTTTGAACATTAGGGGAGTCAAGGTTTATGGGGAGCGGGCAGGAAAGTGGAGTTGAGGCCAAAATCAGATCAGCCATGATCTTATTAAATGGCGGAGCAGACTCAAGGCACCAAAGGGCCTACTCCTGCTCCTATTTCTTATGTTCTTATGTTACGCACTCGCCCTGCCCACTGCTCACCTGAAACCTGCTCTGAGTTCAAATGAACCCTGCTATGTTGAACAGTATTGGTGTTAAAAATCAAAAAAAACTTTACATCATCATAACTATTGTAACTGGGTCACCTGAGTTTTTCATAATTGGAATATTGATCACTTTCCACATCAATATTTAATCTTCAAGCACCATCTGTAACCAAGGTTTAACACAGAACTGAATAATGCATGAATTGTTTTCTTTTTCATGTCAGAAACATTTGTTCTTTGTGAGAGTAGTTATTTTTCCTTCTATGTGAAATGGCAAAAGGTAAAATGTATTTCTTCTCATTGAATATTATTCATACCAATATGGAATTTAATAGTGTTAAGTCTCGTTTGGGGGTGGAGAGAAATGCTTTTACCCAATCAAATACTTCCCAGTGAGTCCTTGAAGCCAGTTTTGCATACCCTTTTAATGATCAGAGTAGAGTCAAGTGTCTTCACTTTCTGAGCATCACAATCCTCAAGAGACATAACTGTGCCAATTTCCGACTCAACTCTTGTCTTTGGCATTTAGGAATGCCCAAGGTGCCAGTGTTGCGCTAAATTAAAGGGTCCTGTCTTTATTAAAAAAGTGCGACTGACAAAGCTTTATTTTGTAGTAGCCAAACACTGCAGTGCAATAATAAATCACATCAAGATACATCACAGATGGTGCTGCAACAACTTGAAATGTAGCTGTTGTGCAGCGCTCCCACCCTAAGTAGAAGACATTGATGTTATAAATGTAAACTTGTATATACCTTGTACAGCCACCAGAGGGCTCATCCCCTGGAGCCCCAAGGGATCCCACAATCCCTTGGGAGCACAGGTACTTAAGGAGGCCTCACAGGTTGGAGAGGCACTCTGGAGACCTGCAATAAAAGACTAAGGTCACACTTTACCTTGAGCTCACAGTATCCAGCCAGACTCTTTATTCATACATAACAACTGGCGACGAGATACAGATGATGAACCCAACAATGCAGAGAACAGTGGGCATCCTGGAGAAATTCTCGGAGGGAGATGATTGGGAAACCTTCATGGAGCGACTCGACCAATACTTTGTGGTTAACGAGCTGGAAGGAGAAGTGAACGCTGCCAAACGAAGGGTGATTCTCCTCACCGTTTGCGGGGCACCAACGTATGGCCTCATGAAAAATCTGCTTGCTCCAGCGAAACCCACAGAGAAATCATACAATTATTTGTGCACACTGGTCCGGGAGCATCTGAACCCGAAGGAAAGCGTTCTGATGGTGAGATACCGGTTCTACACCTACAAAAGGTCTGAAGGGCAGGAAGTGGCGAGTCATGTCGCCGAGCTAAGTCGCCTTGCAGGACATTGTGAATTTGAAGAACATTTGGAGCACATGCTCAGAGACTTTTTCGTACTTGGCATTGGCCATGAAACCATACTTTGCAAACTTTTGACTGTAGAGACCCCAACCTTGAGTAAGGCCATAGCGATAGCCCAGTCGTTCATTGCCACCAGTGACAATTCTAAGCAAATCTCTCAGCACACGACTACTGCTACAAGTACTGTGTACAAAGTGATGTTGGTTTCAAATCGCAATGTACAGGGCAGGCCCCACATGCCCGCAGTTGCATTTCCGCAGGTGTCTCAGAGTCCACCATCAAGTGCGATGAATGCAAGGCCATTAACACCTTGTTGGCACTGCGGGGGTGATCATCATTTCCATTCATGCTGCTTCAAAGAGTACATTTGTAAAGGCTGAGGAACAATGGGACACCTCCAACGTATGTGCAGGTGAGCTGCAAACCCTGTTAATCCTGCAAACCACGATGTTGCAGAGGAGGACAGATCCATGGCGGATCACGACAAACCAGAGCCTCTGACCGAGAAGGCAGAGGTATATGGGGTGCACAAATTTACCACAAAGTGTCCCCCGATAATGCTGAAGGTTGAACTAAATGGACTCCCAGTGTCAATGGATCTGGACACGGGCACGAGCCAGTCCATTATGAGCAAAAACACTTTCGAAAAATTGTGTTGCAGCAAAGCCTCAAGGCCAGTCTTGACTCCCATTAGCACGAAACTGAGAACTTACACAAAGGAACTGATTCCTGTAATTGGCAGTGCTACTATAAAGGTCTCCAAGATGGAGCGGTGCACAAGCTACCACTCTGGGTGGTACCGGGCGATGGTCCCACGCTGTTCGGCAGGAGCTGGCTGGGAAAGATACGCTGGAACTGGGATGACATCCGAGCGCTCTCGTCCACTGATGACACTTCATGTGCCCAGGTCTTAAACAAGATCCCTTTGCTGTTCGAACCAGGCATCGGGAAGTTCCAAGGAGCAAAAGTGAAGATCCACGTAATTACAGGGGCACGACCCATCCATCACAAGGCGAGAGCAGTACCGTACATGATGAGAGAATGGGTATAGATTGAGCTAGACCGGCTGCAAAAAGAGGGCATAATTTCGCCGATCAAACTCAACAAGTGGGCCAGTCCGATTGTTCCAGTCCTCAAGGGAGATGGCACAGTCAGAATCTGTGGTGATTACAAAGTAACTATCAATCGTTTCTCCCTGCAGGATCAATACCCACTACCAAAAGCTGATGATCTTTTTGCTACGCTGGCAGGAGGAAAGATATCCACAAAGCTGGACTTGACCTCGGCCTACATGACGCAGGAGCTGGAGGAATTATCGAAGGCCTCACCTGCATCAACACGCACAAAGGTCTCTTCATTTATAACAGGTGCCCATTTGGAATTCGATCAGCAGCAGCGACATTCCAGAGAAACATGGAAAGCCTACTGAAGTTGGTCCCGCGTACGGTGGTCTTCCAGGACGACATCTTGGTTACAGGTCGGGACACAGTCGAGCATCTGCAGAACCTGGAGGAGGTTCTTAGTCAACTCAACCACACGGGGCTCAGGTTAAAACACTCGAAGTGCATTTTCCTGGCGCCAGAAGTGGAGTTCCTGGGGAGAAGAATCGCTGCAGACGACATCAGGCCCACCAATTCGAAGACAGAGGCAATCGAGAACGCACTGAGGCCACAGAATGTGACAGAGCTGTGGTCGTTTCTAGGACTCCTGAAATACTTTGGTAACTTCTTACCGGGTCTCAGCACACTATTAGAACCACTGCACGCCTTACTGCATAAAGGAGACGAATGGGTATGTGGAAACAGCCAAGAAAATGCCTTTGTAAAAGCTAGAAAATTGTTATGTTCAAACAAATTGCTTGTGTTGTATGATCCATGTAAACGTTTGATACGAGCATGTGATGCATCGTCGTACAGCGTCGGGTGTGTATTACAACAAGCTAATGATTCTGGAAAATTGCAACCGGTTGCTTATGCATCCAGGAGTCTGTCTAAGGCTGAGAAAGCCGACAGCATGATTGAAAAAGAAGTGTTAGCGTGTGTCTATGGGGTAAAGAAAATGCATCAATACCTGTTTGGGCTAAAATTTGAATTGGAAACTGACCATAAGCCACTAATATCCCTGTTATCCAAGAGTATGGGGTTGAATACTAATGCATCAGCCCGCATCCAAAGATGGGCACTCATTTTGTCCGCATACAACTATGCTATCCGCCACGGGCCAGGCACAGAAAACTGTGCCGATGCTCTCAGTAGGCTGCCGTTTCCCACCACAGGGGTGGAAATGGCGCAGCCTGCAGATTTAGTCATGGTTATGGAAGTACTCGAGAGTGAGCAATCACCTGTCACTGCCCCACAGATTAGAACCTTGACAAGCCAGGACCCCTTACAGTCCCTAGTAAAAAATTGTGTGCTTCATGGGAGCTGGTCCAGTGTCCCTGTGGAAATGCAGGAAGAGATAAATCCATACCAGCGACGCAAAGATGAAATGCCTACACAGACAGACTGCCTTCTGTGGGGCAATCGGGTAGTGGTCCCCAAGAAGGGCAGAGACACTTTCATCAGTGACCTCCACAGTACCCACCCAGGCATCGTAATGATGAAAGCGATAGCCAGATCCCACGTGTGGTGACCCGTTATCGATGCGGACTTAGAATCCTGTGTGCACAGATGTAACACATGCTCGCAGTTAAGCAATGTACCCAGGGAGGCGCCGCTAAGTTTATGGTCTTGGCCCTCCAAACCATGGTCCAGGGTCCATGTCGACAATGCAGGGGCGTTTTTGGGTAAAATGTTGCTTGTGGTTGTCGATGCATACTCCAAATGGATTGAATGTGAGATAATGTCGGCAAGCACGTTTGCTGCCACCACTGAAAGCCTGCAGGCCATGTTTGCCATGCACGGACTACCCAATGTCCTTGTGAGCGATAACGGGTCATGTTTTACCAGTGCCGAGTTCAAAGAGTTCATGACCCGTAACGGGATTAAACATGTTACATCTGCCCCATTCAAACCAGCATCCAATGGTCAGGCAGAGAGAGCAAACCATCAAGCAGGGTTTGAAGAGGGTAACTGAAGGCTCACTGCAGACTCGCCTATCCCGAGTCCTGCTTAGCTACCGCACGAGACCCCACCTGCTTACTGGGATTCCACCCGCTGAACTGCTCATGAAAAGGGCACTTAAGACAAGGTTCTCATTTGTTCACCCTAATCTACATGAACAGGTAGAGAGCAGGCGGCTTCAACAATGTGCATATCATGATTGCACAAATGTGTCACACGAAATTGAAATCAATGATCCCGTATTTGTATTGAATTATGGACAAGGTCCCAAGTGGCTTCTCAGCACCATTGTGGCCAAAGATGGGAGCAAACTTTCGGGTCAAACTTTCAAATGGACTCATTCATCGGAAACACTTGGATCAAATCAAACTCAGATTCACGGACTATTCTGAGCAACCCACCTTTTTTGATCCCCCAACATACACACCAGTGGCAACTGGCACCACGGTTGACCACGAAGCAGAACCCATCATCCACAGCAACCCTGCAGGGCCCAACACACCAGGCAGCCCAGCAAGGCCAGCTGCACAGCAGTCCAACGAAGGCCCAACAAACGATTCACCAAAACCAGCATTTGCACCGAGATGATCAACCAGGGAAAGAAAGGCCCCAGATCGACTCACCTTGTAAATAGTTACACTGTTCACTTTGGGGGGGGCAGTGTTGTTATATATGTAAACTTGTATATACTTTGTACAGCCACCAAAGGGCTCATCCCCTGGAGTCCCAAGGGATCCCACAATCCCTTGGGAGCACAGGTACTTAAGGAGGCCTCAGAGGCTGCAGAGGCACTCTGGAGATTTGCAATAAAAGACGTCACACTTTACTTTGAGCTCACAGTATCCAGCCAGACTCTTTATTCATATATAACAGATGTAGTGTTGCTGCTACTGCAATACGGCATGCACTGACAGTACTTCGAGCCATTAACTGGGATTAAAAGTTCATGTTTTTTCAGCCTGCCTGAAAAACATCCAAGAAACACAGAAACCTCTCTCCATTATAGCAGTCTGCAATATAGACACATCAGGCCTGTTGTTAACCAAGCTCACAGGTGGAACGGAGTGAGCGAGAGGTTAAAATCACGTCTGGTGGCTCCCTGCATCCTTTTTGCACTGTTCCTGCCCCCACCATTTTAATTGACTGGTTTCTGGCAGTGTGTCAGGCACCCACCCCAGGAAATCAGAGTTCTCATTAAAAGGTTAAAGTCACACCTCAATCCCGCCTCCACTGCATTTTAACTCTAATTTGCAGATGCCCCACTAGTCTCAAACCCACCGATAAGACCGAGCGAGATTGGTGCCTGAGAGCTCCTGAAGCACTATAAAAGGTGATTCTCAGCTGCAGCTCATTGCATTGCGGGATACTTTGCTGTCTGGTTTGCCAGAATTGTTTCTAGCAGTTCAGCTTACTACAAGTAGAAGAGCATGGGACTGCAGGGCAGAAACAAGTTGGCATAGTGCCGACTCCCCCAATTCAGCACCCTCTCTGTGACAGTTGGGCACCTGCTCTGCCAATGAATGGCTGAATTGATCCTTAAAGCCTGAGATTTACTCAAAGGGCATAATCAACAAGACATGCCAAAACTTACACCAGTTCTTACGCAAATTTTACAGGCACTAGTTGCACCAAAATGTCCTGCCAATCTCATTAACAAATGCCGTAAAAACTGGTGTAAGCAAGCAGCAATCAGCCTGAACAATCTAGGTCGAAGAAGAAGGCAAATATTCCTTCCTTAAAACCCCCAATATCCTCGAAAGTTACCATTTTAAACCTCAAAATCACCATTCAGGCACATTAAACACAGCATGTTGAAAGAAATGAAAATGTGAAACCTTTTCAATTTTTAGTGTAACAAATTCTAATGCTATAAAAATGCATTCAAAGCAGCAGAAAATAAATGTAGCATTCAGTGAGGAGATTTTTTTTTTTAATTGGTTAAAACATCATCATAAAACACCAGAAATATGACTTTGGGTCCTATTGCGCCTAAATTCTGGGTGTGTATGTCTATGCCTGTTCAGAGCAGGTGTAGATGTAGTAACTCGCTGTCTCTGGCCTTGTGAATGAGGGCGGGGCCTATGTTTCTGCGCAGATTAGGATTTTGGCTGAGGTTTTACTTAATCACCGCAAAAGATTGAAGATATTCAGGCATAGCATAAAAATGGGTTAAGTCACTTAAAATCCAAATTTCCTTGATCGTATATGCTGAAAATTTTTGTAACTTCATACTTGTGTGCGTAGTCTATAGGCCCTCTAACAATAGCTACACTGTTGGACAGAGTATAAATCAAGAAATAATGGAGGCTTGTAAAAAAAGGAACGGCAATAATTATGGGCGATTTTAACCTTCATATTGATTGGACAAAGCAAATTGGCCAGGGTAGCCTTGAGGAAGAGTTGATAGAGCGTACCCGGAATAGTTTCCTTGAACAGTGTGTTGCGGAACCAATCAGGGGGCAGGCTATCTTAGATCTGGTACTGTGTAATGAGACAGGATTCATAAATGATCTCCTAGTAAAGGATCTTCTAGAAATGAGTGACCAGAGGATGGGTGAATTTCAAATTCAGTTGGAGGGTGAGAATGTTGGACCTCAAACCAATCTCAAATCTCAAATAAGCTTAAATAAAGGAGACTATAAAGATATGAATGCAGAGTTGGCTAAAGTGGACTTGGAAAATAGATTAAAGTATGGGATGGTGAATGAGCAGTGGCAGACATTTAAGGAGATATTTCATAACTCGCAACAAAAATATATCACATTTAGCAGGAAAGACTGTAAGAGAAGGGATAACCATCTGTGGCTAACTAAGGAAATAAGGGATGGTATCAAATTGAAAACAAGAGCATACAATGTGGCCAAGATTAGTGGGAGGCCAACATTTAAAAGCCAGCAAAGAACGACTAAAAAAATAATAAAGAGAGGGAAGATAGATTGTAAACCAGCATGAAATATAAAAACAGATAGTAAAAGTTTCTACAGGTACATAAAAAGGAAAAAAGTAGCTAAAGTAAATGTTGATCCCTCAGAGGATAAGACTGGGGAATTAATAACGGGGAACAGGGAAATGGCAGAGGCTTTGAACAAATATTTTGTATCGGTCTTCACGGTAGAAGATACTAAAAACATCCCAATAGTGGATAATCAAGGGAGGGAGGAACTTAATACACTCACAATCACTGAAGAAGTATTACTCGGTAAAATAATGGGACTAAAGGCGGAGAAGTTCTCTGGACCTGATGGCTTACATCCTAGGGTCCTAAAAGAATTGGCGACAGAGATAGTCGATGCATTGGTTGTAATCTACCAAAATTCCCTGGATTCTAATGTGATCCTAGCGGATTGGAAAACCACAAATGTAACACCCCTATTTAAAAAGGGAGGCAGTCAGAAAGCAGGAAACTATAGACCAGTTGCCCTAACATCTGTCATTGGGAAAATGCTGGAGTCCATTATTAAGGAAGCAGTAGCAGGACATTTGGAAAAGCATAATTCAATCAAGCAGAGTCAGCATGGTTTTATGAAAGGGCAATCGTGTTTGACACATTTGCTGGAGTTCTTTGAGGATGTAACGAGCAGGGTGAATAAGAGGGAACCAGTAGCTGTGGTTTATTTGGATTTCCAGAAGGCGTTCGATAAGGTGCCCCATAAAAGGTTGCGGCACACGATAAATTTCACGAGTTGAGGATAATATATTGGCATGGATAGTGGATTGGCTAACGAACAGAAAACAGAGAGTCGGGATAAACAGGTCATATTCCGGTTGGCAAACAGGAACTAGTGGGGTGCCGAAGGGATCGGTGTTGGGGCCTCAACTATTTACAATCTATATTAATGATTTGGATGAAGAGACCAAGTGTAATATATCCAAATTTGCTGATGATATAAAAATGGGTGGGAAAGCAAATTGTGAGGAGGACACAAAAAATCTGCAAGTGAGTGGGTAAAAATTTGGCAGATGGAATATAATGTGGGAAAATGTGAGGTTATCCACTTTGGCAGAAATAATAGAAAAGCAATTTATAATTTAAATGGAGAAAAATTGCAAAGTGCTGCAGTACAGAGGGACCTGGGGGTCCTTGTGCATGAATCACAAAAAGTTTGTATGCAGGTACAGCAAGTAATCAGGAAGGCAAATGGAATCTTGGCCTTTATTGCAAGCAGGACAGAATATTAAAGCAGAGAAGTCCTGCTACAACTGTAGAGGGTATTGTTGAGGCCACACCTAGACTACTGCGTATTTAAGGAAGGATATACTTGCACTGGAGACTATTCAGAGAAGTTTCACTAGGTTGACTCCAGAGATGAGGGGGTTGACTTATGAAGATGGGTTGAGTAGGTTGGGCCTATACTCATTGGAGTTCAGAAGAATGAGAGGTGATCTTATCGAAACATATAAGATAATGAGGGGGCTCGACAAGGTGGATGCAGAGAGGGTATTTGAACTCAGAGGGGAAACGAAAACTAGGGGACAAAGTCTCAGAATAAGAGGCCGCTCATTTAAAACTGAGATGAGGTGGAATTTATTCTCTCAGAGGGTTGTCAATCTGTGGAATTCTCTGCCACTGAGAGCTGTGGAAGCTGGGTCATTGAATATATTTAAGGCGAAGATAGACAGATTTTTGAGTGATAATGGAAAAAAGGATTTTGGGGAGCAGGCAGGGAAGTGCAGCTGAGTCCATGATCAGCTCAACCATGATCTTATTAAATGGCGGAGCAGGCTCGAAGTGTCAAATGGCCTACTCCTGCTTCTGTTTCTCGTGTTCTTATGTTCTAAGCTGCAAGGAAATTCTGGCCTACATTTGAAGACATTGTTTAGTACAGTGTAGAAGTGACTGGTTTGTAAAAATGTGTTGCTCCCTCAGCTACTCCGCGTGTTAATGGTGTGGCTCATGGTGAGCAGGCATAAAGAATTGGAACACAGAATAGATGCATAGCTAAAATCTATCATGCTCCCCACATCTCTCGCAGCATTCAGGAAAAGGAACCAGATTTCAAGGTACCACGGAAGCATTTTAATTGTTGTAAAATCTGTTCAATTGTCACCATCTGTTCTATTGTATCTCAGTGTTGCAGAACCTGTTTCTGCAATGGGAAGTAAGATAAATCTTCTGATGCGTTAAGTTGTATTTTACTGCTGATATGTTTGTGCACTTCTTTTATGTATAACAAAAATATGAAACAAGTGATTCGATTTCAAAATTATATCAGCACTTTGGATCCACATGCACTTGGGAATAAAGAACAACAGGGATTCAAGCACCTTGCACTCTCCATACAGACCATTCATTAGCCACTGCACATCCATTGCTGTTTCTTTTGACACATGAGGATAAGGATTGACTTCCTCTATGATGTACCACAGCTTAGAAGTTAAATTGTTTGATTGATGTCAATATATCAGCTGTTGGGTTCAAAGGAAATGTTGCAAGTTATATAAAAATGCATATGTAGTGCAGTGTAGAATATTCCGACAGTGGATAGTCAAGGGGCTATTGGGGGGGAGAGCAACTTAACACAATCACAATCACTAAGGAGGTGGTACTCAGTAAGATAATGGGATGAAAGGCAGATAAATCCCTGGACCTGATGGCTTGCATTCTAGGGTCTTAAGAGAAGTAGCGGCAAGGATTGTGGATGCATTGATTGTAATTTACCAAAATTCCTTGGATTCTGGGGGGGTCCCAGCAGATTAGAAAACTGCAAATGTAACGCCCCTATTTAAAAAAGGAGGCAGACAAAAAGCAGGAAACTACAGACCAGTTAGCCTAACATCTGTGGTTGGGAAAATGTTGGAGTCCATTATTAAAGAAGCAGTAGCAAGACATTTGGAAAAGCAAAATTCGGTCAGGCAGAGTCAGCATGGATTTATGAAGGGGAAGTCATGTTTGACACATTTGCTGGAGTTCTTTGAGGATGTAACAAACAGGGTGGATAAAGGGGAACCAGTGGATGTGGTGTATTTGGACTTCCAGTTGGCATTTGACAAGGTGCCACATAAAAGGTTACTGCACAAGATAAAAGTTCACGGGGTTGGGGATAATATATTAGCATGGATAGAGGATTGGCTAACTAACAGAGAACAGAGAGTTGGGATAAATGGTTCATTCTCTGGTTGGCAACCAGTAACTAGTGAGGTGCCGCAGGGATCAGTGCTGGGACCCCAACTATTTACAATCTATATTATTGAGTTGGAAGAAGGGACTGAGTGTAACGTAGTCAAGTTTTCTGAAGATACAAAGATGGGAAGAAAAGCAATGTGTGAGGAGGACACAAAAAAACTGCAAAAGGACATAGACTGGCTAAGTGAGTGGGCAAAAATTTGGCAGATGGAGTATATTGTTGGAAATTGTGAGGTCATGCACTTTGGCAGAAAAAAATCAAAGAGCAAGTTATTATTTAAATGGAGAAAGATTTCAAAGTGCCGCAGTACAGCAGGACCTGGGGGTACTTGTGCATAAAACACAAAAGAATAGTATGCGGGTACAGCAGATGATCAGGAAGGCCAATGTTATCTTTGCCTTTATTGCAAAGGGGATGGAGTATAAAAGCAGGGAAGTCTTGCTACAGCTATATAAGGTATTTGTCATGTTTGTAACTACAATGTAACACCACTGTATTACTGTATACACTCAACTTAGATGCACACCTTGACCACAGGGGGTGAACTTGTGGGAGACACTCCTTACCTGCTCACACAGGTATATAAAGGGAGGTCCCATGCAGAGTCATCACTTCTGTAGTCCTGTAATAAAGAGTTAACGTCACAGAGTGCCCTTGTCCCTGGAATGTGCCTCATGTGGTTTCATGCTGTAGAGGAAGGACTTTACATTGGCGACGAGAAACGGGAATTGACGACCCATGAGAATGGTCACCTGTAGCACAGAGGAATGGTACTGTGTTGGGGAAGGCTGGGACGATTTTGTCGAGAGGCTTCAGCAAAGCTTCGTTACGAAATACTGGCTGGGGGATGCAGCGGCCGACAAGCGACAGGCTTATCTCCTGACCAGCTGTGGGCCAAAGACTTAAGCACTCATGAAGGACTTACTGGCACCCGAAAAGCCGTCTGACAAAACCTTTGAAGAGCTCAACAAATTAATCGTGGAGCACCTCAAGCCGCGAGCAGCATACACATGGCTCAACACAGATTCTTCACCCACCGATATCGTGAAGGACAGAGCATACCGGACTTTGTAGCAGACTTACGGCATTTGACCAGCCTCTGTAAGTTAACAGACGCCTGCAGGGGGCAGATGCTAAGGGACTTCTTTATCGAGGGTATCGGTCATGCGGGAATTTTTCGCAAGTTAATTGAGACCAAGGACTTGACCTTGGAAGCGGCAGCGTTGTTAGCTCAAACTTTCATGGCGGGGGAGGAAGAGACAAAAATGATTTACACGCGCAATTCTGCCTCTAAAGCGGCGATGAATCAGGGAGTCAACATCATAAATGCTACTCAGAGCCCCGCAGGCAGGCAGGGGCAGTCCAACATTTACCAGGCAGCAATAGATCCCAGAGCAGGACCTCAACAAAGACAATGGCAGGCTGAACGGACGTTCACGCCATCACAGTGGACAATGCGGCCCGGGATGGGGCCATTGACACCCACTAATAGGGTACTTAAGAGCAGTCAAAGGGACAGTCAGCACAGAATTACTGGCCATAGTCCCTTTGTCCCCAACAATGGAAACTTTAACTGATGCTGGAAGTGTGGGGGAAAACAGTTTGTCTGCAGAAACTGCAATCTCAGTGGCCATTTAGCTTGAATGTGCAGAAAACCCGCAACCAGACTAATATATGAGCAGATGGACCAGAAGAGTGTTCTGTGAGGCAGGATGACTTTTGGGGCAAATCGATGGACACCGAGGTTCAGCGGGTCCATGCGGCGAATATTCACAGTTCATGCACCAAAACGTTTTATTGAATGGTATCCCAATACGCATGGAGCTGGACACGGGGGCCAGCCAGTCACTCATGGGTGTTCAACAATTCAAGAAGCTATGGCCACTCAAAGCCAGTAGACCCAAATTAGAACATATCGAGACACAATTAAGGCCTTACACCAAAGAAATCATTCCGGTGCTGGGCAGTGCAATGTTGGCTATCACTCACGACGGCTTAGTGAACCGCCTGCCGCTCTGGATTGTCCTGGGCAATGGTCTTGCACTGTTGGGGAGGAGCTGGTTAGCCAGATGAACTGGAAATGGGGGGATGTTCACGCAATGTCCTCGTTGGAGCGAAGTCCATGCTCACAAGTCCTACAACAATTTGAGTCACTTTTCCAACCGGGCATCGGAACTTTCAAAGGCACTAAAGTAGTGATACACATCACCCCTGACGCCAGGCCAGTGCACCACAAATCAAAAATTTGGTATAGCCCCCTGAAGCTGCACCATGCGATGCCAGTGACATGTTCAGGGAGTGCCTACATGATGGCTGGCCATTCGTGGGGCGATAGTTAAAGGGGAGGTGGTGTGCACGACAATAAAAATCAGCCTACTTATTTGTCGTGGCCCATTGCCTCCTTGAACGTGGCGCAATCTGGCAGCCCAGCACTTCACTTGAGTGCCAGGCTGATGGCACGACAACCCGCTCCCCAGTGGTCCAGGTAGGGTCCCACAGAGTCTGTAGCTTGGTCCTCCACTTCCTCCTATGTGGCAGCACTACGCGACTCAGTATGCAGCACTGTGGCCTGCTTACTTCACTCCCGCCCCGTTAGTGCCCCAGAGAGGAAATGAAGTGCGCTTCTTTGCGCTCTATTTCCTCTCATGACAGTAATCCCAATTTTGCCAGCGGGGCGGGACTTCTGCGCCTGGCACAGGAAGACCCCCCTTGCGGATGTTACCGCCCCCAAATGGGACGCTACGCCATTTCCCGGCCTTGGTCTTTCCCTGCCCTGCCAAGTACAGTTGTTCCTTGGGCACTGAGCACTAACAGGGTGGTGGGCATAGGAAGGAAATTACCCCTGCCTACACACTCCACCTAACAGCTCCTTTTGGCAAGTAACATAAAAGCAAATAGCTGCAAACTGTAACAAAGATACTAGAAAGACAGCAACCGTTACATATTTTCAAAACGTGCTTACATAATCGGGAAACAATTTTTTCTTTCAGTTACTTGATACTTCATAAAATGTAACATATCGGAGGGTAATTTTAACTTCAGGTGATGGTGTAAAATGGGCGATATTGAATCAGTTGCCCATTCTACAACCCGCTGGATTCCTTTGAAGGCAATGGAAGAGAAAATCGTGGGTGGCGCATAATGTGCGGCTAATTCGAAATTGCTCATTTTACGCCAGCTAAAATTACCCCATTGTAACAAATATTTAAAGTACAGCAATAAATCAGATCTGTCCATTTCAAATTACTCATACTTCAACTCAGTGTCGTTTTTAAGTTTGTGGTCTCCTTTATGTTGAAAAATATCAAATTTTAATAGCTTGATCAAATTTAAATACTTTCATACTTTGCAATACTTAAATGTCTTTTTAATTATATTTAATTAGTATTAATTATGTATTCATTATAACTGAAAATGATGTAACATCCACTGTGGGAAGTTAAACCAGCCAGGTATCAATTAGCTCATTGGCTCAGCTGAAGTTAATTCAATAACGAAGCACTTTGGCAGTGTATCTGTGTGACATGAATTTTTCAGTAATTATTATATTAACTGGTTCAGTGTTGTTATTGGTGGGAGAAGGCGATTATGGGAGCACAGGCTCCACCAGGGACAAGGCACCCTCCCTATCAATTGTCACGTAGGCTTTAAAATGCACTGCTGACAAGCACGTTCATTGGCTGAGAGGCCACTTCAACTAGATGAACGGTCGATTGTTGTAAAAGCACCAGTACGTTGCTCAGCTGTATATTTAAATCTCGTGGGAAATTTTCAACTCCCAAGGTTTGGCTGCTTCAACTAATCATTTCAAGTATAGAAAATACCAGAACTAACCAATACATTAACATGAATATAATATTCATAGAAACTACAGAAGCAGAAAAAGCATATCCATTTTCAAACTTGAATTGTAGTTTATTCGATGTGATTTCAAAATGCAGAGATGATTATGCCAAATAAGAGCAAATACTTGGTACTAATGCCATAAATTGGTCTTTCAAAATCCAGTAATGAATCAGACTGTTTTCTGCTCAGCTTAATTTCCTCCAGTTTCCCACTGTATTTATGCCTATGGCCAGTATTTGATTAATTAAACAGTTAATCCATTTAAAAGGCACAAAATGGACATCATGAACAAATGAACATAATTGCCATCGCATCCATTTCTCACAAAGAGGCTTTATTTACATTCAGAATTGATAATAATTGTGCTTTTTAAAATAAATCAAATTAGAATGAGTAAAGACTCTCTGCCTCTTTCACTCTCTTTGTGTCTCTATGGGCTAGAAATTGCATTGGCTTACCAGCGGTATTGGCCATTGTGGGCGATAACCAGAACGGCAAAAAATTGCCCAGCTGAGTTACGCTGGCGGTTTCGAGGTACCACTGCGGAGCGGACCGCCGGCGTGCACCGTACTCAGATCGCCCTGCCACGGTCTCAGTGGTGACCCGTAAGTAAGTATGAATAAAAACACCCACGAAAATCAGCAGAGCTGGGCGGTAGGTGGTTTTTTTACTCATTATTTTAAAATTCTGTTGTGATGATTTAAGTTAAAAGAGTCTTAAGAATGTTTTTATGATTTTTTATGTTCTGTTTTTTGAAAAAATATTTTTAGTGTTTTTCTCCTCCTGTGCCCAACCTACAGCCTTGGGGTAAATTTTTAGTGAATTTTTATTTATCGCCCATTTTCTTTAGAAACTGCCAATCGACTGTAAATTCTACTTTTTCACTGAGAATCGGGGTGCGACGCCCATTTTTTTTGCTGGGTGGATTTCTTTCTTTTTTTGGGGAAAGTTTTCGTTGCTGAGAATCTTTGGAATCTTCGCGGTCTTTTGGGAGGCAATCGGTGCTGGCAGGTTGTTCGGAAATTCTAGCCCAGTCTCTTTTGTGTCACTCTGCCTCACAGGTGTAAGCAATTAACAATTACCTTTTCTAATTGGCAACAAAATATAGATGAGATATCTATTTGCCTTTAACATGCAATTTTAAAAGATTAAACTAACATTAGCATGAAAAAAGACGGTTTCTACCATTCTCTTAACCTCTGTCTTACCCCACTCTCTCCCCTTAGTTTAATGCACTTTCTGAAGTTTATCAAACATAGGTTTTGATTTATGACAGATATGTAATCACTACAATTGTCATTTTTTCTCACCCCCTCACACAAACAGCATATCTTTTTAAAACAAAAAAGCTCAACCTAAGCTTTTACCTGAAAAAAGCTTTTAAAATCTGTCATCTTAACTTTTCTTCAAATAATTTTAAAGAACAGCTGAACAGATAGGGAAGCGAGAGAGGATGGAGCAGAAAGGAAGGGACAGGATGGGTGAAGTTGGGCAGAGGGAAGAGAAGGGGGATGAGGGGAATAATGGCAGGGAAACTTAGCAGTGTGGATGTGGAAAGCTCTCAATGGTAGATACCCATCCCTTCTCCCTGCTACTTATTCTCAATGGAGGAGGTGGAACAAGGTGGATGCAGAGATAATGTTTCCACTGATGGGGGAGACTGGAACTAGAGGGCACGATCTTAGAATAAGGGGCCGCCCGTTTAAAACAGAGATGAGGAGAAATTTCTTCTCTCAGAGGGTTGTAAATCTGTGGAATTCGCTGCCTCAGAGAGCTGTAGAAGCTGGGACATTGAATAAATTTAAGACAGAAATAGACAGTTTCTTAAAAGATAAGGCGATAAGGGGTTATGGGGAGCGGGCGGAGAATTGGAGTTGAGTCCATGATCAGATCAGCCATGATCTTCTTGAATGGAGGAGCAAGCTCGAGGGGCCTACTCCTGTTCCTATTTCTTATGTTCTGATACTCTCCTTCCCCAGACTTGGTTTCTATCCGTGGGGAAGTAAAGGGGGGAGGGGGTTGGTGTTGTTCTGGTTGACCCTGACTGCTCCCCTCTTTGGTATTTTTCTTGGGTCGAAGGACTACCCTTTCCATCCTCAGCCCTATAGACCCCTTTCCTACTGGAGCAAGCACGCTTCTCAGTTGGGGGACAGGGGCACACACTGCAGATTTAGCTTATATTCTGTGGTAACCACCTCCATAACCTCTTCCAGCCCTGCAACCCTCCAAGAAATCTGCAATTCTTATGCATCCCCACTCCCTTCGCCCCACTATTGCTGGTCATACCTTCAGGTGCCTTGGCCATAAGCTTTGGAATTCACTTCCTAAACCTATCCACCTCTCCACTTCTCTCTCTCCCTTTAAGATGCTTCTTAAAACCCACCACTTTGACCAAGCTTTTGGTCATTTCTCCTGTCTCCTCCTCTGGCTCAGTGCCAATTTGTTGTCTGATTAAGTGCTGTGAAGTGCCTTGGAATGTTTTAAAGGTGCTATATAAATGCAAGTTGTTTTTGTGTTCTGCATTCTGAAATACTGCCGGTAAACTTTGCTTAAAAAGGGTAATTATGTAAGTATGTTCGTGGCACCTGCGGGTATAGAAGGAGCATGCCTCATGCAGGCTGAGTGGGAAGGCTGGCTGTTGAAAACATTTTGGATGATGAAAAATATGACGAGGAACCTGCAAGGGGACAGAAACATGTTAAAGCGATTTTAAGAATCATGTACATTATTTTTTTTTAAATGTAGCAAATAGGTAAATATTTTTTTACCATATATTATATAGCATTGCTGTGTGTCTGATACCACGCTGGATGAATCTTTGATTGACAAGGTGTGACACACTTAATATTGGAAGCATGTATCACAGCACCATCTACAGGTGTGACTGGCACTACTGGCAGATTCATGGGTCATGGGACAAAATTCAACATTGCAGTTTTTGATGAAACACATCCAAACCAAAATTTTCTCCAGGTAGGCGGGTTGGGGGCAGCGGGGCCTCCGAGGCATGTCGGAAAACCCGGGAGGCTGGATTTCCCACAGGCCCTGTCAACTTTGATGGCAGGGCCTGAGTTGCATGTGAGGCTTCAGTTTGAGAGGCCGGCTGGCTGCGGGGGGTTAGCCCTGCAGATGCGGGGGGTTGGTCCGAGGGAGGGATCGCAGTGGGGTGGATGTCAGGGATTGACTGTGGCTTGGGTGGGGATCGTGTGGGGGTGGGTTGGGGGGGGTGGGGAGGCGGTCGGGGAACGCTGGGGGCGGGGGGAGGTGGTCAGGGATCACGGATGGATCAGTGGTCGGGGATCATGGGGGGGGTCAGTGGTGGTCGGGGATTGGCTGTAGCTTGGTCGGAGATCGTGGGGGGGGGTGGTGGGGCAATTGGAGATCAGGAGGATCGGGAGATCAGTGATCGAGAGGGGGACCGGGGATTGCCAGGGGAGGCGGGTCGGCAAGAAGACCAACCGGCGGTGGGGGGCAGGGGGCAAGGAAATAGGCCGGAGAATGGAGAATCAGCGGGGTAGGATTGGGGCAGCATCTTTGGTGGGGATGGGGGGATGGGGCAGAGTGGGTAGACCTCATAGTGGGATCGGAGGACTGTCGGGGGAGTCTCCGATCGTGGGGGATGGGTTAGATATAGACCCTGGATCCAGGAGGTAGGTATGACGTCACTTACCTCCTGGATGCAGCTGTCCCAACCTCAGTTTAACTGCTGGGTTTCACGAATTGTGTGAAACTAATCCACATGCAGTTAAGTTCAAAATGGAGGTTAAAAAAGAGGCTTCCAGCCTCATTATAATATGTGAATTGATGTACCGCACCCTGGGAGCGAGTAGGTTGGCCGCCCTCATCCCGCCTCCGTTAAAACCGCAAGTGGGCAGGTTGGAGGTGGGATCACGTCGGAATCCCATTTTTAACAATTTAAAGGTCCCCACACTCCAAACCCACCCTTTTTTTAGGGGAAAATTCTGAACATGCACTATTTATTACATTTAATATATAATAGATCGATATAATTGCCGCAATTTTTCATTTTCGGAGTTTAACTAATGTTTATTTAACCAAGACATTAACCTGTCGAAAATAAATGGGTTAATATCTTTGTTTAAATAGCAAACAAAGGAATTCTTAATGAGTTAAAGTACTAAAATATTGCACAGTGCGATTTCACCTTACCATGTTCATTGACGAGAGATAAACACCAATGTCATGCTAAGCAAAGATTTGTTATATTTAAATGTATATTTAGGTTAAAGCTCCAGCAGTAAGCAATAAAGTAGTAATTGCTTCTCGGAAAAAAATACATTTCTTTGAATAATTTAAGCACTGAAATAGAGATCGTTTCTGCTAAACAGACCGAGTGAAATAAAGATAGCTGTAAAAAGGAATTGTGAAAGGAAACCACTGATTGACTAATTGCCGTTGCCCAATGCATGCCATATTACCATCACACTTTCATTTTATACCATGCAAGCATTTTACTGAACCAATTGCAAATGAGCTAATTTGTCAGCGAGAGCCGGGAGCAGTGTTGGTGAGGCCTATAAAGGCCCAGCAGGAGGTCGAGAGGCGGTGTCAGTCAGTGAGAGCCGGGAGCAGTGTTGGTGAGGCCTATAAAGGCCCAGCAGGAGGTCGAGAGTCGGCGGTAGTCGGCGAGAGCCGGGAGCAGTGTTGGTGAGGCCTATAAAGGCCCAGCAGGAGGTCGAGAGGCGGTAGCAGTCGGCGAGAGCCGGGAGCAGTGTTAGTGAGGCCTATAAAGGCCCAGCAGGAGGTCGAGCAGCGGCGGCAGTCGGCGAGAGCCGGGAGCAGTGTTAGTGAGGCCTATAAAGGCCCAGCAGGAGGTCGAGAGGCGGTGGCAGTTGGCGAGAGCCGGGAGCAGTGTTAGTGAGGCCTATAAAGGCCCAGCAGGAGGTCGAGAGGTGGTGGCAGTCGGCGCGAGCCGGGAACAGTGTTGGTGAGGCCTATAAAGGCCCAGCCGGTGCAGCTTCAGCGGGGAGAGAAAGCAAAAAGGAAGTAGAAAGAAATCAAAAGGTGACTTCACAGCCAAAGGGGTAAGTGATTGGCTGGTGATTGGTAAGTAGCTTTTCTTTTTCTTTTTATATCATTAAGTAACCTGTTAACATTGTTGTCGCCAAATTAAGTGTACCTGAGATTTAAGTCATGGCAGGAGAGCTCGGACACGTGATATGCTCCTCCTGTATATGTGGGAACTCATGGACACTTCCGGTGTCCCTGACAACGACATGTGCAGGAAGTGTATCCGCCGCCAGCTCCTGACAGACTGCGTTGCATAATTGGAGCTAAAGGTGGATTCACTCTGGAGCATCCACAATGCTGAGACTGACATGATTAGCACGTGTAGCGAGTTGGTCTTACCGCAGGTAAAGGGTCCACAGCCAGATAGGGAATGGAAGACCAACAGGAAGTGCAGTGCAAGGAAGGTAGTGCAGGGGTCCCCTGCGGTCATCCTCCTGCAAAACGGATACACCACTTTGAGTACTGTTGAGGGGGATGGCTCATCAGGGGAGGGCAGCAGCAGCCAAGTTCATGGCACCATGGCTGGCTCTGCTGCACAGGAGGGCAGGAAAAAGAGTGGGAGAGTGATAGTGATAGGGGATTCAATTGTAAGGGGAATAGATAGGTGTTTCTGCAGCCGCAACCGAGACTCCAGGATGGTATGTTGCCTCCCTGGTGCAAGGGTCAAGGATGTCTCGGAGTGGGTGCAGGACATTCTGAAAAGGGAGGGTGAACAGCCTGTTGTCGTGGTGCACATTGGAACCAACGATATAGGTAAAAAAACGGGATGAGGTCCTACAAAACGAATTTAAGGAGCTAGGAGCTAAATTAAAAAGTAGGACCTTGTAAAGTCCTGTCCCTGCAGTACAGATTCACACGAGGCACATATTGAAGTCAAGGTCACTCAGGACCTGCATCTTTATTACACAGCTCTTGAATACCTCACTTGCCTGAGACCTGTCCTTATATACCTGTCTGGGACAGATATCCAGTGTCTCCTGCAAGTGCACCCCTGGTGGTAAGGTAAGCTTGTGGTTACAAGTCATCTCGAGTTACAGTCATGTATAGCATGGTAAGATACAGTTATGTACAGTAATGTGAGATACATGACATCACCCTCCCCCAAGGTCTTATTGTCTTTATAGGTTCAGTCTCTCAGGTGGTCTATGCTCTCGCGTGGAGAGTCTTAGTTTTGCTTTGGTGTCTGTTTTTCTTTCGGTGTGATTGCTGGTATCTCGTCTGAGGTGTCTGTTTCGTTCAGTACGATTTTTGGTGTCTTGCCTGAGCTGTCTGTTGGGATTTCCTCAGGTTGTTCCCTCTGTCTGTTCACCAGGTGTGGTGTGAGTTCCATATTGTAGTCTGCTTCTAAAACACAAAAAAAAAAAAAAAAAAAATTAAAAAGAGGGCAGTTATAAGTGTCTGGAGTGTCCCCCAGATCGGGGGGCACTCGATCTAATGTTTATTTTGTAACCCCCACCCCCAAAAGAGTTGCAGACTGCTTCTGGTTCAGCAGTGCTGTTGGTAAATCTACTTTTGACTTGGTCTACATGCCTCTGGCAGGTTTGGCCATTGTCCATTTGTATCACCAGTAGCCTGTTTCCTTCCTTGCCTGTTACTGTCCCTGCAAGCCATTTGGGACCCCTGCCATAGTTTAGCACAAACACTTTGTCCCCCATCTCATTCCATCTCCCCGTCGAATTTCAGGCATGGTACTTGGTTAGCTTACAGAGCTTTGCCTCAACGATTTCATGCATGTCTGGGAGGATTAATGAGAGCCTTGTCTTTAAGGTCCATTTCATCATGTATAGTATGGTAAGATACAGTTATGTACAGTAGTGTGAGATACATGACAGACCTCAAAAGTAGTAATCTCGGGATTGCTACCAGTGCCATGTGCTAGTCAGAGTCGGAATCGCAGGATAGCTCAGATGAATATGTGGCTTGAGCAGTGGTGCAACAGGGAGGGATTCAAATTCCTGGGACATTGGAACCGGTTCTGGGGGAGGTGGGACCAGTCCAAACCGGACGGCCTGCACCGAGGCAGGATTGGAACCAATGTCCGAGGAGGGGTGTTTGCTAGTGCTGTTGGGGAGGAGTTAAACTAATATGGCAGGGGAATGGGAACCAATGCAGGGAGACAGAGGGAAACAAAATGGAGACAGAAGCAAAAGACAGAAAGGAGATGAGTAAAAGTGGAGGGCAGAGAATCCCAAGGCAAAAAACAAAAAGGTCCACTTTGCAGCAAAATTCTAAAGGGTCAAAGTGTGTTAAAAAGGCAAGCCTTAAGGCTCTGTGCCTCAATGCGAGGAGTATTCGGAATAAGGTGGACGAATTAACTGTGCAGATAGCAGTTAATGAATACGATGTGGTTGGCATCACGGAGACATGGCTCCAAGGTGACCAAGGCTGGGAACTCAACATCCAAGGGTATTCAACATTTAAGAAGTATAGACAGAAAGGAAAAGGAGGCAGGGTGGCGTTGCTGGTTAAAGAGGAAATTAATGCAATTGTAAGGAAAGACATTAGCTTGGATGATGTGGAATCGGTATGGGTGGAGCTACGGAATACCAAAGGGCAGAAAACACTAGTGGGAGTTGTGTACAGACCACCAAACAGCAGTAGTGATGTTGGGGAGGGCATCAAACAGGAAATTAGGGGTGCATGCAATAAAGGTGCAGCAGTTATCATGGGTGACTTTAATATGCATATAGATTGGGCTAACCAAACTGGAAACAATACGATGCAGGAGGATTTCTTGGAGTGCATAAGGGATGGCTTTCGAGACCAATATGTCGAGGAACCAACTAGTGGGGAGGCCATCTTAGACTGGGTGTTGTGTAATGAGAGAGGATTAATTAGCAATCACATTGTGCGAGGCCCCTTGGGGAAGAGTGACCATAATATGGTGGAATTCTACATTAGGATGGAGACCATGGTCCAGAACTTAAAGAAGGGTAACTTTGAAGGTATGAGGTGTGAATTGGCTAGGATAGATTGGCGAATGATACTTAAGGGGTTGACAGTGGATGGGCAATGGCAGACATTTAGAGACTGCATGGATGAACTAAAACAATTGTACATCCCTGTCTGGCGTAAAAATAAAAAAGGGAAGCTGGCTCAACCGTGGCTATCAAGGGAAATCAGGGATAGTATTAAAGCCAAGGAAGTGGCATACAAATTGGTCAGAAATAGCAGCGAACCCGGGGACTGGGAGAAATTTAGAACTCAGCAGAGGAGGACAAAGGCTTTGATTAGGGCAGGGAAAATAGAGTACGAGAGGAAGCTTGCAGGGAACATTAAAATGGACTGCAAAAGCTTCTGTAGATATGTAAAGAGAAAAAGGTTAGTAAAGACAAAAGTATGTCCCCTGCAGTCAGAATCAGTGGAAGTCATAATGGGGAACAAAGAAATGGCAGACCAATTGAACAAGTACTTTGGTTCGGTATTCACTAAGGAGGACACAAACAACCTGCCGGATATAAAACGGGTCAGAGGGTCAAGTAAGAAGGAGGAACTGAGGGAAATCCTTATTAGTTGGGAAATTGTGTTGGGGAAATTGATGGGATTGAAGGCCGATAAATCCCCAGGGCCTGAAGGTCTGCATCCCAGAGTACTTAAGGAGGTGGCCTTGGAAATAGCGGATGCATTGACAGTCATTTTCCAACATTCCATAGAATCTGGATCAGTTCCTATGGAGTGGAGGGTAGCCAATGTAACCCCACTTTTTAAAAAAGGAGGGAGAGAGAAAAAAGGGAATTATAGACCGATCAGCCTGACATCGGTCGTGGGTAAAATGATGGAATCAATTATTAAGGATGTCATAGCAGTGCATTTGGAAAGAGGTGGCATGATAGGTCCAAGTCAGTATGGATTTGTGAAAGGGAAGTCATGCTTGACAAATCTTCTGGAATTTTTTGAGGATGTTTCCAATAGAGTGCACAAGGGGGAACCAGTTGATGTGGTGGATTTGGATATTCAGAAGGTTTTTCACAAGGTCCCACACAAGAGATTAATGTGCAAACTTAAAGCACATGGGATTGGGGGTAGTGTGCTGACGTGGATTGAGAACTGCTTGGCAGACAGGAAGCAAAGAGTAGGAGTAAATGGGTACTTTTCAGAATGGCAGGCAGTGACTAGTGGGGTATCGCAAGGTTCTGTGCTGGGGCCCCAGCTGTTTACATTGCACATTAATGATTTAGACGAGGGGATTAAATATAGTATCTCCAAATTTGCGGATGACACTAAGTTGGGTGGCAGTGTGAGCTGCGAGGAGGATGCTATGAGGCTGCAGAGTGACTTGGATCGGTTAGGTGAGTGGGCAAATGCATGGCAGATGAAGTATAATGTGGCTAAATGTGAGGTTATCCACTTTGGTTGTAAAAACAGAGAGACAGACTATTGTCTGAATGGTGACAGATTAGGAAAAGGGGACCTGGGTGCAATGGGACCTGGGTGTCATTGAAGATCAGTCATTGAAAGTTGGCATGCAGGTACAGCAGGTACAGGTTAAGAAAGCAAATGGCATGTTGGCCTTCATAGTGAGGGGATTTGAGTACAGGGGCAGGGAGGTGTTACTACAGTTGTACAGGGCATTGGTGAGGCCACACGTTGGAGTATTGTTTACAGTTTTGGTCTCCTAACTTGAAGAAGGACATTCTTGCTATTGAGGGAGTGCAGCGAAGGTTCATCAGACTGATTCCCGGAATGGCGGGACTGACATATCAAGAAAGACTGGATTAACTGGGCTTGTATTCACTGGAGTTCAGAAGAATGAGAAGGGATCTCCTGGAAATGTTTAAAATTCTGACGGGTGTTGACAGGTTAGATGCAGGAAGAACGTTCCCAATGTTGGGGAAGTCCAGAACCAGCGGTCACAGTCTAAGGATAAGGGGCCAGCCATTTCAGACAGAGATGAGGAGAAACTTCTTCACCCAGAGAGTGGTGAACCTGTGGAATTCTCTACCACAGAAAGTTGTTGAGGCCAATTCACTAAATATATTCAAAAAGGAGTTAGATGTAGTCCTTACGACTAGGGGGATCAAGGGGTATGGCGAGAAAGCATGAATGGGGTACTGAAGTTGCATGTTCAGCCATGAACTCATTGAATGGTGGTGCAGGCTCGAAGGGTCGAATGGCCTACTCCTGCACCTATTTTCTATGTTTCTATGTTTCTATGTTTCTCATATATCTTATCTCCAAAGTCTTGGAGCTCATTATATTTCATGGCGTGTGGATCAATTAACTATTTACAAGCTTTTGGGTAAAGGTCAACAAATTTGGTATTGATGGTAAAATGGAAAACAAGAATGTTGATTGGATCTAGAAGTTCAGTCACCAGCTTTAGAGAGTGAATCAACCAGAGATTAAGGGCCCGAGTTTCGGCTGTCCCGCAGAACGGTGCACCTCCAAGAGGCCCGGCTATTTTGTAGAATTAAGAGTGCGCTTAAAACTTATCTCTCAATTCTCGGTGTTCAGCAGGCCTGATTAGCAGTCGGCGCAGTGCAGCATAAGCAGGGTGAGGGTGGAGCTAAAGCCCTGCGCCGAAAAGAGTGCCGGCAGCTGCACGTGTGCACAGTGGTGTCTGCTCGCGTGCGCAGTAGCTCCTGGCCCTCCCAACGTGTCCTGTCTCCGGGCGACCCTGTCCCTGGCCGAGGGGACGTCGTGATGTTTGCCGCCCCTATCCCAGGCCGAGTGGCCTGCCTGCCTCACCATCCCACGCCTCGTCACCACTGCCCTTACCTCCTCGGTGGCAAGGCCCGCCCGACCAGCAGCTCTTTGGCGGCAGGGCTCGCCCGAACTACTCCCCGGTGGTGGGCCCCGTCCAAACTCCTCCTCGGTGGTGGGGCCCGCCTGACCAACAGCTCCTCGGTGGCGGGGCCCGTCCGAACTCATCCTCGGTGGCGGGGCCCACCTGAACACCTCCTCAGCAGCAGGGCCCGCCCGACAAGCTCTTTGGCGGGCTGTTGGAGGGCTCCCGGTGCTCCCAAATGGTTAGGTGCTGCAATATGCGAGTAGAAACTTCTATTTTTTTATTTATTGATTGATTTTTTATTTTTTATTTTGTTTATTTTTTAATTTTTATTTTTTAATTTTATTTTGATTGATTTATTTATTTATTGGTACTTTTATTGATTTATTTATCATTTATTATTGATGATGGTTCTTTATTGATAAAAGTGAAGTCTTTAATGCTATGGATAATCCCTTAACTTCCCTCTAACTTCCCTTCCCCCCTCCGTCCCTCCCGCCTCCCCCATCTCTGGCTACCTGTGCCTAATTCTAATGTGTACGCAAGGTTTTTTTGAGTGTACAAAAGTTGACACTTACTCCATTCTAAGTTAGTTTGGAGTAACTTTTCGCTGCCTAAACTTGTAAAACAGGCATAAGTGGCTGGTAATACCCCCTTTTGAAAAAAGGAATGAGCTAAAATGAAACAAAACTAACTCAGTAAAACTGGAGCAAACTAAATGCCGAGAATTGCGATTTCTAAGATACTCCAAACTAAACTAGTTGCTCCAAAAAAATAAGAGCAACTCCAGCCGAAACATGGGCCCTTAAAAGTGAGCAATATATTTCATTGGATCCAAATGTATTGCCTAAATCAAGATTTATTAATTGAATAACTGACTGGAGTTAACAAGTAGGAATGTGAAAGTAACTGTTCTGAAAAAAATGATTAAAACCAATATCTATATAACCGGGACAGTTGTAATTGCCCTGTGAATTTTGGACCCAAAAATGCACGGTCATTACTATGGAAGTCTGCTGGAATATTACATACTTTACCAGAATCCAGGTACACTGTTGGGTCCAGCCAACAGGGCGAGGTTGTCAGGTGACCATACAAGAGCAAAGCCTCTGCCTGTCCTTAAAAAAACGTTAGTGTAAGGGGATTGGAGTCAGGGACAGGAACTTTTACTAGGCCAATAATTATGTTTTAATGTCAAATTAAATGAAGAATCAAATGACTAATTTCCAAGACTAACAGCAAATGAAGTTGGCATGTCTATCTTTTTGTGCATATGTAAAGTTAGGAGGCATTACATTCAATTTCAAATGTATTTAGCTTCGGTTTCATTTGACATGTTTCATTTTGGTGTTCCATGTCAATTACCTGTATTACTGACAGTGAAAACTCAGTCACACTCCAGTTCATCACTGTCTGTTGTCAAACAAATACATTTTGCAGCGTTATGGTAGCCTAGCGGTTATGCTACTGCACTAGCAGTTCAGAGGTTCTGAGTTCTCCTCTTACCACAGGAAATTCTGAAGTTAATTCAATAAATGTGGTCATTTGTGAGCAGGTACCAGAAAAGGAATAATGGAATTTATCAGATTGTTGTAAAAAACACCTGGCTCACTAATGTCCTTTCGGGAACAGAACCTATCCTGGACTTTTTGTCACCTTCACATATCACAGTTCCTAAAATAACAAAGACATGCTAGACTGACTTGAAACTATAATAAGGTCAAACTAACACAGATGTTCAATAAGGAGAAAATGCCAGAAATACTCAGCAGGTCAGGCAGCATCTGTGGAGAGAGAAACAGAGTTAATGTTTCAGGTCAGTGACCTTTCATCAGAACTGGAAAAAGTTAGAGATGAACTCAACGGAAACTCGAGGAACTTCGCTTCATCTTTCAATTCGGCACTTTACAACCTTCTAAACTCAATACTGAGTTCAACAATTTCAGCTCCTAACCACGGCTCCCATTTTTCAGACAGCAGGTGCTAGTAATGCTTCTGCTGTTGCCATTTATAGCTTCTCGAGATCCATCTTTTGTTTCTGTACTTATCCAATTATCATCTCCTTTTGCCTCCCGCCATCACCCCTTTTGTCATTTAATCACTCCAGCCCACTACCTTATTACAGACCTTCCCTTTTGTTCTTTCCACCCCAACCCCTTTTCCTGCCTCTGTACTTGCTTAAAAACTGGTATATCTCTAACTTTTTCCAGATCTGACACAAGGTTATTAACTCTGCTTCTCCACAGATGCTGCTTGACCTGAGTATTTCCAGCATTTCTTTTTATTTCAGATTTCCAGCATCCAAAGTATTTTGCTTTTGTACAGATGTTCAATAGTTCTCCATTGTAATCAAAAAGCACCATAGTATGACAGTATATTGCCTAGTTCAACAGAATCTAACCAGCTTACAGTACAGCTCCAATATCACTGAAGATCAACGTCATCCAGAACAGAGCAGTCCGCTTGATCAGCACCCCTACCACTGGACTCAATATCCATCCCTCTTTGTGGCTGTTGTTGGGATCAGCCCAGCCAAGTACAGGAACAATTTGAGCTATTTATTAAAGAAATCTGCAATAGGCGGCTTAGTTTTGAGAACAATGCGTAAAATGCAGTGCATCAACATATTAGTAAATGCTGGAAATACTCAGGTCAGGCAGCATCTGTGGAGCGTAAAGTGCCTAATCAAAAGATGAGGTACTGTTCCTCGAGCTTACATTGAGTTTCGTTGGAACAGTGTAAGAGGCCGAGGACAGAGAGGTCAGAATAGGAGTGGAGCAGGGAATTAAAGTGACAGATAACAGGAAGCTCTGGGGTATGCTTACAAACTGAACAGAGATGTTATGCAAAGCGTTCACCCAATCTGCACTTGATCTCCCCAGTGTAGAGGAGACCACATCGTGAGCAGCAAATACAGTATATTAAATTGCAAGAAGTACAAGTAAATCACTGTTTCTCCTGGAAGACGTGTTTGAGGCCCTGGATAGTGGGAAGGGAGGAGGTACAAGGGAAAGTGTTGCATCTCCTGCGCTTTCATGGGAAGGTGCCGTGGGAAGGGGAGGGAGTGCTGGGGGTGATTGAGGATTGCACCAGGGTGTTGTGGAGGGAGCGGTCCCTTCGGAATGCTGAGAGGGGAGGGGAGGGGAAGATGTGATTGGTGGTGGGATCACGCTGGAGGTGGCAGAAATGGTGAAGGATGATCCGTTGAACATGGAGGCTGGTGGGGTGAAAGATGAGGACAAGGGGAACCCTACTGTGGTTCTGGGAGGGAGGGGAATGGGTGAGAGCAGAAGTGTGGGAAATGGAACGGACACGTTCGAGGGCCATGTCAATCACGGTAGATGGGAATCCTTGGTTAAGGAAACCTCGTCTTTTGATTAGAAGGCACTTTACAGCCTTCTGGACTCAACATCGTGTTCAACAATTTCAGACTATAACCTCTGTCCTTATTTTTGCAGATGACAGCTATTGATGATTCTACCATTCCCATTTACACTTTTGTTTCATTGGGCCCAAGTTTCGGCTTCAGTTGCTCCTGATTTTTTGGAGCAACTGGTGTAGAACGGAATATCTTAGAATTTCAAATTCTCGGCATTTAGTTTGCTCCAGTTCTAGTCAGTTAGAACAGTTTCACTTTTGGAACAGAATTTTTTTTTCAAAAGGGGGCATGTCCGGCCACTTACGCCTGTTTTCAAAGTTTCGGCAGTGAAAACTTACTCCAAACTAACTTAGAATGGAGTAAGTGAATATTTTTGTACGCTCAAAAAAACCTTGTCTACACTTTAGAAAATCAGGCGTAGATTACAAATCAGGCGTAGGGAATGGCGGGGGGGGGTTAAAGGGAAGTTTACAAACATTAAACACTTCAGTTTTACAAATAAAGAGCCATCATCAATAATAAATGATAAAAGTATCAATAAATCAACCAATAAATCAATCAAAAATAAATTAATAAGAAATATATTTTTTTAAATCAATAAATAAAACATTTTCTACTTACCGACTGCAGCACCGGGAGCCCTCCAGCAGCGTGCTGGGATGCTCCCTCCCCCCCGCCCCCCCCCACCCCATCCCCCCCAGTATGTCTCTGTCAGTGTCTCTATCTCTCTGTCTGTCTGTCTGTGTGTGTCTCTCACCCTCTGTCTGTCAGTGTCTGTGTTTCTGACAGTGAGGGGAGCAGGAGGAGGGGGGTAAAGGGAGAGAGGGGGAGCAGGGGGAGGGGAGGGAGGGAGGGATAGGGAGAAGGGGTAGGGAAGGGGAGAAGGTGGAGAAGGGGGAGGGTGGGGGAAGAGAAGGGGAAGCGGGGAGAGGAGAAGGGGAAAGGGGGGGAGAGGAGAAGGGGAAGGGGGAGAAGGGGAAAAAGAAGGGGGGAGAAGGGGAAAGAGAAGGGGAAGGAGAGGGGGGAGAAGGGGGGGGAAAGGAGAAGGGGGGGAGAAGGAGAAGGGGGGGAGAAGGAGAAGGGGGAGGGAGGCTGAACGGGCCGGGCCCAAGATTTCAGGCAGGGCCCATCCCCAGCACCAGATTTACAGGTAGGTGGCGTTAGGTCGGGTCGGGAGCGTGGGTCGGGTCGGGGGGGGAGCGCGGGTCGGGGTCGGGGGAGGGAGGGGGGAGCACAGGTCGGGGTCGGGGGGGGGAGGAGGGAGGTCGGGTTGGTTCGGGTGGGGGGGGGGAGGGTGGGAGCGCGGGTCGGGTCGGTTCGGTTCGGGTCGGGGGTGGGGGGGGGGGGAAACGCGGGTCGGGTCCGGTCCGGGGGCAGGGGGGTGGGAAGCGGGAGTCGAGTCGGGTCGGGAGGAAGCAGGAGCTGGGCGTGAGAGGCAGCCTTATGCACGCAGCCCCAGTGAGGCCATTCGGCCAGGGCTAGGGGTTGCGTGCTTCGGGCCCCTCCCACACAGTTTTAGGCGCCTGGAACTACTGCACATGCGCACCCACTGTAGCGCGCATGTGCAGAGGTCCCAGCACTGTTTTCAGCGCAGGGACCTGGCTCCGCCCTCAACAGCTCGTGCTGCGCCGTGCGCGACTCCAGAAGACAAGCACGGAGCCGGAGAATCTGTAAGTTTTTTTTAGGCGCACGTTGCGACGTGAAAAACAGGCATCCAGGTCGGGGCTGCGCCGTTCTAAGCGTGACCCGAAACTTGGGCCCTTTATCTGTTCCATTACCATCTCCTTTTGCTTTGTACAATCATACTGTTTGTCATATAATCACTCCTGACTTTCACCCTGTTACAGACCTTATCTTTTGTTCTTTCCTCCCCTCCCTGCTTTCCCTGCCTCTGCACTTTCTTAAAACCTGTTACATCTCTAACTTTTTCAGTTCTGATGAAAGGTCATTGACCTGAAACGTTAACTTTGTTTCTTTCTCTGCAGATGCTGTCTGACCTGCTGAGTATTTCCAGCATTTTCTATTTTTATTTCAGATTTCCAGCTTCGGCAGTATTTTGCTTTTGTATATATCATTAGTGCCGTTTATGTTTCTGTAACATGTCATCAGCATAATTTTAAAATATGAGACAGTTCGATTGCTATTGTGCTTATGGATTTTCTTTATTCTTTTTGTAGCAAGAACAAAAAGATTCAGGAAATATGACTTTTCATCCTCTACTGTTGATATTCTGGAAGAGATCTTGCACAGCATAATAATCAGTTTTAGTGTTGCCCATCCTAGAATGGCATTTGAAATACTTACTGTGAAGGAAAAAGTAACACTCACAAATATGAGAACATTCTGACACAAATAGTATGTATGTTTTCCTTGAATTCTTTTATACTTGGCAGTGTTGAAAGTCTTTAAGTATGTTGAGTGCAACAGAAATTTTTGGCTTTGCTACATGGTAGTTAAACAGCTCCATAAAATGATATAAATCAGCATTCTTTGCAATGTATTGCAAATTTATCTTCTCAGATTTTTCTTCAAAAATTTAGTTTTATTCTTAACAAAATGACGACTTGCTCATCACATTAAATGGGCAGATAAGTTCAAATGTTGTTACTGTTCTGAACAGTTCATTGGAATGAAGTGTGGTGACTAAGAAAGCAATAAAGAAAGGAAAGATAGATAACGAAGGTAAACTTGCGCAAAACATAAAAACGGATAGTAAAAGCTTTTACAGATATATAAAACGGAAAAGAGTAACTAAAGTAAATGTTGGTCCCTGAGAAGATGAGAAGGGGGATTTAATTATGGGAAATGTGGAAATGACTGAGAGCTTAAATAATTATTTTGCTTCGGTCTTCACAGTGGAAGACACAGAAACCGTGCCAGAAATTGCTGGTCACAGGAATGTGGGAAGGGAGGAACTTGAGACAATCACTATCACTAGCGGGGTAGTGCTGGACAGGCTAATGGGACTCAAGGTAGACAAGTCCCCTGGTCCTGATGAAATGCATCCCAGGGTATTAAAAGAGATGGCGGAAGTTAAAGCAGATGCATTCGTTATAATCTACCAAAATTCTCTGGACTCTGGGGAGGTACCAGCGGATTGGAAAGCAGCTAATGTAATGCCTCTGTTTAAAAAAGGGGGCAGACAAAAGGCCGGTTAGTTTAACATCTGTTGTGGGGAAAATGCTTGAAACTATCATTAAGGAAGAAATAGCGGGACATCTAGATAGGAATAGTGCAATCAAGCAGACGCAGCATGGATTCATGAAGGGGAAATCATGTTCAACTAATTTACTGGAATTCTTTGAGGATATAACGAACATGTTGGATAGAGGTGTACCGATGGATGTGGTGTATTTAGATTTTCAAAAGCCATTCGATAAGGTGCCACAGAAAAGGTTACTGCAGAAGATAAAGGTACACGGAGTCAGAGGAAATGTATTAGCATGGATAGAGAATTGGCTGGCAAACAGAAAGCAGAGAGTCGGTATAAATGGGTCCTTTTCAGGTTGGAAATCAGTGGTTAGTGGTGTGCCACAAGGATCGGTGCTGGGACCACAACTGTTTACAACATACATAGATGACCTGGAAGAGGGGACAGAGTGTAGTGCAACAAAATTTGCAGATGACACAAAGATTAGTGGGAAAGCAGGTTGTGTAGAGGACACAGAGAGGCTGTAAAGAGATTTAGATAGGTTAAGTGAATGGGCTAAGGTTTAGCAGATGGAATACAATGTCGGAAAGTGTGAGGTCATTCACCTTGGGGGAAAAAAACAGTAAAAGGGAATATTATTTGAATGGGGAGAAATTACAACATGCTGCGGTGCAGAGGGACCTGGGGGTCCTTGTGCATGAAACTCTTTTGGAGTTTACCTGAAAAAACATAAACATTAAACCATGCCACCCGCCCTGGATGACACACCAGACATTTACAAGGCCCTTTTTTTTCTTTTTTGTGTTTTTTTTTGGTGTTTTTCTTTTTTTTTTTTTTTGGGCACTAAAATCACATTTTTTCCCCCAGTGCCCCCTATAATAGGGGAGGGGGGCACTAAAAGCACCAGCAATTAAAACAAATTAAACTTTAAAACATAAAATCAAATTAAAATTTGGTTGCCGGACGTGACGATGCACTCCAGTCCCTCCGGTGCCCACCTCTCACGGAAGGCCGCGAGCGTACCGGTGGACACCGCATGCTCCATCTCCAAGGACATCCTGGACCGGATGTAAGAGCGGAAGAGAGGCAGGCAGTCAGGTTGAACGACCCCCTCGACCGCCCGCTGCCTGGACCGGCTGATGGCACACTTGGCCGTGCCCAGGAGCAGTCCTACGAGGAGGCCCTCGGACCTACCCGCTCCCCTCCGCACAGGGTGCCCAAAGATCAGGAGAGTGGGACTGAAGTGCAGCCAGAATTTCAGGAGCAGCCCCTTTAAATAATAAAACAGGGGCTGCAACCTCGTGCATTCCATAAAAACATGGAACACGGACTCTTCCAGACCGCAGAAATTGCAGGCGGCCTGGGAGTCCGTGAACCGGCTTAAAAATTTGTTGCACGGCACTGCTCCATGCACCACCCTCCAGGCCAAGTCCCCGATGAATAATGGGAGGACTCCCGCATAGAGTGCCCTCCATCGGGGACCCCCGCCTCCTCCGGACGGCAAGATGGTAAGCCATGGCGTGTCCGGACGGCCGGCGAGGATGGCAAAGTTGAGAGTGTGCAGGAGCAGCCCGTACAGGAAACCCCTCTGCGCGGAACTGAAAGGCACAGAGGGGATTTCCTCGAGGCGGCTCAAGTTGTGAGGCGCCGGCTCCCGAGGGAGGTTCCGGGGTTTGGCGCCGATGAGGAATTCCGTCTGGACGGGGGTCAGTTCGGACGGGATCTCCCCACGTGCTTGAGCCTCCTCGATGCACCTAACAGAGTCAGGGCCCAAAGCTGTTTTTAGCGACTCGATGGCTTCGGCCGCGCGGCAGACGTTGGCTGAATTTAGGCGCCGCGCCAGCGTGCCTGGCGCCATCCAGCCCGCTCCTCCGCCATCGAGCAGGTCCCTGACCCTGGTCACCTCACCAGCCACAGCCCTCTCTTCCGACCGCCACATAAAACCTTGGTCGTGGAGGTATGGATTCCCGAGCAGCGGCTCCTGCAGGACAGCCGCCACTCCAGCCGGCGGAGAGCTGCGCTTGGTGGAGACTTTGTTCCAGACCCTGATGAGTTCCTTGTAAAAGACAGGCAGCTCCTGGAGGGCGGTCCTGACACCCCCCAAGTTCACAAACAGGAGCTGCGTGTCATAATTGAGGTCGCACTGCTGGCGGAAGAAATACGTTGCCAGAGCACACCACCTAGGAGGGGGCTCAACGTAAAGGTATCTCTGCAGGGTCCGAAGACGGAAAGTCGCGAGCTGGGCACTGACGCACACCAACGACTGACCGCCTTCCTCAAGCGGGAGACTCAAGACCGCGGCAGAGACCCAGTGCTTCCTGTTGTTCCAGAAGAAGTCCACCAGCTTCTTCTGTATCTTGGCGACAAACGCAGGGGGAGGGGTCAAAGTGACCAGCCGGTACCACAACATTACGGCCACCAGCTGGTTTATGACTAGCGCTCGACCCCTGTAGGACAGCACTCGGAGCAGTCCTGTCCAGCGCCCTAGGCGAGCGGCGACCTTGGCCTCCAGCTCCTGCCAGTTCGCCGGCCAGGCTTCCTCGTCGGGGCAAAGGTAGACTCCCAGATAGAGGAGATGGGTCGTGCTCCAGGCAAAAGGCCTGAGCTCCTCCGGCAGGGAGTCCACCCGCCACTGACCCACCAGAAGTCCGGAACATTTTTCCCAGTTGATCCTGGCGGGGGATGCGGCCGAGTAAATCTCCTGGCACTCACGCATCCTCCGCAGGTCAGCGGGATCCTCTACCGCGAGGAGCACGTCATCGGCGTAAGCTGAGAGGACGACCTCCACGCCCGGCCCTTGCAGAGCCAGTCCCATCAACCTCGTCCGCAGGAGGCGCAGGAAAGGCTCCACGCAGATGGCATATAACTGGCCGGACATGGGGCATCCCTGGCGCACCCCTCTCCTAAAGCGAAGGGACGCCGTCAAGGACCCGTTAACCTTAATCAGACACTCCGCGGCAGCGTACAAAAGTCGGATCCGGGCGATGAAATGCGTCCCGAACCCGAAAGCGCACAGAGTTCCGAGCAGATAGTCGTGATCCACCCTGTCGAACGCCTTCTCTTGGTCGAGAGATAGGAAGGCGACCGACAGACCAGCCTCCTGGGAATGATGGATGAGGTCCCGGACCAGATGGATGTTATCGTGGATTGTCTGGCCCGGGATCTTGTAGGACTGGTCGGGGTGGATCATGTGGTCCAGCACGGTGCCAAGGCGAGCAGACATCGCCCTGGCGAAGATTTTGTAGTCCGTGCTGAGGAGGGAGACCGGGCGCCAGTTCTTAAGGAGGCGGAGATCGCCCTTCTTAGGCAGCAGGACGATGACTGCCCTGCGCCAAGAGAGGGGCATCTCCCCGGTCGCCAGACTTTCCCCCAGGACCCGCGCGTAGTCGCTCCCCAAGACGTCCCAGAACGCCCTGTGGAACTCCACGGTCAGCCCGTCCAGCCCCGGGGATTTTCCCCTCGAGAGCTGGTCGAGGGCACCGGTCAGCTCCGCCAGGCTTAGCGGAGCTTCCAAATTTTCACCGCCCTCCGGGCTGACTTTCGGCAGGTCCTCCCACAAAACTCTACGCGCTTCCTCGCTGGACGGATCCGGAGAGAACAGAGCCCCGTAATATTCACAGATCCTGTTGTTGACGCCCTCCGGATCCGAGACGAGAGAGCCGTCGTCGGCCAGCAGCGTCAAGAGCTGCTTACGGACACTCTGCCTTTTTTCCAGCGAGTAGAAGAAGGGGGAGCCGCGGTCCAGATCCCGCAGGAACCGGATCCGCGACCTCACGAACGCGCCTCTGGACATGACGAGCTGCAGGTCCTTCAGCGCGGCCTTCTTAGCTTCGTACACCGTCCGCAGGGCCGGGTCCTGGACGACTTGACCGAGACGGGCTTCCAGGTCGAGCACCTCTTTTTCTCGGCGCCCGACTGCAGCCGCCCACCTCTTGGTCGACCCCCTCGCGTACTCTTGACAGAAGACGCGGACGTGAGCCTTGCCCACGTCCCACCATAGCCTCAAGGAGGGGAAGCCCCCCTGCTTCCTTCTCCAGTCGGACCAGAATCGACGGAACGAGTCCTGGAACCGCTCATCCTCCAGCAGCCGGTTGTTAAAGTGCCAGTACGCGGACCCCGTCCTCGCGCGGAGCGAAGCGAGCTCCACCCACACCAGGTGGTGGTCCGAACATGGCAACGGCCGCATGGAGGCTGCCGGGACGCAGGAAACGTACCCCCGAGACACGTAAAGGCGGTCGACTCTGGACCATCCTACTCCAGGCCTCACCCAAGTAAAGGCGCTGGAGTCGGGGTGAAGGTTTCGCCAGATGTCCACCAAGTCGAAGGACCCGACCAGGTCCCTCAACTTCTCCATCGCCGTCATGCTCTGCGGGGCACCGGAGCGGTCCCTCGCCTCGAGGGTGTAGTTAAAATCCCCCCCGAGGACAATGCAGTCGCCGACATCGACGGAGCCAAAAAGAGCGGACACTTCTTCGAAGAAGCGCGCCTGCTGCGGGCCGGGCTGAGGGGCGTACACGTTCACGAAATGGAGCGGCACGTCCCCCAGGCGAACCGTTACGTGCAGCAAGCCCCCTGGCACGGGCTCCTCGACCCCCAAGATCTCCGGCTGAAAATGCGGGCCCAGCAAGATGGCCACCCCACTAGAAGTGGCGGTGAGGTGGCTCATGCGGACCTCTCCTTGCCATTCCAGGAGCCACGTGGCTTTGTCTCCCGGAACGGTGTGGGTTTCTTGCAGGAAGCACACCGCATATTTCCCCTCCCGCAGGAGCGAAAAATTGTCAAATCTACGGCGTGCCTCTCTGCCGCCGTTGATGTTGAGGCTGGCTATGGTTATCTTCATGGCAAAAGCATAGTGCAACCTCTACCTAACCTATTGTGGGGGAGGGAGCGGAGTCTTTTGTTGACCTCCACTCCTTCAGCAGCCCAGCGAGGAACTTTTTGAGCCAGCGCAGCTCAAGGCCTTGCGCCCTTGATAAGGGCCCGCCCGCGGCCATGGTTTTCGCGGCGACGCGGACGGAAGCGATGAGCAGCCCCGGCTCGGACCATCTTTCCCGGGCCAGATGGGCTCGGTTGCGGCGACCCTGGCTCTCGACCAAAAAGTCCCGGAGATCCTCTACGGGTATGAGGGGGGACTCAGCGGCGGGCACGAGGAGATCCACCGCCTCACTGGCGATGGACTCGAGATCTTCACCCGCGTCCTCCACTGAGTCCCCGTCCTCCTCCGGGAGGTCGCCGCTAGCAGCCGGCCCGTCGACCGCACGAGGTACGGCAAACGGCCCGGCCGCTCCATCTGGCCCTGGCTCTGCCCCGATCCCACCCCCAGGATCGTCGGCAGAGGAGTCCCCACTGGGCTCTTTTAGAATTGGTGCTGGGTCGGGAAGCGACAGCGGAAGGGGTTCCTCCTCCGCCCCAGGAACCGGGGAACAAGGAGAGACCCGGCCATAGAAAATCCCCAGGCCCTCCAAGCGCTCCAGCTCCAAAGTAGGGGGCGAGGGTGGGTGTTCCTCCCCCTCCCCGCCGCCACCCCCCGGCCCAGCGTGTACAGATTCATTAAAAGTGTTAATACTTTGTATTTCTGCCGAGTCGAGCAAATCCCGGGGGAAGTTGGATATTGGCTGGGCGGGCTCAGGTTCGGCCTTTTCGGCCCCGCCCGCCTCAGCCCCCGGGACGCTCGACCCGGCGGCTACGCATTCTTCCGCTGGCCCCACGCCCCCCACGACAGGCAGATCTTTCACGCCATCCCCGGGAGGCGGCGGCTGGGCAGCCTCGACTGCCTCACCCTCCCCGGGGACAGATTCCTCGTGCCTACGGCGCAGTTTGGGGGCACCGGTGGGGGACGCGGGACACACGGCGGGCACCGACTCCTCCGCGGAGGGATGTTGTTCCCCCCCCGCCTCATTGGAGCGGCGCCTCCTTTTTTACCTGGGGGGGCACGGAGACAGGGAGACACCCGTGTCTGCCGAGGCCTCCCGCTCCACTCCCCCCTTTTCCTTATCTTGCCCGCGCCCGAACCCCTCTGCGGTATTAGTCAAGGGCTCGGGCACGGGCTCAGGGCACCCCGCGCTCGCCGGTGACGGGGTTGGGCCGAGCGCGGTGAACAGCTTGTCTGGCGCACTAAGGGGTCCCGCCTCTAGGTGTTTCGCCTTCTTCTGCGCCTTCTTTCCGGCCGGACGCTCTCCCTCCCCCCGCCGGAGGCCGTGAAAACAAAGGCCTCCGACGATGCTCGCGCACCCACAGCTCCCGGCACGTGGACGCTACTAGGGGGAGGGGTGACGGCGGCACCAGCCTTGCCCGCCCTCGGTGGTTTGGCGGCTTTGGAGGTGGGACAGTTCTTGCGAACGTGCCCCACCTCCCTGCAGGCATGGCACCGCACGCCATCCGACGTCCAAAAGACGCGGTAGGCAGTCCCCTCGTGCACCACATTAAAATTGCCCTCCGTCGTCTCCTCCCACGCCAGCCGGACAAAGAGCTGGCGGCGGAAGGAGAACACGTGGCGCAGGCTGTTCTCCCTGAGGCCAAGCGGTATGGGGTTGATCCCCGACCTTACCTCCCCCAGTTGGTGTAGGTGAGGGAGGAGGAGCTCAGCGGAAACAAAGGGCGGGACGTTTGATAGAATGACCCTCTGTGCAGTGGCCTCGAGAGGGTCCACCGGCAGGAACGCCCCGCCCACAGTGAGCCCCTTTTCAATGGTCAGGGACATCGCCCGCTCCGACCCCAGGAAGAACACGGCCTTCCCAGACATCTTGGAGGCTGCGACAATGGCCGAGGGGCCGACTACCCCAGCCATCGCCCGCGCGCACTCCTCAATGCTCATTGTGGGGTGAGTGTAGCTCTTGACCCCGTGTTTCGTAGTTATAAGTCTGAATGGTGGCAGGGCAGCAGGTGGCGCAGGAGGTGCCGTGGATGTGGATGCCGCCTGCGCATAAGTCCTAGCTGGCCCTGCCACCGGCGTAGATGGGGTCACCATCACGGGGTCCCTTTAAGGGCTACACCCACCCCAAAGTCACAGGCCTTAATGGTCTTTAAATGGCCTTGTTTAATAGACTGAGCAGAGGAGCTCTTAACGAGGCACACCTCTCCCCTAGTTGACAATTGGGGAGGGGCCTTGCTCCCTCTGCTCAGTTGTCTTAATTGTTTTATATTTTTCCAATCAATTTGGGAGGAAAAGGGCTCTCAGAGAGAGAGGGGAGAGACAGAGAGTAACAGAGAAAGAGAGAGGGGGGTGGGAAGGGGGGAAACTGCAAGGGCAGGTCTCCCCTCGCAGCTGTGGGTGGGTGCAATCCCCAGATGACAAACAAAAAGTCTTTGGGGTGGTCTTCGGATGAGGGGAGAAGATGTCTTCACCTGTGCAGCTGGAGCCACACAGGCACACACTCCCAACGATGTTTAATTAGGGTGGATTAATTGTTTCTTCAGCCTGGTAGCTCCAGCTATCCCAGGCTAGGCAATGGGGGAGGGGTGCTTCAAAGGTGTGTGGGGCCTAGTTGTAAGCAAGGCCCCCACACACACTTCCACACACACACACACCCCCCGCGATGTTCCGGTCCCCGACTGGTCTTCTTTCCTCCCCCCACCGATACAGCAAAGTCTTTTAGGGACTGCACCAATACCCCCACCTGTAGAATGGTAGAGTCTCCCTCCTTCCACACTGGATGTTGTTGTTGGTCTTTCCCCCTCTCTCCAACTCTTTGTAGAAATGGTGAAGTTGTTCAAGTTTTCTGCTTTTTCCTCCTCTCCCTCTGGGTGAAAGTTGGTGGTGAAGCCCCTTCCTTCCTTCCTTCCTTCTCTTCCTGGGCTGATTCACAGGCTCAGCCAGGAGCAAAAGCAGCAGCTCCTTCTCTCACTGCTCACAGCTCCAACTGTTTAGGCCACGCCTCCACTGCTCCACAATTGGCCCAGGTGCAGCAGCTAATCAGGAAGGCGAATGGAATGTTGGCCTTCATTGCGAGAGGGATGGAGTACAAAAGCAGGGAGGTCCTTCTGCAACTGCATAGGGTATTGGTGAGGCCGCACCTGGAGTACTGCGGGCAGTTTTGGTCACCTTACTTAAGGAAGGATATACTAGCTTTGGAAAGAGTACAGAGACGATTCATTAGGCTGATTCCGGAGATGAGGGGGTTACCTTATAATGATAGATTGAGTAGACTGGGTCTTTACTCGTTGGAGTTCAGAAGGATGAGGGGTGATCTTATAGAAACATTTAAAATAATGAAAGCGACAGACAAGATAGAGGCAGAGAGGTTGTTTCCACTGGTCGGGGAGACTAGAACTAGGGGGCACAGCCTCAAAATACGGGGGAGCCAATTTAAAACCGAGTTGAGAAGGAATTTCTTCTCCCAGAGGGTTGTGAATCTGTGGAATTCTCTGCCCAAGGAAGCAGTTGAGGCTAGCTCATTGAATGTATTCAAGTCACAGATAGATAGATTTTTGACCAATCAGGGAGTTAAGAGTTATGGGGAGCGGGCGGGTAAGTGGAGCTGAGTCCACAGCCAGATCAGCCATGATCTTGTTGCAGGCTTGAGAGGCTAGATGGCCTACTCCTGTTCCTAATTCTTATGTTCTTTTGTTCTTATGTGAAGTAATGGGAGTAAATGGTTGTAGAAAAACAGCTAATTCAATCTGCAAGAGAAATCAAGGAGTTGGTCAATACAGACACCAAAAGCATCAAACTTTAAACTGAGGCCACGAATAATTCAGGTTCTACTCCAACCACTGACTTTTGGCCATTCAGTATGCTAACATGTGTTGTATTTTTGGAAGCTCCAGGTAGAATGCTTTAAACCTGGATTTACATTGTACTGAAGTTCCACTCTGTTGTAGGCATTAGGCACCTGCTGAATATATCAAAACACTAGGCATTAGGCACCTGCTGAATATATCTAAACTCATATAAGTTTAAAGTGGTCACATATAAAATGGCTGCCCAAGCATGAGGGGAACCCCGTTAGTCAAGTAATGAACTGGGGCTGACCGAGCAATGACCGAGCAATGACCCTGTGAGGCCCACTACCAGGAATGCCTTGGATACAAGATAATTATAACGAACCATTATAGTACACTGGTATAATCAGTGACTTCACACAGCCGAACCCCGAGGAACAGAGATAAGGGGAGAACCTGCCTCACATAACGAGGTCATTAATCAGCCTGAGCTGACAAAAAACGAACATACAGCCCCTGAGGTATCAGGGGAATTCTATTGGGTTAAATAAACCTACATGTAATCTATAATCGTTATGATTGGATTGTGTCCAGTCGAAGTGGGCTGAGTAACTGTAAAGAACTATTGTAAAACATATAAATATCGATTAGTTTCTTTGTTCGTCGGAGAGCAGTGCCTGGATCCAGTCCTGGGGCTTCCTCCCCGCATTCGAAAATAAAGGCCACATTGGCGTTGGAACCGACTCTGAGTGTTGAGTGATTCTTCTGAGAAAACATTCACACTAACACACTCTATGCAACGTCAAACGAAAGTAATGTAAAACTGCTGTCTGCAGAGAATCTCACAGCACTTCTCTCCAGATTAAAGTTGGAATGTGACTCCAGATTTAAACTACAACTTTAGTGTTACTGCAAACAGCAGTCAAAATTTGCACCAAAACTAAAGTAGTGTTGGAACGGAGTGTAACTCACATTGAACTTGTATGGATGGTAATCTCTTAGTCATTAATTGCAAGCAAATTTTGAGATGTATATTTATTTCTTATTTCTTATTTGACATGTGCTAAAAATGCTTGATAATAAAAAAACTTTTAAATAGTGCCTTATCAGTTTGAAATGCTCAAAGCACTTCATATAATGAATGGCTTTAAAGTGCAATGATTTTTATTATGCAGGCAAATTGAAATTAGATGTTATGCAATCACCATTTATAGCTATTTGTGTTCCTTTTAAAAATGTTATCATACACAATTAGTATTGCATCCATATGTTAATATTCATAAACATAGTGTAAGAATGGCCCAGAATTTCCTGACAACTAGTGCCAAAGCAACAGCTTATGTATGATATAACATCAATTTTCAGTGCCAAAGATTGAGGAACTTCATGTGGACTGACTTATGCCCGTTTTTAACACTACACCTGAGATTCCTCGATCTTTTGTGTTAATTCAGTAAAACCTCCACCGAAACCCTCCCCTGCTCATTAACATAGCACAACACCCTGTTGCAAAAAAACGGAGAACGTGAGTTTCCTGCATTTACTCCAGTTCTTCAAATTTAAATTTTAATTTATATACAAAGGAATATGGCAGAAATTCTGAGCTTTCCTTGAGTTCCAATTCTTTGCACTGATTTCTGTTTGTTTTATGCTGCTTGTTCCATTTTGCGCATGCCAATGAGATTCTAAGAAAATGTTGACGTACCTTGTCATTGCATTCAGGCCAATGTCTCATTTATTGCCATTCAATCTGCTCAGTTTTTTTGATGACATGTATTAGAATCGTAGAATAATACAGCATGGAAGGAGATCATTTGGCCCACCGTGCCTGTGCCAGCTCTTTGAACGAGCTATGCAGTTAGTCTCACTCTCCTGCTCTTTCCACATAACTCTGAATTTTTTTTTTACTGGAAGTAAATATGTGCAACTAGTGAAATTTGAAAAGTAGCTTGGCAAAAATGTAGTCGGGCTACTAAATTGGCAACTAAAGTTGCTGACTTACTGGGCTGCACAGTTTGGGAATGAAAGGCCGCCATTGCTTTTAACCAGCACAGGTTTCTTTTATCTGGGCAAAACCGATGGTTCATTGCTCTCAAGAAAACCGAGCAATTTAGGTTATCTCTCAATAACAGATAGTAAGAGAAGTGATAGAAAATTCAAACAGGCTGCGTTTAGACAGACTGTGAAAATTCACAGACCCCCAAGTCAATACTGCTACATGCAGTTCAGCATGTTGCATTAAGTCATCAATCAAATTGACATTTTAGGACTTTGGCTAGCGAGCCAATTAAAAGGTTAAAAGACTATTAATTGAGCCAATAAGGTCAAAGAAGGCGAGTTCTTTTCTGTAAATTGATCCAGGTATAAGTACAGCCAATTTGACCATGTGGTCTCAGAAGGACAAAGACCTGGCTTAAAGCCAAGAGCTTGTTACTGCTGTCTGCCAAAATAAAGAAATTAAAACGACAATCGGAGTTCGTATTTCAATGGAAATTAAGAGATCTATCAAAGTTAAGAGATAGTGAGGGTGTAACGCATAGCATATATGATATCTGATTGCCACACTGCTTGCAATATACAAATAATAATGTTTGTATAGCTAGATTTCAGTTGACGATATTTACATTTAAAACAATTACCACAAAAATATTTAAAAGCCGAAGAGCTAGAACCTCCACTTTTTTTGCATGCTTAATGCCCACTTAATGCCCATTTTACCGCTGAACTGAGGTATAGCCCCCATATATCGCCCATTTTGGCACAAAATGGAAACTGGAGGGCATTTTTAGGAAACTTAGCACCGAACGTTACTTTCCCCATATGCTTAACGCTGAGAAAAACTATTACCACCCGCCCACTTTTTTTGGGCAGAATCAGCAGAATGGGCGATTTCAACGCCCATAATATTGCCCCAGTGTTACTTTCTGCACGGATTTAATGCCGAGATTCAATATTAAAGCCCGCCCACTTTTTTTGTCATATAGAGCATATTTAACGAAACTAGCGGCCATGAGATCGCCCAGCGTCAATTTCACCACCTCGCACACATATCAGCCACAATATCGCTCGCCCAAAAACTGCCCACAAAAAGTGGAACTAACCGGAACTAATCACAGCGTTATGGACGCCATATTCTAGATCACATGTCGCGTCCTTTAAAAGGCGGAGTTCGGATGTACAATGCAGGTCGTTGGAGTTGATGTGAACATCTGTGAAAATATCTTGATCATACTGTAACCGACTGGAATTGAAGAGGTGTTTTCACCCATTCCTTGTTTGTGACCAGAGAGCTACTGCAATGGGGCCTGTTATTTGCTCGTGCTGTTGGGGAGAGTTTAAACTAATATGGCAGGGGGATGGAAATCTATGCAGGGAGTCAGAGGGAAGTAAAATAGGGTCAGAAGCAAAAGGTATAAAAGAGAAAAGTAAATGTGGAGGGCAGAAAAATCAAAGGCAAAAATCAAGAAGGGCCACATTACAACATAATTCTAAAAGGACAAAGAGTGTTAAAAAAAACAAGCTTGAAGGCTCTATGTCTCAAGGCAAGGAGCATTCATAATAAGGTGGATGAATTAACTGCGCAGATAGCTGTTAACGGATATGATGTCATTGAGATTACGGAGACATGGCTCCAGGGTGACCAAGGCTGGGAACACAACATCCAAGGGTATTCAATATTCAGGAAATATAGACTGAAAGGAAAAGGAGATGGGGTAGCATTGCTAGTTACAGAGGAGAATAATGTAATAGTAAGGAAGGACGTTAGCGTAGATGAGGTGCGATCTGTATGGGTAGAGCTGCGGAACACCAAAGGGCAGAAGACGCTAGTAGGTGTTGTGTACAGACCACCAAACAGTGGTGGTGAGGTTGGAGATGGCATCAAACAGGAAATTAGGGATGCATGCAATAAAGGTACAGCAGTTATCATGTGTGAATTTAATCTACATATAGATTAGGCTAAACAAACTGGTAGCAATATAGAGGAGAAAGATTTCCTGGAGTGTATAAGGGATGGTTTTCGAGACCAATATGTCGAGGAACCAACTAGAGAGCTGGCCATCCTAGACTGGGTGTTGTGTAATGAGAGAGGATTAATTAGCAATCTTGTTGTGCGAGGCCCCTGGGGAAGAGTGACCATAACATGGTAGAATTCTTCATTAAGATGGAGAGAGACACAGTTAAGTCAGAGACTAGAGTCCTGAACTTAAAGAAAGATAACTTCAATGGTATCAGATGTGGTTTGGCTTGGATAGACTTGCGAATGATACTTAAAGGGTTGATGGTGGATAGGCAATGGCAGACATTTAAAGGTCACATGGATGAACTTCAACAATTGTACATCCCTGTATGGTGTAAAAATAAAACTGGGAAGGTGGCTCAGCTGTGGCTTACAAGGGAAATTAGGGATAGTGTTAAATCCAAGGAAGAGGCATATAAATAGGCCAGAAAAAGCAGCAAACCTGAGGACTGGGAGAAATTTAGAATTCAGCAGAGGAGGACAAAGGGGTTAATTAGGAGGGGGAAAATAGAATATGAGAGTAAGCTTGCAGGGAACAAAGAAACTGACTACAAAAGCTTCTACAGATATGTGAAGAGAAAAAGATTGGTGAAGACAAATGTTGGTCCCTTAGTCAATCAGCTGAGTTTATAATAGGGAACAAAGAAATGGCAGACCAATTGAACAAATATTTTGGTTCTGTCTTCACTAAGGAAGACATAAATAACCTTCCGGAAATACTAGGGGACCAAGGGTCTAGCGAGAAGGAGGAACTAAAGGAAATCATTATTCGTCAGCAAATTGTGTTAGGAACATTGATGGGATTGAAGGCCGATAAATCCTCAGGGCCTGATTGTGTGCATCCCAGAGTACTTAAGGAAGTGGCCCTAGAAATACTGGATGCAGTGGTGGTCATTTTCCAACATTCTATAGACTCTGGATCAGTTCCTATGGACTGGAGGGTAGCTAATGTGATCCCACTTTTTAAAAAAGGAGGGAGAGAGAAAACAGGGAATTATAGACTGGTCAGCCTGACATGGGTGGTGGGGAAAATGTTGGAATCAATTATTAAAAATGTAATAGCAGCGCATTTGGAAAGCAGTGAGAGGATTGGTCCAAGTCAGCAAGGATATATGAAAGGGAAATCATGCTTGACAAATCTTCTAGAATTTTTTGAGGATGTAACTAATAGACAAGGAGCATCCAGCCGAACCAATCTGCCTCACACAACTGCGACACCCCTTATACTGAAACATTCTACACTCCGCCCCAACTGGAACCATGTGATCTTCTGGGAGAGGCAAAAACCAGATAAATACCCAGGCCAATTTAGGGAGAATAAATCTGGGAAAATTCCTCTCTGACCCATCCAGGCGATCGAAACTAGTCCAGGAGATCACCCTGGCCATATTCTATTCCCTGCAGTCCTTACCATTACATCTGCACCGTCACACAAAAGGTCATCCAGTCCAATCCCAATTACCAGCTCTAGGTCCGTAACCCTGCAGGTTACTGCAATTCAATTGCCAATCCAACCATCTCTTAAAAGTGTTGAGGGTTTCTGCATCTACCACTCTTCCAGGCAGCGAGTTCCAGATTCCCACAACCCTCTGCGTAAAGAAGCCCCACCTCAAATCCCCTGTAAACCTTCCACCAACCAGCTTAAAACTATGCCCTTTTGCAATAGACCCCTCCACCAATAGAAATAGACCCTTACTATCCACTATGTCCAAGCCCCTCAATATTTTGTACACCTCAATGAGGTCTCCTCTCAACCTTCTCTGTTCCAATTAGAACAAACTCAGTCTATCCAATCTGTCTTCATAACTAAGATTCTCCATTCCAGGCAGCATCCTAGTAAATCTCCTCTGCACCCTCTCTAGTGCAATCATGTCCTTCCTATAATACGGCGACCAGAACTGCACGCAGTACTCCAGCTGTGGCCTAACCAAAGTATTATACAATTTAAGCATAACCTCCCTGCTCTTATATTCTATGCCTTGGCCAATAAAGGCAAGCATTCCATATGCCTTCTTAACCACCTTATCCACCTGGCCTGCTACTTTCAGGGATCTGTGGACAAGCACTTCAAGGTCCCTTTGTTCATCTACACTATTAAGTGGCCTACCACTTAATGTGTATATCCTTTCCTTATTAGCCTTCCTCACACTTCTCTGAATTAAATTCCATTTGCCACTGCTCTGCCCACCTGACCAGTAGATTGATATTCTCCTGCAGCCCATGACTTTCCTCTTCATTATCAACCACACAGTCGATTTTAGTGTCGTCTGCAAACTTCTTAATCATACTCCCTATATTCAAATCTAAATCATTGATATATACCACAAAAAGCAAGGCACCCAGTACTAAGCCTAGCGGAACCTCACTGGAAACATTCTTCCAGTCACAAAAACATCCATCAACATTACTCTTCGCCTCCTACCTGCAAGCCAATTTTGGATCCAACTTGCCACTTTGCCCTGTATGGCATTGGCTTTAACCTTTATGACCAGTCTACCATGTGGGACCTTATCAAAAGCCTCGCTAAAGTCCATATATACTACATCGTACGCACTACCCTCATCGACCCTCTTGGTTACCTCCTCACAGCCTTTGGAACTCACGGTAGTGGCTGCAGAGAGCAGTATCTATTTCCCAGACTATCCTGGCCCCCAACACTACAAAATTCCTTTTCACTCCCCCCACTTGCATGGCCTCTATTACCTTGGTGACGTGGTCAGTTTGCTTATCAATCCTGCAGGTTTTTGCCTCATCCACACAGGCAGCAAGGGCAAAGGCCGAGGCTCATCCAACACTGCACCTGGGGTCTCCTTACCTGCCTGACTCGCAGTCACACCCTCCCGTCTCTGACCTCTAACCAGACCTGTACCACAACCTAACCTAAGGGGTGTGACTGCCTCCTGGATCAAAGTATCCAGGGAACTTTCCCCCTCCCTGATGCCCTGCAATATCGGCACCTCAGACTGCAATTCAATGACTCTGAGCTCAAGTTCCTCGAGGTGCAGACACTTACTGCAGATGTGGTTGTCAGGGATCGCAATGCTCACCACAAGCACCCAGATGCTGCAGTTGCGGCACAACACCTGCAGTGCCATCCCGATCCAACCTTGTTTTATTTAATTAATTAATTAATTGGTTTATTGGGGTGAAATTCGATTCGGCCAGAAAACGGGCGCGGGGATTGTGATCTGCCCATGCCCGTTCAAGGGAGATCAGGCAACATGTCAAACTTGTGCCACCTGCTACCTTGCATGATTGCAGCTGAACGCACTGCTGACTGGTTATGCACTAAGTAGGGGGCTGAAATTTGCGCTGTTTGAGCGAAGCTAGCCTAACTTACAGCTAGTCAGCACCTCTTAAAGGTATGCATCCTGTGATCTGCTTTTGGTGATCAAAAATTTTAAAACTACTATAGCACAAACAAAATGGTTCAAGGGCGCCCAGGGTTTCGGACACAACACTCAAAGCCTTTATGCAGGGGATGAATACTCGAAGAGAGGTCCTCTACTCACAGGGGGCAAGGAGGCCCTCCAGAAACATTAAGAAGGATGTGGGATCGGATTGGTGAGGCGGTAACTGCCAACAGTGTCACCCCAAGGGCGTGGCTCTAGTGCCCAAAGAAGTTTAATGATCTCAGACGAATGGTCAAAGTCACTGATTTTCAAATTCTGACACCTACCAACGGCACCACTAACCTCACACACTGTTCAATGCACAACCCCCCATCACGCACCTACCAACAATCTCTGCCAAACATGAGGCACACCTCACATTCCTAGCTTCACCTCACCTTCACATACTTACCACTGCTGTAAACCAGCATCTCACAGCTAGAACTCACTGTCAGTTATTCAACCATGACAGCCACATCACCAAACACTTTACACCACACGCACTGACACACTTCCCATTGTCTTGCAGGAAAAGGAGGCTTTGAGGGTGTCCTTGAAACATTTCCTCTGCCCACCTGAGGCTAGCTTGCCATGTAGGAGTTCCGATTAGAGCGCTTGCTTTGGGAGTCATGTGTCAGGCATGTGAACAATGTGGCCAGCCCAACAGAGCTGGTCGATTGTGATCAGTGCTTCGATGTTGTCATCATGGTAGAAAGGGGCTTGCAGGGTGTCGCAGCAGACCAGCAGTCTGTACTCCAGCAGATTACTAGGATTGCTGAGGCGCCACACCAGGGGTGGCAATGGATCCATGGAGGCCGATCCTGCTGTCCTCTCCCAGGATGAAAACATTCGTCCTCCCACCACTGCCACTCCACCAGTGCCCTTGATGTTGCTGGTCAGCGGGCGAGCCCAGGCTGCTGCCGCCCATGCTGAGGTGGCGCAGTTTGAAGCCGGGCCTGCTCGGCCGAGGAGCTCTCAGCCTAGGACAACTGCAGTGTCCCCCACTGAATGTCAGCAGCCTTCCACCAGCCATGCTGCAGCCACTGGGGTACCACTGTGTGATGGGATGGGCAAAGGCATACACAAGACAGTCACTAAGGGAATGCACAAAGGTGATTGCTTGATTTTGTTGATGGAATGTGAATAAAGTTAGATTGGAAGGTTTGCTTTGTTGTGGCTTTTATGTTAGCATTACGGCGAAGAGGACTCTGTGATGGTTAATAACAGAGGTCAGATGGGAGACTAATGTTGAAACAGGAATTGGGGTTGAGGTAATTGGTCCCGCAGGCGGATGATTCACCCCAGATATTCTGACCGGAAAGGGGCTGTCTGGGTTATATCCTTCCTGAAAACAAGGGCATACAATGTTGCCAGGACTAGTGGGAGGCCAGATGATTGGGGAACTTTTAAAAGCCAGCAAAGAATGACAAAAAAAAGAGAGGGAAGATAAATTGTGAAAGTAAACTAGCACAAAATATAAAAACAGATAGTAAGAGTTTCTACTGGTACATAAAAAGGAAAAGAGTGGCTAAAGTAAATGTTGGTCCACTAGAGGATGAGACTGGGGAATTAATAATGGGGAACAGGGAAATGGCAGACATTGAATAAATATTTTGTATTGGTCTTCACGGAAGAATACACTAAAAACATTGTGGATAATTAAGGGGCTATAGGGAGGGAGTAACTTAATACAATCACTATCACTGAAGAAGTAGTACTCAGTAAAATAATGGGGCTAAAGGAGGACAAGTCCCCTGGACCTGATGGCTTACATCCTCGGGTCTTAAAAGAAGTGGCTGCAGAGATAGTGGATGCATTGGTTGTCATCTACCAAAATTCCTTGGATTCTGGGGAGGTCCCAGCGAATTGGAAAACCGCAAATGTAACGCCCTTATTTAAGAAAGGAGGCAGACAGAAAGCAGGAAACTATAGACTGGTGAGCCTAACATCTATTGTTTGGAAAAGCATAATTCAATCAAGCATAATCAGCATGGCTTTATGAAAGGGAAATCATGTTTGACAAATTTGCTGGAGTTCTTTGAGGATGTAAAGAGCAGGGTGGATAAAGGGGAACCAGTGGATGTGGTGTATTTGGATTTCCAGAAGGTATTTGATATGGTGCCACATAAAAGGTTACTGCACAAGATAAAAGTTCACGAGGTTGGGGGTAATATATTAGCATGGATAGAGGATTGGCTAACTAACAGAAAACAGAGAGTTGGGATAAATGGGTTATTTTCCAGTTGGCAAACAGTGACTAGTGGGGTTCCAGAGGGATCGGTGCTGGGGCCTCAACTATTTATATTCTATACTAATGACTTCGATGAAGGGATCGAGTGTAATGTAGCCAAGTTTGCTGATGATACAAAGATGGGTGGGAAAGCAAATTATGAGGAGGATACAAAAAATCTGCAAAGGGATATAGACAAGCTAAGTGAGTGGGCAAAAATTTGGCAGATGGTGTATAATGTTGGAAAATGGGAGGTTATTCACTTTGACAGAAAAATTAGAAAAGCAAATTATAATTTAAATGGAGAAAAATTGCAAAGTGCTGCAGTACAGAGGGACTTGGGGTCCTTGTGCATGAAACACAAAAAGTTAGTATGCAGGTACAGCAAGTAATCAGGAAAGCAAATGGAATGTTGGCTTTTATTGCAAGCAGGATAGAGTATTAAAGCAGATAAGTCCTGCTACAACTGTAGAGGGTATTGATGAGGCCACACCTAGAGTACTGTGTACAGTTTTAGTCTCCGTATTTACAGAAGGATATACTTGCATTGGAGGCTGTTCAGAGAAGGTGCACTTGGTTGATTCCAGAGATGAGGGGGTTGACTTCTGAAGATAGGTTGAGTAGGTTGGGCCTATACTCATTGGAGTTCAGAAGAATGATAGGTGATCTTATCAAAACATATAAGATAATGAGGGATCTCAACAAGGTGGATGCCGAGAGGATATTTCCACTCGTGGAGGAAACTAAAATTAGGGGACATCATCTCAGAATAAGGGGCCGCCTATTTAAAAATGAGTTGAGGAATTTATTCACAGTTTGTAAATCTATGGAATTCTCTGCCTCAGAGAGCTGTGGAGGCTGGGTCATTGAATATATTTAAGGCAGAGGTAGACAGATTTTTGAGCAATAAGGGAGTAAAGGGTTATGGGAAGTGGGCAGGGAAGTGGAGCTGAGTCCATGATCAGATCAGCCATGATCTTATTAAATGGCGGAGGAGGCTCGAGGGGCTAAATGGTCTACTCCTGCTCTTATTTCTTATGTTCTTACGCTTTCTGCTCCTTCTCTTCCTCCACCTCCTCTTTCACTTACACTTCCTCCTCCTCCCTCTGTAAGCACCCCTTTGCTGCTTCTGCTCCCTCTCCATGTGATGCTGCAGCCCAAAGGGGAACTGCAACTGGAGCCCCCTGGTCTGGGAGCAAGTGGTATTCTCAGAGGCCTTCCAGTAAGAACCAAAGCCTTGAAAATGTCCAGCAGTGCTCCCTGCACACTTTAACCACTTTTAAAATCTCTTATACCAAGCCACAGCTCAAATATATTGGACAGGATTCAGTACAAAAGCAAAAAGCACCTTATCGCAAAGTTGCATGTGTCCTTTCAAGTAGTGCTGGTGGGGCATCTGTCATGCAGGTGAGCTCAGGTTCAGCTGTGTGCACTTTGGAGAAGGCAGATAATCGAATGGTGTGTCAAAAATAGCAGGTCGGGATAGGGTAAATGTAGACATGTGCTGCTGTCCTGAGAAAGGGCAACCTTGTGTACTTACGACAGCTATTGCTATTCTACTGGCCTAGGATTAAAGCATCCAGTGATCAGCAGGATGTCAGGCCAAATAGTTAACATCAGAGTATGAAAGTCTGAGACATTAGTCAGTATCCCAGTTCCAAATATCTGAAAGCCAGAACACAGTGTTCTGTCTGACCTGTCACCTGCTGAGGTAGGGGAGCAATCCACTCTATTGATGCCTGCAATATGAAAAAATCTTCCCTGATGTTATTGCAATAGGGGGAGAAATTCGGATCATTTGCGCCACCCGTTAGCACCGCCGGACATTGCGACAGGGCGCATTGCCGCTAATGACGTCTGCTAAATTCCGCGGGGATTTGGCGGCGGCAACACGTAGCGCCCTGCTCTGCTGCACCATCAATGCTTACATCATCATTATGCGCAGCGCCCTGTTAGCGCTCCGGACTCTAAATTGGCTATCACTCCCTGAAGCTGCACCGGGTGATGTCAGTGACAGCTTCAGGGGATACGTCTCGGGTGGCCGGCCGCAAGCTGGGAGAAAGTTAAAGAGGAGGTGGGCTTCTGTTTGTAAAAAAAATTGCCATTTTGGACGTCGGGTCCGTGTCGCGATCTTTCAGCCTGGCACTGTGCTTGAGTGCTGGGCTGTTGGCACGGCACCCCCGCTCCTTGGTGATCCAGGTAGGACCCTTTGTTTCCTACAGATTGGCCCTTCCCTTTAAACCAGTGATGAGCCCGTCCTATGGGGCAGCGCTATGTGGCCCAGTGCGTAGCGCTGCTGAGCCGTGCACCCCGCTCCTGCCTCAGAAAGGAAGTGGACTGCTTCATTTAGCGTGGCACTTCCTTTCGGTGGTGGCAACCCCAAATTCTCACGAGAGGCGAGACCTCTGCACCTGGCACAGAATTTTTAGCCCATAGATTCCGGAGCCAGTTGTAGCTCATCCTCAGAGACTAAACTCAGTGCATACATGTGTCTGTTATGTTTCTTGACCATCTATCTTGATCAGTGAGGACCCATGAGATTGGAGTTGCAAGTCTTTCAAGCAATGGGCAGTCAACTCCGCAGCCTCCTCTGGAAATCTGGCATATTGTTACCAAGTTTCCACTCCTCCATCTCCCTTGTGCTTTTTGTATCGCTCGGTGCCAAATCCTCATTTATACAATCTACTTTCTCCTTGTAAAAGTATCTGAGCTGATGTATGAAAATGAGAAAGCAAGTGACATGGCGGGAGGAGGGGTGGTGAGGTGATATCAATGGGGTTGAGGAAGAGGAACATAAAGCAGTATCTTAATATAGGGACTCTTGGATGGGCTGGTCTTCATTATCCTCATTCTAATTTATCACAAAGAAATGTCATTCCTCCTCTTCCTCCTCCTCATCTTGTCCCTGTTCATTTCCTGTTGCCCACCCCCATTGTTGTGATGGACCTGCAGGAAAAGAGGACATGACACTAAGAATGGCTGAGCAGAACTGCTCGCGATCGAGGAGAGAGTGAAATGCAGTGCTGCTGGATGTTTGCAAGGCTTTGGCTCTTAAAGGAAGGCCTCTGAGAACATCATTTGCTTCCACTCCTGGGGCTGTAGTTACAGCCCCCCTTTGGGTTGCCGCATGACGTGGAGATGGTGCAGAGGCAGCAAAGGGGACACATTGCTCACACAGGAGGAATAGGAGGAGGAATATGAGGAATAGAAATAATGCCTGAGCCTTCACTTATTAACCTGCAGCCTGTACAGTCCCAACAATCTTCTACAGTAAGTCTAGGGCTTGCTCCTCAAAATGGCTCACCTCATTCTATATCTGTGATCCTCACTGGTAGGTTGTCTCTCCCACACATTTTGTACCTATTTCTCTTCAAGCACCATGAACAGCAATTGCATGTCAGAGATTTCTCCCAGGTGACAATAGATAGCTGCTGATACATATCTGCTAGCTAAAATAGAGGATGTTTTTTTTAAGTCAATATATGTAAGTAAGCCACGTAAGGAAAGATGCCATCACATATTGCAAAGTGAAGAGTTGGGGAACCCTTGAGCCACAGTGCAGTGTGAAGAAGTAATTGTACTCCAAATAATAAGAGGGTATTGAGAAATAAAATAAAACCCGATAAAAGTAACTGACTAGGAATCCCACAGAGCAGCAGCAGCAAGGATCCTGTAACTGAACTAAAGTAGGTTTATGAAAGTTCATGTGCTATTTGCAACAGGGTAGTAATGCTAATTCTCTGCTCTGGGCTGTTAACATGATAGTGTAACATCCAAATTGAAGTATATTAGAACAAAGGACCACTATTGCAATTGTAAGTGAAGGGGAAATATTCAGAACAAATAGCTTCTCACCCAAGTGAAGAGATAAAAAAGATAGCAGGATATAAGCAAGTTTGTTTATTGCCTTAGAACCACAGGGCCGCCCAGTGTGAGGACATTGTGTTAAAGCTAGCATGGGAAGGGGAAAGAGAGCTTGGGACAGACTGGTGTCACAAGTCATACATAATTGAGGAAGAGACTTCGAAGTGTCGGGTTCCCAGTTCTGATGAAAGGTCATCGACCTGAAACATTAACTCTATTTCTCTCTCCGTGGATACTGCCTGACTTGCTGCGTGTCTTCATTGCAGATTTTCAGTTTCAACAGTATTTTGCGTGCATTCCAGTTATAAATGACTGATCAGCTACACAAAATTATGAGCTGATCACTAAGGTGTTGGGACCAATTGACAAGAGGTACAAGACCTGAGTGTAAGGCTGCAGGAAGCAAGCATCAGACTAGATAGATCCTGTGATTCAGAGTGTGAGAACAGGAAGGGATACAACTGGTGAGAAGTGCTGACAGTTGCATACCCATGGGAACAATGATAAGAAAAGGTATCAAATAGTGAGTTTCTACCTAGAAGATGGACTATGAGAATCCTCCAAGGAAAGACTTCAGCTGGCACAGTTTCCTGGATAGAGAGTGTATTCGTGTAACTGCCGTGTCCTATGCTATGTAAGGTTAACGTTGAGCGAAAATTAGAAAGATATCCTCATACTGTTATGAAATGTTGCTGCTTTGGAAAATTTTACTCCGTTAAAGGCATTATATAATTGCAAGTTGTTGTTGATGTTAATTGTTAATCTTGAAGTTTGTCACAAATAAAGCTTACATTAAGTTTTATCTATCATCGATAACATCATCACCATAGGCAGTCCCTCGAATCGAGGATGACTTGCTTCCATGTCAAAAAGTTCACAGGTGTTTCAATGAAGGACCTAAAATTCCAGGTCCAGAACTAAATCTTCAGCCACCACACGGGCTTGACAGAGCTAGGTCTTGGTCCAGTAGTAAGGATTAACCAAGACGACTGGAGACCAGCTCTGCTGCACAGACCTAGTGCGCACACATATCGCAGTATGGGCTGGCCCGTGCTGACCCTGGGCTCTCGCCTCTTCTGGGCCCAAAACTCATGCTTCTCCTGGGCCCCGATCATGTCCCTCTACAAACTCTTGCCGCTCCTTCGCCCTGACCTCGCCACTATATATATATTGTCATGCCTGATTCAACAGACCTGAACTTAAATTATTTTGAGAGACACGGTAACTACTATTTGGCTCACAAGGCTAATCAGTGTGTTAGTACCCATGGTGCCTAGGAGAGAAAAAGTACAGTGATAATGCTCTTACTTACTCACTTGTCAAAGTTGTCTGCTGTCCTGGTGACACTCCTTGCCAGTGCCGTCTCCCTTCCCGTGGCTCATGAAACACTTTGTTGAAATATCCACCCATTTGTACCCAGCAGCCTTTCTCTCCTTTGCTGCATTTCATCACAGGAGAGTCTGAAGATCAGCCTCATTGAAGTTACCAAGTTACGGTAGCAGAGTGGCAGCAGTTCCAAGGAAATGCCTGACCGAGGTAGATACCCAAACATGAACACAGACCAATAGTTGCAAGAAGATGTCTTGAATGTCGAGGAAGAAATTCCTATGGATCCCAGACGTAAGCTCTAAAAATCATACTATGTTTTCTTTATTTCTGTGAGAAGCCTTGTAATGTAGACATTGTTCCTCCTTTGTATGTTTCCCAAATAAAACCTACAGTAGTACAATATTGTTTATATTTGCCATTAAATTTTGCAAGAATATATCTTAAATACAAACACAACTGCAAGGGGTTATCATAGGTATTTGATGTGCTTGGCTAAGTAAAATGCACAACCACATAAGAAAACTAACTGCCATAACAAAATCAATTTACAAAAAAAACTTCAATAATATCAACATATATGAAATAGTTATCATTTCAAATTAAATATGATTGCATTGTGCACTTCAAAAGAATGAAATCACAATAGGTAATCTGAAGGTCACTACTTTTGGTCCAACAAGAAAGATAGGACTATGAGAGAATCAGTTTGATTGGAAATTGGGTTCAAACAATTAACTAAATATTGACACTAAAAACTCAAATAAAGAAGGTGTTATCTTTAAATTCAGTACCAGTAAACTGAGTTACATCAGCAACATAAACAGACGATAAAAGATCTAGAATAAAAGACAGAAAATGTAACAGAAAATTACACATAACCTTCCTGACAGGGTGAAACATAAATGTATTCATATACTGCGGTGTATCTGTGTAAATATATGACGATCAATTTATCATGGACGAGGGTCTAGTCAATTTTCATTATCGTAGAAACTGCTTATAACTGTTTAGCCATTAAACCTGTCATCAAAGATTTGAGTTTACCTGAAGATCTGCCTTCTTGATAGAGTGGAGAATTTTAATTTGATTTGCAGTTCATGTATGAGCCTGAGAGAAAGTACAAATAAAGTTGAATAAAAGACTTAAGGGTAACTTCATGCTTAGAGGATGTACTGTAACAAGTACAGAGTTATTTAAGACACTACAGGTAGAGATGAACCAAGTTAAATACAAAAGTACTTTGCTTGGAAATGTTACGTTTAAAGCAGGAATTAAGATTTCACAAACTGGTTCCTCGAAATAGCAATTTGCAATACCTGTATCTCAGCCCATTTAACTATTTAATTTAATAGTGAATCAAAAATAATTCGTAAACAAATTAGAAAAAATATATAGTCAAGTGGGATATTATGTGAGGCATCTTTGATCACAAGTATAATCATAAAGAGAGACACTGGAGAGAAATGCTCAAAACTGATACCCACAACTATTTTATTAGTTTGACTTTCTAAAGAAGAGCATCCTTTTTTGAGCCTTTGATGCTGAAAGGTGTACCAGACCTTGAGTAAACATGACCCTCTAGTTAAGTGCTCACAAAATATCTTTAAAAGCAAACCTTGACCCTCTGACATCAGTTTGATAAGACTGGGTGTAAGCAAAATTCTACATTCAGTGTACTATTGTTACCTCCATCAAACGCCTGGCCGTGTAGCAGAGTACATTCAGGCTCTTGTGTAACTTTAGTTCAGACAAGTCCTCATCCCTTTTTGTTACAAAGCACAAAAGGAAAGTCAGATTTGGCTGAATGCAAACAAAACAGCAAGTTACTGTTCATTATGGCCAAGGCCAACCCCATGTTGCACATCTCTCTGATATAATGCAGGGAATTTCCTTGGAGCTGCTGCCTCTCTGCTGCTGCACTTCCAGCAAAGTTACAGCGGTGTAGTGCGAGTAGCTCAGAGGAAATTACCGGTCCACAAGTTGAAACTATTTCAAAATACAGATTATCGGGCCTGTTGCAGTATCACACTCTACATAGTTACTTAAGATCATTCAAACCAAATAAATACTACTGTTTCATTCTAGATGGATACATCTTCCTGCCCAGATGAGTCAGGGAAAGACTTCTGCCTGCTGCCCCACTATGACACTAACTTATTTTCCTGAATCAAGGGTTATTATGTATGCAAGGCAGGTAACCGTGGAATCTCCACCAGCAAGCAATGACAGAAAAATCTACCAGAAATGGCAGTGAGGCCACTCAAACGGATAGAAGAGCTCCAAATGTAACATCCATTTTTTTACTGAAGGCCTCAGCCAAGACCAAGACCATGAACGGGTGAGAAATCAGAGAAAAATGGAGGGAGACAAGACACTACTAGGTCTTTTCCCTCTATCCAGAGGCTTTGGGACATTCATTTTGCTATCCAAATCACAACTGCCAGGCTTCGATTGGTGATCCCAGGGAGCAGCCATAAGAGGGACATATGAAAGGAAATGGGCTGGGAACCAAGGCTCTGACACACTTGACTGCATTTGCATCCTGAGGGGATAGTGTGGGTATGGGGAAGAAGCAGGCAGTGGTTCGCTTGGTGTGGGAGGGCAATTAAGGTAAGGAGGTGATGGTTGGTCTTACTGTCTGAATTGTCCTGTCTTTTCTGCTGTTATGTGGCTCAAGTTAGGGCTGGATTGTGGAGGTAAATCCAGCCCTAGATCTTCACTCAAGATTGATTTAATTTCAGACACAGAATTATAAATAACACTGAATAAACAGTATTGTATGCATCATTAAAACAACTGTAAATGTAATCCATTGGAAAAGCTCTACTGAAAAGCATATTTGGTATAACTTTTAAAGGTCCTACCTTCATGCAGTAACTATTTGAATAGATTTGTTTTCAGTTTTAAATAATAACGGGTCATTATCCTCCAGTCTTCAAATTATGTGGTTAATTAATAATCTGCGACACTGAATATAGGACCCAAATGTTCTTAACTCGACATTTTAAAGGTCTATTAATGAAATATAAATCAATCGAAATATAGCTTCCATCATCCTGTCCTCACTGACCTACATTGGCATCCAATCTCCCAATGACTCATGTTTAAAATTCTCATCCTTATGCATAAATCCCGACATGGCCTTCCCTACCTCTATCCTCCTCCAGCCATGCCTTCAGCTGCTTATGCTCCAAGCTGTGGAATTCTTTCCATAAATAATTCCACCACTCCACTTTTCTTTCCTCCTGTTAATACCTTCCTTAAAACCTACCCTTTTCACTGAACCTTTGGTTACTCCTCGTAACAACCTTTTTTTGATTATGCCTCTGTGAAGCACCTTTCAGCATTTAAGGCTCTATATACAAATTGTTGTAGCTGTTGTTGTTGTATCACCCCTGTGCTCGCTGACCTACTTTGACTCCCAGTTCGGCAAGGCTTTGATTTAAACATTCTCAGATTTGATTTCAAATCCCTCCAAGGCCTCTGCCCTCCCTATCTCTGTAACCTCTGCCAGCCCTTCTTCCTTCTGAGATCTCTGCGCTCCTCCAATTCTGGGCTCTTGCACAGCCCTGGTTTTTAACGCTCTATCATTGGCGGCTGTGCCTTCAGCTGCCTAGGCCCTAAGCTCTGAGACTCCCTCCCTAAACTTCCCAGCCTCTCTACCTCTCTCCCCTCCTTTATGACGCTCCTTAAAACCGACCACTTTGACCAAGCTTTTGGTCACTTGGCCTAATATCTCCTTACGTGGCTCCGTATCAACATTTGTTTCATAACTCTCTTGTAAAGCACCTTGGGGTATTTTACTACATTAAAGGCACCAGATAAATACAAGTTGTTGTTTTTGTTAATGTAACTGCAGAGACAATCAAGACCGACAATTTCCCAACCATTGTTCCTTGTCATTGCTGTTCCTTGCTGGAAGTGCCCAACTAAGGAATCAGCACTTAATCTTCTTTTGTTATTCGAACAAATAAGCTATGTAGAATTAGCAAATTAACAGTCAATTTCAATTGAAAATAAAGGAATAACCTGATGTTTCTGGATTGAAAACTGATAAAATGGTATAAATTTATCAGATGTCATCTGTAACCTCAATAAAAGGAAGTCCAATTTTTTGCAATTCTGTCTCTGGATTAGAAGTCTACTTTTGTGACAAGTATAGAGCCAACAGCATTATAACATCTGAATAAAACATTAAATATTATGCATCTGATGAAAGTTGCCATCTATAACATTTTGAATTGGATTTTTATTGTTGTCCCATTATATTTACATTACCATTTCATTATATTCACAACTCATTGACTAGCTTAGCATTTAATTAGTTTTATTCAGCAGTACCACAGAGTAGTCAATGATGCATCCATTTACTTTTAGTTATATTCACGCTTTACTATTCTAAAACATACAGGGGCCTAAATTCAACAAGGTTCACGTGCTCTCAAGGCGGCTGGTGTGCAATTTGCCACCCTCCCTTTTCCAATGTCAGGCCCAATGTGGGTGAGGAGTGTTTCCCCTTTTATTAAAATGATTCTGACCCTGGAAATTACTGTGGGGTCAGCACTTACCCAATTAACGGGATTCTAATCCTGGAGTGTCAGAATTCCACTGGGTCCGCATGTGGACCTGAAAAATCAAGCAATGTGTCTTCTGCTGAAAACCAAAAGACATCTCTAAAGTGGAGGGGATACGGGGGCGGGGGGGGAGGGGAGAGTGGTGGAGGTGGGGGGGCGGAGAAACCCAGGGCGGGGGACGGGAGGGGCCACATTGCAGCAGACGTCTGGGGGGGGGGGGCGAAGTGTGTTGGAGGGGCGGGCCTGGGGGCTCTGTGCCTTGGTGCGGGGAGTGTTCAGAGTGGGATGGACAGGTTGACTGCGCAGATGGTGGTTGGTGGATGTGGTGTGGTTGGCGTCGCGGGGGCGTGGCTCCGGGGTGGCCGGGGCTGGGGGCTCGACATCCGGGGGTGTTTGGCATTTGGGAAAGATTCTGACGGGACGGGGCGAGTTGGGTGCGGGGGGAGTGTTCCCGGTGTTGGGTGGATCCGGAGCCGGGGGGGGTGGGGGGGTGGGGGTGGGATGGGGGGTGGGCTGTTTGAGGCTGGGATGGGGAGAGACTGCTACACTCAGGGAGTTGTTGACCTGTGGGGTTCCCTGCCGCGGAGAGTTGTTGATGCCAGTTCATTGGATGTGTTCGGGAGGGAGTTGGATGTGGTCCTTGCGGCTGGGGGTGTCGGGGGTGTGGAGGGGGCGTGGGGGGGGAGGGGGTGCTGGGGTGGGTGATCAGCCATGCTCTTGTTGAATGGCGGTGCAGGCTCGAAGGGCCGAATGGCCTACTCCTGCACCTATTTTCTATGTTTCTATGTTTCTATGTTTCTATCTCATTGAATCATCTTTGAGAATAAAGCATCTATATTTAGCCAATATTGATCATATGATTCCCAATATTATAGCTCCTGGACCTCATTATCGTGCATATGAGATGTGGATGCCAAAATTCCATGCTGTTTTTTGATAGTTCTTCAGCAAAATTGGGGCAACTCATTTTTCTGGCCATAAATTTGGAGTGGAAGTTATTACTTCCAGTTTTCAACCCCAAAATCAACGTGCCCAAATTTCCAAAAGCAACTTGGCCCTTCCCATGATCCATGAACCAAGTCCCCAGGCACCGAATGTAAATATATTTAAATGAGGGCCAGTAATGCTGTAACCCCATATTGCCTGTACTTACACTTGCAATGCATCAGGGGTATGTTAGAATGAGAAATATAAAACACAGTGATTGCCTGGATCATCTGAGAATGTTGGGTTTTAAGGGTTTTTAAGCCAGAAGACGGCTAAACTGCAGCTCGGAAGAACCTTTTGGAACAATTTCTTTGTTGCATTGAGCATTGATCACCATGTTCTTTGGACTGCCTACAGATAGGTGAGGTCATCACATTTTGACCCCACCCACAGTAAGAGCTTCTCAGAAATAGGCATAGCATTCACGATGGTTACTTCTTTGTCGGTCATTTTTATGGAGTCAGAGGAGAAGAAGCAGGAGAAGAGTGAAGAAGCATTTAAAGAATATGCAGCCCACAGATATAACCACTCTCCCCGCCAAAGAATGTGCAGGTAACATTAGTCTTTTGAAGATCTTATTTAGTGTTTGGGTAGTCTGTTTCACCAAAGAGGTAACAAGGGGAGCTGTACCAGCCATTGTATGAGGACCTGCAGTCACAGTCATTTTCCCACATGCTCGGTCTCTGGCTGTGAAATTGATGACCGTGCGCTACTTTCATGGCACTGGTTCATTTTGGGCAGCCACAGGCAATGTCTGCAATATCAGCCAGAGGGCAATATATGCATTTGTTCATCAGTGGACTCATGTACATTTTAGGAGAGCTGAGAAATTCATTCAGTTTGATATCACAGCAAGGTAGCAATGAGTTAGGGTCACCCAGTTTAATGGGGTTGCTGGCTTTCCTAAGGTCCTGGTTGCAGTAGATGGCATGTGCATTGCTTTGTTAGCTCCCATAGTTGACCTCCCAACTTTCTCAATGGAAATGGCTTCCACAATGTACAGATTGTGAGAGACAACATGCAAAAGATCTTGCACATCAATGCAAGATATGCTGGAAGTTGTCTCAATACATTCATTCTTCAAAATTGGCCCTGTCTGAGCTCATTTAGAAAGAAAATCAACACATAGCTTGTGGGTAACAAAGTGCACCTTCTATTCCCATGAATAATGATCTCATTAGGAGTTGCTTGGGCAAGAGCACCGGTGCACTACCACAAGACACATGTCTCTATGTGAATACTGAGATCAGGATCTTACACCAGCACTTTCACTGCCTTGACAAGTTGGGAAGAGCTTTGCTGTACAATGCAATTGTGTGTATCATATAGTTGTAGTTTGCTGTGCCTAGCACAGCTTCACCATCCAAAAATGCCTGGACTTGGGCATTCCTGTAGAGCTGGCATTACATGCTTTGGACGTAGAACTACATGGAGGAGAATATCAGGATGGACATCAACTTAAATGATTGCACAGTGACTGATGCAAGCAGCATCAGAGAACAACTAATCACTGAAATCTTCTCTGTTTCACACACTTTACCTTTGCTACCTCTGCCTTAACTCCTTCTCCCTCAACTTTCAAATAAAGGATTAATCCTTCAATCCAGTACCCAACCTACAATATCACAACACATCAGACCTTTTTACCTCTATGTGATTGTGCCAATAATCATCATCTAATTGAATAAGTCAGCATCAGATAAGTGCATCCTTTCCTGTATGGCTATTATTACCATAAATAACAAAGTGCAATGTCACTGCTCATCTTTTTTAATAATGAACGCAAGCCAACTATTCTCTCCAACCACCATGCTTCCTCCTAGTGCTCATCTTAGGTGCAACCTAAAGGTCTATATTGTCACAAATGTTTCTCTTTTAATAAAACCAACTCTAAAGTAACAGAAGTCAATCAATCCTCTCGAGACACTATGCCTCCCTTGGGTATCTAACTATGCCTTTCTTTCTCCTACTGTAGGGCTTCACTGAAGGTCAATATCATGAACGGTGGTTGTCTGCTGTTGTATTACATATGACTCATGGGAATAAGATGACCATCCTCTCATGACAGCGTGTTTGTGGGAGGAAGTTACTGCTGGCTGCATCATTGGAGCTTGTGCCTGGGCAGCCATGCATCATCTCCTATGTGGCACTGGCATGGTGATTTGAAGTTACTACACTGGCATCTACCAGACAATGTGGAAAATTGCCCAGATATGTCCTAGTCACAAAAAGCAGGACAAATCCAATCTGGCCAATTACCGTCCCATCAATCTAATCTCAATCATCAGCAAAGTGATGGAAGGTGCCATTGACAGTGCTATCAAGCGACATTTACTCACCAATAACCTGCTCACTGATGCCCAGTTTAGGTTCCGTCAGGACCACTCGGCTCCAGACCTCATTACAGCCTTGGCCTAAAGAGCTGAATTCCAGAGGTGAGGCGAGAATGACTGTTCTTGACATCAAGGCAGCATTTGACCAAGAGTGGTCTCAAACAGCCCTAGTAAAACTGAAGTCAATGGGAATCAGGGGTGAACTCTCCACTGGCTAGAATTATACCTAGCACAAAGGAAGATGGTTGTGGTGGTTGGAGGTCTATCATCACAGCCCCAGGGCATCGCTGCAGGAGTTCCTCAGTGCAATATCCAAGGCCCAACCATCTTCAACTGCTTCATCAATGACAGCCCCTGCATCATAAGGTCACGAGTGGAGGTGTTTGCTGATGACTGCAAAGTGTTCAGTGCCATTCGCAACTCCTCAGATAATGAAGCAGTCCATGCCAGCATGCAGTAAGACCTGATGACATTCAGGCTTGTGCTGATAAGTGACTAGTAGCATTCGCGCCACACAAATGGCAGGCATTGACAATCTCTAACAAGCGAGAGTCTAACCACAACCCCTTGACAGTCACTGACATTACCATCGCCGAATGCCCCACTATCAACATCCTAGGGGTCACCATTGACCAGAAATTGGACCAGCCACGTAAATACTGTGCCAAATAGAGCAGGTCAGAGGCTGGTATTCTGCGGCAAGTGTCTCACCTCCTGACTCCCCAAAGCCTTTCAACCATCTACAAGGCACAAGTCAGGAGTGTGATGGAATACTCTCCACTTGTCTGGATGAGAGTAGCTCCAACAACACTTAAGAAGCTCGACACCATCGAGGACAAAGCAGCCCGCTTGATTGGTACCCCTTCTACCACCTTAAACATTCACTTCCTCCACCACCGACATACCGTGTCTGCATTGTGTACCATCTACAAGATGCACTGCAGCACTTCACTAAGCCTTCTTTGGCAGCACCTCCCAAACCCGCAACCTCTAGCATCCAGAAGGACCAGGACAGCAGGCGTATGGGAACACCATCAGTTCCAAGTTCCCCTCCAAGGCACACACCATCCTGACTTGGAAATATATCGCCGTTCCTTCATCGTTGCTGGGTCACAATTCTGGAACTCCCTCCTGAACAGCACTGCGAGAGTACAAGGACTGCAGCAGTTGAAGAAGATAGCTCACCCCCACATTCTCAAGGGCAATTAGGGATGGGCAATAAATGCTGGCCTTGCCAGCGATGCCCACATCCCATGAATGAATTAAAAAAGAGTAAGACTGGAGGCACTAGATCTGTGACTCCACTGTTCAGTGGTATGAAAACCATATGAGATAGTGGCCTGTATCCTGGCAACATGGGTCTGGAAGACAGTATGTAGGGTGCTCTCTACTGTCTCCCTAAATGCCACCAGAGCTGCATTCTCTCCAGGACTTCTGCCGATCTTCCACTGACATTACGCAGTAGATAGGGAGAAATTCCAGCTATTAATATCCTCCTGAACCAGAAAGATCAGTTGTACAGCTCTGAATTTTAGAGGGTGAAGAGTAGATTAGTACCCAAGTGTTGGCTGTGTTGTCTTGCCTGCCTTGGTCAGGTCATTGAACTAGTCTATAGTTCTGGAGGTAAGAGAGATGGCACTTGTCATGTATGTATGCTTGAGTTTACTAGCCACCAGGTGGCACCACTGTCGGAGGTCATTCGGCTGTGCGCTCATGTGTGCGGCCCAGGTATAAAAGGCCAGCCATATTGTAATGTAATCACTTTGGGCCCTAATAAAGTAGAGCCAGGTTTGTACCTGTTCGGAGTTTACAGTATTCAGTTTATAGAGTTATTACATACACAACATTTGGTGATGAGCTAACAAGAACCTACGCATGCAAAAATGAGCACAATTGGAATTCTGGTGCAATTTGTGGAAGGGGAAGATAGGGCAGACTTTGTAGCCTGCTTGAACCAGTACTTCATGGCCAACTAAATGGAGAAAGAGGTAGACACAGTTCGGCGCTGGGCAGTCCTCCTCAAGGTTTGCGGTCCGAAAATCTATGGACTCATAAGGAATCTCTTCTTGCCCTTAAGTCCAACGGACAACGACTATGAAACATTGTGTGATCTGGTACGTGACCATCTGAAACCAGATGAAGGTATCATAACCTCAAGATATCGATTCTATATGCACATTCGTTCTGAGGGCCAGGATGTATCAGAATTCGTTGCCGAACTAAGACGTCTAGCTGGACCGTGTAAGTTCGAAACTGTGTTGGCAGACATGCTGTGGGACTTCTTTGTAATTGGCATCAACCACGTGGTGATCCTATGTAAGCTACTGGTGGTGGAGTTGCTGGATTTGAGCAAGGCCATCACAATTGCCCAATCATGCATGACAACGGACAAAAGCTTCAAGCAGATATCATTAAAAAATTGGAACTCGGCAAGTACTGTAAACAAGATAATTCCCTGTTTTCTCTCCCTCCTTTTTTAAAAAGTGGGGTTACATTACCTATGCTCCAATCCATAGGAACTGATCCAGATTCCATGGAATGTTGGAAAATGACCACCAATGTATCTATTATGTCTAGGGCCACTTCCTTAAGTACTCTGGGATGCAGACTATCAGGCACTGGGGATTAATCGGCCGTCAGTCCCTTCAATTTCCCTAACACCATTTCCTGACTGATAAGGATTTCCTACAGTTCCCCCTTTCTCGCTAGACCCTCGGTTTCCTATTATTTTCGGGAGGTTATTCGTGTCTTCCTTAGTGAAGACAGAACCAAAATATTTGTTCAATTTGTCTGCCATTTCCTTGTTCCCCATGAATTCACCTGATTCTGACTGCAAGGGACCTACATTAGTCTTCACTAATCTTTTTCTCTTCACATATCTACAGAAGATTTTGCAGTCAGTTTTTAAGTTCCCTGCAAGCTTACTCTCATACTCTATTTTCCCCCTCCTAATTAAACCCTTAGTCGTCCTCTGTTGAATTCTAAATTTCTCCCAGTCCTCAGGTTTGCTGCTTTTTCTGGCCAATTTATATGCATCTTCCTTGGAGTTAACACTTTCCCTAATTTCCCTTGTTAGCCACGGTTGAGCCACCTTACCTTTTTTATTCTTACGCCACACAGGGATGTACAATAGTTGTAGTTCATCCATGTGATCTTTAAATATCTGCCATTGCCTATCCACCGTCAACCCTTTAAGTATCATTCTCCAGTCTATCCTAGCCAATTCACGTCTCATACTGTCGAAGTTTCCTTTCTTTAAGTTCAGGACCCTAGTCTCTGAATTAATTGTATCGCTCTCCATCTTAATGAAGAATTCTACCATATTATGGTCACTCTTGCCCAAGGGGCCTCAATCAATAATAAGCCAGAGGACATTCGACAAGCTGTGGGATACTAAGGTGTGAGGCCTAAGCTAAGTCCAGTCAATGCCAAGTTGCGTACATACACTAAAGAACTCATAACGGTGATTGGCAGTGCAGTGATCAAGGTGTCATATGATGGTGCGGTTCATGATTTACCATTATGGATTGTTCCAGGCAATGGTCCAATGCTGTTCGGCAGGAACTGGTTAGAAAAAATCAAATGGAATTGGAACGAGATCAAAGCGTTGTCGTCGGAAGAGGATACTCCATGTGTTCAAGTGCTGAGCAAGTTCCCCTCGCTGTTTGAACCAGGCATTGGCAATTTCACAGGAGTCAAGGTGTAGATCCACGTGGACTCGGATGCAAGATCCGTCCATCATAAAGCTCGGGCAGTTACGTACATGATGAGGGAGAAGGTCAAAATCGAACTGGACAGATACCAGTGAGAAGGGATCATATCACCGGTCAAATTTAACAAATGGGTCAGCCCCATTGCTCCCGTGTTGAAAACTGATGGCATTGTCAGGATTTGTGGAGACTACAAAGTTACGATCAAACGAGTTTCGAAACAGGATCAATACCCATTACCAAAGACTGATGACCTGCTTGCAACACTAGACGGGGGGAAGTCGTTCACTAAACTGGATCTGACATCGGCCTACATGACACAGGAACTGGCCGACACGTCGAAGAAACTTTCATGCATCAACACTCATAAGGAACTGTTTATCTACAACAGATGTCCTTTTGGAATTCACTCGGCTGCAGCCATATTTCCGAGGAACATGGAGTGTCTACTGAAGTCCGTCCCCAGAACTGTTGTGTTCAAGATGACATACTGGTCACAGGTTGTGACTCCGCTGAACATCTGAACAACCTGGAAGAGATTCTACATCGTCCGGACAACTGAAATGCTCGAAGTGCATCTTCATGGCACCGGAAGTCGAATTCCTGGGGAGGAAAATTGCTGTTGATTGTATCAGGCCTACAGACTCGAAAACCAAAGCCATCAAGAATGCACCCAAGCTGCAGAATGTGACGGAGCTGTATTCGTTCCTTGGTCTACTCAACTACTTCGCTAATTTCTCACCTAGATTGAGCACCCTATTAGAGCCTTTGCACATGCTGTTAAGAAAGGCGACAACTGGGTTTGGGGTGCGTCACAAGATAGAGCTTTTGAGAAAGCTACTAATCTGCTTTGCTCTAACAAGCTGCTGGTACATTATGATCTATGTAAGCGTCTAGTATTGGTCTGTCATGCTTCATCATATGGAGTTGGTTGCGTGCTCCAACAAGCTAATGAGTCGGGCAAATTACAACCTGTTGCATATGCTTCAAAAAGTTTGTCAAAGGCAGAAAGAGCCTACAACATGGCAGAGAAAGAAACACTAGCCTGTGTATATAGGGTTAAAAAGATGCATCAGTACCTATTTGGTCTTCGGTTTGAATTGGAAACAGATCACAAGCCACTCATTTCATTCTTTTCGGAAAACAAAGGTATCAATACCAATGCATCGTCCCGCATCCAGAGGTAGGCGCTGACATTATCTGCCTATGATTATGTCATTCGCCATAGACCTGGCACCGTGAATTGTGTCGATGCACTGAGCCGTCTGCCGTTGTCCACACCGGAAGTGGAGACGCCACAACTGGCAGAATTACTGTTAGTTATGGATACTTTTGAAAGTGAAGGAACACCTGTCACGGCATTATTGGTTGTGAAACGTTGCATCCTTAGTGGTGATTGGTCTGCCATACCCAAGCAAATGTGTGAGGAGACCAGCCCTTACATCCGTCGCAAAGACAAACTATCCATTCAATCAGATTATATACTATGGGGTAATCGTGTTGTTATGCCTAAGAAAGACAGAGAGAAATTTGTGTATGATCTACATAGCACGCATCCCGGTATTGTCATGATGAGAGCAATTGCCAGGTCTCATGTATGGTGGCCTGGAATTGACTCTGATCTGGAATCATGTGTGCATCAGTGCAACACTTGCATGCAGCTTAGTAAAGCACCAGCGGAATTGCCGCTGAGTCTGTGGTTGTGGTCCAGGATCCACATCGACTTTGCAGGTCCCATCCTGGGAAAGGTGTTCTTAGTTGTGTTGGATGCTTATTCCAAGTGGATAGAGTGTACAATCATGTCATCCAGCACATCCACAGCTACCATTGAGATCCTTCGTGCCATGTTTGCTACGCATGGTCTGCCTGACATTGTTGTAAGCGACAACGGATCTTGCTTCACCAGTATGAAGTTTCAAGAGTTCATGAAACTCAATGGTATTAAACATGTGAGGTCAGCAGCATTGAAACCCGCATCCAATGGACAAGCAGAGCGTGCGGTCCAAACCATCAAGCAGAGTATGAAACGTGTAACTCAAGGTTCACTGCAAACTCACTTGTCACGCATATTGCTTAGTTACAGGACAAGACCCCATACGCTTACCGGGGTCTCCGCTGCTGAACTATTGATAAAGAGATGGCTCAAGACCAGGCTCTCTCTTGTCCACCCTGATTTGAATAATCGTGTCGAATACAGGCGTCAAAGTCAGCAAGGGTATCATGATCGCGCTACTGTGTCACACGATATTTCTATCAATGATCCTGTATATGTACTGAATTATGGTTAAGGTCCCAAATGGATCGCCACTACTGTTATGGCCAAGGAGGGTAATAGAATGTTCAGAGTGTTTATCGTTGAGCTCAAGAATAGGCAGACATGCAGGAAACATGTTGATCAGATAAAGTTTCAGCGCACAGATGAACCGGAACAGTCTGAGGAAGACACAATCAGTGACCAGCCAACCTACCCTCAGTCATCAGAGGATTCCGCTGTCATAAATGAATCTGGACTTTCAATCACTGCCATGGTCAATTAATATGGACTTTCAATCCCTGACGTGGTCATTGCCACTCCCATCAGATCGGCTACCCAGCCCCCAGTCATAACAGACTCAGAACGCTCGCTCAAGGCTGGAGTTGAACTGAGACGTTCAACGCGGGAGCGGAAAGCCCCGGACCGTCTCAATTTGTAAAAAGACAGTTACTAATATCTTAAAGGGGGCTATTGTCATGTATGCATGCTTGGGTTTACTAACAACCAGGTGGCGCCACTGTTGGAGGTCATTGGTCTGTGCGCACGGGTGTGCGGCCCATGTATATAAGGCCAGCCATCTTGTAATGTAGTAACTTTGGGACCTAATAAAGTAGAGCCAGGTCTGTACCTGTTCGGAGTTTACAGTATTCAGTCTATTGCGTTATTGCAGACACAACAGCACTCAATGTCAATGTTCCACCTTCTTCCAAATGATAGATGATGCACTTTTTCCCATGGAGACCAAGCAGTCTCGCTACTCAAATCACCTTGAGCAGTGTTTGGATATCTGTCTCACTGAAATTGTGAGCTCTTCTTTTGTTCCTTCTTTCCATGCTCCTGCCTCTCCTTCGACTGTCTGTGTCAGATCCTCCAGTGGAAGACATTCTTGAAAAGTGTGAGAAAATGGCACACGAGCTATCCATTAAAGGTCCATTGACAGTTAAACTTGTGAACCAAATCTTTTCCTACTTCCCTTCTTCTCGCCCAGCTTGCTGCTGCGATCTTCAGCCAGACTTGGTTTTTTAAAGGCTGCACTTTAATTTTCAAGTATCGCCAGCATAGTATTTCTGTGCACCAATGATCTCGGCTCCCCTCCGTTCATAATCAGCTGAAGGATTAGACAGAAATCTCCCCTCCTCCTCACCCTAGTGTTACTACCTTGGCAACATGCATCATTGCGAATCCAGGAATCCAATGATCACAAAATATCACTGCACACACTATTTTATATATAACCAAACCAAACACCTCATTCTATAGTATCTTTCAAAGCATCAGAGAACTCGGGCAACTCTCCAATGAGAAACTTAAGAACTTTAAAACAGGGGGCATGTTTCTCACACAGGATGTTCCAAAGCAAATATTGACTCCTACCTTTTTGCAAGGCCATCGTCTATTTTTAGAAGTCTTGGCCGCAAATCGCGGCGTAATTTTTTGTTTTAGCGTCGGTTTAGCGTTAGCGCCAGAGCGCGCAACTTTCACCAAATGAAAGTTGCCGACGAGCGTTAGTGCTAACTCGGGCGTTGCACAACAGATTTTCTGCACTGGAGCTGAAACTTCTGCTCCGAAAAAGAATCAGCCCTCCTGCGCATGTGGAAAAAATGTTTTTCTTCCCGCGCTTCTGGTCAGCTGTCCGATCGCAAATGCTAATGCAGGCAGGGAGTGCCTGCGTGCATGCGCAGTACTCCCGAGGCTGAATCAGCTATTTTACTTTTGATTTTGATAATGGAGGAGCATATCATGATGGAGGAGGAGAGACAACGTGCAAGGAGGTTCACAACCAAGGCAAACAAGGCCCTAGTTGGGGCTGTGGAGAGGAGATAGAAAGAGTTGCAGAGGGGTGGACCCCGCCCCAGCAATCTTTAACTAGATATGGAGGGAGATAGCAGAGGAGGTCTCTGCCTCCGACACTGTTGTTCGAATTGTGTCGAAAGAAATTTAACGATCTCACCAGGGTCATCAGAGTACCATTTTCATTCATGCACTCCTTCATTATTGAAATTCTAAATTTGACACACTATTTGTTCTGATGCTGTTGCTGGGTCTCAGCACTCTGTGAGTTGCCTCCTAATATGCATGACACATAGGTAGGCTTAGTTTGGCACCCTATTTGCCATGAATGATTTTTATACATTATTAAGATTGCTTTCTGAGATCTCATAAGATATTTCCGCACTTCAATGTCCTCCTGATGAACCACGTGCAAGTTCCAGGGCCATTAAACAGAGGACTGTATTACATTCACACAGTATGGTACAAGTGCTTTGGTGGTTATCTGTAAGTGTCAGAAGAGCAAATGGACCCTCTGGTAACCATTCGCATTTTCAGCTTTGCAGGCAAAGAAGTTGCACAACAGACGTGAGCAGCTGCGCACAGGCAGTGGACCAGCTCACGCCCTGCCACTCACTGACATGGAGGAACGAGTTGCAGGCCTCATCGACGTCTCTGGTCGGGCAACTGCCGATGGGAATGCTGACCCCCGATTGGAAAGTGAGAGTAAGCCCTGCACACTCCCTGGGTTGGGGCAATGTGATACAGTGTCTGTGGACTCGAGTTGGGGCAATGTGATGCCGTGTCTGTAGAGTAGGGTTGGGGCAACGTCATGCAGTGTCGGTGGACTAGGGTTGGGGCAACGTCATGCAGTGTCTGTGGACTAGGGTTGGGACAATGTCATGCAGTGTCGGTGGACTAGGGTTGGGGCAACGTCATGCAGTGTCGGTGGACTGGGGTTGGGGCAACGTCATGCAGTGTCTGTGGACTAGGGTTGGGGCAACGTCATGCAGTGTCGGTGGACTAGGGTTGGGGCAACGTCATGCAGTGTCGGTGGACTAGGGTTGGGGCAACGTCATGCAGTGTCGGTGGACTAGGGTTGGGACAATGTCATGTCGTGTCTCTGGACTACATAGAATACAGTAGCAGCATTCCTTCAAATGAGCTTCTATTATGTGACCTTCCTCATGTCACTCTGTTCCCATTCCTGCTGCTAACCACTCATCTATTGCTTTCTACTTCCAGATGAACAGTTACCAGCGCCGTATCTCTCTGATGAATCCTCCAGATCAGGCCATCATGTGGGGGGCAGGAGGAGGAGGAAGAGGAGAGCAGTGAGGTGCCGACTGTGGGGGGTCGGGGGGGAGGCTGCAGATGCATTCCACACCTCTTGCCACCGGCAAACATGTCATCTGAGGATGGTCGCTCATTCTCGGGCTTTGACACATCGAATCCGTCTCTCTGGAGGGTGAGTCGGCAAAGTTGGTCTGCTGACAGACAGACGGACGTGGAACTGGACATGATGGGACTATCCAGGGAGAGCGTCTAACTCACCAGACAGCTCCTTGATGTCCTGGGGAGGATTCCTGCGAGCATCGACAATCTGAAAGCGACCATTACGGAGGTCGGGTCGCAGATTATTGGTGCGAGCCACGAAACCTGCGAGGCCATCTATTCCCACACGTTACTGATGGCCTCCACCAGTGACACTGGAGTCCCCAGTGTCACACCCAGAACCACACTACCTGTGACTGGCGACACCAAGCAAGACACTCACCACTCAGAAACAGAGTCTTCCATACCCCTAGTTTCTCCAGTGCATCCCCAGACGATGTCTCCATTGTTTCTCCCCACAATACAGTAGGACTCTGGCCGCCTTGCTGCACGAACTCTTGGTGCCACTTTGGGTAGGGGCATCAGGCGAGGGAGGGGGGTAAGAGTAAGGCGGGGGTGGGGGGGGAGAGCCGGCAGTAAAAGATAATGGGGCAGGGGTTGTTGTGTTGTTGTTGTTATTACTTTACTAACGTTTTTAAAGTTTGCAAATTATGTTAATATTAAGTTATTAAAGTTCTCAATGTTTATTAAAGTTTCCAATGTTTCAATGTTTACAAAGTTCTAAAAGTTTACATTTTTCATAAAATCTGTTGTTTAGCTTAACCATTCCTGTGTAGTGTCTCATTTCCAGAATAAGAGGGGGAATAGTCAACATGGTGGGATAGAGTGGCCAGGCAACGGTCAAACATGCCGTTCACTCTTCAAGCAAGGCGATCAATTATGAGCTGCCGACGTAGGGCTTTTGCAGCGGCAAAATTTCCATGATGCCTCCCCTGTGGTTGTGGTGGTGGTGGTGGTGGTGGTGGTGGCGTGGGTTCCTCTCCAGGCTCCTCTTCCTCGTCTTCCACCTCCTGGTCCTCCATCTTCTCCCCCCTCTCTCCTGAGGTGGTCCTGCAATCCCCAGTGGCATATCCTGTCCCCTCATGATGGCTAAGTTGTGTAGCATGCAGCACACCACAATGAACTCAGAGACCTGCTGAGGGGAGTATTGTAGGCAGCCTCCAGAGTGGTCGAGGCATCGGAAGTGCTGCTTGAGCACTCCAATTGTCTGTTCGACAATGTTGCATGTGGTTGCATGGCTCTCATTATAGCGATGTTCGGCTTCTGTCTGAGGGTTCTGGAGGGGGTCATGAGCCAGGTGGCGAGGCCGTAACCTTTGTCCCCCAGCATCCAACTCTGGCCTTGTGGTTGACGCTGGAACATGTGTGAGTCAGTACTCTCACGCAATATCAAAGCATCATGGATGCTCCCTGGATATTGGGCATTGAATACCATGATGTGCTGAGTGTGGTCGCAAACAATCTATACGTTCATTGAGTGGAATCCCTTTCAGTTTCGGTAAACCCCTGAATTATGTAAAGGTGCTCGCAGGGCAATGTGTGTGCAGACAAGGGCACCCTGAACCTTGGGGAAGCCAGCAATTGATCCAAAACTTACAGCCCTCTCATATGGGTCTCCTTGGACACTGGGAAGTTTATGAAGTCCATCCTGCGTGCGTACAGTGCAATAGTCACCTGACGAATGCAGCAATGTGTAACGTGCTGTGAAATGGAGCATATGTCCCCCGCTGATGCCTGAAAGGAGCTGGAGACATAGAAGGCATGTGCCGCAGTCACCTTCACCTCGACGGGCAGTGCAGTCCAGTTGGCACTGGTAGGTTGCAGGTCTGCCTTTATCAGCTCTTTTCGGAAGTGCAGCCTTCTAATGCACTGTATGTCAGAGGGCTGCAGGTATGAGCGATGTTCCCTGTAAACTCATGATGGTCAGGCCTCCTCCCCATACATCTGTGACCTCTTCGATCACATTGAAAATTAGCATCAATAAGCTTTCTTCCAGCGCAACACCATATAAATATAGCAGCCAGCATCAATGGCTGACATAGTATGGCCCCTATCTTTTAAAATGTCCTTAAATATCCTTTAAAATGAACTATAATCTCACATAAAACTTCACCATTAAAAACGCAGCCTTCTTCTCCAAATCCTTTTCGATAGTGAATTAGTCAAGACAGCAGTGGCCACTGTATGGCTTATGTCCCAAGACACAAAAAAGATTTTGTGAACCTTCGAGAAAATGCACACGTATGGATGCTGATTGAGAACAGGCTGCACCTGGCTGAGCCTTCCCCTACCCCTCCCCAAACAGCCTGCTCTATGGAGGTTAGGTGTTGGAAGGGAGGAAAACTGAGGAGGGTTCAAAAAGGAAATTAAAAGGTGGTCAGTGGACAACTGAGATCTCTTGCTCTTTAAAACTTAAATAAAATGGGCACAATTTATTAGCTGCACGAGACATCGATTGGAAAGGAGCCTTAAGCATTGGGAAACAAACATCACTGTAATGTCAGATTGGTGGTGTTGCAAATAAGTCTGATACCTCTGATATAAATAGGGATATAAATTCAAGTGACAAGTAGAGCACTCACTTTCACTCGGTGAAGAAAATGAAACATTAAAAACGGCTCTACAGATCATAAAGGTCTCAGGATTAACCCATTTGCCTGCACGTAGTTTGCTGATCTCAGCCAGGACAGTGGTGAGCCATTATAATTGGCTTTGAAGAGAAGAAAATAACCCAGTGATGCCAATGAACTAAGCAACACTTGTTTGGCAGAGTGATCCATAAACACAAAAAAGGTTTGTTAGAACAGAAAATGCATTTGTAACAACATATCATTATTCACTAAAGCAAGGTCAAAAGTGACATTATCTATTCCTTCCAAATGCCAAAAATATACTCAGGGTATTGAGTAACAGAAAAAAAAAAGATCAGCACTGTAGTAAGCTTCTACATTTTTATTAACTGGAACAATTTCATATCCTTACAAAACAGCATTAAGAGAGACAGGTTGGATTAGATTTAAAACGTTTTAAAGATGGCACCGTTAGCGCCGGGTGTGTCCTGGGTCCGACCTGGGTGCGACTAGTTTTTGCTGACAGGTTCCCGGGCGGACACTAAATCGGGCAATATGTTTGAAAGTTCCACCTGGGGCACTAGCGTAGTGTTGCACGTCGATGCTGAAAACGTTGGGCGGGCGCTAAGTTTTAGCGTCGCCGCAGGACAACCGCCGAATGTTCCGCCCAGGCACAAAATGTTGTGCACCCCACTTTGCGACCAAAAAATCATTTTTGTGCCCGCTTAGGCGCTAACCGGGGTGCAATTGAACCAAAAATCCAGCCCATAAAAACGAGATGCTGACTTGCTATCACTCGTTTTATAAAGTCAAAATTAACCCCAATATATCACCAAAGGCCATTCTTCCAAAGGGTAATTGGGAAGTGGTTGCCGGTTGCAGCGTGCACGTTCTGAGCAGTCCCATGGGTAACGGAACTGAAGAGGACCCCAAAAGGTAAGCGTTGAATTATTTTTGTGGGCCACATGGAGCCAAAATTTCCCACCACCGGAAACGCAGCGCACCTACCCTGTTTCAGCTGTTTTTACCAGCGTAGTTGATGCAGTGGACTCCTGAGTGAAATTCCGCTCTTTGGCTTTTCTCCAGTGGCCTGGAAGGCGGTCATAATAAGGGCGGAAGTGCGGCGATGAGCAAGATTTTCTCGGCGGAATTTTGCAATCGGTCGGGGGGGAACATCGGAGAAATGATGATGCGCTTAGGACAAATCGGCAGCAGTGGAGCGGTAGTAGGGGGAGCGGGTCACCGCCGGGATACCGCAGCAGCAGAATTTTCAAAATGGCGGCCATTCGCCGAAAAATCAGTGACCATTCCACTCCACAGCATGGTTGCCGATTTCCGGCAGTAACAGGCCTTAAGGGAAGCAACATTTTCAGCCCAGAGTGCTCCTCCAGGACTCACAAAATTAATCTGCGCCATTACTAATTTGGGTCCCCCACCAGTGCACCACCCACCCCACAACTTTGGCCCGATCTTGACACCTCAATCTGGCATGTTTCGTACCCTGCAGCTCAACTGCCAAATTTAAATGAGGCCAGTGCCTCAAAATCCGGACAACCCCTTTGTCGCCAGAGTGGGAGGCTGATTAGTGCACACCGCCGGTCACACGGCCAAACTTTAAAATCGACCCCAGAATTTGATCCTTAGGCAGGCATCTCGATCAGGAATGCCATATAATTCTCAAAGCATACATTAATTCTCATCAAGAGATTTACAGAAGCCAAGTAAATGTTCCTCAAGAGGAAATACAGATGAAGGTTATAGTTTACCAAACAATGTTAAGCCTTGAGCTGCTTTCAGTTTTATATAAAAGTGGCTTTGTAGGTTTTCAAAGTTGCAATTGTTTTGAAATGTTGGTAGATTTTCTTTGTAAAGCTAACTTCAATTTTATTTGTATTTTTTTTAGTGTAAGGTACAGTCGTACTTACTAATCTCCCAGATATTGATGCTTGCCGAAAATGTGAATAAGTAAAGATGTTTTAGGGCAGTGAATAAAAGGATTGTCAAATAGTTGGTACTTCAATTCTAGGGGCCTTTAGGTTAACTCTTGAGCGAGAGAAGGTGACATATACATAACTTTAATGGAAGATGGGAAAAACCCTGGTAAAAGAGCGTAAACGTTGTTCTCAGTCTTATTTAGAAGGCCCAGATTATTAACATTATCCTCAAATATAACTTATATTGTTGCAAATTCTTTAGCTGTGATTACTTTAACTACAAATGAAGTGAACTTAACTTTACTTCCACATGTTCATGTTTAAACTAAATCTCAATCCAACATAAGGTTTTGTGATGTACACATATAACTAACTGTTAGGTATGTATACGATAAGTTACTAATGAACCAAATCTTGCTGGAGCAGTGCATCTCGCACATATGCCGTTAGATAGTTTTTTTCACATACCCTTCACTGTGAAAAATTTTGCGTCATAATTTGCTGGAAGTGTGAGCTGTTAATGGTGTGGCAAGAACAACAAGGCATCTGGGACCTTGGTGAACGATGGGATCAGCAGTCTACCTCCTTAACCAATGAGATTTAAGGTTTGAGAACAAAACAGGAACAGAGCTGAAGGGTGAATTAAAGTCCAATCAGGTAAAGAAAGAAAAATATAGAGGGGGAAAAAAAGATTTGATTAAGAGAGATAGAAAAAAAGACAGAATGGAAAATAAGAACAAAAAGTTAAAATTTAAAAGTTACATTCTTTTTAAATCTCTAAAAATAAACTACTACACGCAGGAATGAGATTGAACAGTTTAAATTGTTTCCTTTCTGGGCCAGAGAGATTGATTGGCATTGCATTAACAATTAACACATTGTTAAAAGGGCACTTACATTGTTAATTACTAGCCCTAACTTTCTGTGGTGAGTTTAGTGGGCAATTAATGTGTAAATACAGTAAGTTTTTAATAGTAATGGGGCCACTAAAAACGAGATGCCATTTGTGCGAAGCAAATGGTGGCGTGGCGTAAATCGGTCAGCAAGTTCTGGAGATTCGCAACTCATGGCATTGCTCTTAATCCCCTGAATTTGCTGGATGATTTGTGCATCAGCAACAGCATACATCCTTGTTTTTCCAGCAAGGTTTGGCCCAATATTTTACTTATTGAACTATCTTTTGAGGTTTACGACTTGTTGCATTCAAAATGAAAGCCCTTCAAATTCACAGTCCTTTGAAAGCAAATATTCAAAAAAATTTCTGTCACAACAGAGGTCTTCACTGTAGAAGCTTCACATACATTTATTTTGTTCTAGTATACACACACACATACACTTGAGGTAAAAAGAGACAGCTGTGGAAGAGCAGTTGTTTACTGCATTGTGGACCCGCAAAGCTTCCTTTCATCCTTCCAATCAATGGTATCTTGAAAACTTAATAGACTACTGGCGCACATTTATTCTGCTGAATATACCTGAAAATAAATATCACTGAGTATGAAGGCAACAGATGGTCTTTCAGACTGCCAATTGTTTCAGAGGATGTGCAGAAATGTATTTTAAAAATGCTGAAGCACTAGGAAATGTATCAGCAGGAGTAGACCATTTAGCCCATCATTCTATTAGATCATATTTTATCTGTTCCTCAACTCTATTTAACCAACAAAAATATATTGATCTCAATCTTAAATATGCAATTTAAGTAGGAAACACCAATTCTGTGAGCTGATAAACCTTAAAACCATTTTTTTTTTACTACTAACATGCATGTGCCCCAGCAGGTTCTGGTCTCTGAATACTGGGTTGAAATCCAGCAGGGTACTCCCCACCAATGGGAGTAGAATGGCGGCCCGTCATCACATCTAACCAATCCCGCTGATCAAACTAACAGCCTAACCACACAAAACAGAGGATTTTATCACAGGAACAACCCAGACCGTGATTTAATGGATGTAAAAGCTTTTGAAGAAATGGGTTGTCTCATGTGTTGCTATACGCGGGAGAGAAGAAGTACAAAGTATGTGGTTTCAGATATGTATTAAAACATGAAGAAAAACTACAATTAGTATCCAACTATTGACTATGTTTGAAAAATATATTATTTTGAAGTCATATAATGATCCTCGTTTTTTTCCCAGAATAATTTTCAAGATGAATCCAAAACGGTTAATTGATATTACTGGGAAAAATACATACTGACACTCCTACCATTTGAAGGTTCAATTTGATATCCTTCAAGTTTCTATCTTCATTCTATGATCTAGATTTTGGTAAAGGAATTCTTTGCTTAAACAACAAAAATATATTTTTTTTTCAGATGTTCCTAGAGATAGGGGTGCTTTTGAGGTGAAACTTTTCTGTCCAATCAATTGGCTATGTCAGTATATCTCATGTGTCACAGGTGTACTCTTTTAAACTACTGCTTTGCAAATGTGGCATTTCTTCATTTTATTATTCTTCTCAAATCTATGGCACTTTACCTTTTTATTCAAATAGCAGATTGTATGTTGGGTTGCTAATGGTAACTCAGCAACTTCACTGTTTTGTAACGATAGGAGCATTATACCATATTTACACAATTCTGTTGCTGATGTGGTGCTGTCTTTAAGATGGTCTATCTTGGCCTAATTGCTGAGATTATTTAATGTTTAACTGCAGGCTGGTGAGGGATGTTTGCAGAGAGGAAGTTGTTTCTCAACCTTTGGCTCCAGCTCTGCTCATGCAACAAGCAGAACAAATCTGCCCGCTTTGGTCTGCCCCCCCCCCGCCGCCATATATCGACAATCTGTCAGGACCTTTCAGATTATAAATCTCATTTGTTACATTTTTATAATATTCACCAATGTGGCCAAAGATGAAAAACTGAGCATAAACATATTCATAAGTGAAATGGCATAACTAGACTTTTAACATATGCATTCCATGTGCAAGGGAGACTAAAATTTGAATGTATCTTTTATTAGATGAGGCCTTTCCATTGCATTTAAAAACATTCATTTGTAAACTCACGAGAAGCTCAATTTTAACAACCATCTAGCTTGACTCACTGCCTAGTTCAATCTTTCTCTTTAAACTCAATAAAATGGATTCATCTGACAATTATCATTCATTTGAAACTTCCGTACATTGCTATTTATCATCTTTCAGAACGTCTTCTTTATTTTATTTTAGGTTTAAAAGAATTTGTTCTTTTATTATGCAAGAAGAAAAACATATGAAGCTAAATCTTTCTCGAACCCTGCTCAGCATCTGTGCACATCAGAGAACTATAGATGCACTGCCCACGGTTGTCCACTATGCCCAATTTCCTACTGCCAGTGGATGTCCTGGAAATTACCTGCATTTCGCCTGTATAATATTCTATTCAACAATCCCTTTACAAGTGCCATTTAGGTCGATGAAAAATATTCCAAACACATATATAAATAAAACAAAGAATTTATAAAACACAAAATGATAGAAATATATACATACAAGTTTATTCCTGTGGAGTTGCTTTCTTGGCCTGTCCCTTTAAGTCTGCTTTAAGGCCTCAGTTACACCTTGTCCAGAGACAACTAACGAGGCCTGAGATCAATTAGAGGTTATTTATTATTTCTCTCACGCACAGCTGCTTGCCCTCTTCTTATCTCAACAACTTCTCCAAGTTACTTCAAGCCCAAAAACAGCAGGAAATAACGGTTCCTTCTCTTTGATTTTTAAAATATTTTTTAAAAGATAGCGTAGTGGTAATTTGTTGATGTTTTATACAAAATGTAATATCGCAAGCATAATGGATACTCAGAATTTTTACATAAATACATAGAAGCTGCTGAGTTGTAATGGAACGCCTAAGCTGATGAAAGCTGATAAACTGTAAAAGCTGTTTCTGCTCTAATCTAAATATATGATGTAATTGTTATTATAAAGGAGTATCAAGAGACGTCCATATAACCGCACTCCATTTTTTGTTACTAAAAGGCATTTTGGATTTAGCCTCAGGCATGGATGGCTTTGCCTGTTAATAACTATCAGTTTGTATACATTTGTGTTTTGTTACATAAGCATTTGTGGTCTTCAAGTTTGTTATATATGTAAACTTGTCTTTACTCCATACAGCCACCAGAGGGCTCATCCCCTGGAGTCCCAAGGGATCCCATAATCCCTTGGGAGCACAGGTAGTTAAGAGTCTTCACAGGTTGGAGAGGCACTCTGGAGACCTGCAATAAAAGACTAAAGTCACACTTTACTTTGAGCTCATAGTGCTCAGTCTGACTCTTTCTCCATACACTGCAACCGGTGACGAGGATACAGAGAACGAACCCAAAGATGTAGACAACAGTGGGAGTTAGATGAAGTCCTTACTACTCGGGGGATCAAGGGGTATGGTGAGAAAGCAGGAAGGGGGTACTAAAGTTTCATGTTCAGCCATGAACTCATTGAATGGCGGTGCAGGCTAGAAGGGCTGAATGGCCTACTCCTGCACCTATTTTCTATGTTTCTATGTTTCTATCCTGGAAATATTCTCAGAGGGAGATGATTGGGAGACTTTTGTGGAGCAACTCGACCAATACTTCATGGCCAACGAGCTAGATGGGGAAGAGAGTGCTGTCAAACGAAGGACATTCCTCCTCACCATCTGTGGGGCACCAACATATGGCCTCATGAAGAATCTATTCACTCCAGCGAAACACACGGAGAAATCATACGATGATTTGTGCACACTGGTCGGAGAGCATTTGAACCTGAAGGAAAGCGTTCTGATGGCGAGGTACCAGTTCTACACCTACAAAATGCCTGAAGGCCAGGAAGTGGCGAGTTATGTCACCGAGCTAAGACGCCTTGCAGGACATTGCGAATTTGAAGGACATTTGGAGCACATGCTCAGAGACTTTTTTTTACTTGGCATTGGCCATGAAACCATACTTCGCAAACCTTTGACTGTAGAGACCCCAACCTTGAGTAAGGCCACAGCGATAGCCCAGGCGTTCATTGACACCAGTGACAGTATGAAGCAAATCTCTCAGCACACAAGTGCTGCTACAAGTACTGTGAACAAAGTGATGTTGTTGTCGAATCGTAACGTAGAGGGCAGGTCACACATACCTGCAGCTACATGTCCGCAGATGACTCAGAGTCCACCATCAAGGGTGATGAATGCAAGGCCATTAATACCTTGTTGGTGCTGCGTGAGTGATCATCGTTTCCATTCATGCCGATTCAAAGAGTACGTTTGCAAGGGCTATGGAACAATGGGACACATCCAACGAGTGTGCAGGCGAGCTGCAAAGCCTGTTAAACCTGCAAACCACCATGTTGCAGAGGAGGACAGATCCACGGAGGATCATGATAAACCAGAGCCTTGGATCGAGGAGGCAGACGTACATGGGGTGCACACATTCACCACGAATTGTCTCCCGATATTGCTGAATGTTGAACTAAATGGACTCCCGGTGTCAATGGAGCTGGACACGGGCGCGATCCAGTCCATCATGGACAAAAAGACTTTCGAAAGGTTGTGGTACAACAAGGTCTCAAGGCAAGTCTTAATTTCAATTCGCATGAAACTAAGAATTACATGAAAGAACTAACTCCTGTAATCGGCAGTGTTGCCATAAATGTCTCCTACGATGGAGCGGTGCATAAGCTATCACTCTGGGTGGTATTGGGCGATGGTCCCACACTGCTCGGCAGAAGCTGGCTGAGAAAGAAACGCTGGAACTGGACGACGTCTGAGCACTATCGCCTGCTGACGACACTTCGTGTGCCCAGGTCTTAAACAAATTTCCTTCACTGTTTGAAACAGGCATCGGGCTATTCCAAGGAGCAAAAGTGCAGATCCACCTAATTCCGGGGGCGCGACTTATCCATCACAAGGTGAGAGCAGTACCGTACACGATGAGAGAAAGGGTAGTGAATGAGCTAGACCGGCTGCAAAGACAGGGCATTATTTCCTCGATTGAGTTCAACGAGTTGGCCAGTCCTATCATCCCAGTTCTCAAGGGAGCATCAGAATCTGTGGCGATTACAAAATAACTATCAATCGTTTCTCCCTGCAGGAGCAATACCCACCACCAAAGTCCGACGACCTCTTTGCAATGCTGGCAGGAGGAAAGACATTCACGAAGCTGGATGTGACTTCAGCCTACATGATGCAGGAACTGGAAGATTCATTGAAGGCCCTTATCTGCATCAACACGCACAAAGGTCTTTTTATTTATAACAGATGCTCGTTTGGAATCCAATTGGTGGCGGCGATATTCCAGAGGAACATGGAAAGCTTACTGAAGTCGGTCCCGCACACCGTGGTCTTCCATGATGACATTTTGGTCACAGGTCGGAACACAGTCGAGCATCTGCAGAACCTGGAGTGGGTTCTTAGTCAACTCAACCACGTGGGGCTCAGGTTAAAATGCTCGAAGTGCATTTTCCTGGTGCCTGAAGTGGAGTTCCTGGGAAGGAGGATTGCGGCGGATGGCATCAGGCCCACCAACACGAAGATGGAGGCAATCGAGAACGCACTGAGGCCACAGAAAGTGACTGAGCTGCGGTCATTTCTGGGACTCCTGAACTATTTTGGTAACTTCTTACCGCGTCTCAGCACACTGTTAGAACAACTGCATGTCTTACTACGAAAAGGGGACGAATGGGTTTGGGGCAAAAGCCAAGAAAATGCCTTTGTAAAAGCGATAAAATTGTAATGCTGAAACAAATTGCTTGTGTTGTATGATCCATGTAAGCGTTTGGTACTAGCATATGATGTGTCGTCATATGGCGTCGGGTGTGTATTGCAACAAGCTAATGATTTTGGGAAACTGCAACCGGTTGCTTATGCATTCAGGAGTCTGTCTAAGGCTGAGAGCCTACAGCATGATTGAGAAAGAAGCGTTAGCGTGTGTCTATGGGTAAAGAAAATGCACCTGCTTTGTTGTGTATGTAGGCACCTTTAGTAATGATTCCACGAGGCCAGGTACGATACTTAAACTGTGTGGACCTGTCGTCCTTTATTTGCAGCTCCTGAGTGAGGATAACAAGCTGTGAGTTCTTTTTTATACTTGGTTACCTGCATTGTGTAGGTAACCCTTAGGTCTCCAGTAGCAGCACCCTCTGGTGTACAGGTAAGGTGTGTACAGTATAAGGGTACATTCAGTGTGGCATAACAGTGTTACAGACATCACACAGTAAAGAGGCATGCATACACAACAATACTCCCCAAGCATTTTTCAATCCTTATTGTCATGACCAGCGGAGGTGATCAGTGGTGGGCTATGAGAGGTTGGGGTGAGGGTTGTGTGGTTGCCGGGTGTGACCCCTGTGCTTGAGGCTGGCCTCATGCGTTTCCTCTCCCTCACACACAGACCAAGTGGGTGTCACTGTTGTGGGATCCCTCGGGGGCGGGGGGTAGCCACGGCAGCAGTGGGCGGTGTGTATACACTGTGATGTGGGTAGTTGTAGGGTGGTGGGCAGGGCCACAAGACTGTGTGGTCTCCTTGTCCACCAATTGGGATGAGCGTCAGGTCATCCCAGGGTTTGCCAGGGAAGCTGGAGAGTCTTGGCCTCATGTTCCTGGTGTTGGCTCTGGTAGCCAGGGGTTGTAGGGCTGGTCTGGTGCAGGTTGCCTTTGGTGGTGGCTGGGTTGCCCATTGAACACTGTCCCTGTAATGGATCTGCTCCCCTGGCTAGATGTGTGTCCTGCAAGGGGCATCACATTCATTCCAAAGGTCCAGGCTACATGGTCAGGTAGCCTGCTGGACCTGGGGGTCTCCCACAGGGGGATTCCATTGGCATCGGCATGGTCCCTGTAGAACCCAATGTCCTTTGGCAGTGTCCTACCGGTATATATGACACCTTGGCTCTGATCACACATAGTCGAGCCTGCATTAAACATTTTAGCATTTGCATCACTTTTGGGTGTCCTGGTTTCAACAGACATGGTTACATTAGGCATTTCACATTCTCTATCATTATTGTTAAGCATAATAAACTTGTTCTTAACCTTACTGACACCTGCATTCATTTCATTCATAACATTAGTTAAACCAGCATCACAATTCATTGTTACATTGCATACATTTTCATACTTGCACCCTTTAATCGCATCTTTAGCTTTAAAGTCCGTGTACTCAAATAGTTGAAACTTCCCCTTTAAATTTCTTTGGTTACCGGTCTGCTTTAAGGGAGCCTTCAAATCCGATTGGCCACTTGGTGTCACGTGATGCTCCTCCATGTTCACTCTTTGTATGGCAGTGGCCATTTTGATTACAAGTTTTTCTCCTTGTGCTGCTGGTGCCTGCAGCCATTTCCTGACTTTCCTGCAGGCAGGCTGTGGTGCTCTTTTCTTCCACAGGGCCACTTCGCCTGATGTGTACCGGGTTCATCCAATTCCTGCCCAGCAGCATGGGACCGTCACCGGCTACAATCCACAGGGGGAGTTTGTGCAACACGCCGCCCTGAAGACCTGGACGTCTACGCTGCCAACGATTTGGATTTTACCTTTGGTATAGGTGAGCAGCTGCGCCTGGACAGGAGACAGTTTTGGTCGAGTGGCAGGATTCATCCAAATTTTTTCAAAGGTCATTTGGCTCATCACAGACCGGCTCGCCCCTGTGTCGATCTCCATGGAGACTGGAACCCCGTCGATGTCCACTTCCATCGTCCACGGAGAACTTTCGGTGGAGCAGGTAAAGATTCCATACTCTTCTTCCAGGGTTTGAGCAACTTCCTCTTCATCTGTCTCGGAGCCCCGATGATCAGCCAGCTCATCAGAGACGCGGTGAGTAAAGCTTTGTCTGCACATTCTCTGGAGGTGCCCTTTCTCGTTGCAGCCTTTGCATGTATAGTCTTTGTAGCAGCACTAGTGGGCCCTGTGGTTTCCTCCACAGCGCCAGCACAGAGCCATCTGGTCCGCCCCATGTGGCGGACTTAGGGTTGTGGGACTCGGGGCAGCATTTCTGCCTTTAGAAGTGTCCATGCGGTGCACTGCGTTCGCCGGTTTAGAGTCCTGGGTCAGTATTTGCCTGGAGTCGCCGGCCGAAACCATGTAGGCCTGACTCACTTGAATTGCTTTCTGCAACGTGACCTTAATGTCAATCGAGAACAATTTGTGTAGGAGGCCTTCGTGGCCGATTCCAATGACAAATATGTCCCTTCGTGCTTCATTAAGGTGGTAGCCAAAATCACACTGTGCAGTTAGTCTTCTTAAGTGTGCAGCAACTTGGCAATTTCTTGGCCCTCAGGTCGACGGTGGCTGTGAGCATGCTTTCTTTCGGTTTTAGTTGTTCCTGTATGATTGTTACAAGTTGCTCATAGCTCTTGGTGGTTGTCTTCTCCGGAGCTAGTAAGTCCCTGACGAGACAATAGATGGTGGGCACACAACTGCCAAGTTCGATGGCACTGCGTTTGTTCGGTAGCGTCCCCATCCAGGTCATTGGCTATAAAGAAATGTTCCAATCTTTCCACAAAAGCGTCCCAATCTTCCCCCTCTATAAATTGCTGGAAGTTGCTGAGGTTAGACATGTTGAGCATGTAGTTCGTGACCTCGTATTCCCGTCGCCACTTGTAGTGTATGTAGGCACCTTTAGTAGTGGCTCCACGAGGCAGGGTATGATACTTAAACTGTAGTCCTTTATTAGCAGCTCTTGAGTGAGGACAACAAGCTGTGAGTTCCTTTTTTATACTGGGTTACCTGCAGTGTGCAGGTAACCCTTGGGTCTCCAGCAACACAACCCTCTGGTGTACAGGTAAGGTGTGTACAGTGTAAGGGTACATTGAGTGTGGCATAACAGTGTTACAGACATCACACAGTAAACAGGCATGCATACACAACATGTTTTGAACTAAAATTCGAATTGGAAATTGACCATAAGCAATTATATCCCTGTTCTCCGAGAATAAAGGGATAAATACCAACGCATCGGCCCGCATCCAGAGATGGGCGCTCACGTTGTCCGCATACAACTACGTCATCCGCCACAAGCCAGGCACAGGAAACTGCGCCGATGCTCTCAGTAGGCTGCCATTGCCCACCACGGGGGTGGAAATGGCGCAGCCCACAGGCTAACCATGGTTATGAAAGCATTTGAGAGTGAGCAATCACCCGTCACTGCCCAGCAGATCAAAACCTGGACAAGCCGGGGTTCCTTATTATCTCTAGTCAAAAGCTGTGTGCTTCATGGGAGCTGTTCCAATGTCCCAGTGGAAATGCAGGAAGAGATAAAGCCGTTCCAGCGGTGCAAAGATGAAATGTCTCTACAGGCAGACTGCCTTCTGTGGGGCAATTGAGTAGTGGTCCCCAAGAAGGGCAGAGACCTTCATCAATGACCTCCACTACCCACCCAGGCATCGTAATGATGAAAGCGATAGCCACATCCCACATGTGGTGGCCCGGTATCGATGCGGACTTAAGAGTCCTGCATTCACAGATGTAATACACGCTCACAGTTAAACAATGCACCCAAGGAGGCGCCGCTAAATTTATGGTCTTGGCCCTCCAAACCGTGGTCTAGGGTACACATCGACTATGCAGGCCCGTTCTTGGGTAAAATGTTCCTTGTGGTTGTAGACGCATACTCCAAGTGGATTGAATGTGAGATAATGTCAGCTAGCACGTCCGCTGCTGAAAACCTTCGGGCCATGTTTGCCACACATGCCTACCCGATGTCCTGGTGAGCGACAACGGGCCATGTTTTACATTGCTGAGTTCAAAGAATTCATGACCCGTAACGGGATCAAACATGTCACATCTACCCCGTTTAATCCAGTGTCCAATGGTCAGGCAGCGAGAGCAGTGTAAACCATCAAGCAAAGCTTGAAGAGGGTAACTGAAGGCCCATTGCAGACTCGCCTATCCCGAGTCCTGCTTGTCTACCGCAAGAGACCCCACTTACTCACTGGGATCCCATCTGCTGAACTGCTCATGAAAAGAGCACTTAAGACAAGGCTCTCGTTAGTTCACTCTGATCTAAATGAACAGATAGAGAGCAGGCAGCTTCAACAAAGTGCATACCGTGATCGCGCAAATGTGTCACGTGAGATTGAAATCAATGATCCTGTATTCGTATTAAATTATGGACAAGGTCCCAAGTGGCTTCTCGGCACTGTCGTGGCCAAAGAGGGGAGCAGGGTGTTTCGGGTCAAACTTTCAAATGGACTCATTCACCGGAAACACTTGGACCAAATCAAACTCAGATTCACGGACTATCCTGAGCAACCCACTTGGACCGTACCTTTTTTGGTCATCAAACATACACACCAGTGGCAACTGGCACCATGGTTGACCACGAAGCAGAACCCATCATCCACAGCTACCCAGCAGGGCCCAACACACCAGGCAGCCCAGCAAGGCCAGTTGCATAGTAGCCCAGCGAGGATCCAACAAATGATTCAACAACACTAGCTTTCACACTGAGACGATCAACCAGGGCAAGAAGGGCCCCAGATCGACTCACATTGTAAATAGCTACAATATTGACTTTGGGGGGGTAGTGTTGTTATGAATGTAACCATGTATTTACTCTGTACAATCACCAGAGGGTTCATCCCTTGGAGTCCCAAAGGATCCCATAATCCTTTGGGAGCACAGGTATTTAAGGAGGCTTCACAGGTTGGAGAGGCACTCGGGAGACCTGCAATAAAAGACTATGGTCACACTTTACTTTGAGCTCACAGTGTTCAGTCTGACTCTTTCTCCATACATTACAAAGTTAGCTTTATCTCTTACAAGTATTTGTAGACTTTTTGACCATTTTAGATAATAGGTCTCTTTAAATCGCTCATAATGAATCAGGTAGAAAATTAGACTATTATTTTGCTACTCTGAAGGAAAATGAGCATATTAGGTGGGTTACATTTGAACTTGCATGGAGAGGTGGGATTTGAGATACATGGCATTAATTTTGTCTATATTATAAAGACTTATTAGTACAAATCTATAAAGCAGTATGGTATACTTGTTATTTCTCTTTTTTTGTACACCTAGATGTTCACAGTAAAGTTAGAATTTGATTGCCTCCAATTCACCCTTGGGATCAATGACTCCATTCAACCAACCATGGGTCGAATTTGTCAAAAGGTGATAAGCAATAAGTTAGCCATCATACATTCAAAAGCCTTGTTGTTTTCCTCAGAAAATTAATATGCCAAAATGGCAGTAGATGTGTCCTTCCCTTTTAGGCATCTGAGCTTTCTTTTACTCTCAGAAGAGAAAAATGTTGCCAAGATGTCTTATTTGTGTTTATGTGAGAGTGGCATTCAATGTAAGCATAAAAATCTGCTGTGAGCAGTGAGTAACAGCTCACTGGAGATTTACATTATCAGTTTAGTTTTAGAGAGTTAGATACCATTATTTAATGTCTAAGCATGGCATGCAATTTATTTATTGCTACAGAATCATCTAAGAAACAAAACACTATGGTAAATACTTTATATAGAAAGACGTTCATTAATATAGTATCTTATCACGTCTCTCAAACATTTCCAAAGCGCTTTACAGTACAAAGAATTACTTTGAAGCGCAGCCACTATTATTATCTAGGTAAATCAGGGAGCCATTTTGCACACAATAAGAGTCTGCAAACAGCAATGGGATGAATGTCCAGTTGAACTGTTTTTGGTTGTGTTGGTTGAGGGTGTAAAGTCCTTACTCTACAGCATGAAACCACACGAGGCACATTCCAGGGACAAGGCCACTCAGTGACCTTAACCATTTATTACACTACTCCAGAAGTGATGACCCTGCGTGGGACCTCGCTTTATATACCTGAGTGATCAGGTAAGGAATGTCTCCCACAAGTTCACCCCCTGTGGTCAAGGTGTGCATCTGTGTTGAGTGTATACAGTAATACAGTGGTTTTGCATTGTAGTTACAAACATGACATCACCTTCCCCCCGCAAAGTCTTATTGGGATCATAGGTTAAGTCTTTCAGGTGGTCTGCACTCCCTCGTGGAGCGCCGCAGTTGGGGCTCTGGTTGTTGGACACTGATGTGAGTGTCTGTCACCTGTGGTGATTCCGGCCTGTCCGGGCTGACCTCAGGAACTGTGCATTCCTCTGATTGCTCTTGTTGCTCGTTCACTGGCGATAGTGTGAGCTCCATCTCATGGTCTTCTTCAGGTTCCACCGTGTCATTGCTGAACCTTTTTTTTACTTGGTCCAGATGCTTACGGCATATCTGGCCATTGTTGAATTTTACCACAATGATCCTATTCCCTTCTTTATCAATTACGGTACCCTCGAGCCATTTGGGCCCCATGGCGTGATTGAGGACTAATACAGGATCATTTATTTCTATACATCTCCCCCTCGAATTACGAATTACGGTACTCGTTTTGTGCCTTACGCTTGCCCTCAACTGTGTCGGTCAGGACTGGGTGGATGAGGGACAACCGAGTTTTGAGTATCCATTTTATGAGTAGCTCTGCAGGCAGGACCCATGTAAGCGAGTGCGGGCGGGACCTATAGGCCAGCAGGAGGCGCGATAGGCAGCATTGTAGGGAGGGTCCTTGAATCCTGAGCATCCCTTGCTTAATAATTTGGACTGCACATTCCGCCTGGCCATTGGAGGCCGGCTTGAACGCCGCAGTCCGACATAAACTCCCGGAATTCATGGCTCGTGAAACACGGGCCATTATCACGAACCAGGATGTCCAGCAAGCCATGGGTTGCGAAGATCGCACGTAGGCTTTCAACAGTGGTGGATGACGTGCATGAATTCAGGATGATGCAGTCGATCCATTTCGAGTACGCATCTACAACGAAAAGGAACATTCTCCCCATGAACAGGCCCACGTAGTCAACGTGAATGCGTGACCATGGCTTGGTGGGCCAGGGCCACAGACTGAGCGGGGCCTCCCTGGGGGCATTGCCCAGCTGGGCACATGTCGTGCACCTGCGAACACTGTTCCAGGTCTGAGTCAATTCCGGGCCAGCAAACGTGTGACTAGGCAATGGCCTTCATCAGCACAATGCCTGGGTGCTCGCTGTGGAGTTCCCTGATGAACGCCTCCCTGCCCTTCTGGGACATAACTACCCGGCTGCCCCATAGTAGGCAGTCAGCTTGGATGGAGAGCTCATCCATCCGTCTGTGGAATGGTCTGACCTCCTCAGGGCATGTTCCATGTGCGGGCGCCCAATCCCCAGTCAGGACACATTTCTTAATCAGGGATAGGAGGGAATCTCTGTTTGTCCAGATTTTGATCTGGCTGGCTGAGATAGGGGAGCCTGCACTGTCAAAGGCATCGACAGCCATGACCATCTCAGTGCTTTGTTCAGCTGCCCCCTCGGTGGTGGCCAGTGGGAGCATGCTGAGCGCGTCAGCGCAATTTTCAGTGCCGGGCCAGTGCCGGATGGAGTAGTCATAGGCCGCTAGCGTGAGAGCCCATCGCTGTATGTGAGCTGATGCGTTGGCATTGACAGCCTTGCTGTCTGACAACAGGGATGTGAGTGGCTTATGGTCCGTCTCTAATTCAAACTTCCTACCAAAGAGGTACTGATGCATTTTTTTTACACCATAGACACATGCAAGCGCTTCCTTCTCAACCATCCCATTGCCCCATTCTGCTTGAGAGAGCGACCTGGAGGCATAAGCCACAGGTTGTAGCTGACCCTCAGCATTACCCTGCTGCAACACGCACCCAACCCCATAGGACGATGCATTACATGTCAGAACTAAACTTTTGCAAGGGTCATACAGGGTCAACAGCTTGTTTGAACACAGTAGGTTTCACGCCCGATCAAAAGCCCGTTCCTGACAGTCCCCCCAAAACCAATCACAACCCTTACGCAGGAGCACGTGTAGCGGCTCCAACAATGTGCTCAAGTTCGGCAGAAAGTTCCCGAAATAGTTCAACAGTCCCAGGAATGAACGCAGCTCCGATGTGTTGCAGGGCCTCGGTGCTCGTTGAATCGCCTCTGTTTTGAATTCAGTGGGCCGAATCCCATCTGCAGCAACCCTCCTGCACAGAAACTCAACCTCGGGAGCTAAGAACATGCATTTAGACTTCTTGAGTCGCAGGCCTACCCGGTCCAGTTGGCGCAGCACCTCCTCCAGGTTGTGGAGATGTTCCCCGTTGTCTCGACCCGTGATGAGGATGTCGTCCTGGAATACGATCGTTCCAGGGATGGATTTAAGCAGGCTTTCCATGTTGCATTGAAAAATCTCGGCCACTGATCGAATGCCAAATGGGCACCTGTTATACGCAAACAGTTCCTTGTGCGTGGTGATGGTGGTCAGCAGTTTAGATTCGTCGGCCAGTTCCTGGGTCATATAGGCTGAAATGAGGTCCAACTTCGTGAACAGCTTGCCACCTGCCAGCGTGGCGAGGAGGTCCTCCGCTCTTGGGAGCGGGTATTGGTCTTGTAAGGACACCCGATTGATGGTGGCCTTGTAGTCGCCACAGATCCTGACAGAGCCATCAGCTTTAAGAACGGGAACGATGGGGCTCGCCCAGTCGCTGAATTCAACAGGCTAGATGATGCCCTCTCACAACAGCTGGTCCAATTCGCTCTCGATTTTCTCCTTCATCACATACGGCACCGCTCTGGCTTTGTGGTGCACTGGCCTGGCGTCTGGGGTGATGTGTATCACCACTTTAGTGCCTTTGAAAGTCCCGATGCCCGGTTGGAAAAGTGACTCGAATTGTTGTAGGACTTGTGAGCACGAACTTCGCTCCACCGAGGACATTGTGTGAACATCCCCCATTTCCAGTTCATCTCGGCTAACCAGCTCCTCCCCAACAGTGCGGGACCATTGCCCGGGACAATCCAGAGCGGCAGGCGGTTCACTAAGCTGTTGTGAGTGATAGCCAACATTGCACTGCCTAACACCGGAATGATTTCTTTGGTGTAAGTCCTTAATTGTGTCTCGATACATTCTAATTTGGGTCTACTGGCTTTGAGTGGCCATAGCTTCTCGAATTGTTGAACGCCCATGAGTGACTGGCTGGCCTCCGTGTCCAGCTCCATGCGTACTGGGATACCATTCAATAAAACCCTCATCATCATTGGTGGCGCTTTGGTGTATGAACTGTGAATATTCGCCGCATGGACCCGCTGAACCTCGGCGTCCATCGATTTGCCCCAAAAGTCATCCTGCCTCACAGAACCCTCTTCTGGTCCATCTGCCTCATATATCAGTCTGGTTGCAGGCTTTCTGCACATATGAGCTAAATGACTACTGTGGTTGCAGTTTCTGTAGACAATCTGTTGGAATCTGCAAGATCTGGCTGAGTGTTTTCCCCCACACCTCCAGCATGAGTTAAAGTTTCCATTGTTGGGGACAAAAGGGTTGTGGTCAGAAATTCCGCACTGACTGTCCCTCTGACTGCTCTTAAGTACCCTATTAGTAGGTGTCAATGGCCCCATCCTGGGCCGCATTGTCCACTGTGATGGCGTGAACGTCAGTTCAGCCTGCCATTGTCTCTGTTGAGGTCCTACTCTGGAGTCTATTACTGCCTTATGAATGTCGGACTGCCCCTGCCTGCCTGCGAGGCTCTGAGTAGCATTGAGGACGTTGACTCCCTGATCCATCGTCGCATTGGAGGCAGAATTGCGCGCGTAAATCATTTTTATCTCTTCTTCCCCCGCCATGAAAGTCTGAGCCAACAATGCCGCCGCTTTCAAGGTCAAGTCCTTGATCTCAATTAACTTGCGAAAAACTCCCGCATGACCGATACCCTCGATAAAGAAGTCCCTTATCACCTCCCTCCTGCAGGCGTCTGTGAACTTACAGAGGCTGGCCAAGCACCTGAGGTCCGCTACAAAGTCCGGTATGCTCTGTCCTTCACCATGTCGGTGGGTGTAGAATCTGTGTCGAGCCATGTGTATGCTGCTCACCGGTTTGAGGGGCTCCCCAAGCTAAGCTCCTCAAAGGTCTTGTCCGACGACTTTTCGGGTGCCAGTGGACGTGCTAGCCGACATTATCTCACATTCAATCCACTTGGAATACGCGTCTGCAACCACAAGGAACATTTTACCCATGAACGGGCCTGCATAGTCGATGTGTACCCTCGGCCATGGTTTGGAGGGCCAAGACCATAAACTTAGCAGCACCTCCCTGGGTACATTGCTTAACTGCGAGCATGTATTACACCTGTGAATGAAGGACTCTAAGTCCGCATCGATACCGAGCCACCACATGTGGGATCTGGCTATCGCTTTCATCATTACGATGTCTGGGTGGGTACTGTGGAGGTCATTGATGAAGGTGGCTCTGCCCTTTTTGGGGATCACTACTCGATTGCCCCACAGAAGGCAGTCTTGCCTGTATAGACATTTCATCTTTGCGCCGCTGGAATAGCTTTATCTCTTTCTGCATTTCCACTGGGACACTGGACCAGCTCCCGTGAAGCACACAGCTTTTGACTATAGATAATAAGGGGTCCTGGCATGTCAAGGTTTTGATCTGCCACGCAGTGACGGGTGATTGCTCACTCTCAAATGCTTATATAACCATGGCTAGATCTGCAGCCTGTGCCATTTGTACCCCCATGGTGGGCAATGGCAGCCTACTGAGAGCATCGGCGCAGTTTTCTGTGCCTGGCCTGTGGCGGATGGCATAGTCGTATATGGACGTGAGCGCCCATCTCTGGATATGGACCAATGCGTTGGTAATTAACCCTTTACTCTCGAAGAACGGGGATATAAGTTTCCAATTAAAATTTTAGCCCAAACAGGATTGATGCATTTTCTTCACCCCATACACACACGCTAACGCTTCTTTCTCACTCATGCTGTAGGCTCTCTCAGCCTTAGACAGACTCCTGGATGCATAAGCAACCAGTTGCAGTTTCCCAAAATCATTAGCTTGTTGCAATACACACCTGACGCCATATGATGACGCATCACATGCTAGTACCAAAAGCTTACATGGATCATACAACACAAGCAATTTGTTTGAACAGAACAATTTTATCGCTTTTACAAAGGCATTTTCTTGGCTTTTGCCCCAAACCCATTCATCCCCTTTTCGTAGTAAGACTTGCAGTGGTTCTAACAGTGTGCTGAGATGTGGTAAAAAGTTACCAAAGTAGTTCAGGAGTCCCAGAAACGACCACAGCTCCGTCACGTTCTATGGCCTCGGTGCTTTCTCGATTGCCTCCGTCTTCACGTTGGTGGGCCTGATGCCGTCTGCCGCAATCCTCCTTCCCAGAAACTCCACTTCAGGCACCAGGAAAACGCACTTTGAACGTTTTAACCTGAGCCCCACGTGGTTGAGTCGACTCAGAACCTCCTCCACATTCTGCAGATGCTCAACTGTGTTCCAACCTGTGACCAAGATGTCGTCCTGGAAGAACACGGTGTGCGGGACCAACTTCAGTAAACTTTCCATGTTTCTCTGGAATATCGCTGCTGATCGGATTCCAAACGGGCATCTGTTATAAATAAAAAGACCTTTGTGCGTTTTGATACAGGTGAAGGCTTTCGATGATTCCTCCAGTTCCTGCGTCATGTTGGCTGAAGTCAGATCCAGCTTCGTGAATGTCTTTCCTCCTGCCAGTGTTGCAAAGAGGTCGTTGATCTTTGGTACTGGGTATTGATCCTGCAAGGAGAAACGATTGATAGTTAATTAGGTTCTGATGGTGCCGTCTCCCTTGAGGACTGGGATTATAGGACTGGCCCACTCGTTGAACTCAAATCAGGGAAATGATGCTCTCTCTTTGCAGCCAGTCGAGCTCAATCTCTACCCTTTCTCTCATCATGTACGGTACTGCTCTCGCCTTGTGATGGATGGGTCACGTCCCCGGAATTAGGTGGATCTGCACTTTTGTTCCTTGGAATTTCCTGATGCCTGGTTCGAACAGCGAAGGAAATTTGATTAAGACCTGGGCACATGCAGTGTCATCAGCGGGCGATAGCGCTTGGACGTCGTCCAGTTCCAACGTATCTTTCCCAGCCAGCTCCTGCCGAGCAGTGTGGGACCATCGCCCGGTACCACCCAGAGTGGAAGCTTGTGCACCGCTCTATCATAGGAGACGTTTACGGTAGCACTGCCGATTACAGGAATCAGCTCTTTCGTGTAATTTCTTAGTTTCGTGCGAACTGGAGTTAAGACTGGCCTTGAGGCCTTGTTATACCACAACCTTTCGAAAGTCTTTTTGCTCATGGCGGACTGGCACGCGTCCGTGTCCAGCTCCATTAAAACCGGGAGTCCATTTAGTTCAACGTTCAGCATTATCGGGGGCCAATTCGTGGTGAATGTGTGAACCCCATGTACCTCTGCCTCCTTGAACTGAGGCTCTGGTTCATCGTGATCCTCCGTGGATCTGTCCTCCCTGCAACATGGTGGTTTGCAGGTTTAACAGGCTTAGCAGCTCACCTGCACACTCGTTGGAGGTGTCCCATTGTTCCACAGCCTTTGCAAACGTACTCTTTGAATCAGCATGAATGGAAACGATGATCACTCCCACAGCGCCAACAAGGTATTAATGGCCTTGCATTCATCACCCTTGATGGTGGACTCCGACATCTGCGGACGTGTAGCTGCAGGTACGTGTGACCTGCCCTGTAGGTTACGATTCGACAACAACATCACTTTGTTCACAGTACTTGTCGCAGCACTTGTGTGTTGAGAGATTTGCTTCATACTGTCACTGGTGTTAATGAACGCTTGGGCTATCGCTATGGCCTTACTCAAGGTTGGGGTCTCTACAGTAAAAGGTTTGCGAAGTATGGTTTCATGGCCAATGCCAAGTACGATAAAGTCTTTGAGCATGTGCTCTAAATGTCCTTCAAATTCGCAATTCCTGCAAGGCGTCTTAACTCGGTGACATAACTCGCCACTTCCTGGCCTTCAGACCTTTTGTAGGTGTAGAACTGGTATCTCGCCATCAGAACGATTTCTTTCGGGTTCAAATGCTCTCGAACCAGTGTGCACAAATCATCGTATGATTTCTCCGTGGGATTCGCTGTAGTGAGCAGATTTTTCATGAGGCCATATGTTGGTGCCCCACAGACGGTGAGGAGGATCGCCTTTCGTTTGGCAGCGCTCTCTTCCCCATCTAGCTAGTTGGCCACGAAGTATTGGTCGAGTTGCTCCACAAAAGTTTCCCAATCATCTCCCTCCGAGAATTTCTCCTGGATGCCCACTGTTCTCTGCATCTTTGGGTTCGCTATCTGTGTCTCATTGCCAGTTGTTGTGTGTGGAGAAAGAGTCAGACTGAACACTGTGAGCTCAAAGTAAAGTGTGACCATAGTCTTTTATTGCAGGTCTCCAGAGTGCCTCTCCAACCTGCGAAGCCTCCTTAAATACCTGTGCTCCAAAGGGATTATGGGATCCCTTGGGACTCCAGGGGATGAGCCCTCTGGTGGTTGTACAGAGTAAATACAAGTATACATGTATAACACTAATAACTCCTTATGTGGCTCGGGTTCAAATTTTCTTTGATAATGCTCCTGTGATGCGCCTTGGGATGTTCTACTATGTTAAAGGTGCTATATAAATGCAAGTTGTTATTTGCAGAGTTCTTTCCAAAATTGACACATCTGAAGATAGCAACCAAATCCATTTTACCTTCATGCCATTCAATCTACAGATTTTTTTCAACCCAAGGTTGGCAGTATCTAATCATTACTTCTTGATTTTAGCTCTTCTATTGTTTGTACCCTTCATAATATCCTGCACTGTGGGCCTTGACTCCTTTTTTCAGGATAATGTAAATGGCTTTCAGCCAAGTAAATGACCAAGAAGGAAATTCTTCCATTACCCAATGTCATTATTTGTCACTTTCAGAAGCATTGTCCTTCCTCAGAAAATATCCCGGTTAAAATATGTTTTGTGCTACAGCACACTAAATATGCACTCTTAAACATGCAGTGGTTTTTGATTCAAAGTTGCTTAATTCAAAAGATCTAATATTTCAACTGTTTAACCTCTAAGGCTGGGAAATTACATAGCATCCCCGTTTGGGGGTAGTAACATCCGCAAGACGGAACTTTATGCGGCAGGCGCAGCAGTCCCACCCCGCTCGCAAAATTGGTGTTATCGCCCAGAGAGGAAGTGGAGCGTAAAAAATTGAGCTCCACTTCCTCTCTGGGGTGCTAACAGGGCACATGGGTCGGTGGTGGGGCGCTGTGCTTCGCATTGGGCCATGTAGCGCTGCCACAGAGGAGGGGCCCTCCCCTTCATTAAAGGGGAGAGCCCAAGCTGCAAACTCTGTGGGGCCTTACCTGGAGCACCGGAGAGTGGGGTGTTGTGTCACCAGCCTAGCATTCAAGCAGAGTGCCGGGCTGCCAGATCGTGGCACCGACCCCGAGTTTAACGAGGCAAAGGGGCGTCGGCAAAATGCCGATTTTTAATCCAAGATGGCCGACACCTCCCCATTAAGTAGCGCCCGCAAGCCTTCTGCCGCCCCGTGCATGTCCCCTGAAGCTGTCGCTGTCATCACCTGGTACAGCTTCAAGGGGCGATACTGAATTTTTGCTCCGTGGCGAAAATGGGGTCCTGTGCACAGTAATGAAGTTGTCATTGCCGGCGCCTGCAGAGCAGGGCGCAACTGGTTACCGCCACCGCTAAACTCCTGCAGAATTTAGCGGGATTTGTTAGCAGCGGCTTGACTGGGCAGAAAGTCGTTTGCGCCCCGTTAACCGTCCCCCTGGGGCACAAATGACCTCAATTTCACCACCTAAATTTCTACTTTGTTATTGACGTTGCTGGTGTCCAGTTATTGGTCAATTGTTTTTTAGCACAAAAAAGTAAAGTGCATTATCTGGTGTAGACTGTATAGTATTGTGGAAAATCAGTTGTACACTTAACAGGCATACATATAGGTCAAAAATTCATGACCCTACTCCCTGCTGGAACATTGACTGAGGGGGACCACTCCACTGGCCATTTATGCACCTCACCCCATTAAAATTACTGGGGTCAGGTCAGGCTATTTAAATAATGTATCTGAGCACCCACTTCAGTAACACCATGACTGTGCAAGTACCAGCGTTGGGTAGCCGCTGGGAACCAGTGCTGCCAGGTCTAACTGAAGATTGACAATTGTGTCAAAAATGGTCCCTTTTCCAGCAAGACAGTTTTCCTTTCAGCAGTCGATCACTCGCATCTAACTGCTACAAGGAAATGGGCCTTGCCCACTTTGGTTGGCCTCACCTTCTTTAGGATATTCATAGAATCATAGAAGTTTACAGCATGAAAAGAGGCCATTTTGGCCCATCATGTCCGCGCGGCCAACAAGTGGCAATCCAGCCTAATCCCACTTTCCAGCTCTCGGTCCATAGCCCTGCAAGTTACGACACTTCAAGTGCACATCCAAGTACTTTTTAAATGTGGTGAGGGTTTCTGCCTCTACCACCCCTTCAGGCAGTGAATTCCAGACCCCCACAACACTCTGCATGTAGAAGTTTCCCCTCAAAACTCCTCTAAATCTTCTAACAATTAATTTAAATTATGCCCTCTGGTTGTTGGTCCCTCTGCTAAGGGAAATAGGCCCTTTCTATCCACTATATCTCGGCCCCTCATAATTTTATACACCTCAATGAGGTCTCCCCTCAGCCAAGGAAAACAAACCCAACCTATCCAATTTGTCCTTATAGCTAAGATTCTCCACTCCCGGCAACATCCTCGTAAATCTCCTCTGTACCCTCTCCAGTGCAATCACATCCTTCCTGTAATGCGGTGACCAGAACTGCATGCAGTACTCTAGCTGTGGTCGAACCAGTGTTTTATACAGTTCAAGCATAACCCCCCCTGCTCTTGTATTCTATGCCTCAGCTAATAAAGGCAAGCATTCCGTATGCCTTCTTAACCACCTAATCTACCTTGCCTGCTATTTTCAGGGATCTGTGGACATGCACTCCAAGGTCCCTTTGTTCCTCTACACTTCTCACTATCCTACCATTTAATGTGTATTCCCTTTCCTTGTTAGCCCTCCCCAAATGCATTACCTCACACTTCTCTGGATTAAATTCCATTCTGCCCACCTGACCAGTTGATTGATATCTTCCTGCAGTCCGCAGCTTTCTTCTTCAATATCAACCACACATCCGATTTTAGTATCATCTGCAAACTTCTTAATCATACCCGCTATATTCAAATCTAGATCATTGATGTATACCACAAAAAGCAAGGGACCCAGCACTGAGCCCTGCAGAACCCCACTGGAAACATCCTTCCAATCAATCACAGAAACACCCATCAACCATTATCCTTTGCTTCCTGCTTCTGATCCAATTTTGGATCCAACTTGCCACTGTGCCCTGGATCCCACGAGCTTTTACTTTCCTGACCAGTCTGCCATGTGGGACCTTATCAAAAACTTTGCTAAAATTCATATACACTACATCATATGCTTTGCTCTCATCGACCCTCCTGTTACCTCCTCGAAAAATTAAATCAAGCTAGTCAGACACGACTTTCCCTTAACAAATCTGTGCTGACTGTCCTTGATTAATCCATGTCTTTCTGAATGAAGATTTATCCTGTCCGCCAGGATTTTTTCCAATAATTTTCTCACCACAGAGGTTAGGCTGACTGGCCTGCAATTACTCGGTTTATCCCTTTCTCCCTTCTTAAACAATCTACCGTACATTTGCTTCCTGCAGATATGTTGGGTCTCAGCTGCTTTTTTTAATGTCATCTGGAAAAGAGGTGAATAGAAGAAGGGTCTACCCACTCTGCCTGAGTAAGCTCCCAGCACAGGCCAAATGTCATAAACAGGCTGCACCCCAATTTCCACCCTTGCTAGCTAGCACCTTCCACACTACCATCCCCAGTTTGATTGAAACCCTGAGCAAATTCTGGACTATAGTGTCCACCTATTCCTATAAACGTACGCTAAACATGATGGATATTAAAGATCCTTTGGCACAGTATGAAGAAGAGAAAGGTATTTTCCTGCTGTCCAACTAACATTCCTCCCTCTGTCATGTTTGTAACTACAATGTAACACCACCGTATTACTGTATACACTCAACACAGATGCACACCTTGACCACAGGGAGTGAACTTGTGGGAGACACTCCTTACCTGATCACTCAGGTATATAAAGGGAGGACCCACGCAGGGTCATCACTTCTGGAGTGCTGTAATAAATGGTTAAGGTCACTGAGTGACCTTGTCCCTGGAATGTGCCTTGTGTGGTTTCATGCTGTAGAGTAAGGACTTTACATTGTCGACGAGAAACGGGAATTAATGACCCACGAGAATGGCCACCGGTAGCACAGATGAACGGTACTGTGTTGGCGAAGACTGGGACAATTTTGTTGAGAGGCTTCAGCAGAGCTTTGTCACAAAAGACTGGCTGGGGGATGCAGTGGCCGACAAGCGTCGTGCTCATCTTTTGACCAGCTGCGGGCACTCCAAGTGATGAAGGTGGGTGGAGCTTCCCCTTTTGTACCTGAAGGCCCAGGTTAGGAGTGTCTCCCACCTAGTGGTCAGTGTTCTCACAGTGTACAATTTAGGTCAGATTATACATGGGTTACAATGCTGGTTGAATACATTGACTTTGGCGGGGAGTGTTGTTATATATGCATACTTGTATTTACTCTGTACAGCCACGAGAGGGCTCATCCCCTGGAGTCCCAAGGGATCCCATAATCCCTTGGAAGCACAGGTATTTAAGGAGGCCTCACAGGTTGGAGAGGCACTCTGGAGACCTGCAAAAAAGACTCAGGTCACACTTTACTTTGAGCTCAGCATGTTCAGTCTGACTCTTTCTCCATACACAACAATTAGGACAAGTGACTGAAAGCTTGATCAAAGAGGTAAACTATAAGGAGCGTCTTAAACGAGGAGAGAGTGGTAAACAGATGGAAAGATTTAGGGAGGGAATTCCAGAGCTTGGGACCTAGGCAGCTGAAGTCACGGCCACCAATATATACTCAGGGTCTCTTCCCAGAAGGATTATGCAGCTAGATGAGTAAACTTGTCTGGGATGTGCTGTGGGTTCATTTCTGGTATTGACATCTACATTTCCAAATGTTGATCAAGTTCAGAAAATGCAGATGCTCCTAAAATCAGCATTGGAGGCAGACAGCTCTGAAATTTACTGGTAATACCTTTTGACAAGTGGGAAAGGTGAATGCTGAGCGCAGCAGCAATGACTGCTCTTTTGAGGGCTCTGAGCATGCTTACTAAAATATCACTTGTGTTAGCATTATGAGTGATAATATCAATCAATATTGTATGTCAAATATCTACACCACATCAAATGTTTAATACATTCCTCAGTTGATGATGGTGAATAAATTTTAATGTGATACACTTTTAAATGCTAGATTTTAAAACTCAAGATTTTACAGATTAAACACTGATATTTTGCAACAAATGTTAACATTAGTGTAACAAAACATTAGGAGTAGCTTTACATGCTAGTAGCCTTCAACTAGAAAAAGTTTACATCTAAAACATAGGGCAGAAATTAATTTTGGCCCAATTCTGGGCCTGAAATGGGCAACATGTTGGGATCTGCACTGGAGGCCCGAGGCCTAGCCGAAATTGTGCCTAGAATATTGCTACCAATCAGGCATCCAGAGGCAGCTCACCAGCTCCACAAGGATGATTGGGTTGGTTGCCTCTCCAGCAGTGGCCCTCAACTACGTCCCAGAGGAAGGGAGGGAGGGGAATGATCAAGTGGCTGGGGTGAAGTAGCACTTGTGCTGCTCTCGGTTCCATATTCAGGAAAGTATATATTTTTTAAACTTACCTTTTTGCTGGCGACTCCCAGCAGTTCCCTTAAGGTTAGGCTGCATGTAGATATGGTAATCCTGACATAGCAGGCCCAGCGCCAGATGTGTTCATGATATCCCAATTTTGGGAAGGGGGCCTCAAACAGGCCATTGGCCCCCTATTTGTATATGCAAAGGGCAAAGCGCCTATTCAGGCGCAGGGCCTGGACGCCGAAACTGGAGCCTTTACCAACATGGAGGGCGACGCTCTTCCAGCATGGAATGTCAATTGAGATCTTGTATTGTTCAGCTTCCCTGCTGACTCAATATATATTTAAACCGGTATAGATTATTATGTTTTGTGGTTGTTTGGCCGCAGCAAACCTGTAATCTTTGCAATAACAGGAACCGACCTTTCCATGGAAATTTTTTATTATGCATACCCAAATTTCACCTTTCATGAGTAAATATATTGTTTAACATTCAAACTGGTGATGGGCCAACCAGATATAAAAATTCGAAATTATATTAACTCTAATATTTCAATATTGATTATGAATATAACAGCCTCGTTTGACATTTTCAGTGGCTCTAGGGTAACTACAAAGATTTAAGATGAGATTCACGTTAATTGAAATATCTTTCATAAAATATATTTTTTTAAACGATATCAGTATTGCAGCAATGAGCAAATGTGCCTCCTTGTACCAAGTAACACTGTGAGAACACATAACAATGGAATCACACAAACAAATTCTAACATCTACACCTACTTCCTTCGATTTAACTTCGATTTATATAAACCTGACATCCAATAACTTATTTTAAAAAGGTTTTACCTGCTCATCAAGGTGAAGGTGTCAGTGCTGAGACATGGAAGAGTTTTGGACCTGGACTCCAGGGGAGGAACATAGGAATTGTTAGATTGAAAAAGACAAAGGTCCATTTAGTTCACTTTCTACCATCCTGGTAGTCACACCATACAATGATAATGCAGTTGTTAACTAATCATGGTAATCATTCTCTATCAATTAGTCTACAACAGATCCCAATGGTAGAAAGCTTTGAGAACCATCACATTTTTATCGCATAATACTCCTATGAAGCGCCTTGGGACGTTTCACTACGTTAAAGGCTCTATATAAGTACAAGTTGTTGTTGGTGTACGTCCCAAGTCAGCTGCTCCTCACAAACCTGCTACACTTTCCATATGCCATGCTTCAAATTACCCATATACTATACCCGAAAGAATTATTTTCTGAAAGAAATCTATCCAATTTGCATTTAAATGAATCAATACAATCTGCTTCCATCATCTCCCGAAGGAACATGTTTCATAGAGTGAACACTGGCTGAGATACTGGGGGTAGTTTTAGGACGCGCTTATTTGTACTGCAAAAATGGCCACCATGCTCCACCCTTTGGCCCCTTGGAGGATAAGCCACACCCTGAAGTTTCACAGGAATGTGTAACTGGAACCGCCCATCCCAAGGTCGCACTGACTTTGCCAATTGTAACTTGATCCACTTTGACTTCCTGAAGTGACAGAGGACAGAGCTCCCCAGAAGGCAGCAAGGGCAAGCCAAAGTGCCTTACCCCAGTCCAAGTCCATGCCTTCCCCTCAACTCCCACCCCATCATAGATGGGACAGTCATTGTGTACGGATTGTTAACAGGTTTATTGGGTATGAAGTGAATAGTGAGCATTGTGACTTCTGGATATCATCCACTCCAACGATGTCCCTTGTAGGGGGTTGGAAGAACGTGATCCATCTTCCCTGCGTTCCCTCTCTCCCCTCCGATACCCCCTTCCCACCCATGTCTTCCCCCCGTAACCCATGTCGCTCCCCCCACCCCAGTCTCTCACGCTCTCGCTCTCTCTCTCTCGCAGTCTGTCTCTGTCTCCCTCAGCCTCTCTATCTACCAGTTGCTCACTCTCTCCCCAGTATCTCTCTCCCCGCCCCCCAGCCTCTCTCTCTCTCTCTCTCTCTCTCTCTCTCTCTCTCCTCCAGCCTCTCTATCTACCAGTCTCTTTCTCTCCCCCAGTCTCTCTCACTTTCCCCCCAGCCTCTCTCTTCCCCCAGTCTCTCTCTCTGCCCCCAGCCTCTCTCTCTCCCTCCCCCAGTCTCTCTCTCTCTTCCACCCCACTCTCGGCCCACCCACCGCTTCTCTGCCTCCCACCGCTGCTCGGACCTGCTCTCGACAGCCCACGGGCCCTCTTGGCTGCTGCTCTCGGGGCCCCCGAGAGGGGTTGGAGTTGGAGCGGGCAAGAGAGTTGGGATGAAAGTGTCGGGGGTGGGGAGAGAGTCGGGGTGGGGGGGGAGAGAGTCGGGGTGGTGGGGGAGAGAGTCGGGGTGGTGGGGGAGAGAGTCGGGGTGGTGGGGGAGAGAGTCGGGGTGGGGGGGAGAGAGTTTGGGTGGGGGGGGAGAGAGTCGGGGGTGGGGGAGGAGAGAGTCTGGGTGAGGGGGAGAGAGTTTGGGTGGGTGGGAGAGAGTTTGGGTGGGTGGGAGAGAGTCTGGGTGGGCGGGAGAGAGTCAGGGGGAGAGAGTTGGGGGGAGGGAGTCAGGGGTGGGCGGGGAGAGAGTCGGATGGGAGAGAGTCGGGTTCTGAGTGGAGACTCGGGCCTCAGGTCCTGCTTCTCAGCACCACATGGAGAGAATGATTCAGGGCCGGGGAGGGGGGGCGGGCGGAGCTTGACAAGGGGGCGGGACTTGACACAGGCATGTCTGTCAAAAAAAGTGCAGTACAAATAGTTACACTGGTAGTTTTAACCCCCAAAAATGGGTGGCTTTGGGTCAGGTGGGAAGTTAAAAGGCTAAAAATATGAAACAGGAACTCAACCCGCCCACTTTTCATTTTAAAGGAGGTGGGACGAGGGGCGGGAGACCAATCTGCTCCCAGGAGGCGGGTTGGTTGTTAAATTCTTTGAAGGAGGCTGTGAGCCTTCATTTTAAGTGTTTTCTATTTTTAACCGCTGTTGTCTAGGTTTCCTGGGCTTTGGGAAACTCTGCACATAAAAGGAGACTAGAAGGGCTGGATCCATCAGGTACGTGTCTTCTTCGGCAATCCCCCAGAGTCGAGGATGACTTGCTTCCAGACTAAAATGAATTCTAAGGTGACTGATGAGACCAATGCGGGATCTGCAGTCTCTGTCACAGGTGGGGCAGACGGTGGTTGGAGGGATGGATGGATGGATGGGGTGCTTGATTTATCGTGCGCTCCTTCCGATTTTTGTGCTTGGATTCCGTATGCTCCCGACGGAGAGACTCGAGGTGTTCCGCACCTTCTCGGATGTTTCTCCTCCACTTTGAATGGTCTTGGGTTAGGGATTCCCAAGAGTCGGTGGGGATATTGCATTTTTTTTCAAGGAGGCTTTGAGGGTGTCTTTGAAGCATTTTCTCTGCCCTCCTGGTGCTCACCTGCCATGACGTAGCTTAGAGTAGAGCGCTTGTTTCGGGAGTCTCAGGCATGCAGACAATGTGGCCCATCCATTGGAGCTGATTGAGCGTTGTCAATGCCTCGATGCTGAGGATGTTGGCCTGAGAGAGAACGCTGATGTTGGTGCGCCTATCCTGAGAATTAATTGCAGGATTTTGCAGAGGCAGCATTGGTGGTACTTCTCCAGTGCTTTGACGTGCCAACTGTACATAGCACATGTCTCTGAAGCATTTAGGAGGGCACGTATCACTACTGCTCTGTAGACCATGAGGTTGGCGCCGGGTTTGAGATACTGGTCTTTGAACATTCTTTTCCTCAGGCGGCCGGAAGCAGCATTGGCACACTGAAGGCGGTGTTGGACTTCGTCATCGATGTTTGCCCTTGCTGATAGTAGGCTCCCAAAGTTTGGGAAGTGGTCCACATTGTCCCAGGTCTCATCATGGATCTTGATAACCGGGGAGCAGTACTGTGTGGCGGGGGCAGATTGGTAGAGGACCTTTGTCTTACTGATGTTTAATATGAGGCCCAGACTCTCATATGCTTCATTGAAGGTGTCAACAATGGTTCCGAGTATGCACAAGTGCAAGTGTCATCTGCATATTGTAATTTAATGAAAGAGCTTGGTGCAACCTTGAACCTGGATTGGAGGCGTCAGAGGTTCAACAATTTCCCGCTTGTCCTGTAGATTAACTGCACTCCAGCATGGAGCTTGTTCAGGGTGAGATGAAACATTGCAGTGAGGAAGATTAAGAAGAGCGTTGGTGTGATGACACAGCCTTGCTTGACCCTGGTCTGTACTTGTATTGGGTCTGTGGTGGATCCGTTGGTAAGAATCACGGCTTGCATGTCATCGTGCAGCAAGCGAAGGATGGTAAAAAATTTTTGAGGACAGCTGAATTTGAGAAAGGATGCTCCATAATCACTCACTGTTGATAGAGTCAAAGGTCTTTGTGAGGTCAAAGAAAGCCATGTACAGAGATTGATGCTGCTCTCTATATTTTTCTTGGATTTGTCACCCGGTGAAGATCATGTCCGTTCTGCCCCTTAGTGGGCAGAATCCGCATTACAACTCTGGGAGGAACTCTTCAGCCACTGGGAGGAAAGGATTGAGGAGGATTCTTGCAATGATTTTCCTTGTGGCAGATTTGAAGATGGTCACGATCACTGCATCTCTGAGATCCCTGGCATGCTCTCCTCCTTTCAGCTCAGTACTGTACAGTACTGCTTGTAGGCCAGAATGAACTGGAGAGTTTCCTCCAGGCCCAACAAGCTATCCCTGTAAACTCCAAACTGCCCCGCTACCTCCACGATCTTCCCCCCACCCCCCGACACCCCCATGATTAACCACCACCATCCCGGTCGCTGACCCCGTGATCTCTGACTCTCTGATAGAGAATTCAAGCAGGCTGCAAGGGTCTGTGAGTAAACACAGACTCCAGTCAGAGTGCCTACGTGTGAAGTGGCACAATGCATTAAGTCATAACTCACACTTGACATTTCGGGACTTTAGACTGAGAGCCAATTATGGGTTAACAACGCATACTGTTGAATCAGTTGAGCCAATAAGGTCAAAGGGGGCGAGCTCACTATTGTAAATTGATCCAGGTATAAGTACAGCCATTTTTTGCCATGTGCTTCAGAAGGACAAAGACCTGGCAATCAGCCAGAAGCTTGTTTGCTGCTGCTGGAATAAAGTTACTTTAAACCTACAACCGGATTTCGCATCTCATTGAAAATTAAAAGATCTAACAATTTTGGCGTCACGATCAGGATCGCTGAGGGAAGAAACTGAATTTTGGACATCAGACGACATACTGAGGTAAGGTATCCTCTTTATAAACGTCCTCACCTCCCCCTTAACGCGATTCCAAAAGCCTCCGGTTTGCGAACCCTCCGGTTGGTAGTCAGCTAAAGATCCCATATAGACGTCTAAATTCGACGGTGTGTTAGTTAATTAATTACCAACCCACTGACCCGGCTGGAAAGCCTACGACTCGAGACCCCAGTAAAAAAATCAGTACTATGGCAGCAGAAAATAAGAGCAAAAAATTGCCTACAACTGTTAAAGGCGGGCGGGCCCCACCTGAGGTTTTCGATAGATGAAATCCTCCAACAGTTGAAAGAATACATAGAGCAACAATTCGACTTACCTAAAACCTGTATCAAGATTGAACAAAAGTACGGAACCTCCAAAGGACAATGGTCCTTAGACGAGATCAAAAGGATCTGGGGAAAAATGACCCGTATGAAAAATAAAGAACGAACCAGATGGTCCCGAGCCGTTATGGGACAGAGCCAACAGCAGAATGAAATCATGACGCGGTCCCAACATGATAGGAATCCGACCAGTACAAAGGAACAATTGCAAGCGGTTTGTCAACAACTTAGACAGAAAAAACTTGAATTGAAAAGTTGGAAGTGGAAGTTAAAGATCTTAAAGGTGAAATTAAAGAATTGAAAAAATCATTAGGTCAAGAGACAGTAATAGGAAAAGGGAACTGTATCGGTCAATTCCCAGGGTACCCATGTTTGGATAAATTAAAAGCGCAAACCTGAAGACACGACCAAGGAATACATACGGATTCTGAGTTCTCTGACGATACAGGGTCGGAGGATGAAGAATTAAGGGTGCGTTTTGCCCCGTTTAAAAAAAAAAGACGAGTTGTAGTCAAATCAGAAGAGATTGCGGATGAGGACGGAAGCAAAAAAACGAAGAAAAGGGAGTGTGCAGAATATTTATTTCATGATCCGGCAGAAAATTGATAAATGGTCCAAGAAGTTGCCCAATCCAAAGAAAGGGGGAGTAAAAACGTGGGACCAATTGGACCGTCTAAGAAATATATATTAACTTCATCCCTGGGACGGAGTGCAAATTTTGACCATAATGGTGCCAAAAACACAAGCAAGAAAATTGCATGCCAAGGTAGAAGAAGTTTTGGAGCAGGATGAGCAAGAGTTAGACGCAGGGTGGGATGCGATTAAACACTGGCTGCACGTCTTCAGTCCAGCTAAGACAGACTGGGGAAAAATTGCAGCCTGCCCACAGTAAGGACAGAGGAGGTCCTGGAGTATGATGAGGGGTTTAGATGCACGTGGCTAGAACATTCGGGTATGAATCATATGGATAAGGAGATGGATGGACAAGTGTTTGGACCCCTGAAAGCAACTTTCGTGGCAGGTCTAAAGCCAGAACTGTCCAAAATGCTTAAGGTAGTGTAACCGGACTGGGAAGGTAGAGGTGGTGGATCGATGTAACCAATTAGACAGGGATATGGGAGCTAAAGTCTGAGCTGTGCATGCTATGGGATGGAAATTCCAGGATTCCGAGAAACAGCCATTAGGAAAATTACCCGGAAAATGTCATTATTGTGGGAAAGAAGGTCACTGGGCCAAAACTTGCAGGGCGAAACAGCAAGGTCATGGCCGGGGAAGAGGACGTGGCCAGGGATACAATTCAGCCAACAAACCAGGCTTGTCACAAGATAACGACCTCAAAGAAGCATTTAAGCGACTGACAATACAACAACAGAAAGAGCTACTTGGGATAGCAAAAAACGATAAGAGCCCACCCTGGCCCCTCTCCTCACACTAATACAACAAAGGGGAGATGGGCTATATATAACTGTGAGGGTGGGCGATAAGGATGTGGACTGTCTTACTGCTTACCCCTAAAATATGGAGACTCTTTGCCATTGGATGATAGGGCACGTACAGCCTATGGAGTTGGGGGCCATAAAATGGAAATTAAAAATACAACGCTGGTACTTATAGGACTGGGTCCACACATGAACTAACCACGCCGGTCTGGATATGCCCAGTAGATCAACCCCTTTTGGGAATGGATATCCTAATCCAAGTAGATTCATCGTTGCATTTCAAGGATGGTCGGGTGACATGGTCAATTAGAACTCTGAGGAAAGAAGAATTGAAGGAACACCCGATATGGGCTAAAGATAAGAATGACTTTGGCCGACTCCAGATGGAGTCTGCGTCATTTACTGGGACCAAGCCTCCATGCACTAAACAGTATCCCATCAGTCCAACTGCCATTGCGGGAATCTTATCTGTAATTCAGCAGTTGGAGAAACAAGGGGTGCTTATTAAAATGCATAGCTCCTCCAATAGCCCTGTGTGGCCGGTACAGAAATCTATTGAGACTTGGCGTTTGGCCATTGATTAAAGGAAAGCTAACCAGTGTATTGATCAAAACGCTCCTTTGGTCGCAGATCCCTCTACCATTTTTAATGCCCTCAAACCGACACATAAATATTTCTCGGTTATCGATCTGGCCAACGGATTTTGGTCGGTGCCTCTGGCACCGGAGGTTCGACATTGGTTTGCTTTCACGGTCCAAGGACAACAGTATACTTGGACCTGGTTACCGCAGGGTTTCCACAACAGCCCTACGGTATTCCACATGGCTTTACAAAGCCATTTGCGAGAATTACCTCCCCTGTCATCCACAGTCATCCAATGTGTAGACGATATCTTGCTAGCTTTAAACACGGAAGAACAGCATGAACAAGATCTACGAGCTCTGCTGGACCACCTTTGGCTGAAAGGACATAAAGCCAGCATCGACAAAGCACAACTATCCCAAGATGAGGTTGTACACCTGGAACAAAACATTTCACAACGAAAGAGAGAACTTACCCAGGATAGAACTGCAGCCATTCGGGCTGCTAAAAAAACCATTACTATTCAGGAACTTAGGTCCTTTTTCGGATTGTGTAACTTTAACAGAAATTGGATTGACTCTTTCACACGGCTTGCCCAGCCACTGAATGATATCTTAAAGGGGAAATGTGCCTCTAAAGAAGCCATCACCCTCACTAAGGAACAGCAAGAGGCCTTCCTGAGTTTGAAAAAGGCCTTGTGTTCGGCACCAGCTCTGGGAATCCCCGACAGTGGTAAGCCATTTACCCTGTTTGTCCATGAGAAAGAAGGATACATGACAGCTATACTGACACAAGAACATGGGGATCGGCAAAGACCTATTGGCTATTATTCGGCAAAACTGGATGCGGTAGCCCTCGGATGGGGAAGTTGCCTAAGGGCCATGGAAGCTACATGTCGAGTAATGATCACTGCGGGTCTAGTCCTCGACCAAAAGCTGATTGTCAAGTGTCCCCACACCGTACATGCTTTGCTGTCTATGAATAGAATGTCTCAGGTGACGGCAGCTAGATGGACCCGCTGGACAGCAGTTTTGGAAGCTCCTAATCTCCATATCGTCCGGGCCAGCCCGGTTACTCCCGCAACTATGCTCCCGATGTCAGAATCGAGGGAGCAAGAGGGGGGAGAATGTGAAGAGCATAACTGCGTGGAGATTTTAAAAGAAACAGAAGAAGCAGCCTTAGCAGCAGAGGAGCCTCTGCACAACCCAGACCTCATCCTGTTTACGATGGTTCTTCCTTTGTTGACAATGGTACCAGAAAAGCAGGATGGGCAGTTACAACTTTTTATGAGGTCGTGGCAAAAGGATGTTTACCCTCAGGAATGTCAGCACAACAGGGCGAGTTACGGGCCCTGTCAGAAGCATGTCGAATTGCAGAAGGACAGACAGCTAATATCTACATAGATTTGCGTTATGCTTTTGGAGTCGCTCACGACTTTGGTCTGTTATGGCAGAAAAGGGAATGCCTCACTGCTGCTGGTACATCTATCCGAAATGGAAAAGAAGTACGAGACTTACTAGAGGCCATACAATTACTTCAGGAAGTGTCCATCCTGAAGTGTAAGGCCCATACCAAGGAAAATACCACAGAAGCACAGGGAAGTGCCCTAGCTGACCAGGCAGCTAAAGATGCCGCCTCACAGGGTGTTCCCCCAGAAGAACCAACACAGATGCGCAGATTGTAAGCACTCATGACTCTGACACGAGACCTTCAAACAATGCAAGGCGAGCGCTCCCGAGAGGAAAAGTGGACATGAATTGAAGCAGGAATTAAGCTATGCGAAGATGGTGTCTGGAGACAAAGAGTTACCGACAAGCCAGTCCCGCCACAAGCACTTATGCCTTTTTTAGCCCAACAGATCCATTCGTTGGGACACTTGGCCTCACAACAGATGATGGCATGGTTCCAGAAAAGCTGGTGGGGTCGGGGATTTAAAAAACATGCCCAGCTGGTAACAGACCACTGTGTGGTCTGCCAGAAAAATAATTCTGGACCCATCACGGTAATGCCCCAACTGAGGCCCCATGCCCCTGTCGGATCATGCCAAGTGGGAGGGACCTTACCAAGTGTTATTGACCACCTAGGCAGCTGTTAAAGTCCAAGGAAAGAAAGCCTGGATCCATGCCTCACACGTTAAATGAGCACCCGTAACTGAAGCTGAAATCTGATAAGGACAATTACTACTTGCCAAAATGTATAAATTTACTGTACTACTGACTGTAGGTATTCTAGGCATTTGCCTACTTCTTACTAGCTGACCCTCTGCACCAAAGGGAAATAGTAGAGTACCCAGGGAATTATATGTAAATACTTTTTTACATATGTCATACGTTTATGCCAAACAAGATAACATTTCCAGTTGTTGGGTGTGTGCGCATATTCCTATCCACTCAAAGGGAGGGATTCTCTTGAGGCCAATTCCCTTGAATATCTCTGTTAGCGTTAGTGTTTTCTCAGAAGAATCACTCAACACTCAGAGTCGGTTCCAACGCCGATGCGGCCTTTATTAACGCTTAGCGGGGAGGAAGTCTCAGGACTGTATCCAGGCTTCTCTCCACAGAACAAAGGGTAACATGGATTTTTATATGTTTCACAACATTTTACTACAGTTACTCAGCCCATCACGGCTGGACACAACCCAATCAAAATGATTATAGATTACATATAGGTTCTTTTAATCCAATAGAATTACCCTGGTGCCTCAGGAACTACATGTTCGGTTATTGTCAGCTCGGGCTGATTGATGACCTTGTTACAGGAGATAGGTTCTCTCCCTATCTCTTTCTTCTTGGGGAAATAATTGGTTTATGACCTTGTTTACAGGAGATGGGTTCTCTCCTTATCTCTTTCTTCCTGGGGAATTCATTGGTTTATTATTCTTATCCTGCATCCAAGGCATTCCTGGTAGTGGGCCTCACAGGGTTATTGCTCAGACAATAGTTCACAGCTTGACTACCTGATTTCCCATCATGCCTGGGCAGCCATTTTATGTGTGGCCACTTTAAACTTATATGAGTTTAAATATATTTAGCAGGTGCCTAATGCCTAATGTTTTGATATATTCTGCAGGTGCCTACTTCCTACAACAATCTCGGAAATGGCTGAGTGGATAATTAATCAAAACAAAACAGGCAATGCGTTTCAGGATACGGAAGACTGGGCACCTAAATGGAAGTCAGCAGGTTACAATCTGACTACCTTTGAAGAGGGGTACCAACCGTGCTACAATAATTCCAAACGGCCCCCATTTTTTGCTATCACTAATACAACGGGGGTAGGAAGACCGGAGGAATCGGTCTGACTGATTAGAAACATGAAGGGAGGCCAAAATATGGGGTATAGTAACTGCTCACAGAATTATAATGTAATCAAGCCACAGAACCGTCCAAACTGGGCCGATGTGGGAATTCTAAACGTAACGGGGATTCTAAATAAAACAGATGGAAAAGCCTGGACAGGCCCCGGAGTATTGCTGACAAAGAAACAGCTAACATTTATTGCCCATAATGGCACCTATTGGGTGTGTGGCCACAAGGCCTACACTTGGCTGCCCCAGAATTGGACGGGATCCTGCTATTTAGCCTATATTGTGCCATATATGTATCATCTAAAGTTCCTGTCGGAACATCTACACCGTCCTAAGAGAGCTATCACAGTAACAGAGAGGTTCTTTGCCATTCTGGTCCCTGGGTATGGGACCGTCAAACTGGCAAGGGAATTCATTAACATGGCATCCATTGTGGAACGGGTAGCCAATGATACCTCAGAGGCCCTAATTTAAATCAATGCAGAAATGGTAGCAACCCACACAGTAGCCCGACAGAATAGACTGGCCCTTGACTACATCCTGGCTGAAAAAGGAGGGACTTGCATCCTACTCGGAACTGAGTGTTGCACATTTCTAAGAACATAAGAACATAAGAATTAGCAACAGGAGTAGGCCATCTAGCCCCTCGAGCCTGCTCCATCATTCAATAAGATCATGGCTGATCTGGTCGTGGACTCAGCTCCACTTACCCGCCCTCTCCACGTAACCCTTAATTCCCTTATTGGTTAAAAATCTATCTATCTTTGACTTGAAAACATTCAATGAGCTAGCCTCAACTGCTTCCTTGGGCAGAGAATTCCACAGATTCACAACCCTCTGGTAGAAGAAATTCTTTCTCAACTCGGTTTTAAATTGGCTCCTCCATATTTTGAGGCTGTGCCCCCTAGTTCTAGTCTCCCTTACCAGTGGAAACAACCTATCTGCCTCTATCTTGTCAATCCCTTTCATGATTTTAAATGTTTCTATAAGATCACCCCTCATCCTTCTGAACTCCAACAAGTAAAAACCCAGTCTACTCAATCTATCATCATAAGGTAACCTCCTCATTTCTGGAATCAGCCTAGTGAATCATCTCTGTACCCCTTCCAAAGCTAGTATATCCTTCCTTAAGTCAGGTGACCAAAACTGCACGCAATACTCCAGGTGCGGCCTTACCAATACCTTATACAGTTGCAGCAAGACCTCCTTGCTTTTGTACTCCATCCCTCTCGCAATGAAGGCCAACATTCCATTCGTCTTCCTGATTACCTGCTGCATCTGCGAACTAACCTTTTGGGATTCATGCACAAGGACCCCCAGGTCCCTCTGCACCACAACATGTTGTAATTTCTCCCCATTCAAATAATATTCCCTTTTACTGTTTTTTTTCCCAAGGTGGATGACCTCACACTTTCTGACATTGTATTCCATCTGCCAAACCTTAGCCCATTCGCTTAACCTATCCAAATCTCCTTGCAGTCTCTCTGAGTCCTCCACACAACCCGCTTTCTTACTAATCTTAGTGTCATCTGCAAATTTTGTTGCACTACACTCTGTCCCCTCTTCTAGGTCATCTATGTATATTGTAAACAGTTGTGGTCCCAGCACTGATCTCTGTGGCACACCACTAACCACTGATTTCCAACCGGAAAAGGACCCATTTATCCCGACCATCTTATTTCTGTTCGACAGCCAATTCTCTATCCATGCTAATACATTTCCTCTGACTCCGCGTACCTTTATCTTCTGCAGTAACCTTTTGTGTGGCACCTTATCGAATGCCTTTTGGAAATCTAAATACACCACATCCATCAGTACATCTCTATCCACCATGCTCGTTATATCCTCAAAGAATTCCAGTACTTAGTTAAACATGATTTCCCTTTCATGAATCCATGCTGCGTCTGCTTGATTGCACTATTCCTATCTAGATGTCCCGCTATTTCTTCCTTAATGATAGTTTCAAGCATTTTCCCCACTACAGATGTTAAACTAACCGGCCTATAGTTACCTGCCTTTTGTCTGCCCCCTTTTTTAAACAGAGGTGTTATATTAGCTGCTTTCCAATCCGCTGGTACCTCCCCAGAGTCCAGAGAATTTTGGTAGATTATAACGAATGCATCTGCTATAACTTCCGCCATCTCTTTTAATACCCTGGGATGTATTTCATCAGAACCAGGGGACTTGTCTACCTTCAGTCCCATTAGCCTGTCCAGCACTACCCCCCTAGTGATAGTGATTGTCTCAAGGTCCTCCCTTCCCACATTCCTGTGGCCTGCAAATTTTGTCATGGTTTTTGTGTCTTCCACTGTGAAGACCGAAGCAAAATAATTGTTTAAGGTCTCAGCCATTTCCACATTTTCCCATTATTAAATCCCCCTTTTCATCTTCTAAGGGACCAACATTTACTTTAGTCACTCTTTTCCGTTTTATATATCTGTAAAAGCTTTTACTATCTGTTTTTATGTTTTGCGCAAGTTTACCATCGCAATCTATCTTCCCTTTCTTTATTGCTTTTTTAGTCATTCTTTGCTGTTGCTTAAAATTTTCCCAATCCTCTAGTTTCCCACTAACCTTGGCCACCTTATATGCATTGGTCTTTGATTTGATGCTTTCCTTTATTTCCTTGGTTATCCACGGCTGGTTATGCCTTCTCTTGTCGCCTTTCTTTTTCACTGGAATATATTTTTGTTGCACACTATGAAAGAGCTCCTTAAAGGTCCTCCACTGTTCCTCAATTGTGCCACCGTTTAGTCCTTGTTTCCAGTCTACTTTAGCCAACTCTGCCCTCATCCCACTGTAGTCCCCTTTGTTTAAGCATAGTACACTCGTTTCTGACACAACTTCCTCATCCTCAATCTGTATTACAAATTCAACTATATTGTGATCACTCATTCCGAGAGGATCTTTTACGAGGAGATCGTTTATTTTTCCTGTCTCATTACACAGGACCAGATCTAAGATGGCTTGCTCCTTTGTAGGTTCTGTTACATACTGTTCTAAGAAACAATCCCGTATGCATTCTATGAATTCCTCCTCCAGGCTATCCCGTGTGATTTGAGTTGACCAATCGATATGTCGGTTAAAATCCCCCATGACTACTGCCGTTCCTTTTTCACATGCCTCCATTATTCCCTTGATTATTGCCCACCCCACCGTGGAGTTATTATTTGGGGGCCTATAAACTACGCTGACCAGTGACTTTTTCTCCTTACTATATCTAATCTCCACCCACAATGATTCAACATTTTGTCCATTAGAGCCAATATCATCCCTCACAACTGCCCTGATATCATCTTTTTTTTAACAGAGCTACCCCACCTCCTTTCCCTTCTTGCCTATCTTTCTGAATTGTCAGATACCCCTGTATGTTTAATTCCCAGTCTTGGCCACCCTGCAACCATGTTTCTGTAATGGCAACCAAATCATACCCATTTGTAATGATTTGTGCCGTCAACTCATTTACTTTATTTCGAATGCTGCGTGCATTTAGGTAGAGTGTTTTCATCCTAGTTTTTAAACCATGATTTTTAGTTTTGACCCCTCCTGCAGCCCTTTTATATTCAGTGGCCCTTTTTGTTTCTTGCCTTTGGTTTCTCTGCTCTCCACTTTTACTCATCTCTTTTCTGTCTTTTGTTTTTGTCTCCTTTTTGTTTCCCTCTGTCTCCCTGTATTGGTTCCCATCCCCCTGCCATATTAGTTTAACTCCTCCCCAACAGCACTAGCAAACACTCCCCCTAGGACATTGGTTCCGGTCCTGCCCAAGTGCAGACCGTCCAGTTTGTACTGGTCCCACCTCCCCCAGAACCTGTTCCAATGCCCCAGGAATTTGAATCCTTCCCTGCTGCACCACTGCTCAAGCCACGTATTCATCTGTGCTATCCTGCGATTCCTACTCTGACTAGCATGTGGCACTGGTAGCAATCCCGAGATTACTACTTTTGAGGTCCTACTTTTTAATTTAGCTCCTAGCTCCTTAAATTCGTCTCGTAGGACCTCATCCCTTTTTTTACCCATGTTGTTGGTACAAATGTACACCACGACAACTGGCTGTTCTCCCTCCCTTTTTAGAATGTCCTGCACTCGCTCGGAGACTACCTTGACCCTTGCACCAGGGAGGCCACATACCATCCTGGAGTCTCGGTTGCGGCCGCAGAAATGCCTATCTATTCCCCTTATGATTGAATCCCCTATCACTATCGCTCTCCCACTCTTTTTCATGCCCTCCTGTACATCAGAGCCAGCCATGGTGCCATGAACTTGGCTGCTGCTGCTCTCCCCTGATGAGTCATCTCCCTCAACAGCACTCAAAGCAGTGTATCTGTTTTGCAGGGGGATGACCAGATGGGACCCCTGCACTACCTTCTTTGTACTACTCTTCCTGTTGGTCTTCCATTCCCTAGCTGGCTGTGGATCCTTCTCATGCGATAAGACCAACTCACTACACGTGCCACTTATGTCATTCTCAGCATCGTGGATGCTCCAGAGTGAATCCACCCTCAGCTCCAAATCCACAACGCGGTCCGTCAGGAGATGGAGGCGGATACACTTCTCACACACGTAGTTGTCAGGGACACCGGAAGTGTCCCTGAGTTCCCACATGGTACAGGAGGAGCATAACACGTGACCAAGCTCTCCTGCCATGCCTTATCCCTTAGATACCCTTAAATTGGTAACAGCAATATTACAGTTTACTTACTGATATAAAAAATAAAAAGAAAAGCTACTCACATATCCCAGATAGCTCCAAAGAAATTACCCACTTAGCGGAGCATATCCAAAAGGAGGTAGAAAAACTTAAGCAACTCCCATCATTCACTTTGTGGAGCGGGACCACTGAATGGCTAGGTTCAATAGGAACTTCATTGGTGGAAGGTTTAATTCTATTCGTTGTAATTATTTTACTTTTATATTGTTTGTTTATGTTGGTTAAATGTTGTTGTAACCAGGCGGCTGTAGCTGCTGTCCTGCAGGTGAAATGCCTTGCAGGTCTCAGCAGACCGTCTGTATATGGCACAGGGGTATGTTATGTTTAAGGGAAGGTTGTTCACTGGCTGAATTAAGATATTGATTTGGATTAAATTGGAATGAGGTTAATTAACCTACTAAAACCAGACTTCCATTGTGCCATGATGGAATTCGGGTTGGTGTAAATTTGTGTGGAAGCTACTAGTCCGGACATGTGGCGAAACACATCAACAAATTTTAGAAGGAAACTCTATCAACATGTATGAAATTATTTTGTAGAATGATTAACCAGTGATACCTGATGTTTTATGATTCCGCTTGTGAACGAATCAAAGGGGGGATTGATAGAGAATTCAAGCAGGCTGCAAAGGTCTGTGAGAAAACACAGACCCCAGTCAGAGTGCCTACGTGTGAAGTGGCACAATGCATTAAGCCATAACTTACATTTGACATTTCAGGACTTTAGGCTGAGAGCCAATTATGGGTTAACAGCACATACTGTTGAATCAGTTGAGCCAATAAGGTCAAAGGGGGCGAGCTCACTATTGTAAATTTATCCAGGTATAAGTACAGCCATTTTTTGCCATGTGCTTCAGAAGGACAAAGACCTGGCAATCAGCCAGAAGCTTGTTTGCTGCTGCTGGAATAAAGTTACTTTAAACCTACAACCGGATTTTGCATCTCATTGAAAATTAAGAAATCTAACACTCTCCCTCTGATCCACCCATCTCTCCCTCTGATGATTCTTCCTCCAATCTCTGCCTGATCCATCCATTTCTGCCAATGATCTCCAACTCTTATCCTCCCTCCGATCTCTTCCCAATGCCCCTATCCCCGCCTCCGATTTCTGACTCTCCCTCCGATTTCTCCTGACCCCCAATCTCTGCCTCTGATTTCTCCCCGACCCTCTATCTATGCCTCCTATCTCTCCTAACCCGTGATCACCCCCAAATCTCCATGTCATGTTGCACCCATTCCCTCTCACAATCTCTACCCCCAATAGCATTATTGTTACCAGCTGCTGGGCTGTGGCATGTTTTGTAGCATTTCCCTGTCCGACAGGGAGCCAAATGTATCAAACAGGCTGGCTTCTGGCAGGGAAACCTATTAAAAATTAAACATGCATGCCGTGGAGTTAAAATTCCATGTTGTGCGGGGAAACCAGAACTCCTCCCACTGCACACATCCCCCCTTCCCCCCCCACCCACACCCCACCCCAGCTTGGAAATCCCGTCCCAGTAAATCCTGGGGCTAATGTTCCTGCATAATTGTTTTGAATTTCCCCCCCTTGAGCTGAAAGCTATGTCCTGCAATTCTACTGTCCTAGACAAGGTGAAGCAGCTTGCCTTGGTTTACATTATCTAGTCCCTTTAGAATCCTAAAATCAGCAATCATATCACCCCTCAACCTTCTCTCTTCTTGTGTGAATATGCCCAATTTACATAATCATTCCTCATGGCCAATACTCCATCCCCTCAGTCAGTCAGGTTGCTCTCTTCTATATCCTATCAATAACTGCAATATTGTTTTTCAACTGTGGCATGCAGAACTGTGCACAGTATTCTAAGTGCGGTCCCAAGAATTATTTATAAAGTAGCATGATAACCTCAGTATTTTGGCGAAATAATGACCTTTTAATACATCCCAACATCCGATCTGCTTTACTTACTTATACCTAGCATTGTTGCGATAGCTTCAGTTTATTATTAATCAGGACCCCAGAACTCTTTCATTTTCCAGGCACATTGGCCTTTAATTTGCGGGCGGCAGCACTGCGACGGTCTGCAGTTCCCTGGGTCACTTTTTTGATACCTTTTTTTTAAAAAACGGAGTAAAATTTGCCTTTCTCCAGTCCCAAGGCACCTCTCCATTATTCAGTGATTTCTGGAGAAATTGTGCCAGAGATCCTGAAATTTTCTCTCTTCGTTCCTTAAGAATCCTCGGTTGCATCTTATCTGGCCTGTGAGAGTCGTTCACCGTAGGTCTGTACAGCTGTTCAGTGACCATGGTGGTAGTAACCTGAATACTGAAACAACTTACCTTTGTATTAGCCTTTAGTTTGCTTTCCAAATCAAATAGATTACCTGTCTGCTCCTTGATAAAGACATAGGGCTCAATTTTCCCCAGTGATTTGTGCCGTTTTTTTTGAGCAGGCTGCTCTTTTTGGCCTAAGTTGAAAAACCACAGTTTCCCCAATCAATTTGCACCAGTGTAACTCAGTTAGTTACGATTTTTTAAAGTCGGTTTCTTTTCAGCCAAAGGGGGTGTAACCAGCCACCTACGCCACTCCTGGCCATTTAGGGAAGTTTGGCCAGCTGAGAGTTACTCCAGTTCTGATTAGGCCAGCGTATGTGGCCTCTCCAGAAAATTCTTCTCTAGAATTAAGGAAATCGGTGCAGGTAAGGAAAGTGATGCTGTAGATGCCCGGACACACTGAAAGAATTGAAAAACACATAGGAGCAACTTACCTCCAATCCCGGCCGAAGGCTGTCCGGTCCCATTCTCAGTCCTCGGTTCACACACACAGTCCGGTAGAGAGAGAGAGAGAGAGAGAGAGAGAGAGCCTCAGCTCGCATTGTGTCTCTGGTTACCATGGCAGCCTGATCTTTTTGGCACAGATCACGGCTCCACCCTCAAAACTAAAAGTCAGGTTGGGCCACGCCAAAATGAAGAAATCCAACGGGGAAACTTAGAACATTTTTTTTGGCATACTTGGGCTCCCAAAAATCGGGCGTAACGCTTCAAGTACGCCAAAAAAAAAGCTTTGGGGAAAATTGAGTCCTATAAAACTCTATATTTGTCCCAAAATATGCCTTAACTTCACCATCTGAAAAGCACTCACTCGTTAATGGCTTAAATGGTTTCTCAATGTTAACAATTGTCCATCAACTGTGGATAAAAGATAGAAGCTAAATTAATATTTCATCAATAGTACATTTTTACTGAAAGTATATTTAAATGCAAAACCTTTAATGAATGGCTCAATACTGACAGGTACTAATATTTATTCCATTTATTTAACAATCAGATCCCCTAACCATACAATTATTGCTTGTATTTACAGCTTTTGCACTTGTGTTGTACACACCAGTCATTGAACAGTTGGGTTAAATTTCCACAGAAATACTGACAGTTATGTGATTTGCAGCAACATTATTCAGTCAACTAATGCAGGTTTGAAAATATTACCAAGAAAAGAAGAACGCGATCAAAATGTTAACCTCGGTATAATATTATGAAATAAACACCTGTGTACATGGAGAGAGCCATGAGGAGTTAGCAGTGAAATAATCATGCAGAAATCACAGTTAAGTAATACAGCCCACTCACATTCACTGTAAAGTAGGGAAGTAGGAAGCTAATGCACACCGATACCACTGTTTTACAACCCCCAACTGAAAGCAATTTCAACAATTGAGAAGAAATGGCACACAGCTTCTTTCAATCAGTGGCAATGCAAAAGCGATCTCCCTGAATAGCCCAATCCGCAATGATAGCGGGGCCCAGCATGCAAATGGAAAAGACAAGGCTGAAATGTTTGCATCATCTTTAGCCAGAAGTACCGAGAGGATGATTCGTATCGGCCTCCACCTCACAGAAGCCAGTCTTCAGCCAATTCGATTCACTTCACGTGTCAGTAAGAAACGGCTGAGCGCACTGGATGCAACAAAGGCTATGGACCCTGACAGCATCCCAATTGTCGTGCTGAAGACTAGTACTCCAGAACCAGCTGCACGTCTAGCCAAATTGTTCCAGTACAGCTACAACACTAGTATCCATCCGACAATGTGGAAAACTGCCCAGGTGTGTCCTGTCCACAAAAAGCAGGACAAATCCAATCCAGCCAATTACCACCCCATCAATCTACTCTCAATCATCAGCAAAGTGATGGAAGGTGTCATTGAAAGTGCTATCAAGTGGCACTTATAACCTGCTCACCGATACCCAGTCTGGGTTCCGCCAGGACCACTCAGCTCCAGACCTCATTACAGCTTTGGTCCAAACATGGATAAAAGAGCTGACTTCCAGAGGTGAGGTGAGGGTGAGTGCCCTTGACATCAAGGCAGAATTTGATGGAGTGTGGCAGCAAGCAGCCCTCGTAAAATTGAAGTCAATGGGAATCAGTGGGGAAAAATCTCCACTTACTGGAGTCATACCTAGCACAAAGGAAGATGGTTGTGGTTGTTGGAGGTCAATGATCTCAGCCCCAGGACATCGTTGCAGGAATTCATCAGGGTAGTATTCTAGACCCAACCATCTTCAGTTGCTTCATCAAAGACCTTCCCTCCACCATAAGGTCAGAAGTGGGGTTGTTCGCTGATGACTGCACAGTGTTCAGTGTCATTCGCAACTCCTCAGATAATGAAGCAGTCCATGTCCGTATGCAGCAAGACCTGGACAACATTCAGGCTTTGGCTGATAAGTGGCAAGTAACATTCACGCCACACAAGTGCCAGGCAATGATCTTCTCCAACAAGCGAGAGTCTAACCACAACCCCTTGACATTCAACAGCATAACCATTGCTGAATCCCCTATTATCAACATCCTGAAGGTCACTATTGACCAGAAACGTAACTGGACCAGCCACATAAATAATGTGGCTACAAGAGCAGGTCAGAGGCTGGGTATTCTGTAGCAAGTGTCTCACCTGCTGATTCCCCAAAGCCTTTCCACCATCTACAAAGAGTATGATGGAATACTCTCCACTTGCCTAGATGAGTGCGACTCCAACAACACTCAAGAAGCTCGACACCAACCCGCTTAATTGGTACCTGAAATATTCACTCCCTCTACCACCAATGCACCGTGGCTGCAGTGTGTACCATCTACAAGATGCACTGCAGCAACTTGCCAAGGCTCCTTCGACAGTAGCTCCCAAACCCGCGACCTCTACCACCTAGAAGGACAAGGGCAGCAGGTGCATGGGAACATAATCACCTCCAATTTCCTCTCCAAGTTGTATACCATGTTGACTTAGAATATATCGCCGTTCTTTCATTGTCGCTGGGCCAAAATCCTGGGACTTCCTCCCTAACAGCACAGTGGGAGTACCTTCACCACAGTACCTTCAGACTGCAGCGATTCAAGGTGGCGGCTCACCACCACCTTTACAGGGGCAATTAGGGATGGGCAATATATCCTGACCTTGCCAGCAACACCCACATCCCAGGAATGAATATGAAAACAAATCTGTACTTGCCCCAGTGGTCTTACAGGCCGGAAACATCAAGTTTCAATTCTCAGTTTGTTGTGAGTTAGCTGAGCTGAGATGGCACAGCCCCTGAATTGTTTTAGCGCTCAAGAATGAGGATGGGGTGAAAACTAGTGAGGACAAGATGTGATGTCCTCCATGGTTAAATAGGCTGCTGACACACTGCCTCGGCCTACAAGTAAAGCAGGCACTTAGACAAAGTACCCGAGAGTAAGTGGAGAGTGTTGAACCTCCGTGTGAGTTAGCACTTTCAGTACAAGCGATAATTGGTTGATTAAAAAAGCTTAGAAAGCATTCTGCTATGCTTGAGTTTGAAATACAATGTAAATTATAAAGCAAACTTTAACACAGCAGCAACAGCAACAATTATCACTGATACAAAGCTCTCACTTCCTCCAAAGCCAACATATCTTCAAGCTGTCCTTTTCTCATCAGTGTGTTGAAAAGATCTCGGTGTGAGAGCGCTTCCCAAATATACGTAATGATGGTTGAAGTTAGCATGTTCAATTTCCTGCTTGAACCTCAAGATTCATAATCGATTGTAAGGCCTGCATTTGCAGGAGTCCAGTTTTAGAGGGAAGTATAACTATGGGCTCAATTTTCCCCAATGCCTTTTTTTTTTTGCGTATTGCAAGAGTTAAGCCCATTTTTTTGGCCCCGACTACTCCAAAAAGTTACTAGCAAGTTTCCCCGTTCTATTTTTTGAAATTGGCGCCGTGCAGCCTGTTCTTTACCTTTGGGGGGTTGGAGCCTAATGTTTGCGCCAAAAAAACAATGCTCCCGCTTCTGCACATGCGCAAAAAAAATGATGTATTTTACGTGACTGCTATGGGTGCACATGCCCAGTACTGCTCCCGGTCTGCATTCGGCCATTTTTAAAGAGCCAGTTGTGTGTGAGAACTTTAATTCTCATTGGAAAAATTGGAGCTGCAGTACAATTTGCCACATGGCTCAAGGACCAAGAGTTTCTCACAGGATGAAGTGGAGGCACTGGTTACTGTAATTGAGGCCAGATGGCACAAGCTGGACACCAGCAGAGGTCACATAAAAATTTCACCAAAAGAAATGAAGAAACGCTGGAACCAACTTGCAGAAGATTACCGTGCAATGGTGACCACCCCGAGGTCTGGAGGCCAGTGTAAAAAGAAGTGGTGGGACCTTGGTCAAGTAATTAGTGTAAGTAATATTTTCATTTATTCAATGGAATTGCAATTGTAAATGTGACCATCTGCATAAGTCCCACCCAGCAGAAAAATACCCTCTCCAAAAAGTTATATTTTCATTTTTGCAGAGGAAGGTGGTACACAACAAAAAGGAAAGAACTCGAACAGGAGGAGGCCCGGCAAATCTGCAACCTTGGAAGAGAGGGTCGCTGCTTTGATGGGTTCTGCCTGGAGAAAAGCAACCACCACTGCACAAGCTGGGCCCACATTCGAGGGAAAGGATAAGTCCTGTAAATTCGACAGTCTGGCTTTACTAAATGTTAAGCACTGCGCGGGCTAGCCATGCTTCGGTTCATGGGGATGTCTCTGTCAGCTACGTTTCAGTTGATGCAATGTGCTATTATTCATCGTGGTATTTCAAATGAGCCTGCTGCCTACACTGTGTGTGCCTACTCATGCCACCCACCCAGCCCCCTCCTCTGCTGCTAACCATTTGTCTGTTCTGTAATATTTTGCAGAACTTGAGGCCAACCCTGACAAGGCTGAAGCCGATGCAGAAGAAGATTCAGACACGGACGAGCCTGAAGAGGAGAACATCGTCCAATCCGACCTTCCAGACCAAGAACATGGGAGTGAGGGGGAGGGGGAGCTGATGGATGAAGCCCACATTGTTGTACTCACTCTGGAGGAAGTGCCAGGCCCTTTTCTGAGTGGTACGAGTGTTGGGACATTCCATGGTTTCTCACAGTCTGAGGCTGGGGTTTCAGTGGGGTGCAGCGAGGCACACCCAGGACCCCACTGTCTGAGGCTGCGGGTCCCAGTGGGATGCAGCGAGGCACACCCAGGGCCCCACCTTCCAAGGCTGTGGGTCCCACAAATAATAAACAAAAAAGTTCAAAGATTTTTTTTAAAACACAATTCTAAAATACTTTAAAATTCTCGACAGCGCTCTCCTGAGATGCAGGATCTAACAGATGTGGTTCAGATGATGGCAATGAGTGCAGAGAGCATTGACCTTACACGATCACTCCTGGACACTATCAGTGGGATGGGCGATGAGGTATCGGAACTGTCGGGAGAAGTAACAACATGCTCACGAGCAATGGGAACACTGTCCGGGCATAAGAGGGAGGGAATGTCGCAGGCAGCTGATATAATATTGGTGCACATGAGGAAGGGAATGTCGCAGGTAGCTGATGCGCTGTCAGTGAACATGAGGGAGGGTATATTCCAGGCAGTTCAAACACTATCAGTGAAATGAGGGAGGGAATGCTGCAGGTAGTTGACACACTGTTGGTGAACATGAGGGAGGGAATGTCGCAGGTAGCTAATACACTGTCGGCGAACATAAGGAAGGGAATGTTGGAGATAGTTGAGGCACTGTCAGGGCACCTGAGGGAGGGAATATCGGAGTTAGCTGCTGCAATAAGGAAACACATCCAGACCCTGCGCCCGTTGACAGAATCAACTGCCACTCCCACTCCAATCCTGAGACCAGCCTCTGAAGAGGCCCAAGCTGGGCCTTCTACATTACCGCCTGCGACTCCCACTATCAAAAAGTGCGCATTACCCGAGATTTTCTAAAAAATAAGCTTGGAACCAACCCGAGAAACGCTGCCCCACCGCCTGTGGACAGGGGTGAAGTTAACAAGACCAAGCGCAGCGGGCGGTCTTAGAATAAGGTAGAGGAGAGATGGGTGCAGCCTTTCTTTGCTGCTGCTGTTGTTGTTATTATTATTATTGTTGTCACTGTTATAATTGTTCTCAAGTTACAAAAATGTTTTAATTTATGTAAATTTACAAATTTAAAAGTCTGTAAGTGATCTTAAAGTTTTTAAGTGATCTTAACTGAAAACTTTAAAGTTTGATACAAGAATATTTTTATTAAAGTTAAGTACAAACAAGTGTTTGTTAAACTTTTGAATAAAATATATTTAAAATTATAACTGAATCATTTCCCTTATTTGTTCCATTATCTTGGACCTTGGAATGGGAGGGGGTAGATCCCGTTGTCGTGATCCACGTGGGTACCAACGACATAGATAAGACAGACAAGAAGGTTCTGCGAAGGGATTATGAGCAGCAAGGGGCCAAATTAAAAAGCAGAACCACAAAGGTAATAATCTCTGGATTACTACCCGAGCCACGTGCAAATTTACATAGATCAGAGAGCGAAACTCGTGGCTCAAAGACAGGTGTGGGAGAAATAGGTTTTGGTTCCTGGGGCACTGGCACCAGTACTGAGCTAAGAGGGAGCTGTTCCATTGGGACGGACTCCACTTGGAACATGCTGGGGCTAGGGTCCTGGCGAACCGAATAACTAGGGCTGCAGAGAGAGCTTTAAACTAATTAGTGGGGGGAGGGTTCAGGTGAGCAGAAATCTAAAAGCTCAAAGAATAAGGTGAAGACAATAGAACAGGGTAGCATTGGGGGAAACTGTTGTGTATGCAATAACTCTATAGGCTTAGTACCCTGAACTCAATCAGGTGCGACCTGACTACTTTATTAACTCTTAAAGTGAGGATTAAACATGGAGGCTTTCTTTATATACAAGGGCTGCACATGTGTGTCTGTGGCCCATGATCTCCGATGGTCACTCCCCCTGGTGGCAGGTAAACCCAGGCATTCATACATTACATCATTCCCCCCTAAGATCTTGGTATCAGTCTTATTTACAAATTGAGACCGTCTGGGGCTTTCCACTCCCTAGTTCATCATCTCAGTTCAATTCCAGATCTGGGTGAGCTCTCTGAGTCATTCATGACTTAAGGCTGGGTAACCGATCGAATGGAAGTGGCAGTGTCCATGTCGGGGATTGAAGGTCCTGATTCATTGACTTTTAATGGCTGAATATGAATCGATTGGTCATTGATGGTGTCTTCTTCAAACTGTTCTGGTTCGTCTGTATGCCGCAATTTTGTCTGATCAATGTGCTTCCTGCATGTTTGCCCAATAGTGAGCCTGACAATAAGCACCTTGTTACCCTCCTTGGCCGTAACAATGCCAGTGACCCACTTGGGGCCTTGACCAAAATTTAGCACATACACAGGACCATTAATAGAGATGTCACGTGATACGACAGTGTGATCATGATACCAGTGCTGATGTTGACGTCTGTTTTCGACGTGCTCATTAAGATCAGGATGGACAAGCGAGAGCCTGGTCTTGCGACCTCTCTTCATCAACAGTTCAGCAGGGGGGACCCCGGTAAATGTGTGGGGTCTCGTCCTGTAACTAAGCAGTATGCAAAGAACCGTGAGTTATGCGTTTCAGACTCTGCTTGATGGTTTGAACGGCCCACTCTGCTTGACCATCGGACACAGGTTTGAATGGTGCTGACCTTAAGTGCTTGATACCATTGAGTCTCATAACTTCTTGAAACTCCAAACTCATGAAGCATGAGCCGTTGTCGCTCACAACGATGTCGGGCAGACCACGAGTGGCGAACATGACACGAAGGCTCTCAATGATGGCTGTGGATGTGCTGGATGACATGATTACACAGTCTATTGCCCAGGAAGGGACCCACGACCATGTGGATCCTCGACCATGGTTTGGATGGCCACGACCACAGACTTAGTGGAGATTCCACTGGTGCATTCCTTAACTGCATGCAAGTGTTGCACTGATGCACACATGACTCCAAATCAGAGTCAATGCCAGGCCACCAAACATGAGGCCTGGCAATGGCCTTCATCATCACAATACCGGGATGGGTACTGTGTAAATCCCGTAAAAATCTCTCCCTGCCTTTCTTGGGCATAACAACACGATTACCCCATAGCAAACAATCAGATTGAATGGATAGTTCGCCTTTGCGACGGTTTTAGGGTTTGGCCTCATCACACACTTCCCTGGGAAGGCCGACCAATCACCACGAAGGAAGCAACATTTTACAACAGATAAGATCGGATCCTGGCTGGTCCAGGTCCTAACTTTTTGAGCAGTGACAGGCGATCCTTCACTCTCAAAGGTATCCATGACCAACAGTAGGTCTGCGGGCTGTGGTGTTTCCACCTCCGGCGTGGGCAACGGTAAATGGCTCAATGCATCGGCACAATTCTCGGTGCCAGGTCAATGACGAATGACATAATCATAGGCAGATAATGTCAGCGCCCACCTCTGGATGCGGGACGATGCCTTGGTATTGATGCCTCCATGCTCTGAAAGCAAAGATATGAGCAGCTTGTGATCGGTTCAAGCTCGAAACAAAGCCCAAACAGACACTGGTGCATCTTTTTAACCCCATATACGCAGACTAAACCTTCTTTCTCCACCATGCCATAGGCTCTTTCCGCTTTAGACATGTTTCTCGACGCGTACGCAATGGGTTGTAGTTTGCCCGACTCATTGGATTTTTGGAGCATGCAACCAACCCCATGTGATGAAGCATCACAGGCCAATACTAAATGCATGCACGGGTCATAATGTACCAGCAATTTGTTGGAACAAAGCAGATTTCTAGCCTTCTCGAAGGCCCTGTCTTGAGATCCACCCCAAACCCAGTTGTCACCTTTTCTGAGCAGCATGTGCAGTGGCTCTAATGAAGTGCTCAATTTTGGTAAGAAATTGCTGTAGTTGAGAAAACCAATTGTCAGATCTCTTAATTTCCAATGAAATACGAACTCTGGTTGTAGTTTTAATGTAACTTTATTTTGGCAGCAGCAACAAGCTTCTGGCTTTAAGCCAGGCCTTTGTCCTTCTGAGACCACATGGTCAAAATGGCTGTACTTATACCTGATTCAATTTACAGAAAAGAACTCGCCTTCTTTGACCTTATTGGCTCATTTGATAGTCTTTTAAACTTTAATTGGCTCGCTACCCAAAGATCCTAAAATGTCAAGTTGATTGATGACTTAATGCAATATGCTCAGTTGCACGTAGACATGGGAGTCTGTCTAAATGCAGCCTATTTGAATTCTCTATCACCAAGAAACAAATACAACTCCGTCACATTCCGGGGTCTGGATGCATTTTTGATGGCCTCTCTTTTTGATGTCCGTAGGCCTGATGCCGTAGCAGCAATTTTCCTTCCCAGGAATTTGACGTCCAGTGCCATAAAGACACACTTTGAGTGTTTCAGCCTGAGCCCCACTTTGTCCAAACGACGTAGAACCTCTTCCAGGTTGTGCAGGTGTTCAGCAGTGTCACAACCTGTGACCAGAATGTCATCTTGGAACACCACGGTTCTGGGGACGGACTTCAGTAAACTCACCATGTTTCTCTGAAATATGGCTGCAGCCAAGCGAATTCTGAAAGGACATCTGTTGTAAATGAACAGCCCTTTATGCGCATTGATGTACATAAGTTTCTTCGATGATTTGAAAAGCTCCTGTGTCATATAGGCCGACAACAGATCAATTTGGTGAACAATTTTCCCCCGGCTAGCATTGCAAACAGGGCATCAGCCTTTGTTAACAGGTACAGATCCTATTTCGAAACTCGGTTGATTGTAGCCTTGTAGTCTCCACAAATTCTGACAGTGCCATCGCTCTTCAGCACAGAAACAATGGGTCCATTCATTAAATTCGACCGGTGAAATGATCCCTTCACATTGGAGTCTGTCCAGTTCAATTTCGACCTTCTCCCTCATCATGTATGGGACCGGCCGGGTTTGTGATGGACAGGTCTTGCATCTGAGTCCAGGTGGATCTGCACCTTGACTCCCGTGAAGTTGCCGATGCCCGGTTAAAACAGCGAGGGAAATTTGCTCAGCACTTGAACACATGAAGCATCATCCACTGATGACAAAGCTTTAATATCGTTCCAGTTCCACTTTATTTTTTCGAGTCAACTCCTGCCGAACAACTTTGGACCATTGCCTGGAACAATACACAGCGATAGATCATGAACCGCCCCATCATATGACACTGTGACTGCTGCACTGCCAATCATTGGTATGAGCTCCTTGGTGCATTTACAGGACTCAGCTTGGGTTTCACGGCCTTGGTGGCCCACAGCTTTTCGAAAGTCCTCTGGCTCATAATTGACTGACTCGCACCCGTGTCTAATTCCACAGATACCGGCACGCCATTCAATTTTACTTCAATCATTATCAGTTGGCCCTTTCCGGAATGAATGTACACTATACACTTCCTCCTCGGGTATCTCGGGTTGATTTTCCGGATCCGCTCCGGATCGGTCACCATCACCCACGTGCTGTGTTGCAGCACGCTTGCTGAGCTGCGGACACATCCGCTGAAGGTGCCCTATTTTTGCACAGTCTCTACAAATATACTGTCTGAAACGACAGTGATGAGGCTGAAGATTGCCTCCACAACGCCAACAGGGTGAAATCAGATTCGTGCCCAATGGCGGACTTCGAGCAGCTACAGATTTCTCAAACACAGGTTCAGCTCTGCCAATGACGAAACAATCTGATGCACAGTGGAGTTACGACTCTGCGAGGATATCTGCTTTGTACTATCAACTGTGGTCAGGCAAGCCTGGGCGATCGTGATGGCCCTGCTCAGATCCAGCAACTCCGCAGCCAGCAGCTTCTGCAGGATCACCTCGTGGTTTATGCCTATTACAAAGACGTCGCGCAGCATGTCTTCCAACGCGGTTCCAAACTTACACGGCCCAGCGAGACGTCTCAGGTCGGCAATAAATTCCCCCACGTCCTGGCCCTCAGAACGAACATGCTTGTAAAAGCGATACCTCGAGATAATGATGTCTTCGTTAGGTTTGAACATAAGAACATAACATAAGAACATAAGAATTAGGAACAGGAGTAGGCCGTCTAGCCCCTCAAGCCTGCTCCGCCATTCATGGCTAATCTGGCCGTGGACTCAGCTCCACTTACCCGCCCGCTCCCCGTAACCCATAATTCCGTTATTGGTTGAAAATCTATCTATCTGTGACTTGAATACATTCAATGAGATAGCCACAACTGCTTCCTTGGGCAGAGAATTCCACAGATTCACAACCCTATGGGAGAAGAAATTCCTTCTCAACTTGGTTTTAAATTGGCTCCCCTGTATTTTGAGGCTGTGCCCCCTAGTTCTAGTCTCCCCGACCAGTGGAAATAACTTCTCCACCCCTATATTGTCTATCCCTTTCATTATTTTAAATGTTTCTATAAGATCACCCCTCATCCTTCTGAATTCCAACGAGTAAAGACCCAGTCTACTCAATCTATCATCATAAGAGTAACCCCCTCATCTCCGGAATCAGCCTAGTGAATCGTCTCTGTACCCCTCCAAAGCCAGTATATCCTTCCTTAAGTAAGGTGACCAAAACTGCACGCAGTACTCCAGGTGCGGCCTTACCAATATCCTATACAGTTGCAGCAGGACCTCCCTGCTTTTGTACTCCATCCCTCTCGCAATGAAGGCCAACATTCCATTCGCCTTCCTGATTACCTGCTGCACCTGCAAACTAACTTTTTGGGATTCATGCACAAGGACCCCCAGGTCCCTCGGCACCTCAGCATGTTGTAATTTTTCCCCACTCAAATAATATTCCTTTTTACTGTTTTTTTTCCCAAGGTGGATGACCTCACACTTTCCGACATTGTATTCCATCTGCCAAACCTTAGCCCATTCGCTTAACCTATCCAAATCTCTTTGCAGCCTCTCTGTGTCCTCTACACAACCTGCTTTCTCACTAATCTTTGTGTCATCTGCAAATTTTGTTGCACTACACTCTGTCCCCTCTTCCAGGTCATCTACGTATATTGTAAACAGTTGTGGTCCCAGCACCGATCCCTGTTGCACACCACTAACCACCGATTTCCAACCCGAAAAGGACCCATTTATCCCGACTCTCTGCTTTCTGTTCGCCAGCCAGTTCTCTATCCATGCAAATACATTTCCTCTATCTTCTGTAGTAACCTTTTGTGTAACCTTATCGAATGCCTTTTGGAATTCTAAATACAACACATCCATCAGTACACCTCTATCCACCATGCTCGTTATATCCTCAAAGAATTCCAGTAAATTAGTTAAACATGATTTCCCCTTCATGAATCCATGCTGCGTCTGCTTGATTGCACTATTCCTATCTAGATGTCCCGCTATTTCTTCCTTAATGATAGTTTCAAGCATTTTCCCCACTACAGATGTTAAACTAACTGGCCTATAGTTACCTGCCTTTTGTCTGCCCCCTTTTTTAAACAGAGGCGTTACATTAGCTGCTTTCCAATCCGCTGGTACCTCCCCAGAGTCCAGAGAATTTTGGTCGATTATAACGAATGCATCTGCTATAACTTCTGCCATCTCTTTTAATACCCTGGGATGCATTTCATCAGGACCAGGGGACTTGTCTACCTTGAGTCCCATTAGCCTGTCCAGCACTACCCCCCTAGTGATAGTGATTGTCTCAAGTTCCTCCCTTCCTACATTCCTGTGACCAGCAATTTTTGGCATGATTTTTGTGGCTTCCACTGTGAAGACCGAAGCAAAATAATTGTTTAAGGTCTCAGCCATTTCCACAGCCATTATTAAATCCCCCTTCTCATCTTCTAAGGGACCAACATTTACTTTAGTCACTCTTTTCCGTTTTATATATCTGTAAAAGCTTTTACGATCTGTTTTTATGTTTTGCGCAAGTTTACCTTCGTAATCTATCTTTCCTTTCTTTATTGCTTTTTTAGTCATTCTTTGCTGTTGTTTAAAATTTTCACAATCTTCTAGTTTCCCACTAACCTTGGCCATCTTATACACATTGGTCTTTGATTTGATACTCTCCTTTATTTCCTTGGTTATCCACAGCTGGTTATCCCTTCTCTTACCACCCTTCTTTTTCACTGGAATGTATTTTTGTTGTGCACTATGAAAGAGCTCCTTAAAAGTCCTCCACTGTTCCTCAATTGTGCCACCATTTAGTCTGTGTTTCCAGTTTGAGATGGTCCCAAATCAGAGCACACAATTCCTCATAGTCTTTTCCATTGGACGTGCAGGTGAGAGCATATTCTTTATGAGGCCATAGATTTTTGGACCACAAACCGTGAGGAAAACCGTCCTGCACCGAACTGTGTCAGCATCTTCATCCATCTTCTTAGACACGAAGTACTGGTCAAAGCGATCTGAAAAATTCTCCCAGTCTTCTCCCTCCACGATTCACTCCAGGATTCCAACGGTGCTCATTTTTTTTGTGTGTGTGAAAGTTCGTATTGTGCCTTATCGTCAAATGTTGCGCATGCAATAACTCAATAGGTTTAGCACCGTGAACTCAATCAGGTGCGACCTGACTCTACTTTATTAGCTCTCAAAGTGAGGATTAAACATGAAGGCTTTCTTTATATACAAGGGCATGCACGTGTGTGTCTGTGGTCCAATGACATCCGACGGTTGCTCCCCCTGGTGGCAGGTAAACCCAGGCATACATACATTACAGAAACAAAAACCAGGGCGTGACAGGAAGGGACAGAAACTATAAACATAAGAGTGTATCAGAAACCGGGGCCTATAGCAGGAGAAAATGGTAAGAAAACACTTTAAAAGCTCTTTATCTGAATGCACGCAGCATTCTTAACAAATTAGATGAGCTGTCGGCACAAATAGTTACAAATGGGTATGATCTGATAGCCATAACAGAGATGTGGTTGCAAGGTGACCAAGACTGGGAATTAAACATTCAGGGGTACTTGACAATTCGGAAGCATAGACAGAAAGGAAAATGAGGTGGGGTAGCTCTATTGATAAAGGATGGAATCATAGCAATAGTGAGAAATTATATTGGCTCAAATGATAAGAATGTTGAAACAGTGTGGAGGGAGATAAGGAACAATAAGGGGAAAAAGTCTCTGGTGGGCATAGTCTATAGACCCCCTAACAGTAGCAACTCTGTTGGTCAGAGTATAAACCAAGAAATAGTGGGGGCTTGTAAAAAGGGAACAGCAATAATCATGGATGATTTTAACCTCCGTATTGATTGGACAAATCAAATTGGTCGGGGTAGCCTTGAGGAAGAGTTCATAGAGTGTATAAGGGACGTGTTCCTTGAGCAGTATGTAACGGAACCAACCATTGGGCAGGCTATCTTCGATCTGGTCCTGTGTAATGAGACAGGATTACTAAACAATCTCCTAGTAAAGGATCCCCTTGGAATGAGTGACCATAACATGGTTGAATTTTGAATTCAGATGGAGGGTGAGAAAGTTGGATCTCAAACCAGCGTACTAAGCTTAAATAAAGGAGACAATGAAGGTATGAGGGCAGAGTTGGCTGAATTGGACTGGGAAAATAGATTAAAATGTAGGACGGTTGATGAACAGTGGTGTACATTCAAGGAGATATTTCATAACTCTCAAGAAAAATATATTCCAGTGAGGAGGAAAGGGTGTAAAAGAAAAGATAGCCATCCGTGGCTAACTAAAGAAATAAAGGATGGTATCCAATTACAAGCAAGAGCATACAAAGTGGCCAGAACTAGTGAGTGAACAGAAGACTGGGAAGCTTTTAAAAGCCAAAAAATAATGACTACAAAAATTATTGAGGGAAGATAGACTATGAAAGTAAACTAGCATGAAATATAAAAACAGATAACAAGCATTTCTACAGGTATATAATAAAGAAAAGAGTGGCTAAAATAAATGTTGGTCCCTTAGAGGAGGAGACCGTGGAAATAGTAATAGGAAACATGGAGATGGCAGGAACTCTGAACAAATATTTTGTATCAATCTTTGCGGTAGAAGACACTACAAATATTGCAACAGTGGATAGTCAAGGGGCTATTGGGAGGGGGAGGGGGGAATTTAACACAATCACAATCCTAAAGAGGTGGTGGTCAGTAAGATAATGGGACTAAAGGTGGATAAATCCCCTGGACCTGATGGCTTGCATCCTAGGGACTTAAGAGAAGTAACAGTAGGGATAGTGGGTGCATTGGTTGTAATTTACCAAAATTCCCTGGATTCTGGGGAGGTCCCAGCAGATTGGAAAACTGCAAATGTAACGCCCCTATTTAAAAAAGGAGGCAGACAAAAAGCAAGAATCTATAGACCAATTAGCCTAACATCTGTGGTTGGGAAAATATTGGAGTCCATCATTAAAGAAGCAGTAGCAGGACATTTGGAAAAGCATAATTCAGTCAGGCACAGTCAGCAGGGATTTATGAAGGGGAAATCATGTTTGAGACATTTTCTGGAATTCTTTGAGGATGTAACGAACAGGGTGGATAAAGGGGAACCAGTGGATATGGTGAATTTGGACTTTCAGAAGGCATTTGACAAGGTGCCACATAAAAGGTTACTGCACAAGATAAAAGTCCATGGGGTTGGGGGTAATATATTAGCATGGATAGAGGATTGGCTAACTAACAGAAAACAGAGAGTCGGGATAAATTGGTCATTTTCGGGTTGGTAATCAGTAACTAATGGGGTGCCGCAGGGATCAGTGCTGGGACCCCAACTATTTACAATCTATATTAACGACTTGGATGAAGTGTAATGTAACCAAGTTTGCTGATGATACAGAGATGGGAGGAAAAGCAATGTGTGAGGAGGACACAAAAAGCCTGCAAAAGGACATGTACAGGCTAAGTGAGTGGGCAAAAATTTGACAGATGGAGTAGAATGTTGGAAAGTGTGACAGAAAAAAATCAAAGAGCAAGTTATTATTTAAATGGAGAAAAATTGCAAAGTGGTGCAGTACAGCGGGATCTGGGGGTCCTGGTGCATGAAACACAAAGGTTAGTATGCAGTTACAGCAAGTGATCAGGAAGGCCAATGGAATCTTGGCCTTTATTGCAAAAGGGATGGAGTCTAAAAGCAGGGGAGTCTTGTTACAGTTATACCGGGTATTGGTGAGGCCAAACCTAGAATACTGCATACAGTTTTGGTTTCCATATTTAAGAAAATATATTTTTGCTTTGGAGGCAGTTCAGAGAAGGCTCACTCGGTTGATTCCGAAGATGACGGGGTTGAGTTTTGAGGAAAGATTGAGTAGGTTGGGCCTCTACTCATTGGAATTCAGAGGAATGAGTCGTGAACTTATCAAAACGTATAAGATTATGAGTGGCTTGACAAGGGGGATACAGAGAGGATGTTTCCACTGATAGGGGAGACTAGAACGAGGTGTATAATCTTAGAATAAGGGGCCACCCATTTAAAACTATGATGGGGAAGAATTTCTTCTCTCAGTGGGTTGTAAATCTGTAGAATTCGCTGCCTCAGAGTGCTGTGGAAGCTGGGTCATTGAATAAATTTAAGACAAAGATAGATAGTTTCTTAACCGATAAGGGAATAAGGGGTTATGGGGAATGGCTGGGAAGTGGACCCGAGTCCATGATCGGATCAGATTTTGATCATATTAAATGGCGGAGCAGGCTCGAGGGGCCATATGGCCTACTCCTGCTCCTATTTCTCATGTTCTTATGTAACACATCACAATATTACAGAACAGGTCCAAAAAATGGTTAAGAAAGGGAAGATAGACTATGAAAGTATACTAGCACAAAATATAAAACAGATAGCTAGAGTTTCTATGGGTATATAAAAAGGAAAAGAGTGGCTAGATTAAATGTTGGTCCCTTAGAGGATGAGACCGAGGAATTAGAAATGGAGAACATGGAGATGGCAGAAACTCTGAACAAATATTTTGTATCAGTCTTTACGGTAGAGGGCACGAACAATATTCCGACAGTGGATAGTCAAGGGGCTATAGGGAGGGACGAACTTAACACAATCACAATCACTAAGGAGGTGGTGCTCAGTAAGATAATGGGACTAAAGGCAGATAAATCCCCTGGACCTGATGGCTTGCATCCTAGGGTCTTAAGAGAAGTAGAGGGATAGCGAATACATTGGTTATAATTTACCAAAAATTCCCTGGATTCTGGGGAGGTCCCAGCAGATTGGAAAACTGCAAATGTAATGCCCTTATTTAAAAAAGGAGGCAGACAAAAAGCAGGAAACTATAGACCAGTTAGCCTAACATCTGTGGTTGGAAAAATGTTGAAGTCCATTATTAATGAAGCAGTAGCAGAACATTTGGATAAGCAAAATTCGGTCAGGCAGAGTCAGCATGGATTTATGAAGGGGAAGTCACGTTTGACAAATTTGCTTTTCTTTTAGGATGTAACGAACAGGGTGGATAAATGGGAACCAGTGGATGTGGTGTATTTGGACTTCCAGCAGGCATTTGACAAGGTGCCACATAAAAGGTTACTGCACAAGATAAAAGTTCACGGGGTTGGGGATAATATATTAGCATGGATAGAGGATTGACTAACTAACAGAGAACAGAGAACAGAGATTCGGGATAAATGGTTCGTTCTCAGGTTGGCAACCAGTAACTAATGGAGTGCCGCAGGGATCAGTGCTGGGACCCCAACTATTTACAATCTATATTAACGACTTGGAAGAAGGGACTGAGTATAACGTAGCCAAGTTTGCTGATGATACAAAAATGGGAGGAAAAGCAATGTGTGAGGAGGACACAAAAAATCTGCAAAAGGACATAAACAGACTAAGTGAGTGGGCAAAAATTTGGCAGATGGAGTATAATGTTGTAAAGTGTGAGGTCATGCACTTTGGCAGAAAAAAAATCAAAGAGCAAGTTATTATTTAAATGGAGAAAGATTGCAAAGTGCCGCAGTACAGTGGGACCTGGGGGTACTTGTGCATGAAACACAAAAAGATTGTATGCAGGTACAGCAAGTGGTCAGGAAGGCCAATGGTATCTTGGCCTTTATTGCAAAGGGGATGGAGTATAAAAGCAGGGAAGTCTTGCTACAGCTATCCAAGGTTTTGGTGAGGCCACACCTGGAATATTGCATATAGTTTTGGTTTCCATATTGACGAAAAGATATACTTGCTTTGGAAGCAGTTCAGAAAAGGTTCACTAAGTTGATTCCGGGGATGGGGGGATTGACTTATGAGGAAAGGTTGAGTAGGTTGGGCCTCTACTCATTGGAGTTCAGATGAATGAACGTATAAGATTATGAGGGGGCTTGACAAGGTGGTTGCAGAGAGGATGTTTCCACTGATGGGGGAGACTAGAACTAGAGACATGATCTTAGAATGAGGGGCTGCCCATTTAGAACAGAGATGAGGAGAAATTTCTTCTCTTGGAGGGTTGTAAATCTGTGGAATTTGCTGCCTCAGAGAGCTGTGGAAGCTGGGACATTGAATAAATTTAAGACAGAAATAGACAGTTTCTTCAACGATAAGGGGATAAGGGGTTATGGGGAGCGGGCGGGGAAGTGCAGCTGAGTCCATGATCAGATCAGCCATGATCTTATTGAATGGTGGAGCAGGCTCGAGGGGCTACTCCTGTTCCGATTTCTTATGTTCTTATTAAATATCATCATCATAGGCACTCCCTCAAAGTGAGGATGACTTGCTTCCACGCCAAAAAGGTATAAGTTCACAGGTGTTTCAATGAAGGACCTAATATTCCAGGTCCTGAACTACATCGTAAAGGGTGGAAGATGCCTGTGCATTGATTTTTTTGATCGTGTGGTGGCCTTGGCACACCAGCCACCACACGGGCTTGACAAAGCTAGGTCTTGGTCCAGTGGCAAGGATTACCCAAGACTAACTGGCGACCAGTTCTGCTGCACAGACCTAGTGCGCACACATATTGCAGTGTGGGCTGGCCCATGCTGCCTCTGGGTCCTCGCCTTTTCGAGGCCCCATGTTTCATTTGGAATAGTTGCCACTGAGCCTTCAGGCAGCAAAGCATTCATGGATGAGCTGCTGGTGCAAGGTCCGAGCAATCGTTAAAGGGACACAATGGTCCGCCCTCTTCCACTGTCATGCTCCGGGTTCAGGTACTTGCATGGCTTCCTCGTCCTCCTCCTCCTCGTTATCTGCATCTTCCTCTTCATCATCAGCCACTCTCACCTCAGGTGGGTCTTCTATTACCAATTGCTGCTGCCTCATGATGGCTATGTTATGCAGCATGCAGCACACAACAGTGAACTGACCGACAAACTCAGGGGACTATTGGAAGTAGCCTCTGGAATGGTCCAGGCATCGGAAACGCTGTTTCAAGATGCCAACGGTCCTCTCTATTACGCTGCGTGTTGCAATGTGCGACATGTTATATCCCCAGTCAGCTTCCATCCGGGTTACACGTAAGGGCATCATGAGCCAGGTGTTGAGGCCATACTCTTTGTGTCCCAAAGCCAGCTCTCCCTTTCTGGTTGCTGCTGAAACATGGCAGACATAGCGCTCTCGTGTACGATGAACGCATCATGGATGCTCCCAGGATATCTCGCATCAACTGCCATGGTGCAATGCATGTCGTCACACACGAGCTGCACATTAATGGTGTGGAAGCCTTTTCAGTTCCTGTACATCTCAGAATCCTCCAAAGGTGCTCGCAAGGTGCTGTGGGTACAATCAATGCAGCCCTGAACCTTTGGAAAGCCAGTAATCCTGAAGAAGCCCACAGCCCTTTCATGCATTGCCTGGGCTGTCATGGGAAACTTTATGTAGTCATTCCTCCGGGCATATAGTGCGGCAGTCACCTGCCGAATGCAGATAGGTGTTGCATGTTGAGAAATGGCACACACATCCCCAGTTGTGGCCTGGAATGATCCAGATGCACAGAATGAAAATGCAGGTGTAACCTTCAATTCAACTGACAAAGCAATCCTCCTGACGTTTCTAAGTTGCAGGTCTGCTTTTACTAACTCACAGATCTCGGTTACAACTTCTTTACAGAAAAGCAGCCTTCTCACACAGTCTGCATCACTTAGGTGCAGGAATGAACACTTGTCTCGATGAACCTGACTTGGGTAAGGCCCCCTGCCCATCATCCTACGTGCTCTGATGTTCCTCGTGTGATGACGTTGAATCAATCGTCTCCTCCGCAGCACCATGATGCAGAAGGCTTGCACGAGGAATGGCATTGTCAGTATTGTCCCCATGATTAAATTGTACCTTTGCAAGAAGCTCAAAACAGCAGGACAAGCTTCTTTGTTCTCTCTCTCTCCAAGGTCGATGCCCTAGTTTGGACCATACTCAGGTCTGCGCATGCGCATAGGCTTACTTAGAACGGGAAGCTAGGCATTCAAATGAGGATATTTGGGACAACAAAGTCTAATGCAATTCTTTAATTTTAGATTTTTTTCAAAGTACCACCTCACCACCGACAAAACATCTCCTCACTGGGCTTGAGGGTCGGCTGGCAGAATTGCTCCCTCGCCTGGACACAGAGGGTCGGCAAACACCCACCACCCAATTGCTCCCCCAGGCTTCTTTTGATGCTGCTGCATAGAGAAAGGGTTCTCATCCCTTCAGTTCAGCTTCCTCATTTCCTCAGCCTCCCCCCGGCTTCTTTTGAAGCCGAGCCCCGAGCCCCTGTGCCCGGGCGAGGGGCCGATTCTGCCAACCGACGCACCAAGCCTTGAAACTGGTTTGGAGACATTCAGTGGTGGCATGGCACTTTGAAAAAAAGCCAAAATTAGACTTCCATTTTCTGCATGTTAAGTTTGAAAAAATTAAGCTTCATGTTGCATATTTAATGTATTCTTGACTCCCACCAAAACTTAGCCTAAAAACAATGGCGCCTTTCTGCGATGATTTTTTAATGTGCACTGATTTTTCTTAAGTGCCCAGAAGGTTTTTTGGGCGTGGTCACATATGCCATCCTAGGAAAAATGTAACTTGGCCAAACTTGCATAAATGTGAAAAACTGGCGCAGATATCAGGTTACACTTCGTATGACGCAAAAAAAACCCTAAAAAGTCTCAACAAACTGAGATACACTGGTGCACAATCTTTAGGGAAACGTAGATATTTAAATTTAGGCCATAATAAGCGGCGCACGCCCAAAAGCGATGCAGATAACTTAGGAAAATTGAGCCCAATAATTAATTATTTTGCTGAAACTTTAAATGGAATTATATTTATTAGAAGAAAAATATCCTTTTTCTCAATAGTTTATTCTAAAAAAATCCCACAGGAATTATTAGAACAGTACAAATAACAATTTTATTCGCTGATATAAAATGCTTTTCAACATTTCCTGCAGTATAACTCACATATTACATGGCTCCCATTACAAAATGCCATGGAGCATCTTGCTCATCAGGAACACCATTTGAAACCATCAGAAGATACTATTACAAAAGCAAAATATTGCGGGTGCTGCAATCTGAAATAAAAGCAGAAAATGCTGGAAATCTCAGCCGGTCAGGCAGCATCTGTGGAGAGAAACAAAGTTAACGTTTCAGGTCGATGACCCTTCGTCAGAGCTACTAATAAGTTGTGTCGGATGAGATGCACATTTAATTCCAATTTCCAGAACAACTCTCAGACCATTGGCACAGTTTTCTAAGTGTTCATTTACATTATATTCCCAAATTTATGAGACTCTGTTGTCGGCATGGAACTTCACGGCAAGTATTTATCTACAAAGTTAGTCTTGGGCCTGAAATTTCGTGAGATCCGCTCCGTCACTGGAAATGCAACAGGACAGGACTTCCAGCTTGCTAATCACAATGTTCTCTGGATATCCACTCTGTGGGGACCACGGGGGAGGAGGGGAGGGATGCAGGGGTGAGGGTGCAGGAATTTTAGAGCAGCACCTTACTGTTCTGATAGGTTAAGCGATTGGGCTAAGGTTTGGCAGATGGAATACAACGTTGGAAAATATGAGGTCATCCACCTTGGCGAAAAAAAACAGTAAAACGGAATATTATTTGAATGGGGAGAAATTACAACATGCTGCAATACAGAGAGACCTGGGGGTCATTGTGCATGAAACCCAAAAAGTTAGTTTGCAGGTGCAGCAGGTAATCAGGAAGGTGAATGGAATGTTGGCCTTCATTGCGAGAGGGATGGAGTACAAAAGCAGGGAGGTCCTGCTGCATCTGTACAGGGTATTGGTGAGGCTGCACCTGGAGTACTGCGTGCAGTTTTGGTCACCTTACTTAAGGAAGGATATACTAGCTTTGGAGGGGGTACAGAGATGACTCACTAGGCTGATTCTGGAGATGAGGGGGTTACCTTATGATGATAGATTGAGTAGACTGGGCCTTTACTCGTTGGAGTTCAGAAGGATGAGGGGTAATCTTATAGAAACATTTAAAATAATGAAGGGGATAGACAGGATAGAGGCAGAGAGGTTGTTTCAACTGTCGGGGAGACTCGAACTAGGGGGCACAGCCTCAAAATATGGGGACAGCCAATTTAAAACCGAGTTGAGAAGGAATTTCTTCTCCAAGAGGGTTGTGAATCTGTGGAATTCTTTGCCCAAGGAAGCAGTTGAGGCTAGCTCATTGAATATATTCAAATCACAGATAGATAGGTTTTTAACCAATAAGGGAATTAAGGGTTATGGGGAGCGGGCGGGTAAGTGGAGCTGAGTCCACGGCCAGATCAGCCGTGATCTTGTTGGGTGGCGGAGCAGGCTCGAGGGTCTAGATGGCCTACTCCTGTTCTTAATTCTTATGTTCTTATGTTCTTATTAATGTTGGGGAAGTCCAGAACCAGGGGGCACAGTCTAAGGATAAGGGGTAAGCCATTTAGGACCGAGATGAGGAGAAACTTCTTCACCCAGAGAGTGGTGAACCTGTGGAATTCTCTACCACAGAAAGTTGTTGAGGCCAATTCACTAAATATATTCAAAAAGGAGTTAGATGTAGTCCTTACTACTAGGGGGATCAAGGGGTATGACGAGAAAGCAGGAATGGGGTACTGAAGTTGCATGTTTAGCCATGAACTCATTGACTGGTGGTGCAGGCTCGAAGGGCCGAATGGCCTACTCCTGCACCTATTTTCTATGTTTCTATGTTTCTATGTTCCATTGGGGGGGGGGGGGGGGGGGGCAGTTGTTAAGTCTTCCAGTCAGCAGTTTGTTTTCATGGGGAGGAAGATATGGAGACCAGATTCAACCTTGACCTGCTTCAAAGTTCACCCACTCCCCCACCACCCCACCTGACGTATGCACTGGCAGGATCCTTTCAGGCCCAAGGAATTTGAAGCACTGCTTTCTAGCAAACATTTGTAGAATGACACTTTTCAAACATAGACCTACAATTGTGGCCTCCAAAGCATCATGCATTCGTAGAGTGAAATAATCATGATTGCCTCAAATACTCATTCATCTGAGTGAATGAATCAAAAATTACAAATAGTAGCAATGGTGAATGAATAACCAGCTGAAAACCAAGGAATTAAATCCCTCAATTTGCTCTTTAATGCTTCCATTCATGAACCAGCAAATACCAACATTCTGACCAATCAAATCACTCAAGTAATTTATTCATACTGTTTTTAGTCACTATCTTCTATCTTCAATCAATTTAATGGATAGTACTAAACATTCGATTTATCACATAACAAACATATAAATTACAAAATTCTGAAAGTAATCACTGAAATTACCCCTTAAATGGAATTATCATATGTGAAATACATGGAAGAAGTTTATTCCACATAGCCCTAACCTTCTGTCTGGGGTCAGGGGCTAAATTTGGAAACTTCTACTTGGCCTTTGTTCTTGGGAATTTTCAGTTGATCTGGTCACGTCTTATGAGTGAATGAGAATGATTATGGTAGTTGGCAGTTTTCACCATGGTCCTGTATAACCGAGATATATCATATGACAATCAAGTAGCAAAGGATCAGTAAGTTATAGCTCCTGTTGACAATTTGTGCATGTGTAACAGACAGTTGCATGATGGGTGTTGTGTTTTTTCCTGCTCTTGTGTAATTACACTATTGAAAGTGGACTGGGACTACCGTGCAGAATATTTACAAATTACTAGGCTGAATGGTGGAAAAAACACATTTTAAGCCTTTAAATAAAATGTCTGAAGTAATGATGTGACTTACATTAATTATGGGTACTGGGGTTTGCAACAAGGTCCGAAGGGACTGATTTTAGATTTCTTTGATGCTGATCTTGGCATTGTGACTGGACTCAATCCGCCATAGTTACCAGACCCAGAGGATGGAAAATAGACTATCAGTATATGCTCAGCATTCTACGTTTTTCTAATGCTTTTGTTTATTTTTAGTTTAACACCTATTCAGGTGTTGGTCATAGGAGATTAAACTATGGGAAAACCTCCCTGGGCATTGCAATACCTACAAAAGTTACTGTGAAAACTACAAATTCATTGTTGGAAGTAAGTGGACAAAATAATAAGGGTAGAGTTTCCGCTCCATTAAGCCAATAATATTAATAGACTCAGCCAAACCAGTGCAAAAGATTGAGGAATTTTAAATGTAACTGAGTTCTACTTCTTAGGCAATCCCTTGGAGTTGAGGATGACTTGCTTCCACACCAATATGAGTTCTCAGGTGACTGATGAGTCCAATGCGAGACCAACAGTCTCTGTCATAGGTGGGGCAGACAATGTTTGGAGAGATGGGTGGGTGGGGTGCTTGGGTTGTCGCACTATCCTTCCGCTGTTTGCGCTTGGCTTCCACATCCTCCCAGCGAAGAGACTCGAGGTGTTCAGTGTCTTCCTGGATGCTTCTCCTCCATTTTGAGCGATCTTGGGCCAGGGATTCCCAGGTGTTGGTGGGGATGTTGCACTTTTTCAAGGAGGCTTTGAGGGTGTCCTTGAAGCATTTCCTCTGTCCACCTGGGGCTCACTTGCCGTGTTGGAGCTCTGAGAAGAGCGCTTGGTTTGAGAGTCTAATATCGGGCATGTGGACGATGTGACCCGTCCATCGGAGCTGATCGAGCGTGGCCAATGCTTCCATGCTCGAGATGTTGGCCTGAGCGAGAACACTGGCGTTAGTGCGTTTAACCTGCCAATAGATTTGCAGGGTCTTGCAGAGGCAGCATTGGTGGTACTTTTCCAGTGCTTTGAGGTGCATATTGTACATAGTCCATGCTTCTGAAGCTTATCGGAGGAAGGGTATCACTACTACTCTGTAGACTGTGAGCTTGGTGCTGGGTTTGAGTCCTGGTCTTCAAACACCCTCTTCCTCAGGTGATCAAAGGCTGCATTGGCACACTGTGAGCAGTGTTGAACTTTTGTCATCGACGTCTACCCTTGTTGACAGTAAGTTCCCAAGGTATGTAAGTGAGTTATACCCCAAACCATTGAACTTCGTGTCTTCCCCAACCTTTTACACTGGTTTAAGATTAAATTTGCCGGATCAGGCCCAGCCCACAAAACTGGCTATGCCCCAGGTCTACATTGCAAGTTTCCACCAATTGTTCTGGTTGGGGAAGACTCTGCAAATTGATTAATTTTCTTTGGTGAACAGGCACTAGTTGGCACATTTTTAAAGATTTTTCATCTCAAAATTTAATCTACTAAGAAACTGACTATTGTACACCAATGAAAGTAGCAATTGGTTCAGTATAATTTTTCAAAATAATTTTCAGTAATTTTAAATGAGGTTACTCATAGCTGGAGGACTGAACACTTGTTAAAATGCTCTTTTTTGTGATAAACCCATTTTTAACTGTATTATTCAAACTGCACCAGGTTACCATTCTTAAATACATCAATGAACACTTTTCAACTGAAAGAACAAAGTAAATGATTACGTTCTGTTACGTAGACTGATCGCTGGTTCATGGAAGATTTTAAGTTTGTGATTATGCAAATGAAATTTAGCAGAAACTTGAACTGTAACCTAAGCAGCACAATTTCAAGCACAATTAGGGAATTGCGCCCAAAGTGGAAACTCTACCCCATAATGCTTTATCATGAAAATAAGTGAGAAAAAAGGTTTTGAGTAGGGAAAAATAAACAAATAAATAAAATGCTTGTATCTTAAGCAAATGCTCCAAATACACTGGGAGATATATTTCAGCCTTGAGTTTTCGCTTTGAATGCGCTAGTATTTTCAGTGAAATTACCTCAATATCAGCGTGATCGGTGCAAAAGATTGTGGAATTTTAAGCTCAAATTGCATTCAATGCAACTCGAGTTCCGCACTAGTTTTAAAAACATTGTGCTAGAAGCAGGTCCTGTCTACAAAACTGGCCATGCCACTCGGGTGAATTTATCACCATTGGGAGTTGCTGCTAATTGCGCTTATTTGCGGGCCTTCGAGGAGGCTCCAAAAATTAAGCTGGAGTTTTTGGGCGCAAGGACACTAATAGATATGTTTTGAAAGGTTTTGAATTATTTTTTAAAAATGTACTATGGAACTGACTACTGTACCCACATTTAAATGGAAAATAGTTTTGTATAATTTGCTAAAGTTATTTTCAGTTATTTAAAATCTGGTTACTCACAGGTGGTGGATTGACACTATGATTAAAATGCTTAGTTTTTGGTAAACCTATTTTCAGCTGTATTAATCAAACTTAACCAAGTTACCATTCTTAAATATATCAGGAAATATTTTTTTAAAGCAAATCTTTTTTGTTAAATTACATTTTAAAACGTTGTCTGATTGTGCTGGTTCATGGCAGATTTTGCGTTTGGCAATATGCAAATGAGCTTGAGTGGAAATTTCTGGGAAAATAAACACACGGACGCAATTTGCGCCGGAATCAGCAATTACGCCCAAAACGGAGACTCTACCCTTTTGTGTATAAAATGGCACAGAACAAACAAAGTATAACTTTGGAATTGTTCTCTGTTAAATTGAAGCCCATTTGATTTCTTCCTAGCAGGGCCCCAGAATGGATCTTTATGCCTGATTTCTAGAGACATTAGCACCTCTAGACCTTTCAGCAGTGCATCCAGCAGATAACCGCCAGAGCCCAAGAACACCACCAGGCAAGCCGTTAAACTGAGGTCAGGATGTGAACGGGAGGGAAGAAGCACCAACATCCCTCCATCGGAATTTGTCGATCCAAGTCAATGGCTGAGAAGGATAAGGGCAGCTGGTGTATAGGAACACCAGCACCACCAACTTCCCCTCCAAGTCACACATTATCCTGACTTGGAAATGCATCATCATTTCTTCATCATCGCTGGGTCCAAATCCTGGAACTCCCTTTCTAGCAGTATTGTGGGAGCATCTTCACAACAGCGACTGCAGTGCTTCAAGAAGAAGCACTTCTACCTTCGTAAGATTAATTATGGATGGACAATAAAAGCCGGTCTTGCTAGCAACGCCCACATCCCGAGAATGAATGTGTTAAAAAATCAGCAGAGATGTGTTCCACCTCAACTTCCAGTGTGTATACTGCCCCTATGCCCAAATTCCATCCCAAGGAATATAATTTTGGGGCTATGTTTCTTTATTTACTGTGGTGAAATGAAGAGGTAAAAAAAAGTCCAATTCTTTATGTAAAAACCTGTGAGATTTAACACACATAGAAGACATTAAGATTGATTCCCAGGAGGGCTGAACAGTTTTTCAGTTGTCTTCATTGCAGGCATTGTGGGCTGGATTTTCGCCTGATTTGCACCCCATTTAGCGCCTTGACTGGGCGCAAAAATGATTTTTTGGTACGTAAAATGAGGCGCACAAGATTTTGCGCCTGGGCAGAATTTTTGCCTATGATTTTGCAGTGGCACTAAAACTTAACGCCCTGCAGCTGTTTTGACAGTTTGGATGAAATAAATCATCATGCCTCGCTGCCCTAGCGCCCCAGGTGGAACTTTCGAGCATTTCGTCCAATTTAGCGCCCGCCCGGGAACTTGCCCAGAAAAACCAGACGGACCCAGGGTGCACCAGGCGCTAATGGCGCCATGTTGAAAGCGGAGGGGGAAGTCACAGTTGTGGGAGATTGAAAGGATTGGGAGAAGAACGCTGCATTACTGCATACTTTTGATTGTGAGGTTTATGTGAGTTTTTAGTTTGTTTTATAAAGGACATTTAAGAACATTTTAAAAGATGGGGACCATGCTAGGTCAGGAGCCAGAAATCCTGGCTGCTATATTCATATGGCTTCGAGTTGGAAGAAGGCTTATTGTTAATCATCTGGAAAGTAATCGAAGAGGTCGCAGACGTATGGGCAGGAGGCCTTACCCTCACGAGTTTACAGGAAACATCACATACCTCCAGCTCTCTGGAGCACAGTGCGTTAGAAGGCTATGGTTTCAAAAAGAGGAGTCACAGAGATATGCTGGCTCCTACAGGCAGACCTACAGCCTACCAGTGGCAATAGGACTGCACTGCCCGTCAAGGTCAAGGTGACTACTGTACTTGCCTTCTATGCCTCCGGCTCCTTTCAGGCATCAGCGGGGGATATATGCTCCATCTCGCAGCATGCTACACATTGCTGCATTCGCCAGGTGACTAATGCACTGTATGCACGCAGAATGGACTTTATAAAATTCCCTTTGACCAGGGAGACCAAAAATGAGAGGGCTGTAGGTTTTGGACGATTTGCTCACTTCCGCGAGGTTCAGGATACCATTGACTGTACGCACATCACCCTGCGAGCACCTTTACAGAATGCAGAGGTTTTCCGAAACCGAAAGGGATTCCACTCCATGAACGTACAGATCGTCTGCGACCATACTCAGCGCATCATGGCAGTCAATGCCCAATATCCAGGGAGCATCCATGATGCTTTCATCTTGCATAAGAGTAGTGTCTCACGCATGTTCACGCTGTCAACCACAAGGCCAGAGCTGGATGCTCAGGGACAAAGGTTACGGCCTCGCCACCTGGCTCATGTCCCCCCTCCGGAAACCTCAGTCAGAAGCCGAGCATCGCTATAATGAGAGCCATGCAGCCACACGCAACATCATCGAACAGACAATTGGAGTACTGAAGCAGCGCTTCTGATGGCTGGACCACTCTGGAAACTGCCTGCAATACTTCCCTGAGCAGGTCTATGAGTTCATTGTGGTTTACTGCATGCTACACAACTTAGCCATCATGTGGGAACATGAATTGCCAATGGGGATTGCAGGACCACCTCAGGAGAGAGTGGGGGAGGAGGAGGAGGAGGAAGAATAGGAAGAGGAGCCTGGCGAAGAACTCATGTCACCACCACCCCCACCACAACCACAGGGGAGGCATCGTGGAGATTCCGCTGCTGCAAAAACCTTACGTCGGCAGCTCATAATTGAACACATTGCGTGAAGAGTGAACAGCACATTTGAATGTTGCCTGGCCACTCTATCCCACCATGTTGACTATTCCCTCTCTTATTCTGCAAATGAGACACTACACAGTAATGGTTAAGGTGAAAAAAATACTATCATGAACATTTTAACATTGTAAACTATGCAATGTAACCTACATTGTGAAACTTTAATAAAATAAAATACAAAATTAGCTGCATCCAGCAGTGTGATCATTCAACAACATTATCAACAATATAATCCAGAACATAATAATCCTGTGACATTAAACATACGATGCATCCAGCATCAACAACATAATGCAGCAACATCATATCCTGCACCTGAATTTTTTCCCACCGTCTTTTCCCCCTTACCCATAACCCTTCCCTTGCTTGCTGCTCCTACCCAAAGTGGCAGCAAAATGGCATGGAGGAAGGCTGCCAGAGCCCTGCTGTGTTAGGGATAGAGATAATGGAGAGGCTGCCTGGCGACACACTTGAACAGCTCATGGCGTGGAAGGTGTTGAGTATGGAAAAACTCCACAAGACTGAGTACTGTGAGCTAAAACTGATGTGACCTTAGTCTCTTTAATACAACTCCAGAGTGCCTAAGCAGCATGGCAGACAACCTTTTATACTCCCTGACACGAGGTGTGCAGGTGACCCTTGGGCCTCCAACAGTTACGCCCTCTGGTGGCAAGTCTTACACAGTTACAATATTTACATACATAACATCACTCCCCTGCAAAGTCTTTGATACAAATTATTGACAAGTTGAGATGATCCGGGGCCCTACGCTCTCTGGTTGATCAAACTCTGACATGAGTGAGTTGGTCGGACCATTGCTGCACTGCTGCGTGGCTGGTCTGACAGGACTGTTGAGAATGGTGGGTTCATCCTCTTGATTGACAGTGAGGTCGATTGCTGGTTGGGTGTTTGTTGGTAGATCGATGATGGTAGTGTCCTCTTCAGGTTGTTCCTGGTTGTCGGTGAACCGCAGTTTGGTCTGATCCAAATGTTTTCTGCACGTTTGTCCATTCAATAGTTTGACTATAAACACTCTATTCCCCTCCTTGGCCAAGACTGTGCCAGCTATCCATTTTGGACCATGACTGTAATTCAGGACAAACACAGGGTCATTAACATCAATGTCACGCGATACAGCCGCGCGATCGTGGTACATGTTTTGCCAGTGACGCCGGGTTTCCACATGATCATTTAGATCCGGGTGGACTAGGGAGAGCCTGGTTTTGAGTGCTCTCTTCATTAACAATTCTGCAGGGGGAACCCCAGTGAGTGAGTGGGGTCACGTCCGGTAGCTGAGCAGAACCCGAGATAAGCGGGTCTGCAAGGAGCCTTCCATCACGCGTTTCAAGCTCTGCTTGATAGTTTGGACTGCCTGTTTCGCTTGACCGTTGGATGCGGGCTTAAATGGGGCAGACCTGACATGCTTGATGCCATTGCGGGTCATAAATTCGTTGAATTCCGAGCTGGTGAAATGCGGTCCATTGTCACTGACAAGGACGTTGGGCAAGCCATGCGTGACAAACATAGCCTGGAGGCTTTCAATGGTGGCAGTGAATGTGCTGGATGACATGATTACACATTCAATCCATTTAGAGTAAGCGTCCACTGCAACTAAAAACATCTTTCCGAGAAATGGGGCCAGCAAAATCTACATGGATGCTGGACCATGGTTTGGAGGGCCATGACCACAGACTCAATGGAGCCTCCATTGCTGCATTGCTCAATTGTGAGCAGGTGTTGCACTGGTGTACGCATGACTCTAAGTCCGAATCAATGCTGGGCCACCAAACATGCGACCTGGCTGTAGCCTTCATCATGACTATGCCTGGGTGGGTATTGTGTAGGTCGCGTCTAAATGTTTCCCTGCCTTTTTTTGGCAAAAGCATGCGATTACCCCATAAGAGACAATCAACTGGATAGACATTTCATCTTTGCGTCGGTGAAACGACTTAATTTCATTTTGCAATTCCCCGGGAACGGCCGACCAGCTCCCACTGAAGATGCAACTTTTTACAAGTGATAGCACAGGATCCTGGCTGGTCCAGGTCCTGATCTGGCGAGCAGTGACTGGTGCTTCAATGCGAGGAGTATTCGGAATAAGGTGGACGAATTAACTGTACAGGTAGCAGTTAACGGATACGATGTGGTTGGCATCACGGAGACATGGCTCCAGGGTGACCAAGGCTGGGAACTCAACATCCAAGGGTATTCAACATTTAGGAAGGATAGACAGAAAGGAAAAGGAGGCAGGGTGGCATTGCTGGTTAAAGAGGAAATTAATGCAACTGTAAGGAAAGACATTAGCTTGGATGATGTGGAATCGGTATGGGTGGAGCGACAGAATACCAAAGGGCAGAAAACGCTAGTGAGAGTTGTGTTCAGACCTCCAAACAGTAGTAGTGATGTTGAGGAGGGCATCAAACAGGAAATTAGGGGTGCATGCAATAAAGGTGCAGCAGTTATCATGGGTGACTTTAATATGCATATAGATTGGGCTACCCAAACTGGAAACAATACGATGGAGGATGACTTGGATAGGTTAGGTGAGTGGGTAAATGCATGGCAGATGAAGTATAATGTGGATAAATGTGAGGTTATCCACTTTGGTGGTAAAAACAGAGAGAGACTATTATCTGAATGGTGACAGATTAGGAAAAGGTGAGGTGCAACGAGACCTGGGTGTCATGGTACATCAGTCATTGAAGGTTAAGAAAGCAAATGGCATGTTGGCCTTCATAGCGAGGGGATTTGAGTCCAGGGGCAGGGAGGTGTTACTACAGTTGTACAGGGCCTTGGTGAGGCCACACCTGGAATATTGTGTACAGTTTTGGTCTCCTAACTTGAGGAAGGACATTCTTTCTATTGAGGGAGTGCAGCGAAGGTTCACCAGACTGATTCCCGGGATGGCGGGACTGACATATCAAGAAAGACTGGATCAACTGGGCTTGTATTCACTGGAGTTCAGAAGAATGAGAGGGGATCTCATAGAAACATTAAAAATTCTGACGGGTTTAGACAGGTTAGATGCAGGAAGAACGTTCCCAATGTTGGGGAAGTCCAGAACCAGGGGTCACAGTCTAAGGATAAGGGGTAAGCCATTTAGGACCGAGATGAGGAGAAACCTCTTCACCCAGAGAGTGGTGAACCTGTGGAATTCTCGACCACAGGAAGTTGTTGAGGCCAATTAACTAAATATATTCAAGAAGGAGTTAGATGTAGTCCTTACTACTAGGGGGATCAAGGGGTATGGCGAGAAAGCAGGAATGGGGTACTGAAGTTGCTTGTTCAGCCATGAACTCATTGAATGGCAGTACAGCCTCGAAGGGCCAAATGACCTACTCCTGCACCGATTTTCTATGTTTCTATATTTCTAAGACGACATCCTGACCACCAGTTGTAACACCACTGAGCACCTGCACAACCTGGAAGAGGTTCTAAGTCCACTAGACAGAGTGGGACTCAGGCTGAAATGCTCCAAGTGTGTTTACCTGGCGCCAGGGGTTGAATTTTTGGGGAGAAAGTTTGCGGCAGACGGCATCAGAACCACGGCCTCAAAGACAGAGGCCATCAAGAATGCACCCAGATCACAGAATGTGACGGAGCTGCGTTCATTCATGGGACTCCTCAACTATTTCGGTAACGCTCTACCCGGGTTAAACACTTTGCTGGAATCGTTGCACATGTTGCTACGTAAGGGTGATGACTGGGTTTGCGGTAAATCTCAAGACACAGCCTTTGAGAAGGCCAGAAAGCTACTTGGTTCTTATAAGTTACTTGTACTGTCTGACCCGTGTAAAAGATTAGTGCTAGCTTGTGATGCATCTTCGTACGGGGTCAGCTGTGCGTTACAGCAAATCAATGTATCAGGCAAACTTCAACCTGTTGCATACGCGTCTAGAAGTCTGTCTAAGGCTGAAAGAGCCTACAGTATGGTCGAGAAAGAAACGTTAGCATGTGTATATGGGGTTAAGAAAATGCACCACGACCTATTTGGACTTCGGTTTGAGCTTGAAGCCGACCACAAATCGCTCATTTCGCTGTTTTCAGCAATCAAAGGTATAAACACCAGTGCTTCGTCCCGCATCCAAAGATGGGCACTAATATTGTCCGTCTATGACTATGTTATCCGCCATAGACCAGGCACGGAGAACTGTGCTGATGCCCTCAGTCAGCTACCATTGCCCACGACCAGGGTGGAAATGGCGCAGCAAGCAGACTTGCTTCTGGTCATGGATGCTTTTCAGAGAGAGGGGTCACATAGAAATATAGAAACATAGAAAATAGGTGCAGGAGTAGGTCATTCGGCCCTTCGAGCCTGCACCGCCATTCAATTTCATGGCTGCAACATGCAACTTCAATACCCCATTCCTACTTTCTCGCCATACCCCTTGATTTCCCCTAGTAGTAAGGACTAAAACTAACTCCTTTTTGAATATATTTAGTGAATTGGCCTCAACAACTTCCTGTGGTAGAGAATTCCACAGGTTCACCACTCTCTGGGTGAAGAAGTTTCTCCTCAACTCGGTCCTAAATGGCTTACCCCTTATCCTTAGACTGTGATCCCTGGTTCTGGACTTCCCCAACATTAGGAACATCATTCCTGCATCTAACCTGTCTAAACCCGTCAGAATTTTAAAAGTTTCTATGAGATCCCCTCTCATTCTTCTGAACTCCAGTGAATACAAGCCCAGTTGATCAAGTCTTTCTTGATATGTCAGTCCCGCCATCCCGGGAATCAGTCTGGTGAACCTTCGCTGCACTCCCTCAATAGCAAGAATGTCCTTCTTCAAGTTAGGAGACAAAAACTGTGCACAATACTCCAGGTGTGGCCTCACCAAGGCCCTGTACAACTGTAGTAACACCTCCCTGCCCCTGTATTTAAATCCCCTCACTATGAAGGCCAACATGCCATTTGCTTTCTTAACCGCCTGCTGTACCTGCATGCCAACCTTCAATGACTGATGTACCATCCCACCCAGGTCTCATTGCACCTCCCCTTTTCCTAATCTGTCACCATTCAAATAATAGTCTGTCTCTCTGTTTTTACAACCAAAGTGGATAACCACACATTTATCCACATTATACTTCATCTGCCATGCATTTACCCACTCACCTAACCTATCCAAGTCACTCTGCAGCCTCATAGCATCCTCCTCGCAGCTCACACTGCCACCCAACTTAGTGTCATCCGCAAATTTGGAAATACTACATTTAATCCCCTCGTCTAAATCATTAATTTACAATGTAAACAGCTGGGGCCCCAGCACAGAACCTTGCAGTACCCCACTAGTCACTGCCTGCCATTCTGAAAAGTACCCATTTACTCCTACTCTTTGCTTCCTGTCTGCCAACCAGTTCTCAATCCACGTCAGCACACTACCCTCTTGAAACACAACGGTACATGGAACCGATTTCAATAGACTTTCCATGTTCCTCTGGAAGATGGCAGCAGCCGAGCAAATCCCAGTACTTTGTGCGTATTGATGCACGTCAATCTTTTAGAAGATTCAGCCAGCTCCTGTGTCATGTAGGCAGAGGTTAGGTCCAACTTGGTGAATGATTTCCCCCCACCCGTTAACGTTGCGAACAAGTCAGTCGCCTTGGGTAGCAGGTACTGGTCTTGTAACAAGACTCGGTTGATCATTACCTTGTAGTCTCTGCAGATTCTGACCGTGACATCGCTTTTCAACACTGGAACAATCAGACCGGCCCACTCGTTGGACTCGACTGGCGATATGATTCCCTCTCATTGAAGTCTGTCCAGTTCAATCTCAATATTCTCCCTCATCATATATGGAACCGCTCGAGCCTTATGATGAACGGGCTTTGCATCGGGGATGAGATGAATCTGCACCTTGGCACCTGTGAAGTTGCCGATGCCTGGTTCAAATAGCGACGGAAACTTGCTCAGCACTTGGGCGCACGAGGCATCATCCACTGAAGATAGTGCTTTGATGTTGTCCCAATTCCATCGACTCTTTCCCAGCTGAATAGCTTTGGGCCATCACCTGGTACAATCCACAGTGATAAACCATGCACACCTCCATCGTACGATACCTTAACTGCCACACTGCCCATGACTGGTATGAACTCTTTGGTGTAGGTGCGCAGCTTTGTCTGAATCGGGCTCAGTTTGGGCATTTGTGCCTTGTTGCCCCACAGCTTCTGGCTCATAATTGACTGACTCGCCCCCGTGTCCAACTGCATTGATCCCGGAATACCGTTCAATTTGACTTTCAACATGATAGGAGGGCTCTTGGTGGTGAAGATGTGTACCCTATACACTTCTTCCTTGGGTTGAGTTGCCTCTCTTGTTTGTTCTGTGTGATCCACGCCGGATCGATCATCCTCTGCCGACTCTGCCACATGCTGAGTTGCAGCACTCTTGCACATTCGCTGGAGGTGCCCCATTGTTTCGCAGCCTTTGCACACATAGTGCTTGAATCCACATTGATGGGCTCGATGATTACCCTCGCAGCACCAACATGGTGCTAATGGATTTGTATTCACGCCCGATGGCGGACTCTGAGTTATCCTAGGGCTTGCAGCTGCAGATGTGTAGGCCCTACCATATGCAGTTCTGCCTGCTAGCAATGTTATTTTATGCACAGTACTTGCCGGTGAACATCGATGCTGGGAAGAAATCTGTCTGGTATTATCGCTCGTGAATATGAATATCTGGGCTATCGTAATGCCTTTGCTCAGGTCTAGGGATTCGGCGGACAGCAGCTTGCGAAAAATGACTTCATGGCCGATGCCAAGCACAAAAAAGTCCCACAGCATTTCCCTCAAAAATCCAGCAAATTCGCAAGTTCCCGCAAAGCATCTGAGGTCGGCGACATAACTCGCCACGTCCTGGCCCTCGGAGCGGTGGTGTGTGTAGAAGCAATACCTGGCCGTTAAGATGCTCTCCTTCGGCTTGAGGTGGTTCCGAACCAGCGTACGCAACTCTGTATATGTCTTCTCCGCTGGTTTCTCCGGTGCTAACAGATTCTTGATGAGGCCGTATATTGTGGACCCACACACTGTGAGGAGAATCGCTCTGCGCTTGATCGCTTTATCATTCCCATCCAACTCATTGACCACGAAGTTCTGGTTGACATGCTCAACGAAGGCTTCCCAATCATCACCGTCTACAAATCTGTCTAAATTACCAATGGCTCCATGACCGCTTGAATGTTCGTAATTTGTTACTCGTTGCCAATTGTTAAGTATGGAAGAATGCCACAAGACTGAGTACTATGAGCTAAAACTGATGTGATCTTAGTCTCTTTAATACAACTCCAGAGTGCCTAAGCAGCATGGCAGTCAACCTTTTATACTCCCTTGCATGAGGTGTGCAGGTGACCCTTGGGCCTCCAACAGTTGCGCCCTCTGGTGGCAAGTCTTACACAGTTACAATGTTTACATACATAACAGAAGGCCTGACTTCTGACTGGCTAGCCTCTTCATCGGCATCGCCAGTCACATATGGTTTAGATTTGGGTATGACAGTGGGGAACGCAGTGAATATGGCGGGACTGTTTATGGACTGCGTCACCTGCACAAGCTGAAGCAGAGCTTGTGCCTGTGATGCGCCATATTCTGCAAGGGTTCACGCCACAATCTCTGGGACTTCACTGTCACTGCTGGAGGCCATCAGCCTCATGTGGGCATTGATGGCCTCGCAGGTATCACGGCTCGCACTGACAATCTGCGACCCTATTTCCGTAATGGTCATTTTCAGACTGTCGAAGCTTGCGGGAATCCTACCCAAGACATCAAGGAGCTGATGGCTGACCTGCATGCTCTCCCTGGACATTCCCACTATGTCCAGTTCCATATCTGCCTGTCTGTCAGCAGATCGACTTTGCCGACTCACCCTATGGAGAGATGGCATGCGGGATTCAACCCCAGCACTGCGTTGCTGCACACCACTGGTCCCAGGAGTCTCAGCTTCCTTGAACCCCGAGAACATCACGTCATCCTCAGAGGAGCTGAGTGCCAGTGGTAGAACAGGGGTGGATTGAAGCTGCGCCGGTTGCTACGCTGGAATTTGCTCATCGGTATCCTCCTCTTCCTCCTCCTCCAGATGGTGGCCTGACGTGGAGTGGTCATCTGGAAGTAGAAAGCAACAGATGAGTGGTCAGCAGTAGGGGAGGGGGAAGGGTGACTTGAGGAAGGTCGCATAGCTCATGCTCATTTAAAGGACCACCGCTACTCCATTATATCTAGTCCAGAGACACTGCAGGACATTGCCCCAACCTATCCCAGTTAGTGTGCAGGACATTGCCCCAATCCAGCCCAGGGAATGTGCAGGACATTGCCCCAACCTAGCCCAGGGAGTGTGCAGGACATTGCCCCACCCTAGCCCAGGGAGTGTGCAGGACCTACCCTCATTTTTCGAGTGGGGGCTCAGCATCCCCACTAGCAGCTCCCCAACCTGTGACACTGATGAGGCCTGCAACTTTGTCTCAATGTCCATGAGTGGCAGGGTCTGAGGCGGATTGTCGCCTGTCCACACCAGCTCCCGCCAATTGTGAGACTTCTTGGCCTGCAAAGATGAAAATGGGAATGGTTACAAGATGGTCCATCTGCTCTTGTGGCACAGATAGCCACCAAAGCAGTTATACCATCCTGTCTAAATGTAATACAGTCCTTTGTTTAATGGCCCTGGAAGTTGCAAGTGATTCATCAGGAGGACATCGAAGTGCGGAGCCATCTTATGAGATCTCAGAAAGCAACCTTAATAATGTTCACAGATCATTCATGGCAAATAGGGTTCCAAACTAAGCCTATGTGTTATGCATTTTAGGAGGCAACCGAGAGTGCTGAGAGGCACCAACAGCATGAGAACATATAGTGCGCCAAATTTATAATTGAAGTAATGAAGGAGTGCATGAATTAAAATTGTATTCACTCTAGTGACCCTTGTCAGATCATTAAACTTCTTTCAGCACTGTATGCCAGTCCTGACCACAGTGTCTGAGGCAGAGACATCCTCAGCGATTTCCCTCCAAATCCTTTTAAACATGGATGGCAGTGGTCTCGATTCACTCCTGCGATGCAACTCCTGTCATCTTCTTTTGACAGCCCCCACTAGAGCTTCATTAGCCTCGTGGTTGAATCGCCTGGCACGCTGTCTCGAATCTTCGTCCTCCGTCATCAAAATCGAAATCTGAAATGGCTGATTCAGCCCCGGTTGTACTGTGCATGCACGTGGCCATGCCCTGCATTAGCGTTTGTGACAGGAGACCAGACCAGAAGCGCGGGAAGTAAAAAAAAAATTGCGCATGCACAGAATGGCTGATTTTTTTCAGCGCTGGAACTTTCGTCTCCGGCTCACAAAGTCTGTGGTGCAACGCCGGAGTTAACGATAACGCTCCTCATGACCTTTCATTTGGCAAAAGTTGCTCTCTCTGGCGCTAACGTTAATCCGGTGCTAAATTTTTGAATCTGCCACGAAACGGTCGAAAACTCAAAAAGCCGAAAATCGAGCCCAATATATTCTGTTCTTAGTCAGGCTAGCTGTAGTAGGGATTATATCCTGAGGGGTCAGAGAAATGGGCAGGTCCTGACTAACTCCACTACAAATGTACATTCGATCAGATAACAACATAGAGGAATGGACAGCATTTGTCAAGTCGTATGTACCGCAGACCATTTGCCTACTAGAAGAGGAAAACGCAGACAAAAAATAAACAAAAGAAAGAAAAGATGGTGCAGAATTATAATAAACATTGCAACCCCCAGTGTTTAATATAATTTTATATACGGGTACTTTGGAGGACAATATTCCAGAAGATAATATATTTGAGAAACTTAGAAAGTTGTCTCGATCACAATCTTTGCCCTAGTAAGGTAATAATTAATGGAAATTGTACCATGTTGCAGAGCCATAATTATGCTGAAGTAGAAAATGCTTCATAAGTAGGATACTTATTTGGATACACTAAACAGACATTCTTACTAGGGACTTTTGAAATACTATTTTCATCCACAATGAGAATGCCATATTAACACAAATTGTCAACTAATGAATGAGCTAATGGTTATCTTCATAATTAAAATATAAAATCGCTCTGAATTAAAAGAAAACATGATTTTAAGCCACATTATTCTAAATTAAAACAAATCTGTTTTGCTATTGGTCTGCAGCATCCAGTCCATGAGAACAATTTTTACTGAACCATGTCTGTCCCTTATATAACAGAATGTGCTGAATGTTTAAACTCCAGCATCTGTTTCCTTTTTCCACATACTGTCAAGAAAATTCTACACTAAATGGCAAACGTTTCCTTAGCAACCATTCCACCAGCAACCATTTTACCGAATAAACCATCCAATTAAAAATCTCCACAGCCACAGCCATGACAACTAAAAATGATTTTTTTTCCCCCTCTGCTTTGACAATCATGTTGTAACAGCAGTCAAGCATCATACATCCTGCCTCTGACTTCCAGAGCTGCGATGGTCAGTTCTAATGTTCTGATATTTGTTATTCTTACTCAATATTGCGAAATTAAGAACTACAGTGTGAGGGTAGTTTAACAAATAAATGGTTTATTTAACAAAATCAATAGCTGTACCTGATTTTGTTTTGTGAAACCTAGGCTGACTGGAGTGTTACTCGCTCTACAACTTGTCTCAGGTTAAAATTATATCAGCCTTTTCATTTCCTTTGTCGCATTTAAGAGAGGGTTGCTCACAGTCTGAGCTATGTACTGAGCCACTAAGTGTGACATAAGATGCAGCCATCTGATTTCCCATCAGAACACCATACACAACAGTACCAGCCCTTACAAATTTGCTGCTCTCTTGCTTTCTGCTCTATTTCATTTTCTTTTCCCTAGGACCCCTATCCCTGCAAAATTCCTCAGCTGAACTGTGCCTGTAATACAAAACTGCTAAACTCCTGTCAAACTATAATAAAACTGTAACACCAATTTCATAATATTGTAAAACAATTCATGAACCTGTGCATACATCCAATTGCATAAAAATAGTTTGTCACTAAAAAAAAGTGTCAGCGACATCAATTTATTCAGCCTATGGAGTTATAAAACACTGTTCCACCCATAAGAGGACACAGTCGCATTGAAATGTATTCTCAGTCTTATACAGTCATAAGTCATAAGTCATAAGAATTAGGAACAGGAGTAGGCCATCTAGCCCCTCAAGCCTGCTCTGTCACTCAACAATATCATAATTAAAACATAAAATAGCTCTGAATTAAAAGAAAACATGATTTTAAGCCACATTATTCTAAATTAAAACAAATCTGTTTTGCTATTGGTCTGCAGCATCTATTATTATGTCACTGTGGGCTTCCTTAATATCAGCAAGTTTTCACATTGGTAAGATCTTTAAAAATTGTTAAAATATATTTTTAAGTTGAAGATGTGCCCTAAGTGTCATCAATATTCTGTCATAACCTTCATTAACATAATTTACCAGAGGATCTTCTGCCACATTGCTTACAGAGCTTCGGGCCTCAGTTTCTTGCATCACCCTATGTCCTTTCTTCGCACTACTTTACTGCTGCAAGTTCAGGGCTGGGAGTTGGACCATCTGGTTTAAAAGCTAGAATAATGGAGCTGAGCCTTCCTGGGAGGTTGGGGCTTACAGTAGCTGCTGGGAGAGAGGGATCAAGCAAAATGCCAGACTGGGAGGGAGCTAGCCATGCATCTGTAAATAGATCGGCTGGCAAAGTTCCCACTATTTTGCAGCTCACATCTGATTAATTAAAGCAATACTATGGAGTAGAGAAGTGAGGGACAGTAAAACCAGAACCCCCAAAAAGGACGGCTGGGGCTCCCAGCAAAGGGGAAGGAGAGTGGATCAAAGTGTAAAAGCAGCCAATATTGTGTGGTCTCTATAACCAATCAAATTGTTGGAAAATATGGATCACATAATTGCCAGTAATCAATCAGATTGCTATAAAGTGCCTTTAACAACCACTGGATGTCTCAATGCGCTTTACAGCCAATGAAGTATTGTTGGAGTGCAGTCACTGTTGTAATGTGAGAATTATGACATATTAACTTAATGAAGGTGAAATTGGTCTTCGGCAGTAGTGCAAAATGAGCGATAACAAATGGACTAGAATGGAAAATAAATGTGTGTAGTATTTAAAATGGGTTGAAGATTGACTATTGCCCATCTTGCTCAGCAGCCCATGACCAACTTCACCCTCAGTAAGCCAATGGTACAATGACTTGATATTTTAATGAACTGGATTTTAGGTTTCAAACAGTGAAACAGCTTTATGATTATCATGAAGATAATGGTTGTGACATTAGAACAATGTTGAAATATCAAATTAAAATCCTGTGAAAATGATATCATTATATAATGGTGTACACCTTTAAAAATAATACTTAATCAGATAAATACAATTATTATCTTTTATTGTTTATAAACTTCATGAACTCTAGCAGAGTACATTTATTACCTTACTCTATTTAGAAAAGTAACAGCAAAGTACATGTTAAATTCCTCAGGACGTGTTCTTTACAATGGCACAACCTACTATGGTGCTCAGATAAACAACTAACAGATCAGCATTTACAGGATTGTGAATGGAGTTACGGATTGTAAAATTATACATTCCCCATATTATTTCTCAATATGGTTACACATGTTACAGATATTACCTTATTTAAATTAAGTAAACTGCCCCTAATGCATTGCGTTGTTTTCAAGAGCATGCCCACATATTTTGTAATTGATTGCAAATAAAATGTTTTTTTTTTAATGCTGCATGACACAGATTCAAGTTTTATGTAGTTTTGTATAAGATTACTCCAAGGCGCATCCAAATTGGAAAAAGCCATTGTCATAATTAATAAGGTGATTTTAATGTTACATAAATACAAAAATGACAAATTATCTTAACACTTCATCGGGTTAGTTGTTTTAAAGGTGACCAATACACTTACTTTATGAAGATTGAAATCTGGGCTATGGTAATTAAAATGTTCTTCAGAAAGGTCACCTCCTGCTGCCACAATGATTGCTGTGGAGTTTCTTAAACTAATATAGATTTAGAGGCTGGTGGTTATCATACTTAATTTTCCTTAAAATAATGGAATAATATCAGCTTCTACAGATAAATCATGCCAAGAAACTAGTTAACATAATGCAATGATATTTTTCAAAAGAGAAGTTTTACAGCAGGCACCATCAGGCTATTTTAACAATGTTGTACTCAGATTTTAATAACAAACACTTTAAAACGCACACATAATTGAAGTCAGGAAAAATTTTAAGAAAACAAGTTTTCTGGACAATTAAGGCCAATTCTCCAATCCGAGTGAGAAATGGGCAGTGCACTGCTTTGCAGTCCTGGATTGTTTGGAAAGCCTATTGAAATTACATGCATGCACCGAGCACTCAGCCCACAACATAGTGCCACATCAGTGATGCAGCCTGCAAAACACTAGCCACGAGCTTCATATCTTAAACCCCCTCATCGCCATGCCAACAAAGCTTCAGCACCAACATAGTAACAGCCAAAATAATCAGATTCCTTTCACTCAGGTAACTACTGCAATTTTCTCAGCCACTTACTGTGGTCCCCCAACCAATAGTGCACTCTATATGTGTCCTTTCACATCAGGTTGTTTGGGCATAGAGCTGCATCTTATGCTAAATTCTAATGGTGAAAGCATCTGTTTTTGTATGAGAAGATCATCTTCGCAAGGGAACCTGCACTGGTGGTAGACCAACCTTTGCCATCCCCTACCCCGCTCAAGTCGTTAGGGTGGAGGTCATCACAGGAATGAATGAAGGAGAACTTGGTGGCTTCATCATCTTGCTAACCCTTTCCATCAAAGATTCATGATCAGCCACATCTAACCTTCTGTTAGCATAGGTTACAGAGACGACTGCTGGGCACACAGCAGTGACTTGTTACTGTGTGCACAGCAATTGGCTGCATACTTTATACTAACACATTTTCCCTTTTCTACCTGTGCAGAAGAGCAAGTCCAGGTGAGAGCAGATGAGCAGCAACAAAAGGAAAGAAGAGTTGGGGCAGATGGGCAAATGTTAGGACCCATGGATTTATACCTTACAAGAGTTGAATACTGAATAATTGAAACTCTTCACACAATTTTCTAAGACTCTTCAGAGCTTTCTGCACGGAATGGCAGAGAATATATATCAGTGTGCTCTGACATCTGTATAAGCAGTTGAAAGGGTTTTCAGAACCTGCAGAGCAGCCTGGAGTGATGGTAACTCCAGCGCACCTTGGGCAGGAGCCGACAAAGACAGAGAGACTAAGGACTGATGCAGTTTTGCTGGCCAATATTGTTTTTGCCGCTATTGAGATCTTGTTAAATTTAGTTTGTTAATTGTTCCTGTGAACACCATGGGCAGTTTTACTATGTTAAAGGAGCTATATAAATGCAAGTTGCTGTTGTTGTTGGATGCAGCCCACAACAGACTCTCATTCCTGATTTATAAATACTAGGGTACCAGTTTGAGAGGATCTTGACAGTAGAATACATGGTGGCCAAGGGTCTGTTCCCACACCGAGTCTTAGTCATCCACAAGGGTCAGCCTAAAGCTTTGGCATGGCAGGAGGAGAGATGGTTGAGACTGATCTCGCAGGGTGACTACCAAGCTGTCCTCACAGCTGGCACCCACAGGGAATTGCAGGAAAGGTAGGCTGATGATAAAGAAGCCAGCCAGTGCAGACGCCAAGATGCTGGCAACAGTGGCAGAGCTATCTCATGGCCCAATAAAAACAGAGCATTCAGCAGATTGTTGCTTCTGTGAGAAAATCTGCAGAGGAAATGATACTGAGAGAGTAAATGGTACTATTTAGGAAACTTGCAACTTCATTACAAGAATCTTGGGGAGAGTCTGAGAAGTTTTTCTGTCCAGTTGGTTCAAATTCAGAGTGGGAAAAGGTGTACTTAGTGGCTGAGTTAAAAGATTGAACCAAACGTCACCATGCCAAACAAGAGAACTGTTTGCATAAGGGCATCATGCTTTAATGATGATGTGACTGAGCAGCTGCTGCATGAAGTTGAGTAATGGATGAAAGGTTCTCAAGGCTGTGGCATGGATAACATGGCAAGAGGTGGTTGAGGTTGTAAATTCTGTCAGCACTGATTCTCACAGATCCGTGGAAGTGATTAGCCGCAGCCCCATTGGAGCAGCAGTGGCGCTGTTGGAGCAGTGAGCATTACCCTCTCTCGGGATGTTAGCATGTCTGCTCCCTTGCGTACCCCCAACCAATATCTGGCATGGTGCCAGAAAGTCAGCTGGGCTAGACTACCATGTGTGGCATATTCTCTACGACATCACACACACAGGCTTTACAAGATGGCCCTTAACACAGGAACTTGTCAGGTGACCTGTCACCTGATGCATTTATTGTATTTACAGCAGTGGCGGCATTACCACAGTAGCCCATTAGGTAGAGCAGTATATTACACTTCTCCCTCCTTAATGAAGGAGTCATTATATCAAAATAATCTGCATACATAACTTGCATGGTTATACATAACGAAAGATTTGGACTTATTTTGCCATATTTACAAATCACTGGTTTTCTGTTTTGAAGAGTGTTATGTATGCATGCCTGTCTTGTTATATGATGTCTGTAACACTGGATGTACCTTACACTGTACACACCTTACTGTACACAAGTGGGTGCTGCTGCTGGAGACCTAAGAGTTAACTACACACTGCAGGCAACCCAGTATAAAAGGGAGCTCACAGCTTGGTGTCCTCACTCGAGGAGCTGCAAATAAAGGACTATAGTCTACACAGTTTAAGTACCATACCCTGCTTCGTGGAGTCATTACCAAAGGTGCCTGCATACACTACAACTGACGACGAGGTCATGAACTACACGCTCAGCATGCGATTCTCAGCAACCTTCAGCAATTCACCGATGGGGAAGATTGGGACACTTTTGTAAAAAGATTGGAACATTTCTTCATAGCCAACGACCTGGATGGGGACACACCGGCTACACGACCGAAAAAGCGCAGGGCCGTCCTGCTTAGCAGTTGTGGGCCCACCAACCACTGTCTCGTCAGGGACTTGCTAGCCTCAGAGAAGACAACCACCAAGAGCTATGAGGAACGTAACACTAATACAGGAGCAACTAAAACCAAAAGAAAGCATCCTCTCAGCCAGGCACCGGTTCTACACTTAGACTCTGCTCGGGGGGGGTTTTCTGGCGGTCCCCACTTCCGCCCCGGTGTCACTGACTGTCCTAAGTGCGTTAGCAAAGGGCGCACCGCCAATCTCCCACCCACCCGGCGACCCGAAGGCCAAGAAATTACTAAGTATGCTACACATTTAAGAAGACTGGCTGCACCGTGTGATTTTGGAGACCACCTTAATGAAGCACTAAGGGACATATTTGTCATCGAAATCGGCCACGAGGGTCTCCTTCACAAATTGCTCTCTGCTGACATCACAGTCACCCTGCAGAAAGCAATTCAAGTGAGCCAGGCCTACATGGTTTGGCCGGCGACTCCAGGCGAATACTGACCCAGGACTCTAATCCGGCGAACGCAGTGCACCGCTTTGCTAGTTCTAAAGGCAGAAATGCTGCCCCGAGTCCCGTAACCCTGAGCCCGCCACGTAGGGCAAACCGGATGGCCCTGTGCTGACACTGTAAAGGAAACCACAGGGCCCACCAGTGCCGCTACAAAGACTATATATGCAAAGGCTGCAAAGAAAAAGGGCACCTTCAGAGAATGTGCAGAAAAAGCTTTACTCAACGCATCACTGAAGAGTTATCTGATCACCGTGGCTCCGACACAGATGAAGATGAAGCTGCTCAACCCCTGGAAGAAGAGTATGGAATTTATATCTGTTCCACCGAAAGTTCTCCGTGGACGATAGAAGTAGACATCGACAGGGTCCCACTTTCCATGGAGATCGACACAGGGGCGAGCCAGCCTGTGAGGAGCCAACGACCTTTGAAAACATTTGGATGAATCTCGCCACTCGACCAAAACTGTCTCCTGTCCAGGCGCAGCTGCTCACCTACACCAAATCTAAAATCCAAATCGTTGGCAGCGTGGACGTCCAGGTCTCCCAGGGCAGCGTGTTGAACAAACTTCCACTGTGGATCTTTGCCGGAGATGGTCCCACGCTGCTGGGAAGGAATTGGATGAACCCAGTCCAAATCAGTCGAAGTGGCGACAGCCTCCAGGCTCCAGCAATCAACATCGAACATGGATCCATCGCTGCATCTAGAGGTCTCACTGTCCAGTTTGACTGTGCGGCGAAATCTCCAGGACCACACCACGACGAAAACTCCAGGACCGAAAACCCAGACTCCACCTTCCTGGTCGGGGCAGGACTCCAAGAGGCGAACATCATCGAAAGAAGTGGATTCCCGACGTCCATGGCCGAACCTGAGGAAGAAAAGACCACCACAGCCTATCTGGAGGAGAGCCAGAAGATGGCGGCTGCACCAAGTGGAGAAGAACCTAAAATCAAAATGGCCGTGACCAGACCACGAGGGGCAGCATTGGAGGAGCGACACGTGACACCAAGTGGCCAATCGGATTTGAAGGTTCCCTTAAAGGAGGCCGGTAGCCAAAAAAATTTAAAGGGACAGTTTCAACTTAAAGATGACATCACTTTAAAGCTAAAAATGCAGTAAATGGGTGCAAGTATGATAATGTAACCATTACTTGTGATGCTGGTGTAACTAATGTGAAAAATGAATTGAATGCTTGTGTAAATAAGGTTAAGAACAAACTTGTTATGTGTGATGATTGTGACAGAGAGTTTGAAATGCCTAATGTAACCATGTCTGGTGAGACCATGATACCAAAAAGTGATGCAAATGCTGTTATTAACAATGTAAAGGCAGTCAAAAATGTAGACTTGACTATGTATGAGCAGAGCCATGGTGTCATGTATACAGGTAGAACACCGTCACTGTTAAAGGACACTGGGTTTTACAGGGACCATGCAAATGCTAGAGGAATCCCCCCATGGGAGACCCCCAGGTCCAGCTGGCTACCAGATCATGTAGCCTGGATCTTTGGAACTAGTGTGATGCCCCAGGAAGGACACATACACACCCAGTGGGAGCAGAACCACTACAGGAACAGTGGTCAATGGGCAGCACAGCCACCACCACTGCAACCTGCCCCAGACCAGCCCTACACCCACAGGCCACGAGGGCCAACACCAGGAGCGAGTGACCAATACCCTTCAGCTTTCCTGGCAAACCCTGGAATGACTAGACTCTCATCCCAATTGGAGGACAAGGAGCCCACACAGTCCTGTGGCCCTGCCCATCACCACACAACTACCCACATCACAGAGTATGCATCCTACCCACTGTTGCAATGGCTACCCCACTGAGGGATCCCACAACAGTGGCACCCACATGGTCTGAGTGTAAAGGGGGGAAATGTATGAGGCCAGCCTCAGGTACAGGAATCACACCTGACACCCACACAACTCTCACCACAACCTCCCATAGCCCACTACTGATCACCTCCCCAGGTCATTACAATAAGGACTTTAAAAATGCTTAGAGGGGAGTGTTGTTATGTATGCATGCTTGTATTGTTATATGATGTCTGCAACACTGAATGTACCTTACACTGTACACATCTTACTGTATACATCTTACTGTACACCAGAGGGTGCTGCTGCTAGAGACCTAAGGGTTACCTACACACTGCAGGCAACCCAGTATAAAAGGGAGCTCACAGCTTGTTGTCCTCACTCGAGGAGCTGCAAATAAAGGACTACAGTCTACACAGTTTAAGTACCATACCCTGCCTCGTGGAGTCATGACCAAAGGTGTCTGCATACACTGCAAAGAGGATACCTTCACTCTCAAACAGAACCTTCCAAACATGGTGTCGAACTTCGACTCATTCTAGGCTGATCCTGAGGATAATTTTCCTCCGAGGAATATCCTTGATCTCTCTACAACTTCAGACTGTTTGCCTGCTTGACTTGGACTCAGACTTAAATTCTGACGTTCTCTTGGACTTGTTTCTAGTACATCTGATGTAGGATTTGCTACTGGTACTGTACTTGTAACAAGACTATCTGATTCATCAGAAATAATCAAATCATTCCAACTTTCAACTCTTTGACATCTGTGGGTAAAATATGATCAATGTGAATAAACCTAACCAGTCCATGATCAAACATCTTGACCAAATATGTGCGAGGACCACATTTCTTCACCACTCTTCCTGGTAACCACTTTAACCATTTATGGTGATGGTTCTTCATTCTCACCTTCTGATTTAATTTCACACTTCTCTCTCTAACTCTACCTCGATCATGATTCTCGTTCTGTCTCAATTGTTTCTCTTCTACTGACTGTGCCAAGTTTGGCTTTAACAACGAGAACCTGGTTCGTGGTTGTCGTTTGAGAAACAACTCTGCTGGTATTCTACCAGTAGTTGTATGTGGAGTATTAGATTATGTAATTAGAAAATTAGCCATTTTGTGGTTCAACGACAAATTTCTTTTCTTTAGATTTGGATCCAACATTTGTTTGACGAGGGCACATTTTACAATTTGTACTGTGTGCTTTGCTGCACCATTTGAAGTCGGGTGGTATGGTGGAACCATGGTATGTTTCAAACCATTTTTGCTCATGAACTGCAAATTCTTCTTGGTCCATTATCAGACACAATTTCTTCTGGGAGGCCATATGAAGAAAATAATCTTTGCAAATTGTCTAGTGTTTTACTTGTTGTTATTTTCCACATTGAAAACACCTCTACCCACTTTGAATGGCTATCAATCACAATCAACAATTGCTGTCCTTCTCGCTCAGCAAAATCAATATGTAACCTTTGCCATACCTGGGAGGCCATTTCCATGGTACTGGTGGTGATTTCTTGCTCACCAAATCACATGCTGTATACTGACTATTCTTTACTTTCCATTTTGTTCGCTAGAGCCCAAAAAATGGGCGATGTTCCAGCCTTACTGATGTTTCAGCCTTCATGATCGCTGGACCATCTCCTATTTTTTGGATCGTGACTTTCGGCTCGGCGATAGCCCAGCGATGTGAAATGGGCGAAGCGAGAGCCCGGCAATGTGACATCGTCCAGTGATAGCGCAGCGATGGTGAAGGCAAAAGCTTCCCGAGCAACAGGCTTCTGCACATGCGTGTTTTTTTCATTTTTTTGGTGGACATGTTTGCCGGCGTTTCGGGAGCTCAGGGATCATCCACACATGCGCAGAAGAGGGAGAGAGATCGAGAGAGGATAGGGAGAGAGATAAAGAGAGAGGAGGAAGGCTGAGACAGAGAGGAGAGAGAAAAGAGAGAAAGAGATAGAGAGCAAGGTAAAGAATATGTTTGACAGTGATGAAAGTGTTAGAGATGTGGAGACGGGGAGGAAGAGGGCCAAATCCTCGTCATGGAGGTCCACACCCGATGGGCCCAACTGACCGGGGGGACGCTTGGTGGGAAACCAGCACCACGGGCGTACCGTCAGATATGGAGTGAGATCGCCGCTGTCATCTCGTCTGCATTCCATGAAGCCAGGCGATCTGACTAGTGCCGCAAGCTTCAGCAAGAGTAAGTACAATTTTATATTGTAATGATGCAAATTCTAAGAATTATTTTAATTATAATAGTCAATCTCCTGGATTGAATGTAAGCTTGTTATTGTAATATATATAAGATATATTTTCCCTGCTAAGAACTGGACATGGCTATGAACCTGTGCCCTTTTTAAGTGTCTTTGGCTGCTGTCACTTACACAGGGACCCAGTATGGACTTAGTTAGAGCTGCCTTTGCTCACTGTCTGGCCTGGGACAATTTTGGACATTAGCTACTGCCATTGTCGAGTTCAATGTAGATTGTATTCAAGAAAGATGTTTGTGTCAAGCATTAGCTCCTAAACACACCAATCTTTGTTATAACCGTGCATCAATTGTGGACATGAAAACTACGAGCATATAAGGTTTGAAACTGTTGTCGATAAGTGATATAACCTAGTCAAGTAACAGAGAAACATAGAAACATAGAAAACAGGTGCAGGAGTAAGCCATTCGGCCCTTCGAGCCTGCACCACCATTCAATAAGATCATGGCTGATTATCACCTCAGTAGCCCTTTCCTGCTTTTTCTCTATACTCCTTGATCGCTTTAACCATAAGGGCCATATCTAACTCCCTCTTGAATATATCCAACGAACCGGTTTCAACAACTCTCTGCGGTAGAGAATTCCATAGGTTAACAACTCTCTGAGTGAAGAAGTTTCTCCTTATCTCGGTCCTAAATGGCTTACCCCTTATCCTTAGACTGTGTTCTCTGGTTCTGGACTTCCCCAACATCGGGAACATTCTTCCTGCATCTAACCTGTCCAGTCCCATCAGAATGTTATATGTTTCTATGAGATTCCCTCTCATCCTTCTAAACTCCAGTGAATACAGGCCCAGTCGATCCAGTCTCTCCTCATATGTCAGTCCTGCCATCTGGGAATCAGTCTGGTGAACCTTCGCTGCACCCCCTCAATAGCAAGAACGTCCTTCCTCAGATTAGGAGACCAAAACTGAACACAATATTCCAGGTGAGGCCTCATCAAGGCCCTGTACAACTGCCGTAAGACCTCCCTTCTCCTATACGCAAATCCCCGAGATAGGAAGGCCAACATGCCATTTGCCTTCTGCACCGCCTGCTGTACCTGCACGCCAACTTTCAATGACTGATGTACCATTACACCCAGGTATCGTTGCACCTCCCCTTTTCCTAATCCTTCACCATTCAGATAATATTCTGCCTTCGTGTTTTTGCCCCTAAAGTGGATAACCTCACATTTATCCACATTATACTGCTTCTGCCATGCATTTGCCCATTCGCCTAACCTGTCCAAGTCACCCTGCAGCCTCTTAGCATCCTCCTCACAGCTCACACCACGACCCAGCTTAGTGTCATCTGCAAACTTGGAGATGTTACACTCAATTCCTTCATCTAAATCATTGATGTATATTGTAAATAGCTGGGGTCCCAGCACTGAGCCCTGCAGCAGCCCACTAGTCACTGCCTGCCATTCTGAAAAGTACCTGTTTATCCCGACTCGCTGCTTCCTGTCTGCCAACCAGTTCTCTATCCACGTCAATACATGACCCCCAAAACCACGTGCTTTAATTTTGCACAACAGTCTCTTGCGTGGGACCTTGTCAAAAGCCTTTTGAAAATCCAAATACACCACATCCACTGGTTTTCCCTTGTCCACTCTATGAGTTACATCCTCAAAAAATTCTAGAAGATTTGTCAAGCATGATTTCCCTTTCATAAATCCATGCTGACTTGGTCCGATCCTCTCACTGCTTTCCAAATGCGCTACTATTTCATCTTTAATAATTGATTCCAACATTTTCCCCACTACTGATATCAGGCTAACTGGTCTATAATTCCCTGTTTTCTCTCTCCCTCCTTCCTTAAAAAGTGGTGTTACATTAGCTACCCTCCAGTCCATAGGAACTAATCCAGAGTCGATAGACTGCTGGAAAATGATCACCAATGCATCCACTATTTCTAGGGCCACTTCCTTAAGTACTCTGGGATGCAGACTATCAGGCCCTGGGGATTTATCAGCCTTCAATCCCATCAATTTCCCTAACACAATTTCCTGACTAATAAGGATATCCTTCAGTTCCTCCTTCTCACTCGACCCTCAGTCCCCTAGTATTTCCAGAAGGTTATTTGTGTCTTCCTTCATGAACACAGAACCTAAGTATTTGTTCAATTGGTCTACCATTTCTTTGTTCCCCATTATAAATTCACCTGAACTTGATTGCAAGGGACCTATGTTTGTCTTCACTAATCTTTATCTCTTCCCATATCTATAGAAACTTTTGCAGTTAGTTTTTATGTTCCAGCAAGCTTCCTCTCATACTCTATTTTCCCCCTCCTAATTAAACCCTTTGTCCTCCTCTGCCGAATTCTAAATTTCTCCCAGTCCTCAGGTTTGCTGCTTTTTCTGGCCAATTTAAATGCCTCTTCCTTGGATTTAACACTATCCTTAATTTCCCTTGTTCGCCACAGTTGAGCCACCTTCCCCATTTTATTTTTACTCCAGACCAGGATGTACACTTGTTGAAGTTCATCCCTGTGATCTTTAAATGTTTGCCATTGCCTATCCACCGTCAACCCTTTAAGTATCGTTCGCCTGTCTATTCTAGCCAATTCACGTCTCATTCCATCAAAATTAACTTTTCATTAATTCAGGACCTTAGTCTCTGAATTAACTGTTTCACTCTCCAGCTTAATAAACAATTCTACCATAGTATGGTCACTCTTTCCCAAGGAACCTCTCACAACAAGATTGCTAATTAGTCCTTTCTCATTACACATCACCCAGTCTAAGATGGCCACCCCTCTAGTTGGTTCCTCAACATATTGGTCTAGAAAACCATCCCTAATACACTCGAGGAAATCCTCTTCCTCCTGCTCCCAGTTTGGTTAGCCCAATCTATATGTAGATTAAAGTTGCCCATGAATTTAAGTAGCTTATGCCATGCTCGTTTCATATTTGCAGAGGAAGATATCTCATATTCGAGCACAGCAGAGGCGCCGGTAGGCCCTGCTGTAATACAGCCACTGACCGGCCTTGAGGAATATGCTGCAGCACTAGTGGAGGCCCACAGTCACGCGGTCACCACCCATGGTGTTGCTGGTCCCCCCTATACGTCACATGAGTAATGTGTCAAACAGTTTTAAAGTAATGTAACATCATTTCATTATAATAGAATAGACGAATGATTTCATGTTATGCATGCAGCCTCTGTGCTACTCTTGCAACTCTCAGGTTGACAACATGAGAACATAAGAACATAAGAATATAAGAGTAGGCCATGTTTTTGTGTTTGTTATTTAAAAATAATGTTCAAGAGCTGTTATTTTATTAAAACAATTTTCTTTCACTTTACAATTGTTGTGCAGTGTCTTCTAATAACGTAAGTTTTAGTAAAACATGAATGTAACTGTTGTAAAACAATGGCCAGGCCAGACTAAGTAAGGATGAAACATCACTTATTAATATAAATATAACAAAATGTCTAATTGTGAGTGGATCTATCTTTAAAAGGTCCTTAAATAATTCACAAACTATCTAAGCCCCTTTTTAAGCAGCCTCCTCTCTTCCTGCGATGTTGAAAATGGCGTCTGTAGTGCCGAGATCTGTGAGGAAGGCCAGGGAAAAGCAATGTTCTCGGTGAGCGATCAGCCCAGCGATGTGCCGAAAGTTGGGCTGGGCAATGTGTGGGCGATCACCTCAGAGATCACCTTGGCAATGTGAGCCGAAAGTTGGGACGTCAATTTTCCAGCGCTGTGCCAGCCCAAATTTCCACTTTTGAGTCAAAATTGGTGATAGCAGGCCTTTTGGGGTGATATATGGGCACTTGCCCAGCAATGTGAAGTGGAAAGTCCAGCCCTATCTTTATCTAGACCTAGCCACCATAAGTAACTGCGTGCAAAACTCTTGGTCAAGCACATTCCCAGGTGCTGGTCATGAAGATCGCCTAACAGATTGGACCTAAATTTATTTGGGATAACCACTGTTGCACACAACATGATACAATCTTTATCCGCTGATAATTCATTCCTACGAATGAAAAATGGATACAAATCTTTCTCTGTTATCTATTTGCTATGTAATCATACACTTTTGACATAACTGGGTCACGTTTGGTTGCTCTACCAATCTCTTCAGCTGTGACTGGCAGTTCATCAATGTATGAAATATAGAAGACTTCTTCCCTATTGGGTGTAACTTATGATGGGGATGGCAATTTAGACATAGCATCAGTATTACTGTGATCAGCTGATCATCTGTGCTCAATGTCATACGTATATTCTGACAATACTCAAGCCCATCTTTGCATTCGGGCTGCAGCCAATGTTAGAACTGGGGACTTTGGATGGAGGATTGCTGTCAGGGTTTATGGAATGTAGCAATGGTAAATTTATGACCATATAAGTATTTGCCGAACTTCTTGATCCCAAAAATTAATGTCAAAGTTAAGTTTGCCTTTCAATCTGTACATAATTATGCTCACTGGCACTGAGAGTTCGTGATGCAAAAGCAATTGGTCTCTCCTCCCTATTATGTAATACAAGAGAGATCACTGCCCCAATTCCATACAGAGAGGTTTAACAATCAAGCTTGATTTCCTTAGATACATCATAGTGAACTAACATGGTGCTCTCTACCAACTGGCTTTTACACTTCTTGAATGCTGCGTCACATTTTTCTGACCATTTCAAATGGACCTGATTTTTCAACAGCTCATTCAGTGGATGTAACACTGTCGTCAAATTTGGTAGGAACTTTCCATAATAGTTCAAAAGACCCCAAAATGATCAAAGTTCAGTGACATCCTTGGAAGTGGGTGCATTTCTAATTGCATATAGCTTTTCCTTGGTTAGATGTAAACCATATTTGTCTACTCTGTGCCCTAAGTACTCCACTGAGTTTTGAAATAACTCACACTTGCGAGCAGTCACTCATACTCTGTGCTTCTTGAGCCATTTGAGCACTTCATTCAATATGTTGTTATGGATTTGCCTATTTGGTACTGAAATGAGTATGTCAACTATATATAATATTACCCTTCAATAACTTGCAAAATCTGGTTCATCACCCCTTAAAAAATGAAGGGGGCAGAAGACACTCCAAATGGTGGTCTATTAAATTGAAATAGGCCTGGATGAGTATTTATAGTGAAGCTGTAAGTAGGCATTTGTAAGATCTAACTTTGAGAAGATCTGACCACCTGTCAGAGTTGTGAACAAATCTTCTACATTTGGCAATGTATTGGGTAGATTACCCTCTCGAACCTGGTTTACGGTTACTTTAGAATCACCACATAATCTTACCATACTGCCTGACTTCAGTACAACAACATTGGGTGTAGCCCAATTCCATAGATCTATCTTAGAGATCATTTTCTCAGTCTCTAGTCTTTGAAATTCTCGCTCAGCTTTCTCCTTGAGTGCATATGGTAAGGGACATGGCTTGCAGTGAACTGGTCTAGCATCCTTCTGTACCCTGACACTCGCCTTGAAGCCTTGGATCAGACTGCCTGTTTCGCAGAGCACCTTCAGATACATCATCCTTCGATGCAAATCTTGTTTCAATATGAAAAATCTCATTCCAATCCAGCTTCAGTGACCCCAACCAATTTCTACTTAGTAAGGCAGGCTTGTCCCCTGCCACCACTAAGAGAGGCAAGCTCTGAAATTTATCCTTGTATTTCACTGGTACAGTGATATGACCTACCACAGGAATTTTCTCTCCTGAGTAGCTTCGCAGCTCTGTCATCTACTTTTCCAGTGGAAAATCACTCAACTTGAAGACTGATAAATCCCCAGGGCCTGATGGTCTGCATCCCAGAGTAGTTAAGGAGGTGGCCTTGGAAATAGCGGATGTATTGACAGTCATTTTCCAACATTCCATAGTCTCTGGATCAGTTCCTATGGAGTGGAAGGTAGCCAATGTAACCCCACTTTTTAAAAAAGGAGGGAGAAAGAAAACAGGGAATTATAGACCAGTCAGCCTGATATCAGTAGTGGGTAAAATAATAGAATCAATTATTAAGGATGTAAGAGCAGCACATTTGGAAAGAGGTGACATGATAGGTCCAAGTCAGCATGGATTTGTGAAAGGGAAATCATGCTTGACAAATCTTCTGGAATTTTTTGAGGATGTTTCCAGTAGAGTGGACAAGGGAGAACCAGTTGATGTGGTGTATTTGGACTTTCAGAAGGCTTTCATCAAGGTCTCACACAAAAGATTAGTGTGCAAAGTTAAAGCACATGGGATTGGGGGTAGTGTGCTGATGTGGATAGAGAACTGGTTGGCAGATAGGAAGCAAAGAGTAGGAGTAAATGGGTACTTTTCAGAATGGCAGGCAGTGACTAGTGGGGTACCACAAGGTTCTGTGCTGGGGCCCCAGCTGTTTACATTGTACATTAATGATTTAGACAAGGGGATTAAATGTAGTATCTCCAACTTTGCGGATGACACTAAGTTGGGTGGCAGTGTGAGCTGCAAAGAGGATGCTATGAGGCTGCAGAGTGACTTGGATAGGTTAGGCGAGTGGGCAAATGCATGGCAGATGAAGTATAATGTGGATAAATGTGAGGTTATCCACTTTGGTGGTAAAAACAGAGAGACAGACTATTATCTGAATGATGACAGATTAGGAAAAGGGGAGGTGCAACGAGACCCCTTCATAGCGAGGGGATTTGAGTACAGGGGCAGGGAGGTGTTACTATAGTTGTACAGGGCCTTGGTGAGGCCACACCTTGAGTATTGTGTACAGTTTTGGTCTCCTAATTTGAGGAAGGGCGTTCTTGCTATTGAGTGAGTGCAGCGAAGGTTCACCAGACTGATTCCCGGGATGGCGGGACTGAATTATCAAGAAAGACTGGATCAACTGGGCTTGTATTCACTGGAGTTCAGAAGAATGAGAGGGGATCTCATAGAAACGTTTAAAATTCTGATGGGTTTAGACAGATTAGATGCAGGAAGAATGTTCCCAATGTTGGTGAAGTCCATAACCAGGGGTCACAGTCTAAGGATAAGGGGTAAGCCATTTAGGACCGAGATGAGGAGAAACGTCTTCACCCAGAGAGTGGTGAACCTGTGGAATTCTCTACCACAGGAAGTTGTTGAGGCCAATTCATTAAATATATTCAAAAAGGAGTTAGATGAAGTCCTTACTACTAGGGGGATCAAGGGGAATGGCAAGAAAGCAGGAATGGGGTACTGAAGTTGCATGTTCAGCCATGAACCCATTGAATGGCGGTGCAGGCTCGAAGGGCCGAATGTCCTACTCCTGCACCTATTTTTTATGTTTCTATGTTTCTATATTTATTCCAGTACTACACTCATGGATGTGCCAGTTTCGATTTCCATGGGTATCCTGGTTTCTGCAACATCTACTTGGATGATGATACATTTTGAATCACTGTTCGATACCCTCATGCTCCTGAAGACGTGTATCTCTTCGTCCTGTTGCTTTTTTTCCATGCTACATAGTCTCTGGGGATTTCTACTTATAGCTTTGAAAGTTGGTTTACTCTTCAGTCGGCATGCCTTTGCAAGATGTACAGTTTTCATGCAGAAGAAACACTCTGCCTTCACATATGGACAACTTTGAGCAATGTGTTGTCCCAGACACCAATAGCATGACTTGAATGTGTTGTTACCTTGTCCAGTTGCTGAGACCTTGGGGCCCAAATGCCTTTTACTTTTAACCTGCAGATGATTCACCTTGGTTGTCTGACGACTGGAAATGGCTGAAATTATCAGTAGCATTGGTTGGCCATATCCAGTGACATAGCTGTCTGACATGATAAATCAAAGGTCAAGTCAGGAGGTGTCAACAACTTTTTTCTGATTGCTTAATTTCTCATCCTACAAACAAAGTGGTCACGCAATGTTCGGTCCTGAAAGTTTCTGAAATGACAGTGAATGGATTGCTTATTTAATGCTACAATGTACCCACTGATACTTTCGTCAATTAACTGATTTTGTATACCGAAACGATAACTTTCAGCAACTCTAGTGGCTCAGGATTGTAATACTGTTCTAACTTAGTTAGAATCTCCGTAAGTGATGTGTCCTTTGGCTTGATAGGAACAAACACATTTTTCAGAGTTTTATACACCCCAGAGCCTGCTTCAGTTTCTTTCTAAAACCACCTGATTACTGTTTTCATCATCGGGGACTTCGATGATACTATTTGCAGTGAAAAACTTTTCTAGCCGCCCCACATACACTCCAAAAGTCTTACGGTCGTGTTGAGACACACCCAAGCATCCTATTATTTCCATAGGCACAGCCAACTGGACTCTGGCAGTTCAGCCAAGTTTTCAGGTAATTTACCTTGGATTTTCTTTGCTGTTCTGCTCTTTTGTCTCTCTATTGTTTGGCTGGAATCATCCATCAACAACAATTGCAGCTAGGATATCCGATTATCCAAACCTTCATCGCCAATGTGGTATATTCTCTACGACATCACAACACACAGACTTTACAAGATGGCTCTTAACACAGGAATTTATCAGGTGACCTGTCACCTGCTGCCTTTATTGTATTTACAGCAGTGGATGCGTTACCACAGTGGTCCACTAGGTGGAGCAGTATATTACAACATGCAACAGTCTGCAGTCAGATCTTCGCAGGTTCAAATCCATAGAAGTCAGCAGCTATGAGCATCTCTGGAGTGGCAACATGAGCAACAGCAACCTTCCACCAATTTTGGTGTGGGCACAAGGGCAGCACCACACAGCAGTGTTAGTTAATAAACATTTTTTTGCGAAAAACACCACTTGGATGAGAAATGAATTAAAGACAATTATTCTGTTTGCCATTAAATTAATCCTTTTACCACATTTGGCACTTTGGTATGAAGTGCGGTTACATAGCAGCGTCTGAGTCTGCATTGTCAGCATGCTATTGATCTAGAAGTTAGATGTATGGTTTCAACATACTTTGATGCAGGATTAAGGGAGTGGTGAAGGATAGAACAAGGATTGGTAATACAGAGGGGCTTTTTAGGACAGGGGAATGAGCAGGTCACTGGAATCACAGTGATATTTACTCATTCCTGGCATCTTTGGCTATAAGGCATTGAGCTGGCCCTCCTTCTTCTGTTCTTTCCTTGCCTCCACCCTGGCGTTGAACAACAGAATTTGTGCGCCGGAGATGAAATTTGCAACCCCAAACAAATCGGATCTTCTGTGCATGCGGGAAATTTTTTTAAACATTTTTTTTCTTCTCGCGCTTCTCATCAGCTGTCCATCGCAAACGCTAATGTACGCAGGGAGCAACCACACATGCTCAGTACACCCAGGGCTGAATCGGCCATTTTTAGATTTGATTCACGATGGAAGGAGATGGTAGCAAGCAGAGAGGCAGAAATTTCAGCAGTGAGGCAAATGAGGCCTTTGTCAATACTGTTGAAAGAAGATGGGCAGAATTGAACAGGACAGGTGCAAGCAGACCTCTCCCAGTGGTTTTTTGAAAAATTTGGACCAGCATAGCTGAGGATGCCGATGCCATCCGAAGGACCCACACCCAGTGCCGCAAGAGGTTTAATGACCATTGCAGGGTCGTTCGAGTAAGTAATATTTTTATTGATGCACTACTTCATGAATAAAATTATAAATCTGACACACTATTTGTTCTCATGCTGTTGGTATCGGTAGGCTTAGTGTTGCACACTATTTGCCATGAATGATCTTTACATATTATTAAGATTGCTTTCTGAGATCTTAAAATATGTTTCTGCACTTAGATGTCTTCCTCATGAACCACATGCAACTTCCATTAAAAAGAGGACTGAATTAAATGCACACAGTATGGTATATAAGTGCTTTGATGACCATATGTATGTGCCACAAGAGCAGATGGGCCCTCTGGTAACTATTCCCATTGTCATCTTTGCAGGGAAAGATGTCCCACAACCACCGGGAGCAGCGGCGGACAGGCGGCGGTCTGCATTGAAGCATGCCTTTGACAGACATCGAGGAGAGAGTGGCCAGTCTGCTCAGTGCCTCAGGGAGGGCAACTGCCTGTGGAGGTGCTGAGCCCCTGTTTGAAAATGAGGGTAAGTCTTGCACACTTCCCTGGCAGTGTTGGGGCAATATGCTGCAGTGTCTCTGGACTACATATAATGGAGTAGCAGCGGTCCTTCAAATAAGCCTGTGCTAGGTGACCTTCCTCATGTAACCTTGTCCCCTCCCCTGCTGCTAACCACTCAGCATTTTTTTTCTATTTCCAGATGAGGAGTCGCATGCACCACATCCTTCAATGGAAGCTTCCACCTCAGGATGTCATGTGGGGGGAGGAGGGCGAGCTCGAGGAACTTGAAGGAGAGGAGCGGATGGGGCAGCCTACTTCGGAGGGGCGGGGGGGAGGCCAATGCACTTGACATCCTTTTTCCACCGGACAACACCTCGTCCGAGGATGAAACATTCCCAGGCTTTCAGCCGTCCAAGACTCCGAGTACTAGTGGCGTGCAGCAACTCACTCCCGGGGTTGAATCCCGCAAGCCATCCCTCTGGAGGGTGAGTCGGCAAAGCCGGCCTGCTGACAGAAAGGTGGACGCACAACTGAACATGGTGGGTCTATCCAGGGAGAGCGTCCAGCTCACCTGACGGCTCCTTGAGGTATTGGATACAATTCCCGCAAGCATCGCGACACTATCTGCGACCATGACTGATGTCGGGTCGCAGATTGCCTGTGCGAACCGCGAAACCTGCGAGGCTGTCAATGCCCAAGCGCAATTGATGGCCTCCATCTGTGACACTGCAGTCCCCAGTGTCACACCCAGACTCATCATCATCATAGGCAGTCCCTCGAAATTGAGGAAGACTTGCTTCCACGCCAAAAGTGAGTTCTTAGGTGACCGAACAATCCAATTCCTGAATTGCAGTCTCTGTTGCAGGTGGGACAGACAATTGTTGGAGGAAAGGATGGGTGGGGAGTCTGGTTTGCTGTATGCTCCTTCCTCTGCCTGCGCTAGTTTTCTGCATGCTCTTGGCGACGAGACTCGAGGTGCTCAACACCCTCCCGGATGCTCTTCCTCCACTTAGGGCGGTCTTTGGCCAGGTGTCGGTGGGGAGTTTCACTTTATCAAGGAGGCTTTGAGGGTGTCTTTGAAACGTTTCCTCTGCCTACCTGGCGCTCGCTTGCTGTGTAGGAGTTCCGAGTAGAGCGCTTGCTTTGGAAGTTTTGTGTCCAGCCTGCGGACTATGTAGCCCACCCAACAGAGCAGGTCGAGTGTGGTCAATGCTTCAATGCTAGGGATATTGGCCTGATCGGGAACACTGACGTTGGTGTGTCTGTCCTCCCAGGGGATTTTCAGGATCTTGCAGAGGCATCGTTGACGGTATTTCTCCAGCAATTTGAGGTGTCTACTGTATATGGTCCAA